>NC_138989.1:71521617-72121617 GCF_964341445.2 Mesoplodon mirus
CCATGTGAACTTCAGCGATGGGGGACAAGTTAAAAGATAACCAGAGGCATGCATATTAAACATTCTAAGAGTTTATTTGAGCAAAAATCAATTTTAATGGTGCAGGAAGTCGTTAGGAGTGCCCTACCCACAGCAGCTCTGGGAGAGATGTTTAGAGAGAAAAGGGGAAAGTGAAGTAAGGAAATTATTGATCAGCTATACTTTAAAGCCTAGTTGGCTATTTGTGATTGGTCATCCTTAGGTTGCAATTTCATAACCTTGAGGCATGTACAGGCTTAGAGTTTTGTTTACTTCTGTAGGCCACCACTGTCATTAGCGCCACCTCAGTCTAATGGCCTCCTTGTTTAATTTAACACAGGTTAAGTAAATTTTGGTAAATCCATGCAATGGAATTCTCAGCAGCCCTCAAAAACAATGAGTCTATTCCATAGGTAATACTATAGCTAAGAAATACTGTCAAGTGAAAAAAAATAAGACATGAGACCCTGTGTATAGTATGCTACCATTTGTAAAAAACAAAAGAATATGCATGCCTATATTATATATGTTGAAGATTATCCCCAGGAGAGTCCAGAAGAAAAGAGGGAATAGCTGTTAGCTCTGGTGAGGGGATCTGGGTGGCTGAAGGATTTCAGCCAGAGATTAATTTATCACAGAACATTTGTCTGCTTCTCTTGAATTTTGTGTCATATGTGTGCATTATCTAAGTAAAAAAAAAAAAAAAAAGAAAAGAATTTAAATTAATAGGCTAAAGAGTAATGTTCACATTAGGCTAAATTATATTGCTCCTCCTGTATTGTATATTCCAGAATATCAAAAATCATGCTTATGAACTGCCTTGATATTTTATTGATTTGTTTTTAGTGTAAATGATCATGTCGTGCTCTATCTAGGACGTGTAATTTTAACCTTCACTCCAAAGGGCATTCAAGCCCCTTATTCCTTCCCATGTCTTCATTAACCTCATCAAAGCTTCTTGGCAGTGGGTTATGGAAACCAGCACTTTGCCTAGTTTTCCTTAGGACAGACCTCCACTACCTGAACCCTTACATGTAATTCAACCATAATTCAATGGAAGATTTTTAAAATATTAAACGTATATACTGCAATGTAAGGCAAATTAAAATCTCAAAGTATTTCCATAGTCTTTCAATCTTCATCCCCAGAGTATTCCCGTGAGATACTGTACTGTCCCCATTGAGAGCTGGGATGAGCGTGGCTCTCAGAGGAAGGTGTCCCCTGAGCTGAAACACAAAACCAAGCGGAGCCCCTGCTCGCTCGCTGGGGACAACGTGAAGCCGCCTCCCTCAGAATGAGAGGGAGATTGATTTCCACGGTGGCAGTGTAAACAGAATTCTTTGCTCCCCTGAGAGGAGCCCCCAAAAGGAAGTAATTCATGGAAAAGGTAATTACCAATTAAGTAGTAAACGTGTTACTTGGCCTGTAAGAAGAATTAAAACATATTTACACTTCAAAAAGAAGCAATTAGTGATAGTTGATTCACTAAGGAAAGTGCCAGACCAGGACAGAGGAAAGTGTGTAAATAGATAAAGACAGAGAGATTTATTATTAAATTAAAGTCCTGTAATTACTGCAAATGTTAAATATGCAGTTTTCTGACATTTAAATGATGCTTTTCACCCAAATGAAAATGAATTGTCCACCTTGGATTCCCACTTCCTAGGCAGGATGTAAATGTCAGTCCTAAATTAAAGTTAACTAGTTTCTGCTATACATTAAAAAAATTTAATTAGAATCAATAAATCATTTAAAAAAATTTGAAGTCAAAGTGTTTTAGTCCAAACATTCAGCCAGTTCTTTAGAAGGAAGGAAATGGCCAAAGAGTCCCTCGGGTCTGGGTATAAGGGAGACCTCTGCCTCCAAGGCACTGTCTGGGAACCAAGGTGACAAATTGGTTCACAGTGACAAGTGCCTTGGAGTGACAAGTGCCGATTCCCAGGGAAAGCTCAGGCCTTTTTAACCTGCCCCCTCTTCCTTGGCCCTTCAGTATCCCCAAGGGATTAAAGGCTTGTGTTCTGAATTAGAAGCACATTCCTGTTTAGAATGTAATATAGCTACATTTATGAGTCACCTACTGTGTACCAAGAGCTTAACGTATTTCCTTATTTCAACCTCGTAAGAGCCGTCCAGAGTTTTCTCATCATTATTTTGTCCAACCTAGATAAGATGGCTGACTTTCCTGAGTCAAGAGGCTTAGAAAGAATTGGGATTCAAGCCCAGGTTCACAGGGCTTGTGCCTAGGTTCTGCTACACCACCATCCTGCCACCATTAAAACAAAACAAAACAAAAAACCAAAACAGACAAAAAAGCTAAAAGATAACAATAACAATAAACTTTTAAAATCTACTCAATCAGAGCTTTAGAGAGCATCTTCGTCATTCTAGAGTGTTCCTGGCCGTATCGTCTCTAAATCTTTATCCTAGAATTACTGGAAGCTAGTAACTATTCTTAAAAAAATTTCTCTTCTGCTCAGATTTGACAACGTTGGTTTCTATTATTTGCCACTTAGCAGACTGAAAGCATAATTCAGGTCCTCCACTTCCTGCTTCCATTGTACCATGTCATCACTGAACAGAAATACTTATAACTCCATATGTGTTTATTGAGTGCCAGGCACTGTCCTGTGCATTAGGGGATCATAAGCTTATTAACATGAGTCTTTCCAACCGTTCTCCTCCTGAAAGTATACAGGGATCAAATCCTTTGAAAACACTAGACTAATCCTTGTTCACCAGATTTCTTTTTCTACAAGACCTCTCAGAGCCGTTATATACCAATGTGCCCTGGGAATCTTAAAAAAGAAAGACATAATATGTATCAATTTCAAAACTTATATGATGTGAAACCTTTTTTTTTTTCCCTTTCATTGAGGATTCTCTTGTGTGAATGTCTAATTAAACATGATAAGGAATGCTGGAATAACAGTAGAAGCTATGAAGGGAGGAATAATTTGAGAAAGTTTGGGAAAGTCAGTAGAATTTTAAATAGGCATGAGGAAAGGGCAAAAGGCAGAAGGCAGGGGGGAAGGAGCTGGCTTCTGGGAAGGCAGATCAGTAAAATCAAAGTTTTAGAAAAATGTTTGCTTCAAATTACTGTCACATGTCATTGTGCTATTTTTGAAGCTTTCCCTCTGTATAACTTCTGCTTATGCATTTGTATAACTTTAATTTACTTAATATTTTTGTCCATAAAAAAGAAACACTGTAGGTTGCTGTATTGAACAATGTGTCACTAAAATATTGGCTTTGATGAAAAAAAAAATTACTGTCACATGCAGTATGTAGCAAAAATTCCCCAAAAAGAAATGTTACAGAGTATTCTTAAATCATAGCATATTGGTATCTCAATATGCCTCATTTTTAGCACAGTATTTCAATAAAACAGAAGTACAAGGTGACTATAAGTTACAGACTTGAGTCCAGTGTGGAAATCCTATTGCCTCCTGAGTTTACACCAAGAAGGTCTACAAGGTGCTGGTCATCATCAGAAGCAAAACAGCAAATCTTATCTTATGTGTAGTCCATCCACAATTGAAATATTTCAAGAGCTATTCTGATCTGTCTACCTTAAGAAAGAGATAAAAAGCTGGAAAAGACTGAAAAGAAGGAAATCGAATTGTCCAGAGCACAGAGCAACTTTATATGAGGCCTGAATGGGAAAAAAGTATTTAGAAGAGAAAGTAAGTTAGAAGAAGACCAAAGTTTATGTATCAATATTTATAAAGTACATGTTATATGCAGGCCTTGTGCTAAAATAAAATCTTAAAGATAGAGATTGTGGAATATCAGTTTGCAAATTAAATCCTGGAATAGGAAATTTCTCTTCTTGGATCATTTCTTGGAGCTTGAAGAAATTGTCTTAAGGAAAATAAAAAGAAACTCTTATTTACCAAACCAATCTACACATTAAAAAAAATTTTTTTTCCTAAAGGATTTGTCAAAGTGTTTCCATGGTATTAATAGGTCTCAAATTTTAAAAAGATCCCATGATCCACCCATTTGGCATTCTTCTTCGGTGACTTTGATATGCTTACAGAGCATCTTGACTCTTTACAAGAATATATAGTATTTTGCAAACTTCTCTGATCATGCAGTGTTGTTCTGAGGCCACATCATCTTGTATAAATGTTGATTCAAGGAACACATTTTGGAAAATATTCTTAGAGATGAAAAATACAGAATAAGTTTTAATAGATCATTAACCTGTGACTCCAATGACCTAAAGGAAAACTATCTTTGATTTTCAGTTAGTTTCTAAATATTCCCAATGGATTAGAAATTAGGTAGATTTTTAGATCCTTCTATATATTACTGAAATCTAAGGGAAAAAATACCTTTTAAAAATGTTAACAGCTCACCTGATGTCTTTACATACCCTCTACTGTGTAAGTATCTTCACAACAGTCTTTTTAGGTAGATGTTATTAAACTATGATTCAGAGATGGCCATTTATTTTCCCAAGATCACACAGCTTGTTAATGGAGAAGCCAGAACCTAATTCCAGGACTTTTGATTGCACATTTTGTTTTCTTTCCATTACAATCATTCTTCATAAGACTAAAGAAGATAATTATAACCTTTAGGCTAGTTCAGAACATGTCCTAAAATTGTATTTATTGCAATCCCTTGATAGATATGAGTAACTCAAATCTTCCTGTGGTCAGTTTAGTTACCCCTTAAGTCTTGCCTTATACATAATACAGAATTTCATTTTCCTCTCTGTTCCAAGGAAAATCATAGAATTTAAACAATAATTGATTATTACTGGGGTGTTTAGTACATTGATACATTCATGGGAGGAAACAAATATCTGCCTCCTTTTATTGGGTTAAAAAAAACCAAAATGAGTTTCATAAAGCAGATTTTTTCCTATTAACTTTAAAAAAACCATGTGCACTTTAAAGGAGATCTAATCCACATGTTTTTAAATCATTTGCACTTAATTCATCGAATCTTTGGTAAGAGCTATTTGATTTCCTAGAAGCCTAGGGACACTTGTTTATAGAATTTTAAAGCCCTTTTTTCCTTGAACTAGGAATTCTTATCTTATAAGGTTTTTACACTGAACTAAGCCACAAATGACTCAAACTCAGGATCCCTTAATCTTGGGTTTCCCAGGTAACATCCCCCAGATGGACCTTTAAAGGTCAGTCTTTCCTTGGCTTCTACACCATCACGCACTGTCACGAAAGTTGAATTCTCTCTCTACTGTTAGACTTGTTGTCTTCTTTGCTGTGGACCCAGACAATCTGTTAAAGCTAGGCTTCCTTGCCTTTGTGGAATTAATCACTAAACATCTTGTCCTTGAAATCAATCACCCGTTTCTTCAACATTCTTTCTGATTTTATTCCCAAAGTTTCCTGAAAAAAGCTACCCCTGTCCTTAGCCAATGTGATTGGCCCCTGATGCATCAGTTCCTTCTAAAACTCTCATTCTTGCTTTTGAGACTATAATAAAATAGCATAAAAGGAGGAAAGAAAAAGAAAACCATGAGATCTCACTGCTTAACCGAAAAATGACGTGGATTTCTTTTCTTTTCTTTTTCTTTTTTTTTTTTTTTGCGGTACGTGGGCCTCTCACTGTTGTGGCCTCTCCCATTGCGGAGCACAGGCTCCAGACACGCAGACTCAGCGGCCATGGCTAACGGGCCCAGCTGCTCCGCGGCATGTGGGATCTTCCCGGACCTGGGCACGAATCCGTGTCCCCTGCATCGGCAGGCGGACTCTCAACCACTGCGCCACCAGGGAAGTCTAGTGGATTTCTTCTTAGAGAACTTTAAGTTCGAGTCTTTCATAATAAGGATGTTCAGAAGGTCTAGGTCAAGATGCCTCAGGATATAGGAGTATTAATAATTGTATTAGGGCTTCCCTGGAAGAAGAAGAGTTCTGAAAGCCCACTCATCTCTTCCTTGGTCTATAACCCAACACAATAAAATCACATGATTCAATACTGACCAGAAACAAATATCTGCTCTCAGGTTTCACAAAGATTGTCACTGCTCCCTGCCTTGGTCAGTTCAGGCTGCCATAACAGATGACCATAAGACTGGTTGGCTTAAACAACAAACATTTATTTCTCACTGTTCTGGGGTCTGGGAAGTACAGATCAGGTGTCTGGTGAGGGCCCACTTCCTGGATTGTAGATGGCTGTCTTCTCATTGTATCCTCACATGGCGGAGAGCAGAGAGAAACAAACTGTTTTGGGACCCTTATCAGGTCACTAATCCCCTTCAGGAGAGCTCCAGCCTCATGACCTCATCTTCTCTAAATTACCTTCCAAAGGCCCCACCTCCTAATACCATTCCATGGGGGGCGGGGTAGGGTGTCAACAGATGAGCTTTGGGGGCAACAAACATTCAGTCTAAAACACTTCCCCTGACTCTGTGTTAGTAATGAATGAGGCCACCACACAAACCCGATGTGAAGAGTTCCGCAGATCCACACATTTAAACTGGAAACACAATTGCAATATCTTTTTTTCTTAACTTAAACAATTTTAAAGTCTCCTTACTTTTTTGTTAGACGCAATCTCAGAAGGCCACTAGGCAGTGCAACTCTGTGAAAATGAGTCTTGAAAAGCCATTTAAACTGTGCAGGCATGTGGCTCACCCTGTCATCAACACAACATTGCCCCTGACTCACCAAGCCTGAAAGAGAGACAAAACATTCTGTAATTGGAGATTGCTTTGAATGAGTTTTAATTTGATTAGTAACATCCCACAAGGCTAACCTAGTATATAGAAATTATGGACAATTAAAGCTGTGATCAATTAGGTCTAAATTGTTAGTCCATTAAGAGGCACTAACAAGAACTCTGATTTTCAAAATCTTTTTCCCTAATCCTTTCGCCCTAGCACTCTTCATGATGACAGACAAAAGCTCCTCTATTCCTCCTGCATTATGCCACAAATTTAGATAAATCCATTCATTTTTATTACTTAGGAGCATGCAACCAGATATCCTAGGTATAAATAATGTATAAAAAATGCAACACACTTTGTAAATGCAACACACTTTCTTTTTATCACCATCATAAAACCAATAAAAATAATCATCCAAGTGGCTTTAGCAACCCAGAATATGCAGACCATGTGTGCAGTACAAGGACCTATCATCTCTGGATAAATTAGGTACAAATGTCCTCAGATTAGTTTATAAAAGCTTCAGAACAGTGTCTTCAAAGGGCACTTGAACTTTAAAGATATGAAGTGAGAAATAGCAATGTAGAAAAATCCTGACTTCAAAACTATACTTTATCCTTTTTCTTTTTCTTTTTTTAGCAATGAACCAAGAAAAGTTATCTGTCAGAGAAATTTTCAGTAACACGTTTCAGTGGGCCTCTATTCGGGACCTTGTATATCCATCCAGGCCAAAATTTGTCTCCTTCATATTTCCCGGTGAAATCCTCCCAAGCCTTCAAGACCCGGGTCCTATGCCACCTTCTCCAAGAAGGTGTCTGTGTTCATCCCAGAAAATGAACCTCTAAACTCTCATAGGCATTTCTTCATGGGGCCCCTTACAGTTATGTTGTGATTTTCTTCTTTGTCTTAGTTTCTCTGTCCTTCACATTGGGTACTGTTTTCTACATTCCATAGTATGTGTCATATGATCTTGAACCCAGAAGGCACAGATAAGCTTTTGCTGAATTTATCAATGACATTAAATTCTTATTACAAATTTACTGTCATTGCCTTGAGGAGATTACATATATTCTCTTTTTTTTCCCATTACTGAGAAAGATCTGCATTTGAGTTTCATTGAGATTTAACTTATGACCCTCATACATCAGCCAAAATAAAAATCTCATTGCTCACTTAAGAGGGTGCTATAGGTGAAGATCCATACGACAGACTGACAGAGATGCTCTCTAAGCTGTGATTAAAAGTAGATGCTTAATGCAGCCTTAGTAGGAGTTGATATTTAGAGAAATTTCCCTACAACCTTTTGATAATTTGCAAAATCTTATTTTCAGAAGGCAAAGCCTATAAATGTGAGAATTTTATATATATTTTGTGTGTAATAGAAAGTAAAAGATTCTGGGCAATAGTTTATATCTGACTATATATCCTACAGGAGAATGCCTATTTTTTAAAGGTGACTGTATGTGGATAAAGCAGATAGCAAAGGGATTGAAGGTGATGGAAGAGAGGAAGGTTGTCCACCAGTGGCTGTGATCACAGCCAAAATGACTGCTTTCCAGGTTCAAGACTCTCCCTCCATTTAATAGTGAATGCTCAATAAATGTTAAAAATAAATAATCATTTAAATTGCTGCAAGGGGTCACCGACAAAAGAGACGAGGGTAATAGCTTCAGGTGAGATTAGGGTTTTAATTCCACCACCATTCCTTTGACATTTTTGTTTATTACAACCATACCTTGTTTTATTGTGCTTCCCTTTATTGTGCTTCGCAGATTTTGCATCTTTTACAAATTGAAGGTTTGTGGCAACCCTGCATTGAGCAAGTCTATCAGTGCCATTTTTCCAACAGCTCATCACTTAGTATCTCTATGTCACATTTTGGTAATTCTTGCAATATTTCAAACCTTTTCATTGTTATTATATTTATTGTGGTGATCTTTGATCAGTGCTCTTTGATGTACTACTATGACTTGCTGAAGCCTCAGGTGATCATTAGCATTTTTAGCAATAAAGTATTTTTTCATTAAGGTGTGTACATTGTTTTTTTAGACATAATGCATGCCTCATAGACTACAGTATAGCGTAAACATAACTTTTATATATATATATATTTTAAAATATTTTTTATTTTTGGCTGCGTTGGGTCTTCGTGGCTACGTGTGGGCTTTCTCTAGTTGCGGTGAGCAGGGGCTACTCTTCCTTGCAGTGCACGGGCTTCTCATTGCAGTGGCTTCTCCTGTTGCGAGCACGGGCTCTAGGCACACTGGCTTCAGTAGTTGCAGCACACGGGCTCAGTAGTTGTGGCTCACAGGCTTAGTTGCTCTGTGGCATGTGGGATCTTCCCGTACCAGGGCTCGAACGTGTGTCCCCTGCATTGGCAGGCAGATTCTTAACCACTGCGCCACCAGGGAAGTCCCAACGTAACTTTTAAATGCACTGGGAAACCAAAAAATTTGTGTGATTGATTTTACTGCAATATTCACTTTTTCGTGGTGGTCTGGAAACAAACCTGCAGTATCTCTGAGGTCTGCACGTACCTTAGTAAAATAAAGTAATATTCCCTTCTCTTGTTTGACATGTTTTGTAGAAATCTAAGGGTCGACTATCACTGCAGTACAGTAGGGGAGGTATACAGGAAGTGACCTTGGTAAGCCCAAGCAAGAAAGGTCAACGGGGAGGATCAGAGGTTCAGATGGAAAGACGTCCCAGTAGAGATAAGAGCAGAAAGCTGAGCAGGGCACTAAATGAGGCCTGCATGCCATCCCTGGCTTTGCCATATTACTTTGTTGGTATTCCTTCACTTACTTTAGATTCTGTTTCCATAATTCTTGACATCTAAAGATCAAGGAAAGAAAGAGAGTTAAGATAAAGTTAGTGGGAAGAAATTATGAATGATTTGAGTTGGTAAGTGCCAACTTAGTAATTGTATAGAGGTCAGCAAACTTCTTTTGCAAAGGGGCAGATGGTAAATACTTCTGGCTTTTCAGGCCCTGTGAGGCCCATTATAATTACTCAACTCTGCCATTTTAGTGGGCAAGTAGCCGTAGACAATACATGAACGTGGCTGGGTTCCAATGAAAGTTTATGGCACAGAAATTTGAATTTCTTATAATTTTTGCACGTCACAACATATTCTGCTTTTGATCTTTTATGAATGACTTAAAAATGAAAGCCACTTTTTTTTTTTTAAAAAAAAAGCTTGTATAGAAGCAAGCGGGAGGCTAGATTTGCCCACAGACTGTAGTTTGTCAACACCTAGTCTTGTCCAACCTCCTTATTGACAAACACAGAATGGAGGCCCAGAGGGGGCAGTGACTTGCCTGGGGTCACACAGCAAGTGTCATGGCCACTTTCTTCTCTTGACCAGACTTTCTCTTTTCATTTCATTTTGAGAAAGAACAAAAGGAAAGTATCATTCATAGAGGATAGCTCTAGATGTTGGATTGTTGAAAATAAAAAATGTTAGGCTGGAGAACATAATTGTATAGTCTGGGATCTGTTTGTGATTGTGGACATTCCAGAGACCAGTTGGGCATTGATCTGATGAGGCAAATATTCATGTTTGTGGAAATACTGTTACCTGCCCCTTACTAGAAACCTCACCAAGACAGCAGTTCTGAGACCATGCGAACCTTTTAGCAGAAAAAGATTTTTTTTAATGGTGCCAAGAAAATGCAAAATGTGATTCTGTCCCTAAGCAAACTCCTAGATTTCCCCCCGAAAGTAAGATCTTATAAATTATCAAATGATTTTATGTAATTTCCTCTAATTTTATGTAAATCCCTTTAAATACTAACTTCTACCTGAGTGTGTATTGTTAAACGTCTTCTCTTGAACACGACTTCAGAGAACATTACTGTTATTTATCACTTTATTTTTTTTTTTTTTTTTTTTTTTCTTTTTGCGGTATGCGGGCCTCTCACTGTTGTGGCCTCTCCCGCTGCGGAGCACAGGCTCCGGACGCGCAGGCCCAGCGGCCATGGCTCACGGGCCCAGCCGCTCCGCGGCACATGGGATCCTCCCAGACCGGGGCACGAACCCGTATCCCCTGCATCGGCAGGCGGACTCTCAACCACTGCGCCACCAGGGAGGCCCTATTTATCACTTTAAATGGGGTATTTCTCTAATTCCTAATCTTTTTAGAGAAATTAGAAGTAAAAGACTGTCCCAAACAGTGTGGCTAGGTGGTACTTTGGCAACTGACGTTGGATTAAAGATTCCTGTAAAGATTCCTTCTATATTCAAATATTTCTGGGCAGAAGAGAGGCTGCTCTTCCAAGGCACCCTAAACCTACACACTTTACATGTGGTAGTGTCTTTGAATGTCACCCTCCCGGCCAAGGGCATACAGTGCTGTTACTACCATTCTACAGATGAGGCAATTCAAGTTCAAGGAGGTAAAGCGGGTCCATAGTTAATTAGTACCAGGCTTGGGAAAGAACTCCAGCCAAGAGGACTTTGAATTCCCACACAGGGCACAAGAAGTTAACGTTGTAGCTCCCTGATGACACTGAATTTCATTAATTTGGTGTTAATATTGCTAGTGTGAAACATTCTAATGAAGTGTTTATTCAGTGAGAGGAGGAGGAGGGCAGGGCCTCAATGTTTTATCCACAACACGAAAAGAATCAGAATTTTTCTACAACTTACTGACTAGCGGGGCATCCTGCACTGCTGGGATATACAGATGTCTCTGTGTAAGAAAATCCTTTCAAGGAAATCAAAATGTTTCCTTTTGGAAATAATTATTTGCACCACAAAAAGGATTCTTAACAAAAGATTTACATTCTGTTTCCTCTAAATAGTGAGTTCCTTAAGTGCATTTATAATATGGTTTCATCTATGAAAAGATTTAATTGACACAATTTCCAAATAGATCCTTTCATTGATTGCTATGAGACAAACTACATATATATTCCAAAGGCTGAATGAAACCAAACTGACAGACCAAAGAGCGATAAGGAAGAAATTAGAGAATTTGATAGTCCTTTGAAGGGAGTACCCTCTTCATCCCAGGGCAGGGATACACCCTTTATAGCAGCTGAAGTACAGAGACCAGCCCCTGCTGGAACAAGCATTAAAATGGGAAAACCAAATCACTGATCTTTAGAAACATCCATTTCATATTTTGGCAAAATTTGCTTTTCTGATACCTCCATTCTTTGTTCTGCTCTAGGGAACAGTCAAAAGCAGGTTGCCCCTCTTTCTCAAATTATTCTAATAATTCCATGAAGACAACTTAGATTCTTTAAAAAAATCATATCTCCTTCCTTTGTTTCTCATAAAACATACTGTCCAAACTCCCCTCTTTCTTACATTTGTCCTTTTCCAGACCATTCAATTCTGTCACTGTCCCTCTTACACCTCGGGAACCAGCACTGAAAAAGTATATAATAAATGTGTTCCGCAGAGCACAGAGGCTGATATGGACACTCTACTTGCGTTAATGAGACCTAAGGAAAGGGTTTTTCAACCTCCACTCCTGCAAAGAGGTCTCTGACTTACACTTTGATGGTATTGAACCAATGTTTTAATCCTCGGTTCACATCTCCCAGTACTGTTTTCAGTGGGCGACTATTATGAAACATTTAATTTTAAAGCATTTTCTTTTACATTTGGTATTAATTCAAAAGAAAACAGGGGTCACAATAAATCAACTCTGTGAATGTTTACATGTACATTACAACAGAGCTATTCATGTTTCCCGTACATGGACCCTTAATTCATTTAAGGGAACTAGCTTGGGGGCACTTACCCACCGAAAAACCAAGCACTAAAGCAGATACCAGTGGATTCTTTCATTGTTGTTAACTGAAGTGGAAATTCTGGTGACGGGAGACTTCTGTTTACGTGAAACGGGTCTGTGCAAAATGTGATTTCAAGATGGCTTTTTGGTGGAAACCTGCTGTTTCTATGCCACTGGCTTATTACTCACATTTAAAAATGTACTCCATGCTAGGCAAGACATCCGTGTGTTCAATCACTTCAAAATGATTATGGCTGTGTTTTCATTAAAATGTTTCAGTAACCATGGGAAGCTTATGAAATTCAAAACATGAAAAATGTCTGGGTGATAAACATGTATCCCAAATTCTGATTAAGCAAGGTGACCTGGGCTTCCATGAAAAATGAATTTTTAAGAAAATTGAAGTTAAATGATTTTTAGTTCAATCCAGTAAAATGAGGGTGTGTGTTTGCAGGGGGTGAATGTGGCGATAGTGTGAATCAGCGGTCAATCCGTGATTGTTTAAACAGTCCCAGTCTCATGGTTCAACTGTATCAACCACAGAGAGGAGATGTGATACCAGTCGATGCCCATGGGTCACCTACAGTCATGAGCTTTCCATGAGAACTAGAATTCTATGGCCCTACTTTCCTTACTTCGTTTGTTACCACTGCCCCTGTACCCTGATCTGCCTCTATAATCCAATGTGAGTCCCTAACTTTTGGATCAAAGATGACATAAACACGTGGCTGTTATACAGGGCCCACGGCAGACTTCAGTAATCGTACTTGACTGGTCCTTGTTCCCATGGAGCCTGGATACACGGTCACACCTACTCTCAACATGGGGCTCTAAGCAGCTCTAACCAGCAGAACTGGTTCAATTCTCATTCAGTCCCATTCAGAGAACCCATCCCTCTTCACCTTTGTTCTCCTTGAGCAGAGACATCCAAGGAATCTTGACTCACGCTAGACACATCCTTTCCTGTCAGCTCCAATCCAAAGGCTGGAAGACTAGATACACTTAGAGTAATAGGTGAAATGTAAAGAAACAGTGGGCAACCAGGGAATGCAGGCAACATGAAGGAGTCTTAAATAATCCTCCATATCCTCCATTATGTCATTTTATTTTTTCAATAGCTGGGTATTTTATTGGCAGCAAGTTTACTAAGAAAAGCAAATAGATGGAACAGAGAGCCCTAATCCTATTCAGGAAGTCTTTTCTATGCTTTAATGGAGTAAAAACATTAAAGCATGGCTCGTTCTTGCAGAACTGTAGGCCATCAAATGCCAACATGATGGATGTCAGTGTACCTTATTTAGCAGGAGATGATGTTGGTTAATCTTTTTTTTTCCCCCAAAGAATTTATCTTTAAAGTCAGTCATTTTTTGCAATTCTCTCTCTCTCTCTGTCTCTCTCCCTCTTCCTTCCCTCTCTCCTTCCTTTCTTCCTTTCTTTATTTTACTATTTACTTGAGATTTTTCTTCCACTCATGAACATTTGGGAGAAGTTAAGCCAATTCAGGGATGACATTTCATGAAAATTACACCTAGTAAGACAAAAACATATTTTGTCCCTCTTTTGGATGCCTGAATTAGAACTAAGCAAATAAACACAGGTGGGAGGTGTCACTCATGCAGCAGAAATCACTGTACTCTGACATCTATCTCAATCCACTGTAGCTATTATTTTCTACATGGGAGAAGGCTTTGGTCACTCATCTATGTTCTTGTGGGCGGCATTGTCATCCTTATGACAATAGCTAATGGATATCAAGTGCTTACATTATTATACCAGGCACATTATATGCATTATCTGATTTAATCTCCAGCGTCCCTATGAGGTAAAAACTTTTCAAATGTCCATTTTAGTGATGGGGATATTGAGGCTTAGAATGGTTAAAAATCTTGTCCTAGAGTCACAGTTGCCAAGTAGTAGATAAGGATTTTAAGCCAGGTCTGATGGCCCCAGATTCAGAGTTTGTAATCACAGTGCTTTAGTGTCTCCACAGAAATAGTAGGAGGAAGGATTTTTCTTCTGCTTCTGTTATAAATAAGCTTTTGTCTACAAGTTCATTATTGCTACCTGTAAGAAATGAGAGACATAATGACATGAATAAATTAGCTCAAGCATATTTGACTCCAAATTAGAAGGTGCAAAGCATTGTTGATAAACCACCAGCTAACCACCCTACCTCCACATTTCCTGAGTAGTTAGAGGGAAGTTACAACCTCTCTTAAATCTCTGGATGTGCAGGATGATAATTTCCCAATAAACCAAATCCTGCTACTATCAGAAGATTTGAAAATTTCTAACGATTTTTACCAATGCCTCTAAACAACAGGGACTGGGGACAGCCAATCAAAATCTTCGACTTGGGTATGCTTGAGTTTTATTTCCAGAAGTTAACTTAGCAGAAATGGAATAACTGTTCATTATTTTCTGTCATTTTTATATCATTTTTTGCCATGCATATTGTGCAGTAATTGCAGGAAATTAAATTTGAATCTTGTGACACAAGCATGTTGTGAATATCATAAAAAACACATATGTTCATAAATGGTAAAAAAAAAAGGAGGAAAAGAAAGATGATAAAAATTACATTGAGAAAATTTTTACAGTCTTTCAGAACAATGGAAAAGGGAATGTCTTAGGGTTCTTTGTTCAGACTGAATTCTAGGATGAAATGCTTTCAGGAGGCAAAGTTTTGTTTGTTGGGCATATTTGTATTTTTGCTATTTTCTCCAGGTCTTTTTACATGGTGTCCTATGAGCAGGAGGACATTTGAAGTCCTACACAAAGAACTGACTTGAAAAGAATTCCCAGCCAGGTCCAGTAGGTACAGATCCTGCAGACAAAGCCATTTTTCATTTGCCACATGGAAGTAAGAATAGATAGGAAATCATCATGACTTTTTCGGCTTTTGCTTTTGTTAGGTCTCCTCTTCTTGGTGATACCTGTTGCTACGTTCCTTGCCGCCTCTTCCTAAATAAGGTTAATTCCTATCGATCCTTTTAGTGATACTGTAGAAACATCCATGAAGCTGGATGTTTACATCCTATGGTCTGATTTGACCTAGAGTCAACCTCATCAGTTGACATGATGGAAGAGCCCATGATCGGCTCCTGAGTGCTGATTTAGCTGCTGTCATCAATACCATCTCACATCCAGTTTTCATTATTTGATTTCTCTGGGTCCACAGGTGGTCCTCTGGGATTTGGAACAATCTCACTCTACGTTTTCCTATGCTAATGGCAGACAATGAATTCATCCTAACACATTTACAAAATTATAAAGCATTACCTTTTACCAAATTAATGCCACGCAGAGTTGGCAAGTTAGGTAAGTGCCCAACTCTACTGACCAAAATCCTCTATCAACCATCCAAACATAGTGTATGGTCTAGCTCAATTCCAAACTTTCCATGAAGAATTCTCTGACTACTCCAGTTTATACTAGTTCCTCTCTTAGAAGTAATTATTGACCGAGATATTCATTTCAGTTTAACTGTTAAGCATCAATTACTAAGGTCTTTTATTAAAATGTCAAATCTTTGTGAGTAGAAATTAGGTCTTCATTATCCTCCAGATCCTGCAGGGTGCTTCAATGATATCTTTATCTTTAACCAAAATCAAAATGATCATACTTGCCTTCCCAAGCCACTCCTCTGCCTTCCTTACTTCTTTTTTTTTTTTTTAAAGGTAGTATATATGCAATATCCACTTCCATTTTTTGTTTTAATTTATTTTATTTATTTTTGCTGTGTTGGGTCTTCGCTTCTGTGTGAGGGCTTCCTCCAGTTGTGGCAAGCGGGGGCCACTCTTCATTGCGGTGCACAGGCCTCTCACTATCGCGGCCTCTCTTGGAGCACAGCTCCAGACGTGCAGGCTCAGCAGTTGTGGCTCACGGGCCTAGTTGCTCCACGGCATGTGGGATCTTCCCAGACCAGGGCTCAAACCTGTGTCCCCTGCATTAGCAGGCAGACTCTCAACCACTGCACCACCAGGGAAGCCCCTGCCTTCCTTACTTCTATTGCCGCTGCTACCATTGTTCCTAGTACCCAGGCACAAATATTACAAGGTAAGACTTGATTTCCCTCTCTCCGTCACACCTCATAGCTAGTTAATTGCAAAGTTCTGTAGATTGGCAATTTTTAACTTGTCTTTTATTTGATTTATTTGCTGGCCTCTAGAACACCCCCTTTTTAAAAATTGGTGTATAGTTGCTGTACAATGTTGTGTTAAGTTTCTGCTGTACCACAATGTGAATTAGCCACACGTATACATATATCCCCTCTTCCTTGGATTTCCCTTCCATTTAGGTCACCACAGAGCATTGAGTAGAGTTCCCTGAGCTATACAGTCTGTTCTCATTATTTACGTATTTTATACATAGGAGTGTATGTATGTCAATCCCAATCTCCCAATCCATCCTCCCCCACAAAACTCCTTTATCAAAGGAAATCTTATACGAAAGTCCATTATGTAAGAAAAGCAGCTATGGTAAGAAGCGGCTGAACTGCCTTGAGCCTACAACTGCAACCCTTGAAAGAACTCCCAAGAATCTCCAAGGCTGAGCACTGTTTAAAGGCCCACAGTTGTAGAGTTGATCTCCAAATTGTCAAAAAGCATCATGGTATAGTGAAAAATACACTGGCGTAAATCAGAGGATCTGAACTGAGCCTTGATTTTATCTCTAAAATAGAATACCTTTCCTACTTACATCATAGAGTAATTGTAAGGATCAAATAAGACTCTGTATGTGAAAGTACATGGTAAACCGTTAAAGGCCATGAAGATTTAGGGAACCATCACCTCTTTCCTGCTCTTTAAGGCCCTGTTCTCCTCATTCTACCCACCACTTGGTCAACCACTGCTTCCAGATTAATCCTAAAGCACATCCCTTTCATATCATTTCTTTCTTTCTTTCTTTTTTTTTGTAATTATAGCATTATCTATCATAGTGAAAACATTGAAACCTTTTAGAGTGGACAATTTTAACATACACAAAACTGAAATCAGTGAATGAACCCACATGCTCATCATCCAGCTTCAACAATGATCAATATTTTGCCTATCTTGTTTTTGTGAAAAAATGTAAACCTACGAAATGTTTGAAAATAGGAAAACAGTTGAATAAACTAGGGTACATTGATTTAGAGTGCTATGAAGCTTTTAAAATAGTACAGAGTTGTATTATAAAATAAATCAGAATATATGGTATTATCACAACCATGAAAGTTCAAAAACGAATATCCAGTCGGTGTAGAAAAAAAGACAGGAAGGAAGTACAGTAAAATATGAACTAGTTTCCCTTTGGTGTTTCTTATCATTTCTTGACTCAGAAATGTCTAACAATCACTACTGGTGGCTAAATTAAGATCAACTGTCTCAGCTTAGTATTGAAGCCCTTTTATGGTGAAGTCAAATTTCCCTTTCTAGTATTAGTGGCTGTCATTCTTCCATGTAAACCTGACACTTTAGCCGAATCACTACTCACTCTTTTCTAAATGCTTCCTCTTCTTTCTTGTCTCTCAACTTGTGTTCTGACTGTCCCCTTTGGCACCACCCCTGAAATGCAATGTATGATTCAAGTCCCATTTTGGGTACTTCATACCTGTTGAAGTCCTTTCTCATTCCAGTCTCTGCTTCTTTCTCCTCCAGACTCCCAACAGGAAACAGGGTAAATCCTCATGGATTCCTGAAAGGCAGAGAAAAGCAGTATTTAGGTCACTGTAGAGAGGTAATAAAAATGTATGAAATTTCCTCATAAGAGTTTAATAAATTAAAGCAAACTGAAATATGTTTGTGAAAGCCATCTCTCTCACTCTCTTTTTAAAGATAGGTAGACTTTTGTTTGAGGGTAAGTTTTCTCAGTTAATAATCTTCTTCTTTCTGCCGAAAGACTAAAATGTGAGGCAGAGGGTGCTGTCTTGGCAACCAAGGATGGCCACGTTGGCCTCAGGGAAGGTTTTCTTTTCTGAGCACTTAACATTTTATAAATCTAAGAGTATTGGTATCTTCACACCAAAAGATTTCATTTATTTAAAAACTCTGCTCATTTATCAATATATAATTTGGACCTAAGAAAGAAAAGCAGGCTAAATTGGGGAATATATTTAATGGAAAAGAAAATCTGTCACTTTAACGTATAAAAGAGAAAGGTACCATCTGCCATGTAGGGGTTCTTATCTGTGTTTGATGTGGTAACTAAATGAATTTGTGGAAAACTAGTGATGAGACAATAACTCAAGGAGGCTTTTAAAAAAATCTCATTCATTTAACTACTTGATAGAGATCTTAAGTAATTTCTTTAAATAAATAGACAATGCTCATTTTAAATGATCAGAGCTTTTGTTCATAATTATCTGCTTAAGTTAAAAGTAGTTTTCCTTTTAAATACTGTAAATCTTTTCTTGTTGCCATCCTTTACACTGTCTACTTGTCCTTTTTAATGAATACAGGATTAACTGAGTAAATATAAACTTATTCTTTTATCATTTGCATGATTTCTCTTATCAATTAGAGGGCTTTGAATCAATAATCTTTTACTCCAGTACACCTGGAAACATGATATTCCATGGAAGCTCATCCGTGACTTTATATTTTCCTCTGTCAGTTAAACAAAGAAAATGCTCATATGGTTACAGCACTGCCATTCACTTGGGTAACCTTGGAGACTCAGTGGTGAACTGGAATGTCCAAGCCATTCTTCTGGAGATGTGTTAAGGACCAGAACTCTCAGTTACCTCATAGGAAATCAATTATAGGTATTGTGGGGGGAAGAGGCAACTTGAAAAATAACAAGACTTCTGCTTCTGGCCAAGGTGGAACCAGGCAGGGACCAGGTTTGCCTTCCTGCCTGAAACAACCAAAAACAAACAAACAAGCAAAAAACACAAAAAACCTAGCAAGATGTGTGAAACAATGGTTTTCAAGACACTGAACAACAAGTTATGAAAGAAAGTTTAAAACAAATTAATTAAACCAGCTATAGAACTGCCCCCAGATTTACCACCCTGAGAGAATTTCTAGGTTGCAGTGCAGGCAGGGGAACCCAAGCAGAACCTAGCAGAATCCCTGAGTTAAGGAGGCAGAGCTGAGAGACTGACAAGGTCAGGAGAGCTGGACTCTACAGGGAGGAGCATGGCAGAGTGGAGAGCTGCAGAGAGAAGGAACTCCATAGATTTACTGAGGGGCCCCTCAAATATTTAGCCGAGTGCTCATCAGATATGTACGTGAGGAAACTATTCAAAGCCGGGGTAAAACTCGCCTGAAATGATTAGAGAGACAAATGCCTCACAGTCACACAGAATTGAAAATACTACCTGTTTCCATCAGCCAAACAGAATCCCATGATTCACAGGGTATTAGGAGGAGAAGGATCTTGCCTCACTATGGAGGAATAATTAACCCCAGCATGAGTATTGCTATAATCTTGCCTAGCAAACCTTAAAAGTAAGACTGTAAAGGGTGAAACTGTTTGCAAGTAACTTAAGTATGTCACAGAACAAAACTCAAGAATATGTAGAAATACAAAAACATTCAGCACCTCCAAAAGCAAAATTAATCTGGCATCTAATCAAAAATTACTAGACATGAAAAAAAGGAGGAAAACACAATCACCGATGAGGAGAAAAAAATAATTAATTTTAAAAAGATATAAGAATTAGATGACAAGGACAATAAAATAGTTATTACAACTGTACTCTATATGTTTACAAAGTTAAGTAGCAAAAAATTAGATGGTCATTCAGACATACACACTAAAATGTCTGAGGTGAAAAATACACAGGATTAGACATTGCAGAAAAAAGATTCGTGAATTTGAAGACACAGTCACAGAAATTATTTAAATAAAACACAGAAAGAAAATTTTAAAAAATGAACAGAGCATCAGTGAACTACAGAACAATTTTTTTTTGAAAGCAATTTCTTGCTCTACCTATCCCCATCCCTAATTCTCATTCCTGAGAGGCAACCACATCCAACCCTTTTATTATACATATAAATTTATTTATTTATTTATTTTTGGCTGCGTTGGGTCTTTGTTGCTGTTTGTGGGCTTTCTCTAGTTGGCAGCAAGCAGTGGCTGCTTTTGTGGTGCGTGGGCTTCTCATTGTGGTAGCTTATCTTGTTGTGGGCTCTAGGCATGTGGGCTTCAGTAGTTGTGGCATGTGGGCTCAGTAGCTGTGGCTTGTGGGCTCTAGAGTGCAGGCTCAGTAACTGCAGTACACAGGCTTAGTTGCTCCGTAGCATGTGGGATCTTCCCAGACCAGGGCTCAAACCCGTGTCCCCTGCATTGGCTGGCAGATTCTTAACCACCATGCCACCAGGGAAGTCCCAAACTATGGAACAATTTTAAGTGGCCTAATATATGTATAAATAGAGTCCCCCAAATGAAGGGAGGGGCAAAAATATTTGAAGAAATAACAGCTGATATTTTTCCAAATTTGATGAAGACTGTAATCATGAAGATCTAAGAGACTCAATGAACCTCAAGCACAAGAAATGTAGAGAAGATGACATCAAGGCACATCATAATAAGATTGTTCAAAAACAGTGATAATGAGAAAATCTTAAATGCAGACAAAGGAGGAGAAAAAAACATCACATACTTAGGAACAAAGATAAGAATGACAGCAAATTTCTCACCGAAAACAGTGCAAGTTAAAAGATAATGAAGTGAAAATTTTAAAGAACTGAAAGAAAAATATTGTCAACATAGATTTTTATACCCAGTAAGAGTGTCTTTCAAAATCCAAGGCAAACTAAAGACATTTTAAACATATAAAAGGTGAAAGAATTGTTGCACTAAAAGAAATGTAAAGAAAGTCCTTCACATAGAAGGAAAATGATACCAGATGGAAATATGGATTTAAACAAAAGAATGGAGAGGACTGGAAGTGGAATCTATAGTGAATATATGTTTTAATTAATATTTAAATTACTTTAAAGCATAACTGACTGTTTAAAGAAAAATAATAACAAGTGTGGGTAGTATTAAACTAAAACATATGACAATAGTGGCACAAAATTTGAGAGGGGAAGAATAGCAGGATACTATTGTAAAGCTCTAGTTCTGTATATGAAGTGGTATAATATCATTTGAATACATGAAGTTGTGTAACATCACTTGGTAAGTTAAAAATGTATCCTATAAACCCTAAAGCAACCACTAAAATAACAAAGAGTTATAGCTAATAAGCCAAAAAAGGAGATAACAATGAAATAAAAATACTGTTAAACCATAAGAAGTCAGAAAAAAAAAAAGAAAGAAAAAGGGGAAAGGGGAACAAAAAACAAATGGGATAAACTGAAAACAAATGACAAGGAGATAGATTTAAACTCAACCATATAAATGATTATATTAAATTTAAATGGTCAAAATACCTCAGTTAAAATGTAGAGATTGTAAAATTGGATTTAAAAAATGACCCAACTATATGCTGTTTAAAAAGAAGGCACTTTAAATGTAAGATAAGATAATAGTAAAAGGTTGGAAAATGATACACCATGCTAAGACTTGTCAAAAGAAAGCTAAACTTTACTTATAAAAAGAAAATAGATTTTAGAGTAAAGAATATTACAAGGGATAAAGATAGTTATTTCATTATAATAAAAGGGTCAATTCCTCAAAAAGACATAACAGGAGCATATTACTTTATATGGTCCCTAGGTCTCTGTTCATGCAGGTTGCTTTTATGGGGAGGATCCTTTTTCTTATTTGCCTTCACCCTTAACAAAAGATTTCTTGGCACTGTTTCTGTGCCAGACTCAGAGACATAGGAGACATCAGAGACACCACTCTGAAGCAAGCAGATGGACAAGAATGGGTTAGTCTATGGCCCTGGGGTCCCACTAGTCAAAACCCACCACGTAACCATTTCCTTCTTATAACTTGCTGCCTCCTCAGAGGTCTACTCTGGAAGCAGAGGGCTGGTCCCTGGGCTCTCAGAGGTCACATACCTTAGTCTTCACCTCTGCAGGCTTCTTCATGGGAAGCCACCCAAACAGTGGTCACCCATACTTATGATTAATATACTCTTCTATCTTCTAGAAGGCTTCTCCTACCTGGGGATTTTGTTTTTTCTTTTTGAGAGAGAGAGAAGTGTGTGTGTGTGCGTGCACGGCTGTGTGTGTGTGTTGTGTATGCCATGCAGGTATTGAGAGATAGTATAGCTGTTCTCAAATTTTTTCTCTATGCCTCACCATCCCTCATAGCTTTCAAAACATGAAGGAAGAATATGTATCCTTTTTTTTTTTGCTTTCTGATTTACCCTTTTTTTTCTTTCTGATGTATCACCTCCTACCTTGAGATAAGGAGAACAAAAAGTCTTAATTTCTTGAATAGAGAGAAGATGATGGAGGGAAAATGTGAGACCATGAGAAGAATGACAAAATTATATTAAAAATATGATTCAGGTGAATAGACCTTTTCTATTTCTTTATCTGTTGCCCATCACAAAATTAACATTTTATAATTGTGGTTTCACTAAATATATATTTAAAAAGCTAACCATTACAAGCACATATCTTGAGAACAAAAATATGATTTCATGGAAAATCAGGCCTATATGACATCAAAAGGCAACTGGGTACAGAGATGCTGTCTTGGAAACCACCTAGCATCATGATTAAGTAATTAGCTGCCCCCCTCTTCACCAGTGTATTCTGAAAAATACATTAACACTTCAAAAGTTGGCATGATTTTAAGCCAAGTTATTCTAAAAATAATTATAGATATATTTTTAAAAGGTTTCAAATGCCCTCTTGTATTTTTCAAAAGATGTGTAGATTAATTCCACGTAAAATAAGAGGTGGAAATATACATAAATGGTTAAATAATAGCATCAGGCAGAATATGTTAGAATGCCAAGTGAATGGTGTACACTATGTTTCTCAAAGAAAGTCTAAGAAACCTTGACATCCACAATTTCTTTGAGAAATTTTGAATTTTATTTAATTATTCCAGTACTTGAATTTACATTTATGTTTAAAAATGCATTTCTTCTGGGTGAAGGTCAACTGACAGCACAGCTCACCATATAAATGCAGGTTTCATAAAAGTCCCTATGGAGAAAACTAGTGCAAGAATTGAGTCTTGAAATATACCATAATATTGTCATGAGAACTCAAAAAGACTGAACAAGCTCTAGCAGGATTTCATCTTCACTGAGCCATAAGCATATGAGGGCGAATTTTTCCATTTCTGACTCCAGTCATCATTGGATTAGGTACCCATTTAATGCAGATTTTCATAACATCATCATCTTAACCTTATTTCCAATTGAACAAGTCAGCTTTGCAGAGATATCAAGCGACACTCCATTAAAGTTGATGTTTGAGGATTGCTCATTATCAGAGTTTTGGTTAAGTATGAGACTTGATTATCCTCAATTATCGAATAAAGCCTTGACGTTACAAATGCCAGTTTAGTTGTACGTAAAAAGACATTCTCTGTATTAATATTACTAAAGTTAAAACACAAAAGCTGGTTTAAATTAAAACTAAGGCTTCATTTTTCCCCCATGATTAAACCCCACGTCAAAGGTTGAGTTTCAGCGAAACAACATAATCCATCACATTTATATTCATATTGTCAAATTGAATTTTATTGACCATGTGGTTTTGGTGATATAGTTTCATTAATGCTAAAAACACAAGGATAAATGTGCTAATGCACAGAGAGGGCTTGGTACAGTGCTGGCACATGAAAAGCATTCAATAAAGATTGTCTGTTATTATTTTGTTGTAATTTATAGCAAGTTTTATTTTAGTACATGTTTATGGAATATTATTATTATATCTCTTTTAGGGTAGCACTGAGGTCCACAATTTTTCTTTAAAAGGTCTGTAGACAGTACTCAAATGTAATAAACACTAAGTTGGAAAGTAACTGCCAGAAGTTCATTAGTGACCAGGGGGCTTCCTGGAAGACATCAAAAAGCTGCCTCATTATTATGACCAAAACTTAAAATTGAGGCATAGAAAAATAAAGTGCCTTATTTAAGCCCATTCATCAAGGCAATAGAAGAGCCTCTTAGATTTTTAGTTCCCAGCTCTAGGACTATGTGTTCTTTCTTTCTCTCTTGTCACTGAACCCCAAGAATAAATAGGACTTATTCTTTTGTCTTTACATAATGTTTCTGGAAGCAAATAACAGTTGATTATATTTAGCAAACAGTACTTCTTACTGTATTTTGATATAATACTTTTTTTCAATTTGCTTTGGAAATTGACAATTATGATGACATTGAATAGAGGTTAGGGGACACATTGATTATCAGGGTAATCTACATATTTACATGAATGCCAGTTTTGATGAAGCATCAAACTCTTATTTGACATATACATTATGTCAGTTGTGAACTTGAAGACCATGTTTCTGTGGAAATGATGACAATAGCTTGCAATCTGTTTACCAAAAAAAAATTGCATTTTTTAAAAAACAAGAAATGTATCATACCTGTTTATTTTTTATTTTTTAAAATTATTTAATTAATTTGTTTACCTTTGGCTGCATTGGGTCTTCATTGCTGCGCATGGACTTTCTCTAGTTGTGGTGAGTGGGGGCTACTCTTCGTTGTGGTGCTTGGCCTTCTCATCGCGGTGGCTTCTCTTGTTGCGAAGCATGGGCTCTAGGTGGACAGGCTCAGTAGTTGTGGGCTGTTGAGCATGGGCTCAACAGTTCTTTAAAGTGTTTTCCCAGAGGCGTGTATCCCAAAGAGGAATTTTGCTATTCTCCTGAAGCACAGAGTTAGCATTTATTTTCTAATAAATATTAGTATTGTATTTTTCTAATAAAGGTTAGTATTGTAATAGACCATAGGAGCAGTACAGTATATTGTGGGCTCTAGAGTGCAGGCTCAATAGTTGTGGCACATGGGTTTAGTTGCTCTACGGCATGTGAGATCTTCCCAGACCAGGGCTTGAGCCCATGTCCCCTGCATTGGCAGGTGGATTCTTAACCACTGCACCACCAGGGAAGTCCCTATCATACCTGTTTAAAAGCTACATAGACACCACATTTTAAAGGAAATCTATATATGTGCTTAAAAAGAAATTACACATAAAATAAAAGCTGTGAAGTACAATCATAGTGACTGGAGATTTCTATTTAAAAATCAGAACACAGCAAAGATTGGCTACAAAAACTGGGAAGATTTGCCTCCCAGCAATAAAGAAGTAATTTGAAACAAAATAGGCACAAAAGCAGTGGTTGCTGAATCTTTCTTTTCCGAGCTAGTTAGCAATATATCGGAGGTGGCCTTTCATGTACAAGGTGAATTAATCGGGATTGGGACCTTTAAAAGATATAGATATGAGTGTGTGTGTGTGTGTGTGTGTGTGTGTTTACATACATATGTGTATATGTACATATACACAAGTATATGTATGTATATAAATAACATGCACACACATATACATATGTGTATATCTATCTCCTGTGTATATAGATAGATAGATAGATTAGATAGAAATGGCAAAATCTGGTCTTCTTTTAGGAGCTAAAAATCTACTTGGAGAAATGAGATTGGTACATAAAGCAAAAGTAAAAAATTCAAAATGAGATATAAACATTCAAAATGAGATATAATTCAAACTGAGATATAAAAGTAAAAAAGTAAAAAATTCAAAATGAGATATAACTACAAATTGTAGCGCCGTTGCCTCTAAGCCCTCCAACTTCTGGGTCATACTTCCCTTTCCATATCCCAACACCACTGAGGGTTGTTTAGAGAAATGGAGCGAAGAAACTTCTTTCAGGTACTCCACGTTCCTGAATTCCTTATCCCTGGTCTTTATCCTTCCTTTGTCTGCTGTCTTCTCTGTACCCACCACCACCCAACCTCAAAGCCCATGAGTCATTCCCAGGGTATCAAATGACACTGGTCTTCAGGTCTCTCCTACTCTCTTACTCTGTCTGTCTCTCCCACTCTCCCCTTCCTTCTCTGTGCTAATGTCATTCTCTGCACATCCTCTCTGCAGCCAGGGAAACCCACATCTCCTCCCTCTACTGAGTTGGAACTCATTTCCCTGTTATCTGTGTCTCCATCCCAGAAGAGGTTGCCATTTAGATCCTGACCCGTGGCCATGATTTCGTAGATCATCCTCCCTCTGTATTCAGCTCCTCTCCCACCTCTTCTTTTGAAGGTCTCTCTTTAAGTATTCCCCAAATTTTCATCTCTCAGAACATGACTGGGGAGTGGGGGGAGGCAGAAAAATTATTATTATTTCATCAGACAGAACAATTGTCTGCATAATAAAGCCTGTCTCAACTGCTTTCACGCCAGACAAAACCCTGTGTCCCAGCTTTGTCTAACAGTTCTTTAAAGTGTTTTCCCAGAGGCATGTATCCCAAAGTGGAATTCTGCTATTCTCCTGAAACACAGAGTTAGCATTTATTTTCTAATAAATATTAGTATTGTATTTTTCTAATAAAGGTTAATATTGTAATAGACTATAGGAGCAGTAGAGTATTCTGTATATTTTGTTGCTAGTGAATAAAAAGTTCTGAACATAGAGTTGGAGTGAGGTGGGAATAGAATTGGATGCGTAGGGAGGATTCAGATGGTGGGGAACCTTTGAAGGCCAGACAGAAATGTTTTGTTTGGGTATAAATTCTTCTTTGACTCATGGAATATTCATCATTGTATTGGTTAATTTCTAGAATTTTGGAAATTTTCTAGTGTTTAAAAAATTTTTGATTTCTAGCATAATTCCACTGTGGTCAGACAACTTACTTTGTAGTCAGTATTATGAAATTTGTTGATATTTGTTTTTATCACCCAGCATTTGGTAAATTTTAGTGAATACTACATGTATACTCAAAAAGAACATATATTCTGCAGTCATTTGTTTTATTGTTCTATATATGCCTAATAGATCGAATGCATTAACCTTATGGTTTACATCTTCGATGTACTTACTCATTATCTTGTCTGCTTGTTTTGTGTTACTGAGAAAGATACACTAAAATCTCTTGATTCGTTCATTTCTATTTTAAGATTCATTCCAATTGCAGGGATATGAAAAAGGTGAAAAATGTATGGGACTTGGAATCAATGAAATATGGGAAAATACTATCCATCTGGACATCTGAATAGTGTGTAGACTTTAAACGCGATAGAATAATAAAAGAATTTGAGTACATTCTGTGCAGTGGCTGGAATGGGAAGATGCCAAGATGTCTAGGGTTGAGTGTAAGTTTTTTGGTGGGGAGGGAGTAGATAGGGACACCACAGAAAGGAACCTTGGGTTTCCTTTAACTACCTTTGAGCCAAGAGCAAACCCCAACCAGCTCATTCACTGCTTCCTCCACTGAAGTTCTCACCTGCAAGCCCTTTCTAGGGGAAGGAGTCTCAACCTGGGGTTACGAGGACACCCTAATTTATGAGTTTCAGGGGGCCCCCAATGACCTCAAAAGCAGGTACAAGAGTGTGTGTTCATACGAATATGGGCATTTATGTGGGGAGACGCTCCATCCTCTCCCCAGATTATCCTAATTCTCTGTCACGCAAAAGCAAGTAAGGACCGCTGCTCTGGAGCCAACAGAACTTTTCACACAGAACCCACTCAACCCAGACAAGAGGACAAGGGAGGGCACAGAAAGGCACAAAGCCCAAGGGCCAGTCCCTCTTCCCTGAACCCCACCACCCCTCAATAGCCAGCCTAACTCTTCTAGATGTCTTTACATAACTGTTTACATAACTGTTGAAAGAATATCAACAGCCCCATCTGTCCTACACTGAAGCATTAACGTCCCACCATTTTTAAGAATGAATATTGTGAGTAAAAGGTCTTTGCAAGTTTGCTGTCTCATTGGCCGTTTACCAAATCTATCTCCCCTCTACTCCCCGGTTCTTTCCTGAAGACAAGGTGGTTGACAGAGGATGAAGGAGCATACATCACTCAAAAACGAAGCTTCCCCTCTTTTCAGGGGCTTCTGACTGAGCCTGGTCCCCATGCTCTGTGATGTGTATGTTCCACACGCCAGGTGCTCCGCAGCTTCTGGACCATATAAGAGTCCTTTGACTCAAGAGTGTTTTTCAATCCTGCCTACATTTCTGCTATGGCAACAGTCCTAAAGACATGGCGTGAGGTTTATCCTGGGCTGTGACCTCATGCTTTTTTTCACGTATTTATAAACATTTCAGGATGACAGTTGACCTCAGGGTCATGCACAGGAGGAAGACTGTTGTGCAAGGAGACTCAGAAACAGGAAAGACTAATTCAAGTTCAGTTGCCTTCTGCAGGTGTACATCTTCTGGATCGCAGGCATAAAAACTGGATTAGCTGACTCTTTTCCACAAAGAGATCAAAGAAAACAAATGTGCTGAAGATATCTATAAGGCTTAGTAGAAGTCAGGAAAAAAAAAAAAAACAAAAAAACCCACTTTCTTTGGTAGGGTCATGTAGAAACCCAATCTAAAATATTGCCAGTATAAGGGTACTTTTTAACCCAACAAATGTGGAAATATTATACAGCTTTTTCAGTACAGGTGAGGGGAAGTCTGCAGGGGTGATTTCAGGGAACAATTTCTTATACCTTAAAAATAACTTCAGGGCTTCCCTGGTGGCTCAGTGGTTGACAGTCCGCCTGCCGATGCAGGGGACACGGGTTCGTGCCCCAGTCCGGGAAGATCCCACATGCCGCGGAGCGGCTGGGCCCGTGAGCCATGGCTGCTGAGCCTGCGCGTCCAGAGCCTGTGCTCCTCAATGGGAGAGGCCACAGCAGTGAGAGGCCCGCGTACCGCAAAAAAAAAAAAAAAAAAAAAGCTTCAAGGAAGAGATAGTCTCCCCCATCCCTCCAGCATTTCTAGTTATTGGTGGGTAAAGATGTGATGCATGGAGCTATAGCAGTCATCATGTGATGATGAGGAGAACTAACAAACATACAGATGGCAGAGCAGAAAGACAGAAGGAACCTCAATCTTTATTACACTTTAAATGACTGAATAAACCAACCCTTAAACTTTTCTCTTTCTGCAATTCTTGTCAAGTGCAATTACAGGGCTTTAAAAAATATGTTTATTTGTTTGGCATAAGATCAAATTTATGCAGACTTGAAAAAAGCATTTTCCAACTTTTTTTATTGAAGTATAGTTGACTTACAATATTATATTAGTTTCAGGTG
The DNA here is from genome assembly GCF_964341445.2 of Mesoplodon mirus. Lineage (NCBI taxonomy): Eukaryota > Metazoa > Chordata > Mammalia > Artiodactyla > Ziphiidae > Mesoplodon > Mesoplodon mirus. The sequence goes on from NC_138989.1 coordinate 71,551,143, forward strand.
TACAACATAGTTTATCGATTATACTCCATACAAAGTTATTATAAGATATTGACTATATTCTTTGTGTTGTATATTATATCCTTATAACTTACTTATTTCATTCCTAGTAGTTTCTACCTCTTAATCCCCTTCACCTATTTCGCCTCTCCCCCACCACCTCCCCTCAGATAACTACTAGTTCTCTGTATCTGTGAGTCTGTTTCTGTTTCATTATATTTGTTGGTTTGTTTTATTTTTTAAATTCTACATGTAAGTGAAAACATACAGTGTTTGTCTTTCTCTGTCTGACTTATTTCACTAAGCATAATACCCTCCAGGTCCATTCACCTTATCTCAAAATACAAAATTTCATTCTTTTTTTTATAGCTGAGTAATACCACATCTTCTTTATACATTCATCTGTTGATGGACACTTAGGTTGCTTCCATATCTAGACTATTGAGAATAATGCTGCTTTGAATATTGGGGTGCGTATATCTTTTTGAATTAGCGTTTTTGTTTTCTTCAGGTATATACCCAGGAGTGGTATTGCTGGATAGTATGGTAGTTCTATTTTTAGTTTTTTGAGAAACCTCCATATTGTTTTCAACAGTGGCTGCACCAATTGATATTCCCACCAGCAGTGCACAGGGGTTCTGTTTTGTCCACATCCTCACCAACACTTGTTATTTCTTGTCTTTTTGATGATAGCTGTTCTGACAGGTGTGAGGTGGTACCTCATTATAGTTGTGATTCGATCAGGGCATTTCCCTGATGACTGTTGACGTTGATCATCTTTTCATGTGCCTGTTGTCCGTCACTATGTCTTCCTTGGAAAATTATCTATTCACGTACTCTGACCATTTTTAAAAGGGTTGTCTGATGTTTTATGATATTGAGTTGAATAAGTTCTTTATATATTTTTGAGTATTAAACCTTTATCGGACATATCATTTGAAATACCTTCTCCTGTTCAGTAGGTTGCCTTTTTGTTTTGTTGATGGTTTCCTTTGTTGTGCAAAGTTTTTTTATATTTGTTTGTCTTTGTTTAAGTCGGTTGACTTGGGCTTTCTTCTAAGAGTAACTAAAACCTTCCAAAATGGTTCAGTAATATGGTGCAATTAATTTCCAAATGGTTGTACCAATTCTTACCCTATCAACAATATGTTGATATCTCAGTTTCACTGTAATCTTAATTGAAGTTGTGTGCAACCTCAGCAGTATCCCTATGTGTGTGTGTTTGTGTGTGTGTGCACACATGCATACCGATGGAGTATATATATTTAACTTATACTAAATTAAATCCCCCCCCCCACTCCAGATCTTCTTATCCCATCTCTGTGAATGCACCTCTACCCACTTTGGCGCCCGAACCTGAAACTTGGGCATCTTCCCTAACTATTCCTTTCCCTTTACCTCCTTGATTTAATCAGTTTCCAAATCATCACACTTTCATTTGATATTTTGATTTTTTTTTTACCCCATCCCTAACACCTCATCTTATTCACTCATCCTTTCTTCTGAATTCCTAAAAGAGTCTCCTAACAGGTCTCCCCTGCTGGTCATCTCAACCCCCCTTCCAACCCACCTTCAACACTTCTTTCAAGCCATCTTGGATGGATGCAGGTCTTATCATGTCACTCCCTTCTTGAAATCCGTAACTGAGAATGTGATCTGGATTCTCGCTTGGCACTTAAGGCACCATGTACCCACCCCTTCAGTTCCTTTCCCTCCTATTCTGTTCTCCCACCATCTTTAATTACGAACAGCTGCCAAAGCACCATATCGTGTCAGATCTCCTTCTTTTGAGCAGTTTTCTCTTTCTAGAATGCCCTCACCTTTACTCCTTTTGCTAATTGCTTAAAAAGTCAACTTGGGGGGCTTCCCTGGTGGCGCAGTGGTTGAGAGTCTGCCTGCCGATGCAGGGGACATGGGTTCGTGCCCCGGTCCAGGAGGATCCCACATGCCGCAGAGCAGCTGGGCCCGTGAGCCATGGCTGCTGGGCCTGCACGTCCGGAGCCTGTGCTCCGCAACGGGAGAGGCCACAACAGTGAGAGGCTCGCATACTGCAAAAATAAATAAATAAAATAAAACTTAAAAAAAAAAAAAAAAAGTCAACTTGGATATTACTTTTCCAGAATGCATTTTGCCCCTCACCTTCATCTGTGCCACCACTGCACTTATCTCCATAACTGTCTTTTCATTTACTGGGTTGTGAGCAGGAATTAGGCTTTGTTGCCTAGCACATACTAATAATCACACTAACTATAGCAATGTCAGCACTTACAACATGAAAGTAATGATTGCATAGCTGCTTCTTATATATTTAATTTAACTGATGAAGTTATTTAACTCTCATATCTACCTTATCAGGTAAGCTACTACTATGATAATTACACTCATTTTATATATGGGAAATGGAAGTACAGCAGGATGAGGGAATTTTCCCAAGTTACACAGTCACTAAGAGACAGGGCAAGGATCTGAGCTCAGGCAGTCTGACTCCAGAGACCATGTTTTTGTCCATGTTGATGGATGGCTTCTCAGGTTGCTTGATAAATGTCTAGTTCATGGAAGTTGGGGTGGGATGGGGAGTTTGGGAAGATGCTTCTGACACTTCCAGCCCATGTGTACCTCTTAAAAGAGGCAGGATGGTTAGGCTGGTGTAGGGTCTCCTTCCCACTTACAGCTTTCTTCTCATGAGCCCTTTGATTCCACAAGGTGGTGTGTTATCTTCCTCTACTCGCGAATCCTTTGAATGCTCAGTGTTTCCTTTCTCAGGAAATAATCTATTATCGTTAAAAGCATAATAATAATAATGGTGATGATGATGATTCTTAACATTTATTAAATATTTTTAAAAACTTTACCATTGGTAATAGAATAAAGACTCCATCCTTTTGTCAAGAAGTTTTAAACAAGAAATCTTAGTGCATGCATTCATGTCGTATAGGTGGCTACTCCCCACTGCTTGCTTGCAAGCTGCCCTGTTTAGGATTTTAAGATTTCTCCTGCTATAACCAGGACATAAAGACTGATTTGGTCTTTCTCTGACTAACCCCAGCCCGCCACCGCTGAAAACCTCTACTTAACTCTCCTTCCCACCACCACCCTCATCCCACACCCAGGGAAGCTGTGATGCAATGGAAAGGGAAACAGTCTAGGAGCTGGAAGACCTTGGTCATCCTTTAATAGCTGTGTTACCTTTGGGAAATCATTTAATCTTACTGAGCCACAGGTTCCACATCTTTTAAGTGAGAGTGACAATTACTTCTGCCTCACAAAGTCACCTCCTCTGGGGTGTCTTCTCTGACCCCATCATCTTGGGAGAGAATTAACCTCCCCTTCATTTTAGTGCTTAGCTATCTTGTTCAGACTGTGTCTGCCACACTCCATTGTAATTGTTTGTTAATCTATCTACACCATCTACTAGATTGTTAATGTCTCAAGAACAGGGACTGGGTCACAGTTGTCTTTGGGTCCCCCCTCCCTAGAGCACCTGTTGTACTGAATTTCCACAACTACCCCCATTTTTCTCTTGAGTTTCCCATGTGTAGTTTCCTTTCATCCTGAAAGCCATCCGTGACATCTCCTTGAATCTACAATCACTTGAGTAAAACCGGTGGGGTAACACTCTAGGGACCCATTGATCTTAGACGGGAGACCAACAAAACATTTCTAGTCATGATGCTCAATCTTTATCCCATCCATTAATAATAAAAAGGCCATCCTTCATCTAATGCTAATGAATATAGGAGGACTTCTGCTGATGATCCGGCCAAAATCTCTATGACATCATACACGACGTTTTAATTTCTAAAGCAGATCTTGGACAGGGAGGTGAACTGTGGCTTGATTTTCAGTGGAATGGCTTTGAATGGAGAATTCAATGGAGATATATTATTGAGAGATGTCCAAGCTTATAGAATTTGTGGTGATCAGTGATTCCTTGGGTATTAGTCTTTCCCATTCCCTTCCTCATCTCATGGCCTATTATGGCCCAGGTGTCCAGAGACTAGCTTGGGCTGAATATTGTTTGGAATGTCAAAACAAACATGCATATTTTAATGATTAAATTTATCCCTTTCTATGGGGATACTACTCATCTGGATATTTTCACCTCAGAGTGTGAGGAAATGGAGCTTGGAGTGTGCACTTCCTATCATCAAAGAGAAGAGGAGAGAAAGAAGACGGTCTAACTGTCAGCAAGAGGAATTACTCCTACAGATGTGCCCTTTGACTCCCATTTCCTGCTCCCAGCCAACGCTTTGGGGATTATGTTCAGGGAGATCTCCCTCTTCCTGTGAGGCCAGAGACTTTTCTAGTTATAAGGCTGTTGTGTGTGACATGTCTAGGCAAGCACGCAGCAAAACCACAGAGAAACAAGGGATGAAAGAAATAAAGTTGGGCAAACTCAAAAACGCCTTCTGCAGAACTTCTCTCAAGCTTGAGGTAAACATTTCCACCTACGCTCCTCCCTCTTCAATGGCACAGTTTACTTTCCCCTGTTTTCTCCTTGTGGCAGGTCCTTCTACTACAGAGAAGGAGAAGCAAGTTGTCTTATAAGAGTGGCTTCTCCAAGTAGCAAAACTCTCTGAGTTCAGGACTGAAAGAGAGAAAGTGCCCCTTCCTGAGGGAGATAATCTCAACGCCAAGAAAGCAGTGGCCTCAGTCACTTGAGGGTGCGTGTACTTTCTCATTGGGTATGTTGAGAATAACCTTTCTTCAGAGCTGTACCCTGTGATCTTTGGATCTGGGCACCAGTCCAACCTAAGTCAGAGAGTGGACAGCTTCTGTCCCTTTTTTTCAGACATATCAGACTTACAGGAAGGTTTCTTCCAAAGATTATCATCTTCCTCTTACCTATAATGAACCACATCTGAATCAGACTTCCATCAGCCAAGTTCCAAGCGCCATCTTGATATGGAGGAGGCCCGTAAGTCCTCACAAATGATTCTCAGGCTTAGCTTGTGCAGCAGCCTCATCCAGATTCCAGCAAAGAAGAATTGGCAGGGCATGAATAAGGGCAGAAGGTAATTGAGGAGCTGGGGCTGGTTTTAAGGTAGGAGAGAGCCCAGCTCCACGAGACGAGCTGGAAGGAATTTGCTGTCTGTGCCAAATGTCATAAAGAGCTGCAGAGCTGGTCGAGCTCTCTAGTGCTCAGGAGCAAATCAGATGAACTGCGACTGCGGCTCTGCTACAGACCGTGAGCTAGTGTGGGCTCTACCCCTGCAAGCCAGCACCATGGGCACCGGAGCCGGCAGTGGGAGATGGGGAGAGATGACACAGTGAATGCCTAGTGCCAGGAGGGAGAGACAAAAGGGGCTCCAGAGTGAACGCACCCTTCAACAGCTGTGTTTCCAAGCTCATCACTGTCGGGCGAGTTGGGGGTGCTAATTGTGGAGCTGGAGAGCTGTTAAAATCAGACCAGATATGTTAAAGGAGATACTTAGACTAGTGTCTGCAGTTGAATAGCCACAAAACCATTATATTGGGAGAAGAAATGAAAAGAAAGCAAAAAAAGCCATGAACGAATGAAGGAAGCTGGTTGGTTGATCCCTCCTCTGGTACCTCAGCAACTTGTCCATACTATTTTGATAGCCTTTATCCCATAGTGATAACGTAATAAAAAGAATCTCTGTTGTTTATTGAGCTGTTACTATGTGCAAGCACTGTTACGGGAATTTGATATGCATCATTTCACTTCATCCAGACTCAAAAAGGTTGTGTCTTTCCCAAAGATATATAAGTGTGTGTATGTGTGTGTGTGTGTACATACAGTAACTATTGAATGCCACTCAAGTTTCAAATCCCATTCTCCCTGACGTCAAAGCCATTATGCCGCAAAATTATTTTATTTTAAAAGCAGATACTGAGGAGCTTCAAGATGGCAGAAGAGTAAGATGTGGAGATCACCTTTCTCCCCACAAATACATCAGAAATACATATACATGTGGAACAGCTCCTATAGAACACCCACTGAACGCTGGCAGAAGACCTCAGACCTCCCAAAAGGCAAGAAACTCCCCACATACCTGGGTAGAGCAAAAGAAAATAGAATAAACAGAGACAAAAGGATAGGGACGGGACCTGCACCAGTGGGAGGGAGCTGTGAAGGAGGAAAGATTTCCACACACTAGAAGCCCCTTCGTGGGCGGAGACTGCAGGTGGTGGAGGGGGAAAGCTTCCGAGTCATGGAGGAGAGCACAGCAACAGGGGTGCAGAGGGCAGAGCGGAGAGATTGCTGCACAGAGGACTGGTGCCGACCAGCACTCACCAGCCCGAGAGGCTTGTCTGCTCACCCACCTGGGTGGGCGGGGCTGGGAGCTGAGGCTCGGGTTTTGGTCGGAGCACAGGGAGAGGACTGGGGTTGGCGGCGTGAACACAGCCTGAAGGGCCTAGTGCGCCACAGCTAGCCAGGAGGGAGTCCGGGAAAAAGTCTGGACCTGCCGAAGAGACAAGAGACTTTTTCTTCCCTCTTTGTTTCCTGGTGTGCGAGGAGAGGGGATTCAGAGCGCCGCTTAAAGGAGCTCCAGAGACGGGCATGAGCTGCGGCTATCAGTGCGGACCCCAGAGACGGGCATGAGACACTAAGGCTGCTGCCGCCGCCACCAAGAAGCCTGTATGCAAGCACAGGTCACTATCCACACCTCCCCTCCCGGGAGCCTGTGCAGCCCGCCACTGCCAGGGTCCCGTGATCCAGGAACAACTTCCCCAGGAGAACGCACGGCGTGCCTCAAACTGGTGCAACGTCACGCCGGCCTCCGCCGCCGCAGGCTCACCCCGCATCTGTACCCCTCCCTCCCCCACCGGCCTGAGCAAGCCAGAGCCCCCGAATCAGCGGCTCCTTTAACCCTGTCCTGTCTGAGCGAAGAACAGAAGCCCTCAGGCGACCTACACACAGAGGCGGGGCCATATCCAAAGCTGAACCCCGGGAGCTGTGAGAACAAAGAAGAGAAAGGGAAATCTCTCCCAGCAGCCTCAGGAGCAGCAGATTAAATCTCCACAGTCAACTTGATATACCCTGCATCTGTGGAATACCTGAATAGATAACAAATCATCCCAAATTGAGGAGGTGGACTTTGGGAGCAACAATATATATATATATTTTTTTTTTTTTTTTCCCTTTTTGTGAGTATGTATGTGTATGCTTCTGTGTGAGATTTTGTCTGTATAGCTTTGCTTTTACCATTTGTCCTAGGGTTCTGTCTGTCCGTTTTTTTTTGCTGTTGTTGTTGTTGTTCTTTAGTATGCTTTTTAGCGTGTGTTATCATTGGTGGATTTGTTTCTGGTTTGGTTGCTCTCTTCTATTTTTTATTTTAATTTTTTTTTCTTTGGAATAATTATTTTATATTTTAATAACTTTATTTTATTTTATTTTTCTTTCTTTCATTTTTTCTCTCCTTTATTCTGAGCCATGTGGATGATAGGGTCTTGGTGCTCCAGCCAGGCGTCAGCACTGTGCCTCTCAGGTGGGAGAGCCAGGTTCAGGACATTGGTCCACAAGAGACCTCCCAGCTCCATGTAATATCAAATGGCGAACATCTCCCAGAGATCTCCATCTCAACGCCAAGACCCAGCTCCAGTCAATGACCAGCAAGCTATAGTGCTGGACACCCTATGCCAAACAACTAGCAAGACAGGAACAAAACCCCACCCATTAGCAGAGAGGTTGCCTAAAATCATAATAAGGCCACAGACACCCCAAAACACACCACCAGACATGCACCTGCCCACCAGAAAGACAAGATCCAGCCTCATACACCAGAACACAGGCACTAGTTCCCTCCACCACGAAGCCTACACAACTCACTGAACCAACCTTAGCCACTGGGGACAGACACCAAAAACAACAGGAACTACAAACCTGCAGCCTGCAAAAAAGAGACCCCAAACACAGTAAGTTAAGCAAAATGAGAAGACAGAGAAATACACAGCAGATGAAGGAGCAAGGTAAAAACCCACCAGAGCAGACAAATGAAGAGGAAATAGGCAGTCTACCTGAAAAAGAATTCAGAATAATGATAGTAAAGATGATCCAAACCCTTGGAAATAGAATAGACAAAATGCAAGAAACAGTTAACAAGGACCTAGAAGAACTAAAGAGCAAACAGACAGTGATGAACAACACAATAAATGAAATTAAAAATTCTCTAGAAGGAATCAATAGCAGAACAACTGAGGCAGAAGAATGGATAACTGATCTGGAAGATAAAATAGTGTAAATAACTACTGCAGAGCAGAATAAAGAAAAAAGAATGAAAAGAATTGAGGACAGTCTCAGAGACCTCTGGGACAACATTAAATGCACCAACATTCGAATTATAAGGGTCCCAGAAGAAGAGAAAAAGAAAGGGACTGAGAAAATATTTGAAGAGATTATAGTTGAAAACTTCCTGAATATGGGAAAGGAAATAGTTAATCAAGTCCAGGAAGCACAGAGAGTCCCATACAGGATAAATCCAAGGAGAAACACGCCAAGACACATATTAATCAAACTATCAAAAATTAAATACAAAGAAAACATATTAAAAGCAGCAAGGGAAAAACAACAAATAACACACAAGGGAATCCCCATAAGGTTAACAGCTGATCTTTCAGCAGAAACTCTGCAAGCCAGAAGGGAGTGGCAGGACATATTTAAAGTGATGAAAGGGAAAAACCTACAACCAAGATTACTCTACCCAGCAAGGATCTCATTCAGATTTGACAGAGAAATTAAAACCTTTACAGACAAGCAAAAGCTGAGAGAAATCAGCACCACCAAACCAGCTTTACAACAAATGCTAAAGGAACTTCTCTAGGCAGGAAACAGAAGAGAAGGAAAAGACCTATAATAACAAACCCAAAACAATTAAGAAAATGGTAATAAAAACATACATATCAATACTTACCCTAAATGTAAATGGATTAAATGCTCCAACCAAAAGACATAGACTGGCTGAATGGATACAAAAACAAGACCCATATATATGCTGTCTACAGGAGATCCACTTCAGACCTAGGGACACATACAGACTGAATGTGAAGGGATGGAAAAAATATTCCATGCAAATGGAAGTCAAAAGAAAGCTGGAGTAGCAATTCTCATATCAGACAAAATAGACTTTAAAACAAAGACTATTACAAGAGACAAAGAAGGACACTACATAATGCTCAAGGGATCAATCCAAGAAGAAGATATAACAATTGTAAATCTTTATGCACCCAACATAGCACCTCAATACATAAGGCAAATACTAACAGACATAAAAGGTGAAATCGAAAGTAGCACAATCATAGTAGGGGACTTTAACACCCCACTTTCACCAATGGACAGATCATCCAAAATGAAAATAAATAAGGAAACACAAGCTTTAAATGATACATTAGACAAGATGGACTTAATTGATATTTATAGACATTCCATCCAAAAACAACAGAATACACTTTCTCCTCAAGTGCTAATGGAACATTCTCCAGGAAAGATCATATCTTGGCTCACAAATCAAGCCTTGGTAAATTTAAGAAAATTGAAATCGTATCAAGTATCTTTTCCGACCACAATGCTATGAGACTAGATATCAATTAGAGAAAAAAATCTGTAAAAAATACAAACACATGGAGGCTAAACAAGACACTACTTAATAACCAAGAGATCACTGAAAAAATCAAAGAGGAAATCAAAAAATACCTAGAAACAAACAATGAAAACACGACAACCCAAAACCTATGGGATGTAGCAAAAGCAGTTCTAAGAGGGAAGTTTATAGCAATACAGTCCTACCTTAAGAAACAAGAAACATCTCAAATAAACAACCTAACCTTACACCTAAAGCAATTAGAGAAAAGAGAACAAAAAAACCCCAAAGTTAGCAGAAGGAAAGAAATCATAAAGATCAGATCAGAAATAAATGAAAAAGAAATGAAGGAAACAATAGCAAAGATCAATAAAACTAAAAGCTGATTCTTTGAGAAGCTAAACAAAATGGATAAACCATTAGCCAGTCTCATCAAGAAAAAAAGGGAGAAGACTCCAATCAATAGAATTAGAAATGAAAAAGAAGTAACAACTGATACTGCTGAAATACAAAGGTTCATGAGAGATTACTACAAGCAGCTATATGCAAATAAAATGGACAACCTGGAAGAAATGGACAAATTCTTAGAAATGCACAATCTTCTGAGACTGAACCAGGAAGAAATAGAAAATATGAACAGACGAATCACAAGCACTGAAATTGAAACTGTGATTAAAAATCTTCCAACAAACAAAAGCCCAGGACCAGATGGCTTCACAGGCAAATTCTTATCAAACATTTAGAGAAGAGCTAACATCTAACCTTCTCAAACTCTTCCAAAATATAGCAGAGGGAGGAACACTCCCAAACTCATTCTACAAGGCCACCATCACCCTGATACCAAAAGCAGACAAAGATGTCACAAAGAAAGAAAACTACAGGCCAGTATCACTGATGAACAGAGATGCAAAAATCCTTAATAAAATACTAGCAAACAGAATCCAACAGCACATTAAAAGGATCACACACCATGATCAAGTGGGATTTATCCCAGGGATGCAAGGATTCTTCAATATATGCAAATCAATCAATGTGATACACCATATTAACAAATTGAAGGAGAAAAACCATATGATCATCTCAATAGATGCAGAGAAAGCTTTTGACAAAATTCAACTCCAAATTATGATAAAAAACCCTCCAGAAAGTAGGCATAGAAGGAACTTACCTCAACATAATAAAGGCCATATACGACAAACCGACAGCCAACATCATCCTCAATGGTGAAAACATTTCCACTAAATTCAGGAACAAGACAAGGTTGCCCACTCTCACCACTATTATTCAACATAGTTTTGGAAGTTTTAGCCACAGCAATCAGAGAAGAAAAAGAAATAAAAGGAATCCAAGTCAGAAAAGAAGTAAAGCTGTCACTGTTTGCAGATGACATGATACTGTACATAGAGAATCCTAAAGATGCTACCAGAAAACTAGTAGAGCTAATCAATGAATTTGGTAAAGTAGCAGGATACAAAATTAATGCACAGAAATTCTTGCATTCCTATACACTTAAGATGAAAAATCTGAAAGGGAAATTCAGAAAACACTCCCACTTACCATTGCAACAAAAAGAATAAAATATCTAGGAATAAACCTACGTAAGGAGACAAAAGACCTGTATGCAGAAAATTATAAGACACTGATGAAAGAAATTAAAGATGATAAAAACAGATGGAGAGATGTAGCATGTTCTTCGATTGGAAGAATCAACATTGTGAAAATGACTCTACTACCCAAAGCAATCTACAGATTCAATGAAATCCCTATCAAACTACCACTGGCATTTTTCACAGAACTAGAAGAAAAAATTTCACAATTTGTATGGAAACAAAAAAGACCCCGAATAGCCAAAGCAATCTTGAGAAAGAAAAACGGAACTGGAGGAATCATGCTCCCTGACTTCAGACTATACCAGAAAGCTACAGTAATCAAGACAGTATGGTACTGGCACAAAAACAGAAATATAGATCAATGGAACAGGGTAGAAAGTCCAGAGATAAACCCACACACATATGGTCACGTTATCTTTGATAACGGGGGCAAGAATATACAGTGGAGAAAAGACAGCCTCTTCAATAAGTGGTGCTGGGAAAACTGGACAGCTACATGTAAAAGAATGAAATTAGAACACACAAGTGTTTAGCAAGTCATTTTGAAAATAATTCTAAAGTATCAAAGTTTGTGCATAATTTACTTTCAAAAAGTAAACCTCAACATATTGAAAGTTACCTGTTAAAATATCACCCTCTCGGAAAAAGTTTAACTGAGTTACCATATGACCCAGCAGTTCCACTCTGAGGTTCATACCCAAGAGAAGTGGAAACATGTTTACACAAAAATTTGTACACAAATAGTCAAATAGTCATAGCAGCATTATTCACCATAGCCCCAAAGTGGAAACAACCCAGATATCCATAACAGATGAACAGATAAAGTAGATGTGTCCACACAATATACTTTTATTCAGTAATTTAAAAATTAAAGTACTGATACATACTACAATATGAATGAACCTTGGAAACATGCCAAGTGAGACAAGCCTGACACAAAAGGACATATATTGTATGACTTCATTTATATGAAATATTCAGAATTGGCAAATCTCTAGAGATAGAAGAAGTAGATAAGTGGTTGCCTAGGGCTCGAGGAGATGGGGAGTGACTGATGACGGGTCCAGGGTTTCTTTTCAAGGTGATAAATAGGTTCTGGAATTAGTGGTGTGCACTAATTTGGAATTAGTGGTGTGCACTTTGGTAGTGGTGTGCACCACTACCAAAGACAATGGTGCTCTTCAGCTTTGTGACCCTAACGGGTCTGCACAACTTGTGAATATATTAAAAACCACTGAATTGAGGTTCAAAAGGGTAAGTTTTAAGGTATGTTAATAATATCTCAAAATAGTTTGGAAAAAAAAATCACATCATAGAGATTTGGATATATCATCATCACCATCATCACCATCATCATCATCATCATCACCATCATCATCATCATCAACATCACCATCATCAACATCACCACCATCACCATCAACATCACCATCATCACCATCATCTCCAGTGTCACAGTGGAAAGAATGTGGTGGTGACCTATTTCCTGTACAACTATACGATTAGCATTTATTTCTTAATCACACACCACTGACGATATATACTCAATTTTATGAACCACATAATAAATAAATCAAATAACTAAACAATAATTAAATAAATGATTGATTTAATTTTATTCATGAATGTGGTTACAAATTATTTGAAAGCAAGTGCCTACATCCATCCTTCATCCTTTCCACTTGTTCTATATTCCCCAGTATCCAGCCCAGCACCGCTCATCCTCAGCACCTCGTATGCACTGGCTTACTGTTTGCCCAGGGTCTGGGTTACTGGTTAGTTTGTCCCAAGGCTACTATTATGGTATGATGTGTACTCCCACCACAGACCATGGAAAGACTGCCAGTCTGACTGTAGAATGAATTACAGGAATTTATACTATCCTTGGAGCCGCATCTTGTGAGTACACTTTAAATTCTGACCTCAAAGCGCTAAAGCTGAAGTTTAAATATTGTTCTGGGTTCAAAAAGCTACTTGATGGTGCCTAGGACTGTGGTTCATGAAGCTGGCTAGATTAGTTATTTTGGGGGGGTTTAGGGTCCTTCAGTGTCACCAAGGCCCAGAGCTGGGTACAACCATGTGATCTGGAGAATCACAACCACTCTATCAGAGAAAAATCTGTCAGAAGGTCCCATCGGGAGACCGAGAAACGCCAAGTGCGCATGTACAGACAGAAATGCCTAATTGGTTGTGATCCCAGAGGGTAAATGGCATAACAGCTCCCTCTGCTTCGTTTCCTGACCAAGACAGGCTTTAAAGCCCAAGAAAGACGTTAAAGGAATGGTGAGTGCTGCTCAATGACAAACTCAGGGATTTAAATTGCATTTCGAGAAACTTCAGTGGTATCCTCAACTCCATTTTCTTCTTTAGGGTATTGTTCTTGTTGATCTTCCTTTCCTTGTGCTTTCTATTATCAAAGTCACTTCAGCCACTCTCTCCTGTTTACATGGGGTCTGATGTGCTTGGGAAATACCATGACCAGGTATCTGGTGATAGCTCTTCAACACCTTGGTGAGTCCTTGATACTGATTGTTAGTGGGGTCTTCCCTTGACCCCTTCCTACTCCTAAAATGGCCCGACGTGTCCCCAGTCCAAGAGCAGAAAGCTGTTGAGAAAGGACTAAAACCCAAGACCACAGGATATACTCATTGAGAATTCTTTTCCTCAGATTATTCTGGCATGCCTTGGAGATACTCGTACTTAGCTCTGTGTCCAAGACTCTTTGGATTCTCTGTGGGTGAAAATAACCCTGGTGCAGGGGGAATGGCTGAGGCATGCATGATTGTGGGGATGTGGGAAGTACTGAGTCTCACAAAGCTGTGGCAGCCAGGAGGTAGTCCCCAGATGTGTTCTGTGACCCCCCTGTGGTAAACTCAGTAAGAGATCGTGAAGGGATTTCTCTTTCCACTACCAAAGACAACGGTGCTCTTCAGCTTTGTGGCCCTAATGGGCAATAACTAACTAGTGCTCCAACACCATGATGGAGAGGGAGCAGGCAGAGCTAGAGAACAAGGTGGTTGTCTAAAGTCCTTGACCCTGGACAAGTTGGGATGGGAATACGTCCCAGGTTTTTCCCGGCTTCCTGTTGCCCCTGCAAAAGTGTCCCTACTCCCTGTGTGGCGGCTTTGGTACAAGTCCTACTATCTCATTCAAGTCTGTAGTAAAGTTCTGGAGGGGAAAAACATGGCGTTTTTATTTCTCTGTCTTTGCTCTCAAGTCAAGCCAGGAGCACTGGAGCACCAGAACAGCTCAGAAAAACATCCTTTTGCCAGGTTATTGAGAGCACATTTGGTATGCTAGCCTTCTCCTCCGTGTTTATTTTCAGGGTAGTGAAAAAATCACGGAAAAAAACATCAGGGAAAATCGGTACATTTCAGTAATATTTCAATACATCTGCAAAAGGCAAACAGTTTAGAGTTTCTTCTGCCCTGTCTGAAGTTGGAAACTCTCACCACAGCGGGAAGCACAGCTATTTTGACTTGGCAAACCAAACCAAACAGCACGCACCTGCAACTGTACATCTCTGACGTGAATAACTGTGGCCAGAGGGTCAGTCTGTTCTCAGTTTTTCTTCCAGAAACCACATTCTTCAAATGGAGAGAAAACCACTGTTGGATTAAAGGAAATCCTTGCCATAGAGACTAAACACACAACTTTAATTAACTCATCATTTTCTAATTAGCATCCCCAGAGCCTTGTGCCTGGGCAGCTTATGTGGCAGAATGTCCATCAAGTTGTTCTAAACAGTTTTATGAAATAAAAGTTTTGTTTTTATAAACATTTATTTTAGAAAGTTTGGAAAATATAGAAAACATTTTAAAACGGGTGAATTATCCAAAACTTATCATTCCTAGAAAATCACTTAATCTTTGGTATATTTCTTTTCAGTCTTTATGTTTTAAATTTGCATTTTGTAGAGAGTTGAGACTGTTTTATCTGTAGAAGTGTCTTTCTGGCTTTTATTCATTTAATATTTTATGTTACGTATTTTATCATTTTAGTGCAAACTAAAATCACTGTTAATATCTGCATATTGCACTGAGTAGAGGTACTGTACTTTACTTAATTGCTCCATTGTTGTTGAATTATTCCAAATTTTCCAAAATGATCTCAAAGTTTTGCTATTATAATAATGCTGTCGTGGATTCATTGTGCATACAGCTTTGATATGTGTATTAAGAATTATTTCTTTAAGAAAGATTCCCAGAAGTAAACTCCATTGTAGGAACTCATATAGACTTCTGATGCAGAATACCAAATTGATTCCTAAAATTTTCACTCTGAGATCTGGAATGGGGTAGTACTTTAATTAATAAATAACATTGATTTTTATCTAATGGGATAGGCAAAAATAGAATCAAATGTTGACTTACTTTGCATTCCTTGGATTTGTTCTTCTTTTTTTACCTGTTGTAATCTAACTTTGTAAACGATCTCTTTTAGTTCTTTGCCTATTTTTATTTGCGGATCTGTTATCAATTTATATGAGCTCTTCTTATTTACATAAAAGACATCCACCTTTTGCTCAACATGTTTGCTGTAAGTAATTTTTCAACTTTATTGCTTTCTGTCCATTTTAATTATGTCTTGAGATACAGAAATATGATTTTTAGTAGTCACATTATTGATCTTTTCCTTGGTAATTTTCTCTCCTGATCATGTGCTTAAAAACTTCCTTTTAGCTTTTCTATGGTTTGACATTTTTCATATCTCTAATATACTTGGAATTTATTTTAATGAATGGTGGGACATATGAATACACCAGATTTCACATAACCCATCCAGCAAATATCTAACCAAATTCCACATTAGTTTTCAGGTTAATATGTCCCTTCTCCACTGGCTCCTTCCATTGTCCTTATGAAGCTGGTGCTCTATCAAAGTTTTTTAATTCAATTTCTACTTTGTTTCATTAGTGTGCTTGTAAATTTTTCTTTTAAATACTATGTACTTTACTTATATAATTTTATAATATATTTCAGCCTCTAGTGGGTTAAGTTCTCATCTTTGTCAAAAATTTCTTGGTTCTACAAAAGAAACTAGCATCAAACCCTGGCAAGACGGTTCTTTGGGACACTAGTCCACCATCTTCTTGGTGTACTGGCTTTCCAAATAAAGTTGCTATTTCTTGCCCCATCTCCCCCAAATTTCTTAACTGCTATTGCTGTTTATGTTCCAAGTAAACTTTACAATTTTACTAAGGTCCGAAAATTCCTTATGCCATTTTAATTCTGACTATATGCAACTTAAGAATTTCATGGGGACTAATCTCATCATCAAAGAACATGGTGGGTCACAGCACATATTCAGTTTTTCATTAATATTATCACCTTGTATTGCATATTGTTTTTAAAAGCATAGGTACATGACTATGTTCTCATTTTTAAAAAATGAGATGAAAGGGAAAAACTTTACATGCCAGTAAATTCCTCTCTGGAAGTTTATTTGGGTCAATTTAAAATTTTTACTATGATTTAAAAATGATGCAAAAATAAATCTGTGAAGATATCTTTGTGCTTATTTGCAAGTATTTCTCTGGGATAAGCTCCTAGGATGTGGGTGAAAGGGTATTCATAATTTCGATAGTTCCTGCCAAATTGTCCTTGAATAAGGCTGCACTAATTTACACTCTTATTAACAGTGAATAAGAAATTCTGTTTTCTCACACTGGATGTTATGGAAATTTAAAATATTTGCCAATATGGTGAAAAATACAATCTCAATGTTGTTTTAATTTGTATTTTCCTAATTACTAGTGAAGTGGAACATATTTTCTGATGTATGTGACCATTTGCACTTCTTTTTCTTTGAATTATCTCTTCAAATTCATTTCTGAATTTTAAATTAGGCTTATTTATCTCTTTATACATTGCATATATTAAGCCTTCATCTGTTACATATTTTGAAGATATTTTCTCTTAATCTGTCCCTTGTCTTTTAATATTGTTTTACCATCTTTCCTTGTAAAGAAGTTACTCATTTTCATGTGGTAAAATCTGTCATAATTTTTATTTTTGTCTTCTGATTTTCCTCCAATTTTCTATTTCATCATTTTATAGATTAAAAATGTTTAAACTTTCAAGCTATGTAGAATCTGACTTTTATATGTGGTGTGAGAGAAAAATCTAAGTTTGTTTTTTCTTTCTGAGTATCTAGTTGTCCCAGTTCCAATAAATGAATAGTCTGTCTCCTTCAGGAAGTGTCTCCATTACCATATGCTAAAAATTGTAAGAGTGTATGTGTGTGTGTGTGCGTGTGTGTGTGTGTATAACACACACATATTCTTGGACTTTACTTTGTCCAGGATCTATTTGTCCATTCCTATGTTAGTGTGCCATTGTATTAATTACTGTATTTATAATTAAAATAATTACTTATCTGTAATTACTGTATATAATATTTTGATAACTTATAGAGAGTGTCTCTTTTAACTTATTTTTTAAAAATTTTGCAGCAACCTTTTGTATTTTCTCTCCCAAATCAGACTGTAGAGCTCCTTTAAAGCCATTTTTAGGGAATTTTGATTGGGATCGTTGTGTACTTTTACATTTATTTGGGGAAAATTGGTCTCTTTATAATATTGTGTCTTCCAGTCAAGGAATATAGTGTGTCTGTTCATTCACTCAGGTCATCTTCAAGTTCCCTCAGTAAAGTTTTATATTTATCTTCATATACCTCTTGCATAATTTTTGTTAGACTTATTTCAAGGTATTTTAAAGTTCTGTTGTGATAATGAATTATATCTTGTTTTCCCACTGCGTTTTAAAATTCCTTATTGCTTGTGTATAGACACTTACAAATGGACCTTTCATTGAATTTGGGGAGGGATTTTTAATAGTTTTACTGTTGATTCTTTCTACATTGTTGATAGACCATCATACACTTGAATATAATGACAATTTAGTTTCTTTCATTCCTTACTCATTCTTTTCATCTTCCTATTGCATTGGCTAGTTTCCTAGTATTGTAGTAATTTGTAGCAGTAATAGCAGGCATCTAGCTTTAATGAGGATTATTGAAAAACAATATAATGATGTTTGCTTTAGATTTCTGGTAATTGTATTATTTAGGGTGTAGGTTTAGCTGCTGTAATAGAAAGACCCAAAGTAATAATGGTTCATATTAAGTCTGGATATAAGCAGTACAGAGTGGTATCGTGGCTTATCTCTGCTATCAACAGGGTCTCAGTATCATTCTAGATTGCTGCTGTGCCCTGTGAAACGCACAGCTTGTGTTTCATGCCCTCACATGACTATTCCAGCTACCACCATCACCGTCTGTATTCCAGTTACCAGGAAGGGAGAAAAGCAGAAGTAGTGGGGAGCACTGTCCTTTTTGAGGTCACACGCCAGAAGTGGCCCTCATGACTTACACTCACATCCCACTGACCAAATTCTAACACCTTTGTGCAAAGGAGGCTAAGAACTGTGCTTTTCTGCTGAACAACAAATGTGATTTTTACCTCGTGCCACCATGGGAGAAGGAGAGAATAGAGATTGGGGAATCTCACAGCTGTTATCACACTGTATTTATTCATTTTAAGGCATTTTTCTTCTATTCTTAGCTCAGTGAGAGTTATTGCTGGAAAAGAGTGTTTAAAATTTATCCATTTTTTAGCATCTACTGAGATTAACATAACTTCCCCCCTCAAACCCTGTCAATATTGAGTTATAGGAGAAGAAATTGTAATTTGAATATCCTTTGTATTTTTGGATATGACACTTATTGGGAGATTATGTCATATATTCTTATTTTAAAGACATGCTGAATTTGAGATTCATTCTTTCTTTCTTTCTTTTCTTTTCTAGTGTCCTTTTTCTATCTAGGCATCTATTTAAATAGGAATTAGTATCCATTTATTATCAGTTATTTAAAATTTGGCAGAATAAAACCCTAAAACTGCTTATTTTCAAGGAAAGAATTCAACCTTTTCCATTTTTTCTCCCTCTGTTTAATGGATTATTTAGCATTTCCATATCATTTTAGTTAATTAGATAATTGATACTTTATATTATCATGTAGTTAAGTATACTAATATTTTCCAAAATTATCTTATTTTATTATCTTATTTAGATAATACCCTTGCTTAGATTAAATAGTCACCATACATTGAACATGTGTTTGAACATTTTACATTTAACCTTTTAACCCATCTAGGATATGTTTTGGTGCATGGGTGACCCGAATTCTAATTTTAACTTTCTTCTGAATGGCTACCTAGTTGTTCCAATAATATTTATGGATTAATCCATCAGTCTCAATTGAAATTCCTCTTTTAATTTACATGAATTTCTTGTATCTACTCATTAGCTTATTTACAGACTATCTAATCTGTTTCATTGATCTGTCTCTTCTAGGACTAAGGCTATACTATTAAACACTATTACATTTTATAGTTTTATAATTCACTTTATAATCTGACAGAGCAGGTGTTTTATTCTTTAAAAACTTCCTGGCTGGGCTTCCCTGGTGGTGCAGTGGTTGAGAGTCCGCCTGCCGATACAGGGGACACGGGTTCGTGCCCTGGTCCAGGAAAATCCCACGTGCCGCGGAGTGGCTAGGCCCGTGAGCCATGGCCACTGAGCCTGCACGTCCGGAGCCTGTGCTCCGCAATGGGAGAGGCCACAACAGTGAGAGGCCTGCGTACCACAAAAAAAAAAAAAAAAAAAAACCCCTTCCTGGCTATAATAACAGGTTTATTTTCCTAGATGAATTTTAGGATAAGCTGTTCAGTTAAAACATTTCAAGGTTCTTGATTAGAACTGTATGAAATTAAACATTAATTTGTAGAAATGCTGTATAAATGTTTATATATTGAATTCTCCAAGAATAATCTCCCTATTTTGGCCTATGTTATATCCCTCAATAAAGTTTTGTAATTTTCCTTATACAGGACCTGCATACTTTTTGTTAATTTTAGGAGATATATATATATATATCTCCTAAAATTTAAATATATATATATATATATATATTTAAAGTAAATGGAATACTTTTTTCATTATACTTATTCCAGATATTTGGTATTTCTTGTATTAAAACTATTGATTTTTGTATATTTTGTGACCAGCTACCTTACTAAGAGATCTTATTAGTTTTTATAGTATTCATCCTGAAATGTCCAGGTATGCAGCAGCAATTTTTTTTGACATATCATATTAGTTTTTTATCCTTTTATTTCCTGAATAAGCCAAGGTTTTTTGGTTTCCAGATTCTGTTATTTTAAAAGGAAAAATTTCCTCACAGGATCAAAGGGAAACCTGGAGATAAGGCCAGGACTAGGACGAGGTAAGTGAGGTCGTTTTCTCAGATGCCAAATTTAAGGTGTCAAAAATCTCAGTAATCAAGATACATAATATTTTAATGCAATTGAAAATTTTTAAATATGTATGATGAACAAAGTACCAAAAATTTAAATAAAGATAGTTCAGTTTGGAGACTGAGGCTCTGAAAAGGCCAGGAACCAGGCACATGTGGATATCTCAGTGGGAGCTCCCAATGATGCTTTACAATGGGATGGGTACACTTCGAGAAAGAGAGTGATTGTCATCTTTGACTGGGGGAGGGCAGGGGACTTGTCTTGACTGTCCAGGACTCCACATGATAGGAGAAATGTAATTCTCCAAAAAGAAACAGGGTACAATTGCCAAAAGCAACAGTTATCTACCATGTTACAGTCCCAGGATGCCCTTTTCTTTCATTGACCCCCATCTTCAGCTCAAACTGCAATTCTTCACACAGCAGAGCCAGACCTCCCAAGAGGTCACATGCCAATGTATTAGTCCTCCTTTACTTTCCGCTATACTGTTTACTCAAAGCTGCAACCTTTACATGGATATAGCATAAAGATATTGATGAAGAACTTTTGGTGACTTCAAAGAGCAATGTCCATTGAAAAGTGAATGGCAGCCTAGGTTCTGTTTTGAACAAATCTTGGGTGTCTCTGCTTGGGAGGGGACCTCATAGGCCAGAATCTCTTCTTTCCTGAATAAGTTTTTCTGATTCAAGAGGAAAAGTATGTTTGAAAAGTATCAATTATTTTTCAGTCCAATTCATAGGCCTTATTAGGCTGATAAGAATTCTTTCCAAAAGACTTGACTACTTAACCTTTACTTTTAGTCATGTGATTATCTTTCTATGCATTATTATGGGAATTTAAATGAACTACATGTAATAAAATCATTAATAAGGTAGATTTTACATCTATCATTTTTCTATTTGTTTTCTACTTGTTTATATCTTGTTAGTCTATCACTTCATTACTGCTTTCTTCTGGGTTAAATAGCTATATTCTCGTGTACCATGTTAATTACCTTGTTGTTTCTTGTGCTATATATTTTTTACTTATTTTCTTAGTAGGGATTACAAAACATCTTAAAACAATATAGTTTGGATTAATATGTTATTTCAGTAGTATACAAAACTTTGCTAAGGACCCAAGTGTGAATCCTTTTAGGGATCCCTGGTTTCTGATGATTTGCTTTTCTTTTGCTCCTTTCAAGATATTCTCTGTCTTTGTCTTTTGATTGTGAGTTGTCTAGATGTGAATCTCCTTGGATATACCCTGCTTTAAGTTTGTTTAGTTTCTTGAATATGTAGATTAATGTGTTTCTTCAAACTAGGAATTTTTGGCCATTATTTCTTCAAATATTATTTTTGTCCCTTTTTTTTCTTTCTTGTCCTTCTAGGACTCCCACTATGTGTATGTTGACTTGTGTTTAAGTTTGGTGATTCTTTCTTCTGCCAGGTCAATTCTACTGTCAAGTTCATTTAGTGAATTTTTGGCTTCAATTATTGTGCTTTTCAGTTCCACAATTTCTATTTGGTTCTTTTTAACAGTTTCTATCTCATTGTTCACATTCTCTATTTGGTGAAACATCATTCTTATACCTTCCTTCTTTTCTTTAGACATGATTTCCTCTACTTCTTTGAACATATTTGTAATACCTGATTTAAGCTCTTTGTCTAATAAGTTCAACATCTGGGCTTCCTTAGGGACAGTTTCTATTGAATGTAATTTTCCCTGAGTAAGAGCCACACTTTCCTATTTTTTTGTGTGTCTTGCAAATTTTTTGATTGGAAAATGGACACTTTAAATAATTTAAAGTGGACATTCTGAAAATCACACATACACACACACACACACACACACACACACACACGCTCTTTCCTCGCCCCAGGGTCTATTGTTGTTGTTGCCACTACTCTGTGTTTTTTAGTGACTTTCTTGGACTTTGACTTTCTGTAAAGTCTACATTCTTTGTTTTGTATGGCCAGTGAATTCTCTGCTTGGAAAGTTTAGTGGTCAGCTAATGACTGGACAGAAATTTTCTTAAGTATCTTCAACCAAGAACTCTCCCAACCTTAATCTGTGTTGGGGCACACCTTCAGGGCTCTGGCAGTTTAGAACTCTGCCTTAGCCTTCACTTCCTGCTTGTGCAGAGCCTCAAGGACAACCCAAAGGGAGAGATTAGAGTCCTCTCAGGTCTTTTTTGGTCATGCACACAGCCCTGCAAATGGGTGTGGCTTTCTAGAGTCTCAAGAATACATTGGAACTTTTCAAAGTCCAGTAAAAACATCTTCTTCCCCATATTTTCTTTTCACACTTTTTAGTCAGCCTCTTGTTTGTCCCAGCTGTTATGCTGCCTCAGGCATTGGCTTGTTTTTGACAATGCTCTGGGGATAGAGTTGTTCTCACTGAGGGAGATCAGAATTAGTTTAAATAAAGAAAAACCCTGAGAATGGGGTTTTTCCAGGGAGCTGCCAGACAGGCCAAGCAGGGACAATTATTTGGGGATGAGCTTTGGGGAAGTTCCAAATCTGTTTTGCCCCTCTTCAGCGACTGTTAAGCTGCTGGCTTTTACATCTATGGTAGTGTGAGGCTGGTCATTTTCAAGACTACCATAGTCTGGGGAGCTGGGGAGAAGGAGATGGGGGCAGAGCAAGTTAAAACATGACAAAACTCAGTTTGTGCTAAGCAGAATGTCCATGCTCTAATCCCTAGATTCTCTGAATATGTTATCTTATATGGCAAAAAGGACCTTGCAAATGTCATTAAGATTACGGACCTTGAGATGGGGAAATTATCCTAGGTTATCTACCTTGGGCCCAGCCTAATCAGATGAGTCCTGAAAAGCAGAGAACTTTTCTCACCTGTGTCAGAGGGAGATGTGACAATGGAAGAAGGGTCAGAGAGATGCAGTGTGGCTGGATTTGAAGATGGAATAGGGGCCATGAGCCGAGGAATGTGGGCTGGAAAAGGCAAAGAAACAGATTCTCCCTTAGAGCCTCCAAAAAGGAATGCAGCCCCATCGACACCTGGGTTTTAGATCAGTGAGACCTGTGTCGGACTTGTAACCTACAAAAATAAAATAGTAAATTTTTGTTGTTTAAGCCACTAAGTTTATTGTAATTTGTTACATCAACAATAGCAAAACTAATACACTGTTATTACTGAGATTCAACTGTTTAAAAAAAATAATGCTCCTCAATGTTGCAAGCATTTGGTTAATAACCAGATTGCTAAAAATGTTGATTTTGATGCCTTTTTTTCCCAGTGTTCTCATTGCCTTTATAGTGGAGTGGATTTTCAGATGCCCTTACTCTGCATTCTGGAAGAGCTTTCCCCCACTTCCTTTTGGCATCTGGTATTACAAATGAAAATCAGATTTTTGTTGTGCTGTGGATAATCTGTATTTTTTTTTCTCTTGGGAAGCTTTTTGGACTTTTTCTTCATTTTTCCGAGTTCACTACATTGTGACTAGGTTTGGAAGTTTTCTTTGCTTTTAATTCATTCTGCTAAACATTTGGTAGAGACTTTCAATGTAAGAACTCATGTCTTTCTTAAATTTTGGGAAAATATCTATTTTTATTTGCTTAGTAATGTTCTTTTTCATTCTTGCTATTCTCTCTATCTAGATTTATTAGATCAATGTTAAAGTTTCTGGATATATCATGCATGTCTCTTAATTATTCTTTCTCTCCTTTATTTTTTTCTTTGGTACTATGTTTAGAGAAGTCTTCATTGCAATTTGCTCTCTAATTAATTCTCCAGCAACACACCTTATTTTATTTTGTCCATGGATTAAGTTTAAATTTTAACAATCAGGTTTTTAACTCCCATGATATCTAATAGATGATTTTTCTTATAGATGTAATACTCTTTAATGTCCTTCTGAGGAAAATACATATATTTATTTTATTAAAATCCTGCACTGATTGTTTTATTAACTTTGTTTCCTCCATTGTAAGTTCTTCTATGCGTTGTGTTTAGTGCATCTTTCTTTGTGTTACCTTTCTGAAATGTTTGGTGATTCTTAGATGTATGAGAGCATACACCTCTGTAGTTTGATTTCTTGAAGACTGTTCTTTTATGTAGCTTATTTGGGAACAGGCTAGGGCTCTTTGTACTACTGACTGTTTAAAGTGGGATCAGGATAGTCAGGAAGCCTGACTTAAGGGAGGATGGACGTTGCAGGTCTTCCTGGGCTTTGCCAGTCATGTGGGGCACAGCCACACTCACTGACCTCGCCGCGGGGCAGATTTCCCTCTTGTTGCTGTGTCCAAGTGGTGCTAAGGGGTAAGGTAGTAGAAGACAGTAGTGTTTCACTTATGTTTCCTGATACAGTATCATATGCTATATAATGGTTTATAACTCTTATTACTGCTATATATATTATAATTGTCGTCAATATAAAGTTACCCTATTAATCCTATTCAGTGACTTTTCTGCTTTGTCTGATTTTGCCATTTCTCCCTGACTTCCTTTTTCTTAGCCTTTGCTTGAAATATCTCAACCTTCCTTTAATTTTCAAAGTTGCCAAGGTATTTTCCTTTGTAAGTGTCTTTGGCAGAGACAATATCATTGAATTTTACTTTTATTACCATATGAATATTATGTCTTTCCTAAGGAAATTCAAACCATTTTCAAGTGTTGACTTTATACTGGCCAAAATAAGAATGGCTGTCTCATTGGAGGCAGTCAACAAATATGTGTTAAATGGATGAACAATTTCTGATATTCAGGTTTCCTTAGTTTCTCTCCTTTCAGTATAAATATTTTAAAATTTGCTCTTTTGTCAACATCTTGTTTATAATTTTACTAGTAGTGAATTGTTGAGTTTTTAGAAATATTTATTTATGTGTATATATATATGTTCCCAAGCTTTACTGGGCATCTATTTATACTGTAATCACAATTCTGAAATGTTTGATTTTCAAGTCCATAGCAGACTATGAACAATAACTAGCAGTCTGCATATGAGAAGCAGAAAGTAAAAAGAAGAGTATGCTCGAGTAGTCTAGTCTATGCAGGACTAGAATCTTTAAGGGCCTTGTATTTTAGCAACAGAACTGAAGTTTATAAAACTCTCTTATACATCCAAAGTAATCTATATAGTATGTTAACTATAAAGGAATTACATATACTTCACAGAAAGATCACTTCCAAAACAACTTAAATTTCAAATAAATGGTTGAGAAATTAACTGTGTAAGAGTCAGTCATCTAAAGTATTCAGTATGTGGAAATGCCTTCAATGTCTTAATTATACTATATAAGCTACCTGTTTATCATTAATAGTTCCATATGTACAGAATGTCACTTTAAACTCACTTGATTCTGTCTCTGTTATGTAACTCTAAACTCCATCTTTTGCATCTATAAAAAATGGGAGGATGTTAATAGCTAATAGGGTACTAATATGGATTATGGTGAAAATTAAATGAAATAATCCATGTACAGGGCCATTACCCCCGCCACTTATAAGGTACCTGACCTTGGGAAAGTTCCTCAACCTCTCAATGCCTCAGATTTATCATCCCTAATATGGAGATTATAATATTTTTTCCCACATAGATTTAATATAAAGAGCTTAGAGCAGAGCCTGGTACATCTTAAGTTCTCAAAGTGAGCTATTATTAGTATTTGAATACAGTAAGGGCTACAACATGCACACTGGCAGCTCCCATCAGAGAACAGTATTCTTTTTGCACACAGATCAAGGAAGCAATAAGTATGATGTGGTCCAAATGTGTAAAAAAGATTTGATGTGAGAATTCTAAGAGTTGTGATGTATAAAAAATGTTCTATAATATAGTATCCAAAATGTAATGTATTATCAATTACTATTAATAATAGTAGTATCAATACTATTTAGTAGGAATTGTTTTCGACCACATCGGCACCTCCTATTCTATTAACTTACCTAGCCCCGTCAACATTCAGCAAAGGATATGTATCCTTGCTAACACAACCTCCCTCTTCCTTCCCCACTTCTTGGATATATGTGTTATTAGCAAATCTGAGTACAATTACCACAAGGAGTAGAAATGAGACAATATTCTGTGAATTACAAACAAATTTCTAACTCTCCATTTTGTCAGAACAACTCTAGAGCAGCCACTAGAGCTGTCACAGTGATTTATGATGTTCTTCACCAAGCTGACAGCAGTGGAGAAAAAACTCCATGCGAGAAAAATTCCTTATATTTATTCTACCTAGTTTAATACCTGATGAACCATGTTATAAGAGCAGTTCTTAAAATAGCCTTGAGGAGAGCATCTCTACATTTTCCCAGCACATACAATCCATCATGGAGAATGTAGGGTAGATGATGGTCTTGCTGCAAACTTGACTGGTTTACAAAAGAGACATTCATTGGATGCCTGCCAATAAAAACAAGAGGCTTTCAATAATAACTGGCACTCTGCTACTTGCCTTCAGTCATTTCTTCCTTACCCTAAACCTTCATTATAGGTAACAGTATTATCATGTAAATATGATTATAAATAAGAAGGGAAGGTCAATCCAATGAAGATACAGCACGATTACCTCCAAAGGCACTTAATTTGGAGATAGAAGTGAAGAGGGAACACAGAGTCCATCCTAAGGAGGGTTGCGTATACTTCATGTCTTTCTGAAACCTTGTCTGACCATAGCAAGCCATCATAGCTTTTTGCTTCATCTGTACAATTCATATGTTACCCATTATATTGACTTATTTTATATTTTATAAAATATATTTATTTTATATTTAAGGCTGTGTGATTTGTGTACCTTTTCTTCTCAACTGCATAGTGTCTGCAACTTCTCCCATTTCCTTTGGCCTTTCCCATCTCTTCAGATAACAAACCAAACAAAAGCATTCCCTTACCTTTCCATCTACTTTAATTGCCTCCTTGTCTGGCTGAGTTTCCCACTTCCTACAAGAGTAGGTAACACTCACTGGCACTATTTGGCACTCTCTATTCCTGTGGCTTTAAGACCACCCCTTTCCCTTGCTTCTGTCCAATGCTATCTCCTGCCTCTGTTCAGACTCTCTGACCGTACCTTTTCAGGCTCCTCCACTGGTTCCTCTCTCTGTCTTCTCCTTACACATTGATATTCCCTAGGCTTGTCTATTCTTAGCATTACCTGGACATCTTCATTTATTCCAATGTCTGGAATATGCTATCAAGCCTCAGATGCACATTTTGAATGACACATCTTTCTGAAGTCCAGAATCATGTTTCCAATGGCTTTTTGTGTATCTCAAATGCAACGGGTCAACAACAGAATTAATTTTCTCCCCAAAACATTTTCCTTTATTCATCCCCTTCATCAGGGAAACTCTTGGAATTAATCTCTTCCTCTCTCTCTTTCACGTCTGTGGCCTGGTTGATTCTACTCCTAACTATCTCTTGAACATACCCAATTATTTCCATTCCATTTCCTGTGGCCTCATTTCTGTTCTCACTACGTTTTCCCTAAATGTCTAGAACCCTGTCCCTAATGTCTCTTGCCTTCATTTTCACCCACCTCTGATGTAATCCTCACCCAGCCTGCATGTCATCAAGGTAGACTTTAAAAACAAAGTGACACTAAACTAAAGGGGAAAAATCCCTTAATTATGTCATTCTCCTGTTAAAAATCCCTGAATGGTACCCCAGTGATTTCAAAGCAAAGTGTCAATTCTTTGGGCAAAGTCAAGGCACTTTTCAATCTGACCCTCATTTCCATTCCCAATCTCATCTGCATTATTACCCCCCCCCATGCAACCTTTGGTTCCTGTTTGTGCCCTTTCTTGCCTACATACTTCTGTACCTGTACCTGCAGTTTTCTCTTCCTGGGGTGTACTCTGCTCATTGTTCTGCCTGGCAATCTCCAGACCTTCCTTCAAAACTGCATTAGAGCATTATCCCTTCTGGGAAGATGTCCCTAACCCACAGTGATGTGAGACACTGTTCTCATAACTACTTACACATATCTTTATTAAACCCTTATGACAATGCACTATAATTATTATTCCCATGTCTGTCTTCCTCACTCAGCTGTGAACTTCTTGAGGCCAGGATTGTCTTATTCATCTTTACATCCCACTGCCTGGCACACAGAAAGAACTCGATAAATGCTTCTGGAATAAACAAAAGACCAAATAAAATGAAACCCCTTCCTTTCTGAGAGTATAGTGCATGAGGTAATCATCTGTTATTTTGGTATCCATAAAGCACAAGATACTAATGAGTAGACTGGTTGTTTGGTTCATGTTATTATAATCCCTTTGACACTTCTGCTAGAGAACACTTGCTCCGGGGCAAGTGTGAGGGTTCCGTATTTTTAGCTTCTAATGACCTCAGATCTGTTCTGTATGCTTCCCAGTTCTGAGTGTGTGTATGTGTTAGCCATGGAGAGTGGCCGTGCATACACACTTCCAGGGAATTACCTCAGAAGGAAACATTTGAGCAGCGATCGTCAGTAGGGAGTGGGAGAATTTAACATGTTGCTCTTGGGAAAAATGTAGAATCCCTCATTATGGCATTTGTCTTTGAGCTGTGCTTCCCATTTGGGAGGTGTAGCTGAGCCTTGGAAAATATCTTTGGTTCTTTTGGGACTTGTTCTATAGATTATCGTTAGATCAGACAACATGTTCTTAAACTGAAAGACAGGTGCCTTGCGTTAACAGACCAACCGATTTTACTATACAGCTGTGTTCCTGACTCATACAGATGACCTAAGAGTGCCTATGGCTTTCTTGAACACTCACACCCCTGCTTTGATGAGTTAAAATTCATACACACTAACTCCACATTTGGGGGACTATCCAAAGGATGATGTCTTCGTAGATAATGAAAGACTTGATTTATTCCGTTACCTCTTAGTGGCTAACATTTGCAAGGAAAGTTGGATTAAATTGGTCATTTCAGCACCTAGTTACATAGTATGCTATGGTTTCACATGCTGTAGTCTTGCTTCTGGAACTATACATTTAGTTCCTTGATTAAAGAGGCCACATAGTCAGATACTTCTGTGTATTCCATATAATTGAGTATATAGCAGTTTCTTGACACTGTGTATATATATATATATATATATATATATATATATATATATATATATATATATACACACACACACATAAAATTATAAAATCTCAGAATGATGGGGTTGATGAAAACTCAGTTCCTTTATGTTTTCCTCAAAGTTTCACATAAGTATTTTACCAAATGTCTAAAATAATATCTAAAATAAAAATACCATTTTCATTTAAAAATGATTATAATTACTAAAAGTTTTTCCCCAAACGATTTAAATTATTGTTCTGACTTACTGGATGTCTCCCTTTTAAATTTAAGAGTTGCATGTGTAATTCTGCATGGGGAAATGATGCAAAGAAAACTAAAGCTGAGAGGGGGAAAGGGGGTGAACTATATCCAGGGTAGTCTAATTGAAGTTGATATTTATCTGATTCGGCTTCTCTTGGGGCTACTTGGAAATAGCAGTACCAGAGGCTTTCACTACTGTCCCAGCAGATGTTAAGAATAGAGGCTTTCCATTGACTTTCAAATAAAGATTGTGTCTCTGGAGTGCAATGGCAACCAATTATAAGATGAACATTTGGTCCACGAGTTGATGGTATTAATGCCATGTATCACGCTTGACTGACTAAACACCTTCCCTCTGCCCTGAATTAACCAGTTTATTGTCCTAAGAGGCAGTGTTGTAAAAACTGCTGTCTGTATAAATCTGTGAACCCACCACCCTCGCCCTCACCCTCATTCTATGTACAATATAGAAAGAACTATTGTTAGAAGAGGGTCTTTAAAAAAAATAGCTTATTGAAATATTCACATACCATAAAATTAACCTTTTTAAAGTATATAACTCAGTGGATTTTAGTGTATTTACTATGTTGTACAACTGTCATCACCACCTAATTTCAGAACATCTTCAGCACCCCATGCTCATTGGCAGTCACTCTCCATTCTCCCCTAACACCAGTTCCTGGAATTTATTAATGTCCTTTTTATTTCTGTGATTTGTCTAGTCTGGGTATTTCATATGAATGGAATTGAATCATTCAATATGTAGTCTTTTATGATAGGTTTCTTTCACTTAGCATAATGTTTCCAAAGTTCATTCATGTTGTAGCATGTAGGGATGTACAGTATTTTGTTTATCCACTCATCAATTGATGAACATTGGGGTGTTTCTCATTTTGGGCTATTATCCATAATGCTACTGTGAACATTTATGTACAGATTTTTGTGTAGACAGGTTTCCAATTCTCTTGGGTATATACTGAGGAATGAAATTTCTGGGTCACATGGTAACTCTATGTTTAACATTTTAAGAAACTGCCAGGTTATTTTCCAAAGTAGCTGTATTATTTTACATTTCCACCAGCAGTGGATAAAAGTGCCCATTTCTCTACATCTTCACTAAAACTTATTATCTGTCTTTTTAGTTTTAGATATTCTAGTAGGTTTGAAGTGGTATCTCTTGTGGTTTTGATGTACATTCCCCTAATCACATGACTAATGATGTTGATCATCTTTTCATGTGCTTATTGGCCATTCATATATCTTCTTTGGAGAAATGTCTATTCAAATTCTTGGCCCTTTTTAAATTAGATTTTCTTTTTATTGTTGATTGGTAAGAGTTCTTTGTATATTCTGGACACAAGTCCCTTAGAAATCATATGATCTGCAAATGTTTTCCCCCATTCTGTGGCCTGTTTTTTCACTTTATTGATGGCATCTTTTGAAGCACAAACTTTTAAAATTTTGGCAAAATTCAGTTTACCTATTTTTTTCTTTTGTTACCTATGCTTTTGGTGTCATGTCTAAGAAATCATTACTTAATGTAAGGTCAGAAAGGACTGCTTCTATATTCTTTTCTGAGAGTTTTATAGTTTTCACTCATACTTACGTAGAAGATTCATTTTTAGTTAATTTTTGTACAATATATTGTGTGCGGTAGGGTTGAGAGGATCTTGTTAAGCACTCTCCCCTGATGTATATCAGTTTAAAATGTGAACATGGAAATCTGTAGGTTTCCTGGAAGCCCACATTATAAAAAGCAATTTCTATGGCCAACTTGATTGATTGATTATTTATTGAGTGGAATTCTGTTCAAGATGGTGGAAGGCCAAAATTGTGCTAAAGAAAGTATATAGGATTTTTGGCAGGACTATGAACCAATTTTAAGAACTTTTATAAAATTTCAAATGTGATTTTAAATTCTCAAAGCTGGATGGAGAACTTGGAGAAAATTGTCACGGATGTTGTTCCAAACATTTTTAATTTGGTTCAAACCAATTATTTAACCTTGTTTATATTTTTTGAAGATTTATTCTATATGGGTTTGGTTAATTTACACGGAAGTCTTCAAAACTCTGTCTAAACCACACTGTGTATCAAAGAAACTCTATCAGTTTCTTCTAAATCTCTCTTAAAAACACATCAAAATAAGTAAACAACTCCAGGTTCTCAGTTGAAATCTTTCTACTTCAGTATAAGAGCCATCAGCTTTGAATGTGTCTGAATACCTATTTTTCCCACTTCGAGGAGAAAATCCTTTTTTAGAGACTCTTTCTTGAAGGAACATTTGTTATAACATCTTTGCGCTTAGGACTGAAGCCTTTAGTTTGTAAGTTGAAGTTTTCCTTTTCATTTACCATCAACAGAATGTAAGTTGAAAAGAATCTCAAATCTAGTTGCTATCCTGAGGTACTGCAAAGAAGAAACCGCTGAGAAAAAGAACATTTAAATTATGGCACATCACATTTGCTGTTTGCCGCCATTTTTCTTTCATTCAAGGATTACAATTAATTCAGATTGTATTTGTAAATCACAGTGCCTGGTACATCAGTGGCCCTCAATAAATGTTGACTCTTCTTTGAACACTTGTAAAGCATGGAAAGAAGGTATTGAAATGATTTTCATTTGTAGTCACTTTGGAAAACTAGGTACGGGGAGGAAAACCTGTGAATAAAGGAAAATTTGGAAATATAATTTCACTGAGCTTGTTACTTAATGGTTATGTAAGGAGTGAACATTCTCTCAGCATTAATAAGCACTTATAAATCAATAAGAACATAAGTGAGGACTTTTTTCCTAACCAGAATAGAGGGCTAGGGATTATAGGGCAATAGGTTAGATAGTTTGTATCCCAAGCAATATTGTTACCACCACTAATTCTAATGAGCATTTTCTAATGTATGTCTTTAATGTATTTATTATGAGAAAGCTTCTGAATATACTACATAAGTAGTAGTTTGCCCCAGGACTGGAAATTCAGGAAACTTGGTTTTCAGACTTAGCCTGTTCACTAAATATTTGGTTGATTGGTTATTGTCTTATTATTTTTGAAAGGTCTGAGAGAGCCGAGACTTGCTAATAAAATACAGTGCAGTCTCAAAAATTATGCTGTCTTAATATCTATAAGAATTTTAAAAATTAGCCCAACAATAAATTATGAGACAGTTATGCAAAAAAGCATGATATTCTTACTGTAAATATAGTTTATTTCAGAACCACAGAGACTGCTCATAATCATTGCTACAGGTAACTAGGCAAAGCAATTTAGCAGCAAATAGACAAGACTCATGAACTCATGACAGATATTTTCTGGAACTGATAAATGGAAGCAAAAAACAAATAGAATGGGATTTAAGTGAGTTGAGAGATGTTTTTCTAGTTCTTACACTGATTTATTTGGAATATGAAAAGGGACTTGGCATCTCAATTTTAAACTGGTGAGATTTCTTCTTTCAATTATGTGTTCAAAAGGTAGTCATTAACTACTCATTGTCTGAGGGACACAAAAGAAAGGGAAGATATCATCTCTAGGGTGAAGAGACCCAATTTTTTGGAGCCAGAAATATACAGGAATAGTTTAAATACAATTCTCCAAAGAATACAAACTAATATAATATTTACTAACATGAAATTGTTAGAAAATAGCTGATTCCAAGTATTACTTACCTGCCTCAGATGTCTTGTGAGGTCAAACTTCCTTTAATGCCCAAATTATATTAGACTGAACTTCCAGAGTACCTCTCTAAATGATGTCCATGATCCCAGATCCATGTGTTTCCATGTATCCCCAGGGAATGCTTTCAATGTTCTTTTTATTCTGTTTTTTTTTTTCATTGAAGTATAGTTGATTTATAGTGTTGTATTAGTTTTTGGTATACAGCAAAGTGATTCAGTTATGTGTGTGTGTGTGTGTGTGTGTGTAGTCCTTTTCATATTCTTTTGCATTATGGTTTATTACAGGATATTGAATATAGTTCCCTGTGCTCAATGTTCTGTTTATTGCTGTTTTGGTTTTTTTTAAATTAACTAACTAATTAAACTAATTAATTGATTTTGGCCTAGTGCATTTCCCTTTAGCACAATCCGTTGGAATACAATAATATATGCATCAATACATAACACCAAATCTAGGTTATTCAGGGTTTCGAAACACTGTTTATGCAAGGACTTCAGCAATACAGTAAGGCTGGAGTCCAGGCATCCTGGCATGGATAGTACCTCCACTATAACATAAAGTGGTAAAGATATGCTTCCATGTCCAACCTGTGGCCTTTCTGTACCTATTGGACACTGAATGTTTGGAAAAGAAGACATACAAGTCTCCCAAGAATAATTTTTTAAAAAGAAACTTTTCACAAAGGATTATGATTTATACAGATACACTTCTACCCACAGAACAAACAAACAAACAAACAAAAACTATCTTTTGCTGAGAGAATTCAGAATGGCACTGTTTAACCCATGGCATTCTTCTCTTCCAGCCAAGGAGCCAAATTGTAGAGCCATAGAAGAAAGGTAAAACCTTTCAAGTTTATACCTGCCTTTCTGGAGTCTAGACGGAATCACTTGATGACTTTCATTGCTTTATTATAGCCTTGGGCCCCAGTTAGCCAGCAAAAAATG
This sequence comes from Mesoplodon mirus, assembly GCF_964341445.2. Classification (NCBI taxonomy): domain Eukaryota; kingdom Metazoa; phylum Chordata; class Mammalia; order Artiodactyla; family Ziphiidae; genus Mesoplodon; species Mesoplodon mirus. The sequence goes on from NC_138989.1 coordinate 71,585,493, forward strand.
AACTTAGAGGAAGTAGAGGGGAAAAGTGTGACGTGCAGAAACATTCTCGGGCTTCCTGGGGTCTTGCCTCACTGCTCCAGTCCATCACCATCATAATCATCACCATCACGATCATCATGATCTTTATCATCAGTAGCAACAGCAGCGGCTCTCAGTGACCATTGATGGAGCACCTGCTGGGTGCTGGGCCCTGTGAAAGACTGTAGAGGCGATGACGATCAAGTGCTTGTGAATGGGCAGGGAAGAGAATGCTTCCCATCCCTCTATATTTGTCTTTGATGGTTAAGAGTTAGGCACATTGTTGCCTGTCCAATTAGAAAAACAAGTACATGCTCTACCTTACCATGTCTCTGAGCTGTTGCAGATCCTACAGTCTCAGAGCTGGAAGAGACCTTAGAGATGAGTGGATCCACTTTCCAAATAAGGACATGAAGGTCCTGAGAAGTCATGGAGGGTAAGGACTGGACCTGGGATCTCCTGACTTCAAGTCCAGTAGACTTCCCAGTATACCACCCTGCCTCTCTTATTGAATATTTTCCCAGGGTACTAAGAAGCATCATATATACCAGATAATAAAGTAACATTAGTACCCATGGTCAAAGTAGTAAATAGAGAATATTTCTGAATAGTTTAATGATGGTTGATCTGATTTTCTGAGATTCCAATTTCCTTTCATGATTTACATTTTGGAGTCTCAAATTTTATTAGTAAAGTATCGTATACTTAACTAAATAGTAAATGGTATCTAGTCTCATGATTGAACCCAGTAAAGGTGTTAGGTGCTAAAAAGGCAGCATGATCCTTCCAATAGCTGCATGGCAGGGCCCCTTTGAATGCAGAATCTTCTAATGTAATTCATAATATATCACGGTACTATGTGTACCTCCTTCATAATTTTCTTCTCATCATAGAACATTGGATTTGAACACCTTTTTGCAGGCATTCCCAATTTTGTTATGGGTTCATAATACTTGAACAAACAGACTAACTCTAAATCTTTATGATCACACATGACCAATAACCCAGTAGAAAGAGTATAGGTTTTGGGGTCCAAAAATTTGAGCTCATTTCTAAATTATTCAACCTCTTTGAACTGTGGTATCCCCAACGCTAAGTGGTGATAATGATAGTTTCTTTAGATTATATCTGGAATCAGTACATGTACAGTGTCTGAGACATATAGCCTCTCATTAAATGGCAGCTAATTTTGTTTTTAATTTTATTTTTTGTGGTACGCGGGCCTCTCACTGCTGTGGCCTCTCCCGTTGCGGAGCACAGGCTCCGGACGCGCAGGCTCAGCGGCCATGGCTCACGGGCCCAGCCGCTCCGTGGCATGTGGGATCCTCCCAGACCGGGGCACGAACCCGTGTCCCCTGCATTGGCAGGCGGACTCTCAACCACTGCGCCACCAGGGAAGCCCAATGGCATCTAATTTTAAAGCTACTAAAGGAACACTTTCTATGGACCAAAAGCTCTGATGTATTGTTTCACTTAATCCTCATAGTTCCACTGCAAGGAAACTCAGACTGAGAGAATTTGGGTCATTTGCCCAGCACCTCCCATGGGGTAAGGTCATAACAGAAGTAGAACTGAAATCTGTTGGCCTGACTCTCAAATCTTGGGTAAATGTACTACTTTTTGAAACACCATAATGGCTAAGGGGGTGGGGTGGGAAGGAAGAGAGGGAAAGCCTGTGGACCTTCAACGTTGCAAAGAGTCAAAACCTTTTCTCTCCTGTTCCTTTGTAATTTTAAGACAGAACGCTTTGGAAATCTTTGTGTTCATCCAACATGTGTTGGCTTTTCCATAGGACTCCATTATTTCTGAGCAGACTGTAAACGATTCATTCCAAGCTCAAACCACGCACTCTGAGAGGAATTCAATTGATTAGTAGGAGACAAGAGTCGTATTCCTGCTAACACCCCCTGTCCTCCATTTCCCTGCTTACTTTCTGGCTGTCAGTATGTTCGTCTTTTTGCGTAAAGCAATCTAAGAGCTGACAGGGTGGCAAGACAATCAATAGGAAGGAGAGCAGATGATTGTCAAGGGCACAAAGGCAAAGGTTATCACTATGTGTTTTAACTTCTGTTTAACTTTCATGGGACCCACACGAGGAATGGTGAGTATGAAATAACTTGATAGAAAAATCAGAACTAATTAATCTATTACCATATTCCATTAAAATACATTTAAACAAGGCACCTACTCCCTTTTGTAAAACTCATGCATCCAATTCTAACAAACTGTTTTCCCCCTTTTGCAATGTGAAAAAAAAAACCTATTTTCTACTATGCTGAAAATTAAATTGGCTATGTGTACAAAAATAAAAGACAAGGCCCATGGCCCTAAAAACCCATTAAGATTTTTGTTTTTGGTGGCAGTGCACAAAATGCTATAAAATAATGTGAAATCCAAGTATTCTTAAATAATCAAAAACTAAATGAGATGGGATAAACTCTTTCAGTACCAGGATGATGTTTCTTTCAGAAATCATCTGTAAATGTTATATTTAGAAGCAGGTTTGCTGGCATATGTTGATCTAGGATATATAAGATACTCTGTGGAGTGTTTGGTCTTAAGAAATAAAAAGCTATGTTAGCTTTCATGTAAGACTTACAACATTCAGAGTATTGTCTAGACAGTTAAGTATCACTAGAGAGTTTTCAAAATGACATTTATTTTTCCTTCGGTGTCTCCGACTCAAATGGTGGGAGGCCTAATGAGCCTCAGCCACAATTATTTGGCTAGTTAAAATGTTCAGCTTGGTGAATGATTTGGGAGAGGTAATATGATTAGAAGGCAGAATTTTGTTTCCTATTACCATTCAAAGGTTTGCACTAAGGTCACTGATCAGATTTATTAAATTCCCTCATGGACCCCCAGGCAGTTCCATCGTCTCCTTAGGCAGTGTTAATTTTTACTACTATGAAATGATTTTTAAGTTGTTATTCTTGCTGAAATAGTAAGTGCCCCTCAGGCCATTGGTTTTTCTTTTCTTTTTTTTTTTTAAATGTTGAGCCTTTTAATTAATTAATTAATTTATTTTTAAAATTTTTGGCTGTGTTGGGTCTTTGTTTCTGTGCAAGAGCTTTCTCTAGTTGTGGCAAGCGGGGTCCACTCGTCATCGCAGTGCACGGGCCTCTCACAGTCATGGCCTCTCTTGTTGCGGAGCACAGGCTCCAGACGCGCAGGCTCAGTAGCTGTGGCTCACAGGCCTAGTTGCCCCGCAGCATGTGGGGTCTTCCCAGACCAGGGCTCGAACCCGTGTCTCCTGCATTAGCAGGCAGATTCTCAACCACTGTGCCACCAGGGTAGCCCAGGCCATTGGTTTTTGAAGTGTTTTTGTTTCTAGACAACATACCATCTTGCTAAGGACCAGTTTGATCTGGGGGGCCGTTGGAGGTCTAAGTCTGGAATGCAGAGCAGAAAGTTCTCTTTGGAGACAAAAGTGGGCAGCCATTGTTCTGCCCAAGCAGAATCCATCCTTTGCCTCCTGGTCACAGCCCCTCAGCCTCCTTTTTGGGGACTTCCCCTCTCTCATTGCCTACAATCCTGATAAAACCGTCCAATAGGCTGTCCTGCCCTCCTTAGGACAAGGATGGGTGCATGACACTAGCCAGGATATTAGGAATTTAAATATGGAGAGCATGACAAGAATTAAGAAAAAAAAGATTGGGGTTGATTCATCCCAGTGCTGGCATGCTGAAAAGACTGTCGCTTATTTCCCACCACTTAGGTCCTTAGAACAACTCTTATCTTTCAAGGTCTATTTTCTCTAGATAGCTTTTGATTTTTAGGAACTATCCTAATGGTAGTTATTGGAAGGATACCTTATCCTTTCAATAAATTTCTTTCATTGAAGGTAGTCACAGTTGTTCTTTTGCTGCTAGTGAAGGACAACACCCCAAAATATGCTGCTTTGGTATAGTGATTATTTTGAGCTGTCGGCACTTGAAACACAGTAAATGCAGGGAGGCTTTCTGTGAATCCCCTTTATCTTCCTGAAGACAGATCCTCCAGAAGGAACTCTATTGTCATAATTCCCTCCCTGGGAGTATATTCAGCTAAGGAAGAAGGACTCTTATCCTGGAGAGGAGATAAGAAGGAGGCACCACACCCAGACAAACTTGGTCACAAATCATCACATCTCCCATCTGTTCTTCTGAGGGCCCTTTCATCTTTTCTAAAAATCATTTACTCTCCCTTAAGAGGCCTACATCCTCTCTCCCTTTTCCTGGTTAAGATGGTATTTAAGTCTGAATTCTAAGCCACCTGTGAACGTTACTCCCTTCTCCCTGGGTTTCTCCCACATGGTATACATGTTAATAAAATTTTGTTTATTATTTTCTCTTGTTGATCTGTCTTTGGTCACAGGGGTCTCAGCTAAAAATTCAGAAGTGTAGAGGGAAAATTATTTTTCCTCCTTCCACACCAGCGACAAAGAATCCTAACCAGCACAGATATTCTTTTTTTTTTTTTTTTCCAGCACAGATATTCTTAAGGAGATGTAGACAATGTGTGTCATTGGGAACCTAGGAATAAGCTCTACCCAGAAAGGGGTGTCAAGTTAAAGAAAAACACACATCATAAGAGTTATGAGTTTGAGTATTGTTTAGGGTCTTACTGAGGACCAGGGCACAGGAGACAGTTCTGAGGAACTGCTCCAAAGAGGTAGGGGAAGAGCCAGTATATATATGAATTTTTGGCTAGGAAATGCATGCAGTCAAGCATACATTTTGAGAAAAGATTACTACTAATCACAAAAAACAGACATCTCAAGTTGATTTTAGTGCTGTTCTATGTATAGGAAAATGCAAGAATCTGGGATCATTGAAATTCTTCCTGAGACATGCATCTAATTTTCTAGGGACCCATTTATCCAAAGCACAGAGTGCCTCATCCTGGTTTGCATCCTGAATTCTGCTCAGGGTGCACTGCTGGTGGATGACGGCGGTGGGTTTCCACCTAACCCTTGTGTAGCTGGATGATGAGTGATGCTCTTTGGGGTTTTTTTGTTGTTGTTCACAAGGGCATGGGCTGCACAGGGAGGAGCCTGAAGACAGCCAAATACAACCTTCAACCTTGCACAGATTGGTCTACTTTTGTTTGTTTGTTTGTTTGTTTGTTGTTTTTTACAACTTTATTGGAGTATAATTGCTTCACAATGGTGTGTTAGCTTCTGCTTTATAACAAAGTGAATCAGTTATACATATACATATGTTCCCATATCCCTTCCCTCTTGCGTCTCCCTCCCACCCTCCCTATCCCACACCTCCAGGCGGTCACAAAGCAGACTGGTCTACTTTTTTTTTTTTTTTTTTTCTTTTTGCGGTATGCGGGCCTCTCACTGTTGTGGCCTCTCCCGTTGCGGAGCACAGGCTCCGGATGCGCAGGCCCAGCGGCCGTGGCTCACGGGCCCAGCCGCTCTGCGGCATATGGGATCCTCCCAGACCGGGGCACGAACCCGTATCCCCTGCATCGGCAGGCGGACTCTCAACCACTGCGCCACCAGGGAGGCCCTGGTCTACTTTTGATAAAAGTAAAGTGACCCTGAAAACCTAGACTTCTGCTTTCAACAGAATTCAGTGCCCTCTATAAATCTATCTTCTCACAGAAAAGCTATGAGACCATTTGCAAAGTCTCCAGGGGAAAATATGTGCATATAGGCTCTCTCAGAGTCCTCGAACGCCCCAGATAAAATGAGGTTCTGGGCTTCCCTGGTGGCGCGGTGGTTGAGAGTCCGCCTGCCGATGCAGGGGACGCAGGTTCGTGCCCCGGTCCAGGAAGATCCCACATGCCGCGGAGCAGCTGGGCCCGTGAGCCATGGCTGCTGAGCCTGCACGTCCGGAGCCTGTGCTTCACAACAGGAGAGGCCACAACAGTGGGAGGCCCGTGTACCGCAAAAAATAAAAAATAAAAAAAATTTAAAAATGAGGTTCTGTCCTTGTTCAGAATCTTCCCAACTGTGGGTGTCTAGAGGCAGGAGAGAGCAGACTTAATCTTCCCCATGTCCCAGGTCCTCCCAATGTCATCGGATTTGTGTCTGCAGTAAATCTCAGAAGTTCTCTTAGGTCTTCTGTGACCAGGGGAATGATCCAGCTAAAGCCTTGCGACAGTGTGGATCAGTGGTTCCCAGACTTTTGATTTCACTCACCAGTAAAGTTTAAAAAAAATTCAGACTGACTTGGGTTGCTACTTTTTTGTTTTACCAAATAAAGATATTAAAGTAGAAAAAATGACCAACTATTATCATCAATGTTACATAAAAGAAAGGTAAATTTAAAGACCAAAGCCATCAGTGCATAAATTTATACACACACACAAAATCAGTTATGTGAGTTTTAGGAAAAACCTAGTTTAATTGTCTTCATTTTCCTCAGGTTGTTGTGTGAAAGTCAGGCCCTGGTTCAAGGAATGGTGAAGAGTTCCAGGCTTCTGAAGAGCACCCTGATGGCAGAGGTCAGTCACCTCATGGAGAGTAAAGGATATACATAGGTCTGGTTTACTGCTTTCCAGGCTCACCTTTCTGGAGGCTGACCACAGCCATACTCCATGGTGCAAGGGCTGAGAACAGTTCTGTTCATGTCAACATGTAAACACAGTGGGCTGATTCGGAGCATAGCAGGTTTGGGTTCTTAACAGGAACCTCCATCCCCAAGGCAACCAAGAGCACATTACATGATGCCTGGGGCCCAGCTAGAGAGCCCCTGGGAACCTCACATGGGGTTCCCTCCCTTTCCCAGCCTCCTCTGAACTCTGGTCTCCAGTTTCTCCTTTATGCCTGAACTCCACCTCTCTGCTCAGTGTGTTCACTTAGGTGCCAGCTCCTTGGCTGCATCCCCAGAGACCATGGCCCTACCCACTGTAGACCTCTAGCCAAGTCTGCCCCACCCTTGACCTCAAGCTAAGTTCCAGGAACCTCTTTCCAAGTACAGTATCCCCAGGCGTGCATTTTCCAGGAGGGATTTGGGACAACAAATTCAATCCCTTTTGGGCATGACAGGTTGCAAGCTCAATGTGACTACATTACCACCACGTACCAGGCACTGATGTACTCTAGTCTAGATCAGCAAACCTTGAAATACTCCCTAAGGCCTCTGAATTCTTTCCTTAAGGGGGCCAGGAGAGAGAGAGACTGCTAACCAAGTACTAGAGACATAAATAGGAGATCACACAGGGAGGAGAAAAGGACACACCAGCAGCCATACATGCAGGAGTAATGGTAGACACATGCTGGTTGCAAACTGCTGTAGGTCAGTCCAAAGAATCATGTGCAAATAAAAGAGAAGGGTCAATGGTAGTGGAGACTAGTGTGTATGTGTGTGTGTATGCATATATATATATGTATATATATGTGTATGTGTATGTATGTATATATATATATATATATATATATATATATATATATATATATATCTCACAGAAAACCAATCCTCTTATCATCGTTTGTTCAGGTTCATGGGTTGCCAGTGTTAAATATGCATGTTAAAGTTATTAGAATGAAATAGTCCATATTATCTTAAACTTGTGCAGTGATCTATATCAGCCATCTTAAGGTAAATTATTCTGCAGTCATAAATTATCCTCCAATCTTTGTGGCTGGCAACAGCAACAGTTTAATTCTGCTCACATTACATGCTTATCATAGGTTGACCAGGATGCTGCTCCACGTGTCTTCACTCCAAGACCCAGGCTGATGGAGCAGCCCCTCTCTGGGATATTATTGGCCTCATGGCAGAATCACATGATGGCTCTTAAAGCTCATGCTGAGAATGGACATGTGACACATTCAGTTGCATTTCACTGGTCAGATCATGTGGCCAAGCTTAATGTCAATGGGGTAGAATCCTCCCCCAGGGAGGGTCAATGAATGTTTTAGGTAATAATACAATATACCACATGAATACTCTATTTTCTCTTTCTCACTGAATATCTCCTAGAAGTACAAGTACCAACAGTCTTTTAAGAATATTGTTACTCTGGAATTACAAAGAGCACATTTTCTAGAGATTAGTCCTCGCAATTCCTTAAGCCCTTTTGCCAATCCTTCAGTGCCCCTACGTTCTGCAGGGGAGCCTGCTTACAAAATGGCAGACGTGCTACCGTGTCTGTCAGTGTTTACAGTGGATAATGCAAGCACAGCATTTCACCACACCCCTGGTGGCTGAGTTGCAAAGTTATTTATGGCTTTCCCGTTTATGGCATGCTGCTCAGTTTCCCATGAGTTGCTAGGAAAGATTCCTGATAGCTACTATGAGCCATTGAAACCTATGAGACTTCATTTATTATGGCATAATATCCACATTACCTCACTTGTGTTAGACCATATGGAGAGCTCTCTGTTGAATTTGGCATAGTTACTGGGGTGAAACGGGAGTGGATTCTGTTCCTCGTCCTCTTCAATTATGCTGTATGTTGGATCAGGCAGCCAACTTCAACAGATCATCTGGGCGTAGCAATCAGTCCTCAGGACAGCATCGCTGCCGTCACCTATGCCAGTGAAGAATAATAAACATGATACTGAAGAGTGTCTGAGTGGCAGGGAAGAACAAAATCTCAAGAGTGGATCAGTAGGGTTCCCTGCTGACAAGAAGCTCGTGCTTGGAAGTTGAGGGAGAAGCAGGGCACCCATTTGTCACTCATTGTGGGGTGGCATTTGGAAGGAGAGGCAAGAAGCTCAAGAGAATCTGAAAAGCACAGCCAATTTTCAATCCCAGTGAGCAGCCAGCAACAACTCCTCCAATAGAGAAAGGTCCACCCAGGGGGAACGCCAGAGCCCATAATCTGCCATGCCATACCAGTTTGCCCTTTGCTTAAAAAAGGGAATGATGAACACTTGGACTCTGTGGGCGTTGCAAGAGGAACGTTAATCCCCATGATGTAGCTATAAGGGGGCGGGGGCGGGGGGGAAGTGGCCAGTGTACAGATATTTCCATGTATCTTTGGGCCTTCTGGGGCTGGTTTCTATGAGACAGTAAGGACTTGGTGTGTTCTCTTATACATGATTGGAAACCCTTTGGGGGAGAGGTTTTTCCTACTTGGCTGGTAGTGGGGAGCACTAACCCTTTTAGGAACTCTCGGGCATTTTACTAACAATTACAATGAATTCACCTAAAAGAAAAGCAAGCACATTAAAAATTAGTCTGAAAATTCACATGATAACCTGAAAAAATAATCCTAATAATTTTCCATTTACAACTGCAAGAATTGTTCTATAATTTCCCTCTTATATCGCCATTCCATGTAAGATGTTTGTGAATCTCTGTCTCTCTCTCACACGCACACACACACACAACACAAACACAAACGCAGACCTAAAAATCGAAGTAAAACTCAGCAAAGAATAAGAAGAGTTAGCAAGTGCTTTAAGACACTTGACGCATAAGCTCAGTCCATCCTCATATTTCTTTTTCCACTTGGCTTCCTCTGTGTTTCTCATCTTTATCAAATTGGAACACTAATAATTGAAGAGTTCCCGTTGCAATATATTATCACTCATAATGAGCTGCGGGTGCAACAGACCCTTCCTTTCCAAAGGACAAGCTCGAAGTTTGCTTATCGTTAACTATTTAAAATAAAATCAAAAGATTGGCTCCTGCCCCCCCAATCCCCCCCCCCAAAAAAAGTCTAATTAGTGTTCGTCTATTGGAGAGGAAGCTGAGCACGCTGCTCCACCACTGCCAAATGAAATTAAGGCCCAATTATTGATAAATGAAGAGTGGTTTGAGCTGGAGCCTGGCCTGGAGTCGCGGAAATACATCTGTCATTTGGCCTGTACAGGAGTCATTCATGTGTGACATAGCATCCTGTGCATTTATCATGCATCTGTAGATTTTTGTTTTAATTCAGTTAGCTGTCTAACTAGATTCAGTGCTAGATGCCCCGAATGGAGTCAGGATTTGGACTGACAGGTGCAATTCTAGTCTGAAATGGTGTGTGACAGGACTAGCTATCCTGCATATTAATTATTATTGAAACCATTATAGGCAGCGCTTTTACACTAATGGTCCATTCCGTTATCTGTTTTGTAGCTTCTATGGTTAACAATTTCCCAGTTGCTCCAGGGCAGGTAGGAGACACGCTGGATCAATGGACCATTGTTGTCAAGTGCACTTACTATTACCATGAAAATTAGAATGGAAGTGCTTGAAAGGCAGGAATGAAAATGCCCCTGTCTTACCATTGTGCAAATTATACATTCTCTAAATGAGATAAGTGGGGGGAGAAACACTTTTCATAAATCTTAACTAGGTAAAAGAGTTTATTAAATTCTATTGTCAAAAACAAATTGAAAGCAAACATTTGTTAAGTTGAGAAAAAAAAAAAAGGGTGGGGGGCAAGGAAAGAAATGTCTGGCTATTCCCAGACTAGCTCTGCACAAAAAGCTTTAGTTTGGTAGCATGCTAAGGTTTAATTTAAAGTTTCTGTCATTTTATCCTTTGGTTGTATAAAATATTGAAAACAACTGTCACCTTCAAAAAGAAGCCACTATTGCAAGTTTTTCTCCAAATTTCTGAGAAAATATTGTTTTAGGAAGACTTTAATGGGACCAAGTCCAAGGGCAGTCATCTTGCCTCAACTGCTATGGTTTTCCTTCATTATTTACGTGTTTTACATGTATCCTGGTCACTTGCCCACCCCTCCTACCCTTCTGATTTAATCTAATGAACATTGTGAAGCCCTGCAGAACACATTCCAGTCACAGAGGACTGATCAAAATAGATATTGCTGAAATGTACAGTTTTCTTGTCATTTGCTTATCAACCTCATGTGACAGGAATTGTGTGGTTACAAACTTGGGTGAGTTCTGTTTAAGGCACAGCTCAAATTACACATTTCCATTCCTTAAAGAATTTGTTAAGTTGCTGAGGACTTCGATAAAGCAAGATGTAAAATGGTAACATAATGAAATGTAATATTTTGTATTAAATAGAAAATTAATGGTAGAGTTAAAGTCATAATGATGAATTTGCATCTTTTCAAAAGATTCATATTTGTTAAAGGACATTTCATATTGGTATTTCAGGTCCAAAGAAGCTTCGACTTTCCTAAACAATTAAAAATTTGCATCTTAGAATAAGTGCTTTTTCATCTCCTGATGTTTGAAAATGAGGTGCTTAAAAAGAACCTGGCTTCAATTTAAAAGTTCAGTAGCTTGATTATGATATTGGGTTACAAGATTTTCCTTGTTAAAGAACATTTTGAATGAAAGAGGGAATTAGAAAGCAAAGATATATCTTAGTATAAATAGATCTTAAAATATTAATAGTCATAATATTCAGGAAATATAAGTAAACTTTGACTTTACAGTTTGGAAGCTATTATCATTTTTGTGTGATTAGCTACTCCAATTTACAGTGTTTGCCTCACTGCTTTATTTCTTTCAATAGGTTTTTTTTTTAATAAGACTCCAAAAACTTAATTATGGCTTATGCAAATATAATTTGAGGGAAAAGAAGGTAATATTAAATCTTTAAAAGCATTGTTAGGTTAAATGCTGGGAAAGTCGTCATAGGTATTAACTGGGATTCAGAGAAAAAAATGGAATGGAGGTGGGGAGACCTCTTGGAGATGTTCTCATTCCTTCCTTGAAGCCATGTACAATACTTGGGTCAATTTTCCCCAACTTTTTATCAAAGGTGAATGTTTTAGAAAGCTAAAGGAAAAAAAAAGTTTTTGCTTCTGAATTATGTACAGATTGAAAGCCAAACTAAGCCATATGATGCCAAAACTGCTAAAGATGAATACGTGAAGCATGGCAGCTACTTTCTTTATAGGCATGATGCAAAGCCTCTTTTTATTTCTGTATTGAATCACCTAAATTTTTCCTATAATGATTGGGATATCCAATAACATCCAAAGCCTACAGAAAAACACACAGGTGAATTGGAGTAACAACCATGTGTAAGTAAGCTGGTAAAATAAAATTTTTTACCTAAGAAGACATGAGGTTGGAAATCAGCCACATATTTTTAATGCACCCATAGCCTGCTGAGCACTGGGCTGAAAGAGTGAAGAATGCTTAATACCATGAAGCTGCCAGATATTGGAAATAATGTTTGGGAAGTATGGGAGTGAGATGACAGGAAGGAAAAGAGGACAGTGGTCAGGATGCAGAACAGGACAGATTGCCCAGCTTTACCTGTTTCCCCAGCTTTCTGACTTTGGACCATTATGAGTGTTTGAGCATTCACAGGGCTGCTGCCTACAGAGATAAGGAAGTGTCAGGAGGAAAAACTTCCTCTACCCTCTTAGATTTAGTAAGTGGGGACCCGTGAATTAAACTACAAAAGACAGTTTCACAGGAGAACAGGCACATAATTTATATTAATATTTATGTGCATGAGAGTTCACAGAAAAGAAGTGAAACTAAAGAAACAATTGGACCCAAGGGCTTATATACCTTCTTAACAAAAATAAAGAAAGTTTGGGCTTCTAGGGACAATAAGCTGTGTGGAAGTGGCTAGGAAATATCTGGGGGAACCTTAATGGAAGTTAAAGTCTGTTTAACTTTAAAGTAAGGTCTGTTGATGCAAACTCGTCTTGCTGTTGACTCTCCATCTTCAGTGATGAATCTTTCTTCTCTCCTTGGTTGGGGTGGGGGGGATCTTCCTCACAAGAAAATTTATTCCTTCTTTTAAGGCAGATAAGGTAAAGCAGAGAATTTTTCCTGGGTCTGTTGATTCTCAATTGCCTTCAGCTCAACATAATCCTATGCCAAAGTAGCATATTTTGGAGCAATGTATTCTCATCCCCTTCAAAAGATAATATCGTGTTTTTAAAAATAATCATAAGTACCTTAAATTAAATGGACTGTCTTTTATTCTAAGATTTTCTTTCCTCCATTTTCAGCTTTTAAAATAACCTGTCTTTCATGAAAAGATGTGTGTAATTGGTGACATATAGTTTCCTCTTACGTCTTACTTGGCAAAATAAAACCTTGATGACTCAATGTCATTCCCTCAACTTTTTTTTTTTTTTTTTTTTTTTTTTTTTTTTTTTTGCTGTACGCGGGCCTCTCACTGCTGTGGCCTCTCCCGTTGCGGAGCACAGGCTCCGGACACACAGGCTCCGCGGCCATGGCTCGCGGGCCCAGCCGCTCCGCGGCACGTGGGATCCTCCGGGATCGGGGCACGAACCCGCGTCCCCTGCATCGGCAGGCGGACTCTCAACCACTGCGCCACCAGGGAAGCCCAACTTTTTTTTTTTTACTTTTACTTTTTTACCTTTTTTTTTTTTTTTTTTAACTTTACTACAGCACTTTCTCCAGAGGAAATAGTAACTATAACCACCCTTTACTGAGTCCCTGCTATGCCTTGACAATGATCGGGGATATACACATATATTCTCACTAACACTAACACTAATCCTAGGAGGTAGACGGTATTGTTTTAATTTAATACATGAGGAAAGCAAGGCTGACTGAAGTTAAGTTGCTTGCCTAAAGTGGCATAACCAGAGGGTGACCTTAGCATCTATCAGCTAAACAAGACACACTTTCGAGTGAAAGAAGGTAATAGTCACAGTTATACCAGGATATCAAGTATAAATGGGGTCTTTCCAGGACAACCCAGCACATAGTTACCCTTCAAAGATACTCCATAGGCCAGGATTTCAATCAGTTGGCATCTGAAGCCCAGGCATGCTTTTGTCACTGTACTAGGCTGCTTCTGAAAGTTTTACAAAAATAGGGATATCAATTTTGGGGCAACTGAATTCACAAACTGTTTGACGCCAGGGTAGAAAAAATAATCATTTATTCAGCACTCTATTAAGGTTTATTTGTATCACAGGATATCTATTTGCAATGGTGATTTGACAGATAGTTTGAAGATGAGAAGGCGATTCTCAGAGAAGACACCAGCCTGTAGAGAGCTATGTTAGTGCCTGATCTTAAGAGAGGAATCAATTTTCCACATGTAGAAGTTAAATTAATGTAGTGGTTTGTGGGACTCTGATTTCATCTAACGGTGCTCACGGGACAGAGATAGGAATAGATCCCTTGGTTGTCATTACTGCAGCCCAGCAAGGCAACCCCAGAAATGGTTCTGGGACTCATTGAGCCTAACCCTGGAAGGAAACTAGAAGTCTGGCAATTATTTACCTTGAAATGAGAGCCTGATCATATACAGTAGTTAATGCCCTGTGCTTCACTTTCCCTCTGTAATCGAGGAAAATGCAGGCAAAACCTGCCCGTCTTGAATAGATCAAGATGATTGTGGGAAAGCAGCTCAACTACACTGAGTCCAAATGAGGCTCCCTCCCTCTCCCTCCCCCTCACGTTGTAATGAATGAACGCAGTTCAGCTTTGAGGTCGATTCCTGGTGCTCTCACCTGCACTGTGACCTGTAACTTTTTAATTTTTTTAGAGAAAGCCTCTCCCCTTGCCAGAAAGGACTTTCTGTTTGTGAAAGAATATGTAAAAGAGCACCAGGTGAAGAATGACTTTTTCACCCAGTCTTGAAACCATCACAAAGAGACAAATTTTGCTGCTTTTTGCTTCGTGTGTGAATTTTTTTTTCCACACAGCTCTATTCATTGCCTGAAACAATGGGGCCAGTGTTGGCCAGCAAAGAATGGTGCTATTCATGCACCCCCATACCCTGCACAGTGCCTACACTTGTTAGTCTTGGCTGCCCTGCGCTGCTGGCGGCTTCAAGAAAGTCGGGTCTATGTTGTTGCACGGAGCGGGGCAGATCAGAGCACAAACACTGGCAGCCAGATTCCCAGATAACCTCAGCTCCGCTAGAACACCCTTGTTGACATAGGCCTGTGCTTTAAGGGGCGTCTGGAATTCCAAGAACTTGCGCCAGGTGTGTGGGCAGGTGCGCGTGCTCTCAGTGTAACCATCCCCGTTGTCCTGGGGCAATCAAACGTGGCTTCATTTGGGGTTAAATAACTGGAGTAGGAATCAGACACCTGATTTGAATTCTGGCTCCAGAAGTGACTGGTGGTAGGAACTTGCACGAGTCTCAGCCTCTCTGAATCTCCACGCCTTCATCTGTAGAAAGGGGATATCAGTGCCACCTACCTCATGGGGTACCGTGAAATTCAGTGATGTCATATCATGCTCTGATGAGCATGGAATGAAAGTTAGCTACTAGGATCATTCACCAAAGGCTGACACAGTGATCATTGTTACGAATGACAGCCTGGTTTAGGGCAGGCTTTCTCGGGATGGAAAGTTAACTGCTGTGAAGTGGTGAGCAGCATCGCTGTAATGCAGGGTGGATAGAAGGAGGGAGGGAGAAAACAAGCTTCAGAGCTCCGTTCAGAGTACCGGAGTGCTAGAATGTTTTGCACAGGGAAGAAAAGGTGCTGTGGCCGAGGCCACTCCATTTCTCTCGAGGACAGACCAGAAGACTCATTTGCTTTCACGGGGCGCGATCCTGGAAGAAGGGGTCTGTTAATGTATGCTAGAGATGGTCTCGCCCTCCCTGTCCTACCTCTCCAACCTAGACTGAGTGCAGCACAAAACCTGCACCCTATCCTTAATGCTCTTCTTAAGTGAGATGAAGTCTTAGAGGTCTTGTTTGGCTTTGTTGGGGGAGCCAAGGGCCAAGTGCAGGCAACCTGTGGAAAACTTAGAGAGGGGTAGATTCTGCTTAACTGTCTCCAGATTCACCCCAGTGCAGAGTCCAGCAGACTGTGGGAATCAATGTGTTATTAAGATTGGGGTAGCAAAAGGACTTGCCGTTGCAAATCAAGTCAAGTCTAAGATGGATGGAGGGCTGGAAACAGTCTTTCAAGTTCCTTCCAACCCAAGATGTTGTGATTTTTGAAGTTTTCCTCTGTTTTTTTTTTTTCTTTCTTTTTTTTTGCCTTACACGGGCCTCTCACTGTTGTGGCCTCTCCCGTTGCGAAGCACAGGCTCCGGACGCGCAGGCTCAGCGGCCATGGCTCACGGGCCCAGCCGCTCCACGGCATGTGGGATCTTCCCGGACCGGGGCACGAACCCATGTCCCCTGCATCGGCAGGCGGACTCTCAACCACTGCACCACCAGGGAAGCCCTGAAGTTTTCCTCTGAATAGCATCCTTTAACTAACTTGTGTCTTCTGTGAAGTTGCCACCATGAAAGCCAGGCACATTTGGCATTGATTTGCTTGGCATGACTTATAGAGCCGTACACTTATTATAGTGTCAGCACTTGAGATTCTGCTAATGTACTATATGAAGCATAAAGAGCACTAATCACAAGGGCACTTTTCTATGTTATGTACGTTATAGAGAAAAGATAATGTATCCTTGGTGATTTTGGGCCTCTTAACCAGTAGTAGTTCTGTGAACAGCAGACTTCACTTGGTATAATCCCATAATTAGAAGACATTATTGTGGTTCATAAATGGCAATAATTAAAATTTTAATTAAAGTTTCAAAAGATAATTTAATACAAGTAGGATTGATTAGAAAATTATCAATGAATTTACAGATTCATTTAAGACATTTATCTCTGTCACTTTTAAATTTCATTGAAATCTGTTAAGAGCTATAGTAGGTATGTCCACAGTAACATTTAGTCACTGTATTGTTTTGAAAGGCCAGTCATTTGGAAGATGTGTCTTGTTGTCTTTTATTGAGCAGTGAACTTTACCAGTCAACCCTGTTGAACATCGTCCCGAAACAAATTGACAATAAAATGAGAACTGTGCAGTGTTCACTCTGAATCCAAAATGTTTATTTGGCCAAATACATTTTTCTTGAAAACATAAATAAGGGTTTCAGAACAAATGTATGACTGAGGCAAATTTACCAATGGCCTACTTGAGTGTCAGTCAGAGAGCTGACATAGAGCAATTCCAAATTCTAGCAGAGGATGGACAATAGATCTAAAACCTGTAAAAATAATAAACAAACAAACAAACAAACAAACAAATAAAAGTACTGGGCCAGAAAGCAGGAGATCTAGTACTTATAAAGCATGGGTAACAATATTTAACTTAGGCCCACTTTAACTGCACCAGCAAAACATACGATTTCCATTTCCACAATGTAAGTGGTGTCAAAGAGGGCCTGGACATAATGCATTCATTCACTTATTCACAACTTCATTCACTCAATCTACAAACACAAAGCTAGAGTGATGCAGTCAGCAAATCCACTCGACTCTGCGCTTAAAGTTAATCCAGAATCCAATCACTTCTCACCACTCCTGAAGTTATTGTTCTACTCAAGCCACCATCCTTTATTTGCCTGAACAATTGCATCAGTTTCCTAACTGGGTCTCCCCGTTTCCACCCCTGTTACTCATGATTCATCAGTGGTAGTCTTCTGAAATGTAAGCCAGATCATTCAGAACCTTCCGGGGCATCAAACCCCACTCATAAGAGAACTCCAAGTCCTTCCTGTGTTGTCCTTCCTGGTTTCTCCTCGTCCCTGTTGCCCACCCCTCCCCCTCACTGACTTCTCCCCAAACACAGTGCCTGCATCACTGAAGGGGGCTTTGCTCCCCTAACCCCTGCCCAGATACCCCCTTGCTTTGCTCCCTCATCTCGCTCAGGTCTCTGGTCAAGTTGCCAGAGCTCGTGTCATTCCATCACTCTCCATCTTCTCACCAGGCTTTATTTTTTCCCATAGTTTTTATCATCACTTGTGTGTGTTATTCACAAAAACATTTTTATGTTTGTTCCTTTTCGGTCTCCCTTCCTCCCTGGAAAGACAGGAGGCAAATGATTCCGGTAAAGCATGGTGAGAGTTATGACAGGAGAAGTAGATGGAGTAGTGGGAATAGAAACAAGAACTGACTGGTTTTCTTACTGTTTAGGTGGAGGCTTGAAGAATGAATACAAGTAAGCCAGACAAAGAGTTCTGGGAAGGGCCAACAATGTGTGTATTCTAGTTAGTTAGTTAATTTCATTCTAGATCATGTCTTCCTGTCCTTGTCATTTTAATTCTTGGGAACGTGACATCTGCTTCTGGCAACAGTTGGATTAGATGACCTGAAGGAGTTCTTGCTAAAAAAAGACCCCATCCACCTCACTACAAAGAGATGCAAGAAGGAGGGGATATGGGGATATATGTACATGTATAGCTGATTCACTTTGTTATACAGCAGAAACCAACACAACATTGTAAAGCAACTGTACTCCAATAAAGATGTTAAAAGAAGTAAAATAAAATACAAAAAGAAATGGGAAAAAAATACCCCAGAAAGGTGGACAAAAAATTGAAAAACATGTTTCTAAATACACAGCTGAGGTTTTAGAGAGTAAGGAGAGTGAGAGGATCTTCAGCCCAAACAAGAAGTACTAAAGACCTGAGCATGACATCACTGTTATCCTGGGGTGGGGTGGGTTGCAGGGGAGCCGAAGATGCATGCCCAACCCACAGTTATGAAACACGGGAGGAAATAATCCACAATGGATGATAGCACATATGCCAAATCAAAGGATTAGAACCCAAAGAACTTCAAGTAATAGACTGTTAGAGGGAGATTCTAAAATATGTTTAAAGTGATTAAGGAAAGAAATAAATCAGAATAGCATAAAACAGTATGAATAAAGAATGGGAAGCTTTGAAAAGGAATTGAATTTCTAAAATGGAAACATATACATATTGATGTGAAAAGCACAGCAGATAGTTTAACCAAGGGATCCTAACAGTTCAGTAAAGATGTTCCCAAACTGTAGCTTGGAGAGATTAGGACAAGAAAAATATTTTTAAAAGGAGAGAAAGAGAGCTCTAAGGAGAGTGCCAGAAAGAGAGGATAAAATGGGGCAGAGGAAGCATGTGAGGAGATGAGGCTTAGAATCTTGCAGATCTGATGAAAGATATGAAACCTCAGGTTTAGGAGGCCCAAGTGGGATTAGGCAATACCTGGACACAGCTTATAAAAATGCCAAAAACCAACGGAAAATCTTAAGAGTAACGAGAGAAAAGACAAATCACCTCTAACAGGACAATCACACTGACTGTAACCTTCTCATTAACAGGAGAATGAGGAAGACAATGGCTTCAAAGCACCGAGGGGAATCACTGCAAACCTGTATATTTTGTATCCAGCTACACTATCACTCATGAATAAGAGTGAAACAGATTATCAGGTAAAAACTGAGTGCTTGCCACTATCAGACCCATGCTGGACGCACAGAATAAAGATGTGACTCAGGAAATAGGGTTCTAAACTCCAGAGGAAGGAGATGCAAGATGCTGAGCAAAGAAACCGGTAAATAAGTGAGTTTATATAAGCAACAAATGATTATGTAAAACAGCAATGATAATAAAGATGAATAATTTGGTAGGATCTGAAAATAAGGTGGAACTGAATACTGGACAAAGTAACATGTACAGTGGGAAGGGGAAGGGGATGATCAGAGCTAAAGTACAATATTCTAAGGCTCATGCCATAGGAGAGCAGAACA
The DNA here is from genome assembly GCF_964341445.2 of Mesoplodon mirus. Lineage (NCBI taxonomy): Eukaryota > Metazoa > Chordata > Mammalia > Artiodactyla > Ziphiidae > Mesoplodon > Mesoplodon mirus. The sequence goes on from NC_138989.1 coordinate 71,604,852, forward strand.
GAAACATCGATTAACCTTAGACCCTATTAGGTCAGGACTCATGTTAAAAATTTAAGAATAATAACGAAAATAATAGAAACATCTATCTTCCAAACCAGTAGAGGAAAACATAAGAATAAAGGAAACTCCACCACTCCAAAAGAAGTTAGAAAAGGAGTAAGAAAGGATCCTAGAAAAAGTATGGTAAGAAAGCAGAAAATAAAATGGAAAAAGTTGAAACGCATGTGCAATTACAGGAAATCTAAACTCATGAAAATAATCCCAGCAGTGACAGCAAAAATATACTTCATCTGGAAATTAGGTGGATGGCTAGATTTGACAGTCATCGAATGTGTAAATTAGAAGGTCCCTGATAGCTGTAACATCTCTCTCTATATATAATATACATAGAGATATAGATGTTATATAGATATAACATATACATATATAGGTATAGCTAGTATATTTCATGACTATATATTATATATTCATATCTGTACCTGTATCTATCTGTATCTATCTAATCTATTTCAATTAAGCAAGCACTAGAATCCACCATTTTCCAATGTGGAAAATCAGTGTGGCCTAAGGATCTGGGTCTCCAGAAAGGCATGTTAGCCCAGTATTAATCTGATTCAGCAATGGGAGGAGTGTGCTCAGTGCAGAAATCCAGGGTTCGAGACAATGACCAGGAGCACAGCATTTTAGGGCTGCACGTTTCAGGAACCCTAAGGATAGAGAGATGAAGTAGGATCAAAGCGGTCAAGTTAATAAATAAACCATCAGGCAAATAAATAAGTAGGTGCCTATAGAAGAGGCAGGAGTTTCAACTTCAGAAGAGCCCTAGGTAAGAAAAAGCCTAAATAGTGCCCTGTACCTCTCCAATCTGGAGATGTCTTGGAAATACCTTGACATCTGTTCCCCCAGGTTTGTTTTTCTTCTCCCTCACCCCTCACACGGAACACAGAGAGTGAAGTCCTGTCACTTTGATGCCTCTCTCTACTCAAATGGCAGAAACCAACCAGGTGAGTTGTCATAACTTAGATGAGGCTGGGATAAAAATACACCTTGGAGAGCTTGCTTCCTGATGACAGACTGAGAATAGCTCTTTTTGATCTGAGTGATTTGGAGCTTAAATTCAGTGCCAACCCGTATGTGTGTCTTAGGATGCTGGGTTAGAAAAGGGATTATACCAGAGTATAAGGTCTTTTGTCTGCCTTCTCTTAGGATTGCCTTTGACTGAAGGATGGAAGATCCTATCCTAATTTAAAATTGTAAGTGAAAGCAAACAGTTGGATTTTTAAATTCAGTATTCATGTCTGAGTTTACCTTTAAAAGCAGCTCGACTGTTGCAGAGTTATGCATCTTAACTAATGACACCGTCTGAGAATGCAGCTATCCCATGCATTCAATTTAAATCATTTAGTTTTAAGAGAAGAAAAAACCCTTCCGTGCCATTTAACAATTTAAAAATCCTTAATCCTAAACCCCAAATCTTGGTCTTCATTTGGAGCAAATGGTATGAACTGGCTTGTAAGGCGTGTCTCCCAAGTTGCTCCAAGAGGAGTGGCAGCCAGCAGTGGAGGCATGCCATGGCACCACCCAACACAACTCCGACGCTGCCTCTCACCGGGGCTGCACAGGGAACCACACGGACGTGAGCATCTGCTGTGCTCTGGGTCCCTGTGATTGTCAGCAAATGGAGGGGATGCCTTTTCTTCACCTTTCGCGGTATCTTTTGGTGGTAATGACCTTGAGCTCCTTGCGGTATCTTTTGGTGGTAATGACCTTGAGCTCCTCACAATTCATGGCTGTTCATGGCTGGCATCTGTTCTGACTGGGTGATACCCTTGCTTGATATTATAAATGCTTTGAAAGTCATCCCCTGGTTTTCAGGGTATCAACACAGTACTATCGTTCGCTTGTTTTTGATTTTTAGCAAAGCAGCTATTTCCGTTTTATTTATGGCCTCCCCTCACCCATAACCAAGGAGTGAGTTCATGAGCTTGATTTTAAAATAGATTTGAGTGACTTAAAATCATTTCTTCCTGCAATATGAAACTTTTTGCTTTATTTATTTTTACTGGAATCTAATGTATTGTTCTGACCTCATTCTTACCTTAGAACACATGATTTTCCTAGAGACCTTCCGTCTCCCCTGAGGATAATCTTACTCAACATTCCACTCTATATGTACAATCGTGTCTGAATCCCAGTTTAGGTTCAAGTGAAAACTTCAGTACGCTAATGAAAAACATTTATGTGTGCCCACTCTATTCTGGGCACTTGTCCTTTCATGTAATCCTCACACCACCTGTTTTATAGGAGAACATCACACAATGCTCAGATTCAAATTCAGGTCCAAGGGACCCAGAAGCCCAAACACTGTCTCTCTACTTTGTAGACACTCTCTCCTTCTTCCTGGATAAGGCTCTCAAAGGATTGGGAAACAGGAAGATGTTAAGGTCATATCTTTCATGCTTGCTGAAAATATGCTATATGTTGGATATTAACACGTCAACTCCTGGAACTCTTCTAGAAGCTTGGGAGCCTATGTGATTCTCGGAAGCATTAGAATACCAAAAAGGGACGAGATGGGTTTCAGAGTTGAGACACTAAGGGTGGCTTCTTTGGGCTTGCTTCAGGATGTAAGTTTTAAGGGAGAGAAGCAGTTGAATCCATCTTGCCCAACACTCATGTTTTTCTGTATTCCCTCTGCTTTAATCTTGTCCATCTTTAATCTGTTCTTACATAGCTCCTAGGGTTACTCTTTTTAAGAACAAACCTAATCATGTTATTTTTCTGCTTAAATTTTTTAAAAATAACACCTTATTGGACTAACATAAAACAAACCATTTCAAAGTGAACAGTTCAGTGACATTCAGCACACTCACATTGTTTTGTGACCATCACCTCCTTCCAGCTCCAAAGCATTTTCATTATCCTAAAAGGAAACCCCTTACACATTAAACAGTCACTCCACTCAGCTCCTAAAGATCACTAATCTGCTCTCTCTCACTGTAGATTTACCTATTCTGGATATTTTATACAAATGGAGTCATGCAATGTGAGACTCTTTGTGTCTGGCTTCTTTCACTTAGCATCATGTTTCCACGGTTTGTCCATATCATAGTATATATCAGCACTCCATTCCTTATGTGACTGAATAATATTCTATTGTGTGAATATATCACAATTTGTTTAGCCATTCATCTCTTTTATAATAACTAAACCTCTTTATATTTTCTAAATATTTGACCTTAACTTTTATTGTTGTGATGCTGGTGGTGATAGTTCATGGTTGTTTGGTTTTAGCCATTCATTTCTTGATGGACATTTGGGCTGCTTCTTCCTTTTGGCTGTTATGTGCCTTCTGTGTTTACACACTCTACTCTTTCCCATTCTAATTTGGAGTTACCTCAATGACACAAATCCTGGAGGATTCGGGGAGGTGATGAATGCTATCTGTGAACAGACCACAAGCTCTTACAGAAATTTTAGTGCTTATCAATGAGTTCCCAGGCGGATATCTTTCTATAAAAGCCAAGCTACAGAATGAAGGTTCAGGAATGGCTTCTGTGTGCCCTTTGTTCTTATCTAGTTCTCTGCTACTTCACAACAGCCCTAAGAGGTGAAATGGATTTTACCACTCCATAGAACTTTCCTCCAGGCAGTGAGGCCAGACATGAGGATGGTCAGTTAAACCTGGTCTTACTGGGGACATGCTGCACTGTCATATGTATCTCACACACACACACACACACACATATAATGTAAACTTATTATTCTGGAAATTTTCAAATATGCATAAAAATAGAAAGGCTGCTTTAATGGTTCAACAATTAACATCTGCTGTTCTTATTTTATCTATTCCCCTCCCATTCCTTTTTTTTAAAACATTTTTATTGGAGTATAATTGCTTTACAATGGTGTGTTAGTTTCTGCTTTATAACAAAGTGAATCAGCTATATGTATACATATATCCCCATATCTCTTCCCTCTTGAGCCTCCCTCCCACCCTCCCTATCCCACCCCTCTAAGAGGTCACAAAGCATTGAGCTGATCTCCCTGTGCTATGCGGCTGCTTCCCACTAGCTATCTATTTTACATTTGGTAGTGTATGTATGTCCATGCCACTCTCTCACTTCGTCCCAGCTTAGCCTTCCCCCTCCCTGTGTCCTCAAGTCCATTCTCTAATAGGTCTGCATCTTTATTCCTGTCTTGCCCCTAGGTCCTTCATGACCATTTTTGTTTTTAGATTCCATATATATGTGCTAGCATATGGTATTTTTTTCTCTTTCTGACTTACTTCACTCTATATCCCATTTCTTTTTAAAATTATTTGTTTTTAATTTGTTGTTTATTTATTTGTTCCTGCAGTATTTTAAAGCTAATTCTAGACATATCCCTTCACTTATTTTAGTAGGCGTATCTGACTTTTCTCTTTTAACACAACCACAATATTATTATCAGATTCCCCCCCCAAAAAACCCCCCACAATTCCTCCATATCATCAATTTGTGTTCAGTTTTTCCTGATTGTCTCAAATCTGCCTTTTTTTGTTATTTTGCTCAATTCAGAATCCAAACAAGATTCGGTGGAGATTACATATGGTTAATATGCTCTTACATCTCTTTTGATGTGTAATTATTTCCCTCCTTTGTTTGGCGTGCTTATTATAGAAATTGAGAATTGAGTCTTTTGTCTTGAAGAATTGCTGGATTTGACTGATTATATCCTTTTGGTGTCATATAATATGTTCCCCCATCCCCTATAAATCAATAGTTAGAGATAGATTCTTGATTAAGTTGAGTCATTTGGAGGTGGGGGAGGAGTAGGGTAAGAATAATGTATTTATCCCATTTTGCTTAATATTAAGATTGATTGATGGTTCAGTGTTGTGATAGGCTGAAAAAGAGTCCCCTAAAAGATATCTCTGTCTCAATCCCTGGAACCTGTGAATGTTATCTTATGTGGCACCAAAAAAAAAGGGGGGCAGTTCTCTGTAGATGTGACTCAGTTAAGGATCTTTAGATAAGGATCGTGGATTTTCTTGCTGAGATACAAATGCAATCACATGTGCCTTTGTAAGAGGGAAGCAGAGGTGAGCTTTCATACACAGAAGAGGAGGAAGCAGTGTGACTAAGGAGGCAGAGGTTAGAGTGATGCGGCCACAAATCAAGGGATACCGGGAACCACCAGAAAACAGAAGAGGCAAGGAACAGATTCTCCCCCTAAAACCTCCAGAGGGAGTGCAGCCCTGTCACACCTTGTTTCCAGCCAATGAAACTGACTTTGGACTTCTGGCCACCATAGCAATGAGAGAATAAGTTACTGTTGTTTTAAGCCCCTGCGTTTGTGATAATTTATCACAGCAGCCACAGGAAACTAATACACATGTAATCTGCTTAATCCATCCATTGTAAAGCTCCCCCTCAACTTTCCAATAATAATTTTAGCTGCCATTGATTACTGTTGCCTAGATCCGTATTTCATTATGGAGTGGAAAATGGTGATTTTCTAATTCTGTCATTTTTTCCTCCATTTAGTCCACATGATTTTTTTATACAGAGAAGAACTGTTTTCCTCTTCAACTATTTGATTAGTCCAAGTTCTCTTTCAAGTAGGGAAAGACAGAAGAGAGGCTCGAGATTTTTGCTTAATTTATACATTTTCAGAAAAATGAGTTGGTATCCTAGCAACCTCCGTGGTCATCAATGATTTTTTTGTTGTTTATTTTTGAAGTATCATTATGAACTCATAAGTTTTCATTTGTCTGATAAGTTTCAACTCATTGTAGTCATTATGATTTATGATCCTCAAATTGTCCCATCTTTAAGTCCTTGGAGCTCCTACAAGCTTGATCTGCTTTTTAAAAACCAGATAACCAGAAACTGAGTAAAGATAAGGTACTCTGGTGATGAAACGCTGACCTCCATCTTGGTCTCCTTTGTATGAGTCACACAGACACTCAAAAAAATTATTGTCAAAGCACTGGCAAAAATAAAGAACTATGAAGATGCTTACTAAATCTAATAACATCTTCCCATTCCTTGACACAGTAACTCTCAACCTTTACTCACAGCAGAATCACCTGGGCAGCTTTTAAAAAACACTCCGCCTGGTCTTCACCCCCAGACGTGAGGATTCCCTTCCCTGGGGTGGGGCATTGGTATGCCTTAAAAACTCCCCAGGTGATTCTAATGTATAATCAGGAATGAGAACCACTGTCTAATGGATCCACCATACTTCTGAGATGGGGTTTTTAAAAAACAAGCCCTGGTCTTCTGCCTTCTGCAATCATCTCTGACATTGACCACATGTGGAGCTAGGTTGAAAGGCTGCCCATAAACAATATGTTTTCATGCCTCCTAATCCAAGGAAAATTCTGTCACTTACCACATTACTAGATCTGAATTAAGAAGCAAAATACCATCCTATCCTAACCCGAATGCCTCTGTTTGGTATTTTCAAGTCCACATTCAGTCTTTCCTTCTTGGTTGCACCTTCGTTCTCCAAGGACTTTACCCCCTTATGATATTTGTGTCCACTGAAATCTCCTTCAATAAATTGTATGCAGGGGTTGTGTCTTATCACCTTTGTAGTCTTACTTTCCCACCCACGGAGCAGAGATTTACGTTTAGTAAAGTTTGGTTTGTTGCAAGATAATTACCAGGATAATTCTATTTTTTCTTCTGCACATCCCTCCACCTCCTGAAAAAGAAAAATCTTGTTGGATTCTATTGGATAAACAAAGAATTCTTGAAATTTCCGTGCTCTTTGTCTACATAAGGTATAGATAATTACTCATTGTGCTTCCATTTGTGCTGTAAAGGACTCTGGGTAAAAGATTCCAAATTTTACAAAGACACATGAAATTTAATATGCATCTCAACTTTGAAAAGTTTCTCTTTTTGAATATATCTAGTGATAGTAAAGGTAAGCAGGTGTTTGAAAACATACTGTCATGAAGTACCAACCTGGCAGAAAACCTGTAGCGTTTATAATGAGAACACAATTCAGTTGCATTTGTAATTAGCACTTTTGAAATGTGCTCATTATTATTGTTATTATTAGCCACAAAACTATGCAACTTTGGCTCACACCCATTGGAATTTTAGGGTGTGGATCTAGACAAAAGCAGTCAGTATAGACAGAACCCAACAGAAGAAATATGTTGCAGATTTTATGGAAGTAATTTTAAGTTAAATATCCAACCAGGAATATCAATTAGGTAGAAATTATTCACTGTCTGTGTCAAAGACAAGGTTCACTTTTGAAGATGCAGATTGTTATGAAAAATATCCTAAGGATTTGAGAAAAATGAACACACTCATTAAAAATAAATAAATAAATAAATAAATAAATAAATAAACAAACACACTCATAAATGGAATGCATTGGGGAAGTAATCCTGAAAAAAGGAATAGTCATGGTTGAAGAGACCATATCCCAATGGAGCAGAAAGATTTCTAGACTTCAAAGACCTGTCTTCATTGAGCTTCCAGAGAAAGCTACTCCAAACACTTTCCAGAGCAGAAAAGTATTCTCTGACTGACTCATTCCTGATGATTCAAGTAAGAAAAGTGACTGGACACCCAACAAGCTTGCAGTTCACTCCATTAACAAACATTTACTGAGCAACAACAATGTACTGTACTAGGTACTACTGGAGAAATATGGAAGGTCTGATAAATTGGATACATATAAATAGGAGGGAATCTTGGGGCTAATCATCAATAAGTCAAAGCAGTAATCACGGGCCCAGTACTAATTACTGAGGGAAATGCTGAACAAAAGCAATCAGATAAGGACCAGGCTAATCAGGAAGAAAAGATTTCTGGAGAAGATTCATTTTGATTCAGATTCTAAATGATGCCTCGGCCTGATTGGTGGGAAGGTTAGGAGATGCCCTTTCAACAAGAGAACTGACATGCGTTAAGGTGTGGACTTAGTGTCATGTGAGCACTGCGGAGGGATGGCCACCATATTGATTTGCAAAGAACGATAGAACTTAGCCTGGTACATAGCCTGGTGCTATGCTTGGTGCATGTGTTTATAGGTGCTCAATAAGAATAAATACTCAAAAAAGCATTTAAAGGTGCTCAATAAATATTTGAGAAATCAATGACTTTGACTTTCTTGTTTTCCCTGGAAGGTGTATAAATAACACACTAAGGGACTCTGACTCAACACTTAACAATGATTTAGTCCAACTCTAGACAGGACGTGACCATTTGGTTGCAGTCTTCCATGAATCTTCTGTCAGTCCAACTCTACTCATTCGTATGACCTGCACAGCTCTGTATGCATTTGATTTCATTGTATGATCCTTGGTTTGGGAAGCATGGATAGAATGTGTATTAGGTTTACCTGTATGAATGTGTATTAGGTTTACCTAGATGTTGAGACCACAATGATATTTTCAAAGAAAACAAAATTAACACCTACGAAGTCTGCCTTGCCTTTCAGGTAATCTCTTGCCTCAGTCTCAGGCAGGGATGGGCCCCTGGTTGCCATATTTCTGCAGAGTTATCCTGCCCCTCACCCCAACCCACAATATATTTTTTTTCAATAAAGAGTTATTGAACTCCTTCTATTTGCCAAATGCATTCCTAGAAAAAGAACAAGACCATGGATATCTCAAGGATCTCAGTTGTAAGAGACGAGGCAGTGGAGCAAAGAGACAGTTCCAGAACAGTGTGATTTTTTTCTGTGTAAGGCTGGCTAGAGCAGCCCGCTCCCTAGAGATTCCGATTTCACAGGTCTGGTGTGGGGAAGGCCACTGATATCTAAGCCCCGCCCCAGGTATTGCTAATGTGCATTCCGGGTGGAGAATCACTGTGGGTCTCAAATAGTAGTCTTTGGATCAGCAGCATCAGCGTCTCCTGGTAACTCAGAAATGCAATTTCTCAGACCTCCTGAATCAGAATCGCTGGTGGAGGGGGGGAAAGGGCAGTGGTATGTTTCAAGAAGCCTTGCAGGTGATTCTGATGCACACTCAGATTGAGAACTAGTGAGCTAGGGAAATACAGATTGATTCTGTGTCCAGATGTTGAGGAAGTCTCCCAGGCCCCCTCTCTGACTTACTTTCCTCCACCAAACCTCTATCTTGTTTTTTGCAACTCCATTAGTCTCTTCTCAACTTACTCTATTACCCAATTTCATGTTTTTCTTCTTATTTTTTTCCATACCCTCTATGTTCAGGGCACTGACGAGGCCAACTTAATTCAATCCCAGTTCAACAAGTATTCGTGTGTGAACTCAATTTCATCATAGGAATTATACAGGATATATTTTTTTAAGTATATGGAATAGTTCCTGGAGCCTTTGAGGAGTCAGGAGTCATTATAACAGACAATATGCTGCTCATAAAGGTACTGGGTGCCTCAGGAGATCAAGGGAGTAATGGGATTTATATGGGGAACATGGGAAGAGCAATCTTGGATAGCTTCATGGAACAAGGCAAACTTGATCTGAGCCTTGACATATGAATAGAGTTTGGACCATTGGGAAGACAGAATAGATATTACGAGCAAAGAAGCTCTTTATGAGTACCAATGAGGACATGATCCTAACCAGAGAGACAGATGCAGAGCTGAGAGGCACATCAACCTTCTCCATTAAGCATTCTGCAATGTCTGGTGTCTCACTGACATCCCAAAATACAAGTCAAAAAGTCAGGTTTTCATTTTCCTTTTTGCAAATCTGAACTCAGGCAAATTGGTCCTGGATGGTTAGCTGAGCTGGCTTCTTTAGCTTGTAAGAGGAAGCCTGTTACAGCAGAAATAGGAGAGGTTGGAAATCCAGCTGAGCAGGCTTAGAACCATCTCCTAGATGTGAGACTTAACCTCTCTGAGCTTTAGTTTCCTTTTCTACACAGTAGGGAAAATGCATTTTACCTAATCTCTTTCAAACGATTAAATAAGCTCACAAATGTAAGATAGCAAACCCTGCACTAGGATAGTCCCAGGTGGATCAATGTATGTTATGGTCCCTCTCACCCTCCTTTGACCTAAATGGAATCGATCATTGGATTGGATAGGAGGGGAAGCAGTAGTGGTTAAGAGTGAAAGCTGTGAATTGACAGGGCGGATCCCAGCCCTACCACTAAAACATTGTGTCACCTTGACCACGTAACGTAACTTCACAAAACATCAAATCCCTCTCTGTCATAATCTGGAATAATGATATTACATACTTCATGGGATGAATGGGAAGATTTGACAAATAAAATGGCTAGCACCGTGCCTGGAACATAGGAAGCCCTCCATGACGGTTAGCAATTATGAAGGAGGGAAAAGCTATCTGCTCATGAAATAGGGCACCAGTGCAGTCTGATGGTCCCCAAGGGGTTGTGTGCCTCTCTAGGAAGAAATGATTCACATCAGGGAGCAGGTCACCTTTCTCCCCTCTGCTTTCTTAGCCAGTTCCAAAGCCCCCCACCTTCATACCACCTCTTAGTAGCTTTGCAGTCTTTTTTTCAGAAGAGCAATCAATGATTGAATCAATTTGAGATATGCTGCTCAAGGTACACAATGGCTGCCCTGGGAATAGTTTTTTCAGTAAAATTAATACTTGCAAAGGGTCCAGACCTGCCTGCAATAATATTCAGATTCAAGAAAAATGAGAAGACAAACGTTCTCATCTGCAGTGTGCTCGCTCTCTCCATCCGCACCCAAACCCCTCCTGCAGCTCCAATCCCCGTTACCAACAGATCCGAATGGAAAAATCCAATCCAGGATAACATTTTACAGCTGGTTTACACATCCCTTAAAAGTGCCAGATTTAGCTCTGCCATTGTGCTTGTACACCATAAAAATAAATGGTGAGAAGCCTTTGAGGTCTTCGCTCTGTTGAAGAACTTCGTTTTCTTCTTCTTATTTTTTTGATTCTCATTTTACCTCTTATTACTTCTCATGAAGCTGCTGTTCTGGGGACAACTGCACGCCTGCCCACTGGAAACCCCTGCTATCGATCATGTACTTACATGGTTGGGAGCGTTTTATGTAAGAGGAATAAATGATAAGAGTTGTTTCTATCCATTAAACTATACTGTTATCAAGGGATTGAACAACTGCCCTGAACATGGCCATTCTTTTCGGAGGCTCTGTAATGTTTAAATATAATTGCCTAGTCATCTTGTATTTACTATGAGATGGCAAAGTATAGCTAGCATCTTGTTTGCACCTTATAAAACGTAAGGCTATGGAGCAAGTTTAATTCTCTGTTGTCTTCCTCCTCCTCCTCCTGGCCTTTCCCTTTTCCTGATGATGCTCCACCCCCAGGCATTTGGATATGTGACTTCTAGAGACTTCCCAAGTGCTGTCATTTTCTTTTCCATGTGAACTCATCCTTGGAGACCAGTCACTTAGTATGATGTGGGGCTTCCCAGGCTTCGGCCATGTGCGAAGGAGAGCTGGGGTCCCTGAGGCACACAGGACTGTGCATGATTACTAGAGCTCTGAGAGCCCCGGGAGACGTGCCTTGTGAGCAAACACCCCAGCCTGGAGGATGCTTAATTATAGTCAAGGGAGGCTATTCCTTCCTCGGCAGCAGCTGCCACTGCCCACGTGCGTACACACACTTGTACACCCACGTGCACACACACAAGCACACACACACACCGCCTTTACTTGAATTCTTTCTGGAAGTTCCTCCCACCCCCGCCGCCTAGAGGACCCCTAACCATGGTAACTGTAAAGCCTAGCCTTTCCATCTCCCAAACAAGCCTATTTCGGCCTCGCTTTCACTTTTTAAGTCATTGGTGGAGAAAGCCCTGAAACTTTGAAAGACCAAATACAACCAAATGATCCTAATAAAATAACAGGGAGCTTGCTAAACATGAGGCCAGGAACTGTTTCAGTCTTCTACTGAAGTATAATAGAGGCTGAGAGTCTTAAATGTTTTTCTGTTTCTCTTTGAAGGTGCCAGGAATTTGCACACGAGATTTTAAATGTGCTTCTATTACTGACTTGCAGGAGGAGATTTCTAGACTGTTCCTGCTCGTTCCGATGGTGGCAATTTAAAATCCAAATGCTTGATGCTTTCCTTCTATAGAACTTGACTTTTCCAGTTTGTGAAGGAGGGAAGAAAGAGAATAATGTCTTGTTCTGTTCCTATACACAAGGTTTACAAGGGGAACCCAGAGGATTTAGTTTGGTGATAGGAGAACGGCTTGGACCCCATCGTATTTTAGAGCTTCCTAAGGGTGCCGTCTTGTGCCTGCTTTTCCTTATCTGAGGCTAAGTGCATTCTAGCTTTCCATCCCTTCGGAGACTCTCTGCTTCTGTCCGTCCACACAGTCACTATCCAAGTCTCTGTTCTCTTTCTTGCTGCTCTCCCTTCAAGTTATTAGAAAGCAGCCTTGGGATTTGTCTCCTCTGTTTTTCACGAGCTGGCTTGGAGGAAGAGTACAGGGTCATGGATCAGAACACAGACCCTGGAATCAGCTGCTTAGGTTTGAAACCGGGTTCTTCTCTTTACGGTGTTTTATTGCAGGCAAATCACTTATCTTCTCTTAGTTTTCCCACGTGAAAACTGGATACTGATAAGAACTACCTCCGAGGGCTGGTGTGTGAATTAGCTGAATTAACACGGGTGAAAGGCTCAGGGCAGCACTTGCTCCTGTTGTCTCCTGAAATCCTTTTTTAGACCAACTTGGGCTCCATTTTTATTGTATTTTGGTGACTGCCTCTATTCCCAAGCCTTGACTTCATTACACCAAAACAGTCAACTGGTTGATTGAATCATAGTGATGACAAGCATAAACGCAGTGGAACCTTCCCCTTAGGATGAGGGGAATGGAGTCAAGCTAAGCAGTTACTTGCTTGAATTTTTTCTCATGATTCATTCTCTCATATGAATGCGGGTTGGTTTTTCGAAGTTGCCTTTCCTCACTCCTCTGTTTTCATTTTCTCTCTTTTATACAGTCTCACCCCATGAGGAGTTTTACTACAAACTCCCATTAGAGTAGGACAGACCCCAGAACACATGCTTTCTCTCAGTCCCCCATTGTGGCTTTCAAGAGTGTCTGTGCACATTTTCCAGGATCATTCTCCCACCCCGGCAGAGACCCCCATGGGACCAAGAAGAAAGGATCTGAGGAGAGGAGAAAGGACAGAAAATTCTACTTCCAGATCCCTCCCCAGCCTTCCTCCTCCCCCTCCCCCCTCCCAGTTCTGTTTTATTGTTTCCAGTGAGGACTGTGGACCTGCTAAGACCCCCGCGGGTGGGACGCTGCATTTAAAACCTTTAAGCCCTTCAAGATGAAGGCTCTTTTTCTGGTCAGCTTCATTTTCCCCATTCTCTTTATGGAAAAAAAAAAAAAAAGCCAAGCCATTTTCTGGCGGAGTGAAAATAAAAGAGAGAGAGGCTAGGTGTGGGGTTGTGAGGGGCAACGCCATTGTTCCTCAGAGGGTTTCGTATCAGGACTGGTAAATTCACAAATTCAATGCTGCGTTATGACACAGATCAGCTGTTATTTTTCCAGTCTCAGAGGAAACCTGGAGGAATCTCATTCCTTCCATTGTATTAAATTATCTGCCAGTGTTGTCCTTTCCTTTCATTGAAGCATTTGGCCTGGGCTGCAGGAACAGCAAAAATCTCTTTAAAAGCATTGTTTCTTTGAATGTTTGGTTTACCTTTTGGTTTCACAACAAAATAACTTAATAAATGAAGGGCGAGCAGAATTGTTACTATAGCAATCCCCATAGTAACATCAAGATGCCAGGCACACTCATCCTTCCAGCCCTCTGGAGGCATTCTCCTAGCTTGACCCACGTTTCAGGTATAGCTTCCCAGGCTTCAGCTCTGAGGGCTTGAGATTTTAGGATATTAAATTAAGTGCATTTTATTTCCATCCTAAAGAGTGAATAGACTCACAAAATGCCAAGAATTCTTATCCACTTATATCCCCTGCAGAAAAGTCAGAAGTGAATTTTCTCTGAGCTTGACAGTATGTAGGAACTGCTTGCATTTCAGTTGCTTTTCCAATTTTAGGTCTGTCCTTAAAAACAACAACAATAATCCCAGTCAAGGCATGAATTGTTCTTTGTTGATTTCAATCGTCTTACATAACTTACACGGGGGGCAGGACTAGGATTTGAAACATCTTCAGAATGCAGCATTGTGGGAACACACATGTTTTTAATCTCCTATTTTCCAGAAGATAGCCAGAAGTGATCCCCAAGAGGTCACTTGGAGAAGCCTTTTGCCACCTGGTAGGGTTATAAATTGATTCTCTGGTTAAGGTTGCTGTTATTAGGTTGAATGAATGACTGAGAGGTTATAGGAAAATTAAATGGGAGGCAAAAACGGATTTTGAACATCATGTCATAACTTTATATAATAGGTATTCATGCATACATGTAAATATGTATGTCGCAGTTTGTTCATATTTAACATAAAGTTATAAACCAGTTGATGAATATCAAATAGTGGATCTGTGTGTCCTGTTTCTTAGCTCGTTGTATCTTGAATATTAATAGTGACACCCTAAAGGCAGAAACTGCAACTGGAAAGCAGTTGTGTTAAATTCAGAACCAGTGGGGCTGTAATGTGATGCAGCTTAGAGAACTCAGGTCAGACTACTTCCCAAGGAGAAAGCTTTGACAGATAAAGAGAAGAAGCAGGAGAATAAAAAGCAAGCCACAAACAGGCAATTCATAAAAAGAGAAATAAGATTATTAAGAAACACATGAACAATGTCCAATCTCACTGCTAAGCAAAGAAGTACAAATAAAAATTAGCATACCAGGATGTGGAGACGGGCTTCGACTTTTGCCCTGGAATCAGCACCAGGCCCCCAGCAAAAAACCATAGGTGTTAACAGGTGAAAGAGCAATCAGACCCCAGCCCCACATCACCCTTATATAAGCAGAGGACAGGAAGGGAGCAGGAAGGAATGGGAAGCAAAGTTGGGAGTGGTCAGGGACAGTGTTACTCATCAGAGGTTACTCCCTCTCTCCCGTGGGCAGATGAATCCCATGATTCTACTCAACCTGGATAGAGAATCACCCGTTGAGACTGTAGGTGCTAACAGATAGGCAGACTTGGATTTACTTCCCTGCCTGGAACTCTGGGGAGCAGACAGGCTTTCTGACCTGCTCCCGTGCCTACCAGACAGTCACAATGAGGTGAGAGAAGCAGCCTGTACCACCCCCCACCCCAGCTGGTATCCCCAAGGATGCACAAGTTTCTAGTGGGTGACATGGGCACCAGAGACTCTAGCTAGTATTGATTTGCTCAAGAAGCTTGCCTAATGCATGAGGCCATCCAGTGGTGGGAACTGAGAAGAGACAGAGAGATACAGCCGGATCTCCCATGGAAAGAAGTGTGCAGAGGGGATCCTACAAGGCCTTCCAGAGAATCTAACAAATTCAGAGAGACTTTGCATCCACCTCTTGGAAGAGCCAGCCACCCCTGGATGTCTACCACATAGAGATATCAATGTCTAGTTAGTCTAAGTCAGAAAAATAGTCATGTGCCCAAGAAAGAATATTGCCATTGCATCCATATGGATAAGAAGATACTGGTCCTTTTCCCTCACACTCTTCTTCTCTAAAAAAATTGTTTCATAGATGAACCTATGCTGAATTGAGATTGCCCAACAAACCAGTCACATAACGATGTGATATTGTTTGTCTGGTGAGTTACCATAACTTTAAAATACCTAGGTTGTTGAGGGCACAGCGAAGGAAGACTAATTTGCTGATGTGAGTGTACATTGGTTTATCTTTTCTGAAGGGCATTTTGTCAATTATGCATTTAAAAAACCTTAAAACCAGGCAGGCTATTTGACCTACTGATTCTACTCCTAGGAATTTACACTAAAGACATAATCAGAAATGTGCACAAATAAATACAAACAACAAATGTTTATTGAGACATTATTTACAAAAATAAAAAGGAGAAAACTTGAATTTCAAGTTGAAAATGGCTAACTAAATGTTGGCATATCCATAAAATAAAATACATGCAACCATTAAAATTGTGCCTTTAGGACCATTTAATGATACTGCACAGACCTCATAATATAAAGTTTAATAGAAAACAAATAGCATAACATCTGCCGTTACATAAGACATGGGAGGGAAGAGCAAAAATATCTCTACTGGCAGAAGACATGAGTATATAACTGAAAAGTCCAAGACACTCAATGGAAAAGCACCACAAGTAATAAGAGAATTCAGTAAAGTAGCAGATAGGGAAGAAATCAGTGTAAACAGCCTTCATACATACAAACTAAAAGTAGTTAGAAGATATGTGATAGGTATGTTTAAGATAGTAATAATGATAAACTTAGGTACATTAAAAAACCAAAAAATTGTGCAAAAACTGTACAAAAAAAACTAAAAACACCCCTCAAGGATGCAAAAGGAGATTTGAAGAAATGGAAAGATTTATCAGCTTCTTGGATAGACAGAAGTCAGTTCTCTCTTAGTTAATTTATAAATTTAATTGAAAATTAATTTAACTTAAACAATATAATTTGAAAACTACTATTTGGGAGGAAAAATAAGCTGGAGTAGTCAGGAAATCCTTGTAAAAGAAGAGCAATGAGAATAAGGACTGGCATGACCGTATACTAAAATACATTCTAAAGCCTCTATAATTGAAGAACTATATAGGCACATGAGTAGACAGATCAATGACTAGAAAAATCCAGAAATAGACCTAATTGCATATGGAAATTTAATATACAATAAAGATGGCATTTCAAATTGGTGGCAAAAGATGGACTTATAAATAAGTGGTGTTGGGATAAGTGGATAGCCATATGGAAAAAGATAAAATTGGATCTATTTCTCACATTGTACACCAGGATAAATTCCAAAGGCTCAGAGATCTAAATGTGAAATGAATGAAGCTATACATATTCGAAGAGAAGGGTATTTTCCTCCAATAACTAGGATGAAGAAAAGTGTCTCAACTATTTAACCAAGTCCAGAAACATCAAGTAAAAATCTAGCTAAATTTTATGGTATTAAAAAAAACTTTTTCAAGTAAAAAAATACTCTAAGCAATGTAAAAATAATGACAAATGGGAAAAATTTTGCAACTTTTATCACAAAGGGTTAACATGTCAAATATATAAAGAGCGTCTAAAAATAGAGAAGAAAAAGCCTATAATTTGGTAGATAAATGGACTAGGGAAATGAACAGACTGTTCCCTATAAAAAGAAAGGCAAATGGCTCTTAACCATATGAAAATAGAGTGCAGCCTTGCTCCTAATAAGAGAAATTCAAGTTATAATATCCTGAGATACCGTTTCTCACATGTCAGATTGGCAGCAATCCAAACGTTGCACACACTCCTCCAGAAGTGGTTAGGACCAAGACCACTGGGAATAGAGGCCCAGAGGATGGGTCTGGCTGGGGCACTTGGGGTCCTTTTGGACAGTAATGGGGCTCCTGCTGCTGAGGCTGCTTCTTCCTCTGGTTTCTTCTGGGGTGAAGTCACTGGCTGCTCAGGGTGAAGACTGGGGCAGACTGGGCTGGGGAGTGAAAGAGTACAGGTATAGGAAACAGGGCACAGATACACGATGCCCTATATTTAGAAATATAAACCCTGGCTGTGCTTATATTAAAATAACATATTAAAATAGACCTAATTCAACAAGTATTCATGGAGCGCCTTCCCTGGGCCAAGCACTGTTCTAGACACCAGGGATTCATCAGTGAACAAAACAGTCAAAAATCCTCATCCTTCAGATGCTTACCTTCTAGCCTTCTCTACCACTCTTTAGTCATCATTTTGCAACCAAGGCTTGGATACATGCTAGAACTCAACCCTAATCACCCACAATGCTTACTGGAGAATTGCAGTCACCACTTTGACAACATAATTTCGTAACTGTGACAAAATACCAAATTTGAGTTGAAATGCTCCAGGACTTAAAGATGGCCCAGTAGCAAATGGCTGACTTTTTTGGTTCCTCCCTTGTAAGCCAATCATCGCTAATCATTTGCCACATTCATTTTGTAAACTTGTCTGTTTTCATTTATACAGGTGCAAAAAGTAGCATTCTCATAGGCATGAGGTTGTGTGCATATTTTTTGTTTGTTTGCTTATTTTTTGTTTTTTGTGTTTTTTAACATTGCCTGCATTTGGAAAGGGTCAAGCTGATTATTTTACAACCTGTTTACATGAACTCCCATACTGGGATGTAGCACGCCAAGTCTCACTCAAGTTCAGATGCTCACAAAGCCTCCTGGAAACTCAGAGTGGTATTTATAACAGGAAACGGTGACCCCAAGTCCACAGAGCCACACTATAAATGTCCTCAGAGCTGTCCTCTGGGTCCTTATTAGGGGTCTTTTTGTAAATGAGATTGCCTTATAACTGTCTTCTTTACTTCCAGAAATAACCCCTTTCTAGATGAGGCTCAAGACATGTCCTGAGTAAGAACCTGTGTTGGATTCTGTGCTGTAGCGCATGGTGTGGTTGCAGTGTATTCAGATCTGGTAGAAATTGCAGACCGTATTGCCTGTTTCTATTTTGATGCTTAGTACAATGCTTTGCACATAACAAGTTGAGTCAAAGAACATATGAATACAGTCAATTCTTATTGTTCAGGCAGTTATCTTCTATAAAGTCACAATGGACACTGAATTCATGAATCCTGAACCATTGCTCCTAGAGAAGGTAGAGGGTTAGGTTCCTGTGAGTCTCTGGTCACAGCATTTTGGTCAGCTGATCAATATGTAATGATGTTTTCTGCGTGTTTCTGCTTAAAGACACCTTATTTAATATGTATTGTTGATTCATGACATTGAACTTGTGGCCAATAGTATCATAACTCATGCCTGAACAAAGCTTATCTAACATGTATACTTTCTACATAAGGCACATCACAGCCTTCTTGCTCTTAGTAACACTAGACAGCACTTCAGCTCTATACTTGGGGACCATTTTAAACACCAAAATCATCAACAAAAAGCACAAAAATGAAAAACGTGGCACTAAACAGGCTGTGAGAAAGACTCATTTTACAGTATGAGAACTAAAACAAGAAGGCAGGGGGTCACCTTGTTCTATCTCAGCTGCCAACGTACGTCTCAGAAGACTCAAATTTTTCACCGCTCTGTGTTTGTCCCTGAGTGACTATGCAAGCACCGTGAGTATTGATTTTGAGGTTAGAAATAAATATTAGCAAGTAGGCGAATTTGCAAATATGGAATCCATGAATACTGAGGATAGGTTGTATGTAAATGTATGTGACTTTTAACTTACAGCACTTAAGGGCAAGCAAAGAAGAGCAAGTATAAAGTTTCCAGCCATTATAAAATTAAATCTGCTCTGAGCACCCACATATCTGACTAGTGGGAAATTCCATTTGCTTAGTAAAAAAAAACATGTTGATCCGTGTGTGTGCTGTGAGAAAAATCAAGGGAAGTTCCTTTCTTAGCATCTGGTAGTCCCCTTACTGCCTTTGTCCTTTAGTCACTTGTTACTGGTGCCGAGTGCTGGTATTCTAGCATCACTCAAGCCTCTACTCCAGGAGAGTGCAGAGGGGACCTTCTCAGCAGTCAACAAAAAAACTGACCATGGTTATATAAATCCACTGGGAGGGTCACTGATGCCTTCCAGGCCAGCCTGGTACCAGGTGCGCGGTCTCTCTCTCAGCATCCCACAGTAGTTCCTCACTGGAACATATCCTCCAGGGAGCCCAATGCTTGAAAATCCAGTGCTCCTTGGTTCCTCCATCTCAGGCATCCCCTGCATTTCCTATGGACCCAGCTGTTCCTACCTCTCAAAATCCTCAAAATTCTGTCTTCCTTTAACCAACTTTATGCTACTCAGAGGCCTAAAGAGGGTGGAATGAGGGGAATGAAGTAGTGAGAGGGAAGTTTTCACTTCCGTTACAGGAATGGGAGTAAGAACAGCTCAGACATTTGGAACTATTGAAACAACACTGGCTTCTTAAATTCAAAATGAGAGTAAGGAAAGGAAACGCTTATACTAATTATTTTTGTTCTTCATAAATCATTGTATTACAAGTAATGTAATGTTAGGAATGGCTTATTTTAACTTGGTATAATATTTCCGTGTTTGAGCTTTTAGATGGGAGCCCAAGTTATCATAGTTCTTTTGTGAAAGGGGAAAAGGTCTACAGAACAGATTAGAAGCAGATTAGGGGCAGAGATGATAGTTTGTATTTCTTTGGTGTTATTTATAACATTAGGATAGTAATAAGCAGAGCTAATAGGTGATAGATGCATTTAGCAAGGCCCAAATCCTCTATATTGTAGATATGAGCCGTTGGACAGGGGGGTCTTCAAAGCACCTTCCCAGTGTAAATTTCTATGGTGCATTCCAGAAAAGTGACACATTCATGGCATTTTGAAAATCACTTCATATTAAACAGAGAACTGGATATTTAGATGAGTCATGAATAATTTCATAAGCCATCTTTCCTAATTTATATCTTCTGTGAGTTTAAATTTCATTATGGATCTGTTCTTTTAATATGGGACTCATCACAAACTGTTAAAATGTTAGGCTATTCAAAGAATGTTTCTAAATCTTAGCGGAACTTGTTAATAACAATTACTCTGATTATTGAATCACCCATATGGTCTAATTTTATGTCTCTAAATATTTCTAAGCTATGAGCCCCAGCATCTTCATATGAGAGATGGGATTAATATCTACTTCAGAGAGTAGTTGCGATGAGAAATTGGATATTATACATGAAATTGCAAGATGACTTATAAAGTGAGATGTAACTATGAAGAATGACTATGAATTCTCCCTCCTTTAGTTCTTATCCAAATTCAAGTCACTGACCAAGGCCCATATAAAGTTCAACCTTCTCTTTGAAGCTTTTTACAACCACTCCAGCCAACAGCTGTCTCTTTCTCCTCTGCATTCTAACCACGTGTGTTGCATACTACCCATCCTAGTTCTCAAATATTTGGTTGCTGTTTCTTTATTGTGCTTTGTGCATACGTTCATTCTTAAAATTAAAATCTGGAAGAAGGAAACTCTGTCTTGGTGCTTACTGAACGGATGGATGATGAGAGGGATGGATAAATACGTCATCTTTGCTCTTTTCAGCCAGGTGATTTAGGATGACTAGAAGAAATCCAGATGTCAGTGCCTGAGAGCTCCCTTTTCTTTACTATCCAAGTCAAATGGCTCAAGCCTCCATCCAGTGTCAGTGGAAGTCCTCCACACTCTCCCTGATAACCTCTGAGGATTCCCAGGGAGAGGCTTATGTTCTCCTGGGTCCGTCTCTGTGTAGCCTGCCTCCAAACTAACTCTCTCAGCTCCAGTGGCCAACATCCTCCTTCTTCACTGCTTTGGTCCAGGCTGAGCACTGCACCACTTCTTCCATTCTGTCCCAATACCTCTAACACATCTCTAGGCAGATCTTTACAGGGGCAGATCTTTACTGAAGCTTTCAAGGTAGGAAAGGGTGGTGTCAGCACAGAATAGGAAACAATTGACAATTGAATATTAATCACCACTATTCTTGAAAATCCATCAGCCATCATTTCACCTTGACTTTCACATTGGCTGTCTTTTCTTCTCAGGCTCCTTGCCAACTTCTTGCCAAGTTGCTCAGCCCTCTCTAACCAACAATAAAGCATCAGTGACCATTTCCCAAATGCCAGTTAATTTTTAATGTAATGCAGTTTAACTCCCTTTTCTTCATCCTATCTTTTAAGACAGTGAGAGCATCATTTATGTAAAAAGGGGCCCATCAGGCTATCTTCCCCAAACAAAGTGCTGTCTCCTCGGAGATGAATAATTCCACTTATCTGCCAGGCAAAAATAATGGAAAGTCGGTGTTATATTTTAAATAGTAAATATACCCTGCATTTGTCATTTTAAAAGATCTTTCACTTGAGATTTCCAGAATGGTGCGAGATATACTCATTCCCTCAGTAGCCTTCTGTCTGGTAGTCAAATATCCCAAGGACCATTTCTTCCATCCATCTCCAGAAGCCATCACAAAAAATTAACTTCTCATCTTCTCAGAATGCTGAGTCTTAATGGACAATAGTGATGTCATGAGGTTTGGTCTGTCTTAAACATATTCAGTAAGTTATTAAATGCCTGCCAGACACTTGAGTGCAGATTATTTCTTCTGGACTCTAAAACATTGATTATAAGAAAATCAATTTCACATCCTAAACATTGATTATAAGAAAAGCTTGTCTTATCTCCACACTTTGAGCTCACCAGCCAGCCTCCATCTGGTTAAAAAAAAATATTATTTAGCTGTAAGGCTTTAGGGCAAGAAACTCAATAATGTATATGCTGAGCATACCAAGTTTTCAATCTTAAACTACACATTTCTTTCCATTTTCTGCTTTCTTCATGGCCCAGTTCCCACTTTGTCTTTCAAGTAAAGTTTTGTCTTGTAACAAATCCCATGACACTCTTCCCTAATACTGAATATCCTATCTGCCCATGTCGAGTTACACCATTCTACACCAGCTTATACAATGCCTCCCACGTGGGCTATTCTGGCTCCACAAAAAATTGTATGATTATTTATTGGCAGAAGCATGTCTTACGCTTATTACAAATTCATCTTGGTGCTTAGCTTAATGCTAGGCACATAGAAGGTGTGTGCCAATAAATTCTGTTTAACATCTAAGCAAAATAATTGCCAAAAGAAATTTTATCACTTGAGAATGAAATGTAGAAACGTGAAAGAAGAATGAAACTTAGTCCTCTCTACTATGCCAAGCAGAGAACTTGTGAACTTAGTCATTAGTGAATGAATATGGAGCCCCATTGGTATACAGTTGTCTGTTAAGAGTTGGGGAAGATACAGGTGCAAGAGAAAGTATGGTGCTGGTCTCATGAAGGCTGAGATAGCTATTTTCCTCTTGCTTCACTGGAAAGACATCCAGTTTGTTGTACATTTATAAGATATGAGCCATGAAACACCCATACGTTTAAACTCAGGTAACGTTACGATAAACAATGGAGAAAAAAAGGAAGTAGCATCCGTTAAAACATTTAGCAATTACTAATCCTTTCAAGGCTAAACACAGCTTGTCTTCACAAAGTCATTTGAATCGAGTCCAATTGTTAGACAAAAACATTTTAGAGTGCAGACATTTTGGGGAGACAATTGACCATGCCTTTTAGAAATGTGTACTTTTAAAGCAAAGGCAGTCGTGTGTGGAACTTTCTGTGGAGGTTGGCTCTCCAGTAGCGTATGTGATGATTTCATTACTACCCCGCCACAAATTCTTTTAAGAGATGGAAATGAGAAGTTTTGTGTTTCTTTTCTGAAATTTTCATCACCTCTGTTAGAGACAAAAATATGGTTTCCCCTTACAAATGATTCTTTTAAAATGTACAATTCAAGCAAGCCATGAGCATTCTACCAGATTGTCAATACTGATGGTCATGAGAATTGCAGGCAAGATGGGGACACAGCACATGCTGTCTTTTTGGAAACCTTTGCAAGGGTGGTCTGGAACCTGTGAGGTGAGAGAGAATTTAAGAAGTAATCTTATATGGCAAGAAAGCCAGCTTGGAAACTTCCTGGAAACATAAGCAAAATCAAAGGCCATTGCTGTAAAATTTCCAAACACTCCACTGAAGTAGAATATTGCAGTCCTAAAGAAAATCCCTGATAGAAGGGTAACATGAAATATCAAATCTTATCCAAGTTTTTGACAATAAGTCATAGCCATGTTAGGTGTTACTGGGGCTATACACTTTAACTGTGTCATTAATCCTTCGCTCTATGAAACATTGGCAGATAATTTATATATTTCATATGTAATGGTGCAAACCACCATATCAGCTTATCTAAGTGTCGTCTATTGTTTTCCCATCAGCTGAGGTCTAGATGACACAGACGTTGCCAAGGCTTCCTGGGCACCAGCAGAAAAACGGTTTTTTTCTATGTATTTGTTTTCTCCCAGGAAACATCTAGACCTCACTTAGGTATTAGCCAGTCAGAGCTAATCCAACTGTACTAAGAAGGGAACAGTAACAAAAGTGTCTTATTTGATAACTTCTGCCCTCATTTGATTTCTTTTCAACACTTTATTAAAAATAAAATGCATTATCACCTCTTCATTTATCTTCCATATCCAGAAGGTCCGTCTGAAAGATTGATCTAATTGTAGATACTAAGGGAGTGTCACTCTGTGGCTGATCCTTAGGGGTCTTCTGGTGCCCGAACCTAGGGGTTTTAAATAGAGATGTGTTTTCCAATGCAGACTTTCCAAATGCGATTTCCTATCAGTGTGCGTGGAGAAACAATGCTGACAATATTTCTACTCATCTTTTAAATCCCCGAAAGGCGATTATATAGCATATGGCTGTTAAGTTTAACTAAAGTGGGGTGGGGGGTGGAGGGCAAGTGGGGTAGGAGCCCTGGCCATGAACATTCCAGAAACTGGAGCAGCTCCAGCTGAAGGAGTCAGGAGGCCAGTGGCCGGATGTGCACAGATCCCTGGAGGGGAAAAAAGAAGCCAGAGCGGCTTAAATGGTCAAAGAATCCAATGTAAAGTGAGCTGCAAGGGTCAGATCTGGATTGAAGCCCAAATTCTGAGTCTCCGCATCCGTCCGGGGATAAACTTGGCTCCTAATCAGGGCTGACAATTAGGCCGTACAGTTAATATTTTTACAGCTGTTTTATTAATAACACATAGAGTGCATCCAGCCAGGATTTGTTGGAGACACCTCAGGAAAACGAGTGATGTAAATAACAGATGGATGTAGACTATTCCTACAAACAGGCATAAAGATACTCCCTTCTTGTTTAAAAAGAACTTAAATAGACAGATTGTAGATAAACAGGCAGACAGAAAGGGGGAGAGAGAGAGGATTTATGATATCTGAGGTAGTGGCTGCATGCATTCACATGGTAGATGGACATAGACACAGAAGCTTTCTATAGGGGAGGAGAGACTCAAAGCCTTGGCTTCCAGAAAAAATAAATTCCATGGTGCAAAGGGTTGAGCACAGCAGCATGGGGGCCATTAGAAGCAGGTGTGCTATGTGGTTCCTCTAACACCTCCTCTGATACATGTCGCAGGTTTAGAGACGACTCATGTCACTTGCCCAGCCGTGCCAGAGCCCAGCCTTGACGCACAGGGTGGCCTGGGGCCGTCCTTTCCTCCTTCTACATATGTCAGTCTCCTATCCAAAGACCCCATGCACACTTGCCCATTTTGCATCCGAACCAGGAGCCGTGATATTTCACTCTGAAAAGAGAAATAAAAAATTCAGGATCTTTGTGTCTTTTGTTTTCACTCCTACTATTTTTTTTTTTTTTGTACTGCTTTTTCGTGTGTCTGCTGCACTGTGCTCCTTCCATACTTTGCAACCAGATGGCTCAGGAACGAGGAACAAAGGCCACTAAAAAGTGGGCGGGGAGAAAAGGAGAAAGAAGCCGAGAGCTGAAAGTCAAGGCGGCCGGAGATCGAAGCAAAGCCCAGAAGCTTTCATCACTGATGACTTTTGGTTGAATTGTGAACCTAGAACAGTTCTTCTTCTTGGTGGTACTTTATGTGTGGGGTGTGTGTGTGTGTGTGTGTGTGTGTCTGTACCATACACAGAAACATCCCCAGTCATTTATTTCACTGATAGGGATCAAAGTCAGAATCCTGTTTCCTTCGATCCATCTCCATGTTTCCTGACACATATCAAAAGGGGTGTGAGGCACCTTTACCCAGAGTGGGTAAAGCACAGATGTGGGCATGGAAGATGCATCCCAGCATCTAGGGAGAGTTGTGGTGAGTTTGAAGGACTCAGGAGTTGTAAGACCTGCCATTTCACAGCTGGCCGACCTTGGGCAAGTCACCTCCCTTCTCTCACTCTTTGTTTCTTCCTCTGGAAATACCTACCTCAAAGGGATGTTGTGAGTGTTAAATGGCTAACATGGGTGAAACTAGAAAGCACCAGATGAAAAGATTGTGTTTTTCCTGGAGTACTGCAACTTCTCCCAAAATGAAAGGTGGCCTAGAGTTGTCTTCAGTGCTTTTCTATGACCCTCTATGCTCTTGAGTTTTACGCTGCACTTAGATCCCTACCTAAGCCTGCCTCTCCAGATTGTGTCCTGTACTATCAAGCTTTTCCTTGACCCCCAGTTGAACTTACTGTTTGTGTACCATTGGAATTTTGTTAGGTTTTAGGATGAACTAATTGTGACTTAGCCTCTTAATTACTTTGTGTGTGAGCCATAGAAAGGTTTCATTTTTAATCAGGAACTTCTAGAGATATAATGCCTTAAAGCAAAAGGAATGACTATCTAATGCTAAAATTTCATGCAGGTTGAGGGGGCTCAATAACTTTAGAAGGGAAACAGTTGTTATTCTTCTGGTCAGGGATACACACAAAGGCCTCTTCTGCATCCTGGTAAGGCCAGGCCAGCATCCATGCATTTGTGGGAGTATTGACTAGGAAGAAAGGAAGACTTCTTGTGTGATTTATAAGTACTTCTGCTAAAAGTCCCTTTACACGCTTTACATTTCCCTTTACACCCTCCAGGTGGGCTAAGCTTTTCTTCTCTCTGCAGTATGTAGAGTCACACTCCTCTTTCTAGACTTAGACAGGGTGAGGACACTTGTGAAAAGGCAAGACTTGATATTTTCATTTCATACGAAATCACATCCATGGCTTTTGCCTTCTCTGATATCATGGGGACTCTGCAAGACAGTGAGGGGAATTTGGGTTCCAGATGAGTAAAATGAAATGCAAAGAAAGTGACTGACTCCCTCGTCTTCCAAGGCCAAGCAGGCATTGGGGTATGCATCGCATCTTCCCTCGTCAAGAAGAAGGGGCGTGGTCGGTTTCATAATCTAGACAGAGACCTGCGTCCATCTGTATCATGGGCTGAGCTGCTAACTGATACTCAGAATCTCACACATTTGGCAGCAAATTGTAGAAAAATTAAGAAGGACTTGCAAGTCAGCCTACAAATTTCAAATCTTGACTTTCCTGCCAACTATATGTTCTGAACCTCTCCAACATTGCTTAATTTCCTTAGTCCTTATAAAATGGCATCATGATTACCTAACACATAGGGTTGTTGGGAGTGTTCAATGAAATGATGCATGGAAAGCAATTAACATGGTGTCTGGAAGCCTAGAAAGTGTTAAAGGATGCTGCATTTCATATTCTCATTATGGGCTTAATGAGCATGCCCCTTTCCATATTCTAGAATCATAGAACACTAGAGCGGATGGAAACTTAAAAGGAGTGGTTTTCAAACAGTTTGACCAAAATCTCTAAGAAGAAATGCATTTTATTGTATCACTCAGGACAAAAAAAAGGAATATTACTTGCCATGGAATTATTTGAACATTTTTCAAAAATTGCTAAAAACTGGGGTTTGTTTGTGATAGCTTCTGATGTTTGTCTCTTTATATTGTTTCATTTTTAAAATTTAATAAGCCTATTGTAGAGGAGCAAAACAATTTCAATATGCATACATACTGAAACAGAAATTGCATGAAATAAGACATACTGTTACTGCCTTGCCATGCACTCTGATATTTTCTTCTTGTTTTTTTTTAAATTTATCTATTTTATTTACTTATTTTTGGCTGTGTTGGGTCTTCATTGCTGCGCATCGGCTTTCTCTCGTTGCGGCGAGTGGGGGCTACTCTTTGTTACGGTGCGCGGGCTTCTCGTTGCAGTGGCTTCTCTTGTTGTGGAGCACGGGCTCTAGGTGCGCAGGCTTCCGTAGTTGTGGCACACGGGTTCAGTAGTTGTGACTCGTGGGCTCTAGAGCGCAGGCTCAGTAGTTGTGGTGCACGGGTCCAGTCGCTCCACAGCATGTGGGGTCCTCTCGGACCGGGGCACGAACCCGTATCCCCTGCATTAGCAGGCAGATTCTTAACCACTGTGCCACCAGGGAAGTCACTTTCTTTTTGGTTTGATTCTGGTTTTTTCTTTTTTAAACGTTGGTCGTGATCAAAAAAATTGTTTTCCAAACCCACTAATGAGTCATTCCTAGTGGTTTGAAAACACCGATACAGAGAAAGCACTTCTTTTTACAGATAATGAAGTAAAGCTTAATGTGACTTGTTCAGTATCACTCATATGCCAAGGGCAGAACTGAGCCCTCCATCCAGGGCTCTGAGCTCCCAATCCCAAGAGGCTTATAATCACTGAAAGGTACTAAGCTGCAGAGCCTTGCCCTTTGCTGTTTAATGTCTTGACTATCTAGAGCAAGGGTTCTCCGTGATTCATTACCACTCAGAACAGCCAAATAGACATATGTGGGTCATTCCGAACATTCTTGAAAATTTCCTGAATCTTAAGAAAGATCTGTTTTCTGCACTGCATTGGCAACACAGTTGGAAAGTTACTTGAATGTTTTTCAAAAGTTGTTTATAGATTTGAAAACTGTTTGGGATTTGTGATTGCTTCTGTTGTTTGCCTCTTTGTATCATCTCGTTTTTCAAAATTTAATAAACACTTTGCCGAGGAGCAAGATAATTGATCACACACTTGTGGGTTCCCAGATTTGTTTTACATGTGTATGCAATACAGCGTAACTCAAAACATGTTCAAGCCCAGTGCATCAAATCATCTCTGATGCTGTGGTCGAGACCAAAGCAGACCTCAAGCGAGCACCCACGGCCCCAGACCACATCACTCACCGGGCCTTTTGACCACAGCACTTGGGAGCCAGATTCTGGCCCTGGTGACGTATGTGGTGCCATCGCGGCCACGGCCACGGCCGGCAGGTGCTGTGACAGGCTCACACAGAGGGCCGAAGCCTCAGTCTGGGCCCGTTAGTGTTGAAGGCTTTGCCCAGCTCTGCCACAGAAGGAGGCAGCAACCCCTGCAGGATGCCAGCGGTGCCAGTGGCATGTCTGCCTGGTTCCTTTCACCTGGACAAGCTCCTGCCCCACAGTGGGCTGCTAAGCAAGGTTTGTCTTGGGCCCACTTGTAAAACAGGTAAAGGCTATATTATCTCTTTTCTTTCTTTATCCGGCACCTCCAGGACCTTCTTTTTTTCCCCCTATGAACCATACAAGCCCATTTTTCACTGGAAGGGTGCTAAAGGCCTTGTGGGTTTTCTTTTTGTACCAAATCCTTGAGTGGTCTCTCTCTATAGAGATCATTGATCTCTTTTTACCTTGGATCATTCAGTTCTTGGTTGTTGAAACTCATAAGACAAGTTCAAAATCACCTTCCACTTCCATTCCATCCCACTTCATCACAACAGTTTGCACCTAATAAGGCCTGGTTAACTTGCAGGTGTTTGCTTTGCTTTAACTTCCCCATGAAGAAGGAATAGGTTGAGGAGATTTGGTGAAAATGCCAACACACCTTTAAACTGCAACGACCTGGTTCTTCGAGAAAAAAAATAAGCAGCCAAACTATACAATCAATGTCAGAAACCAATCCGGGTCGTTCAAGCCCCCAATTTGGATGCCTCTGAAATCTGCACCAATCCCATATTCATTTATTAAATCATTCATCTATCTATACAGTTATTTATCCAACATTTCATTTAATGATGACGTTTAGGTCTTCACTACAGTGAAGTACACCTCACAGTAGATTAAGAGCCAGGTTTATACTGATGAAGTGGATTGGAATACGGAAGCTCCAGTCCACATGGGGACATGTATATGCCTTTGCCACAGAGTGAAGGTCCAGAAATCCTAGTCCTGTGGCTCACAGTGTCTTATTAGTTATTCATAGTGAATCACAGCAGCAGATATTTTCTCCATTTCATATTATAATGGACGGTCTGGTACCAGTGGCTGTAAGCCCAATGTTGCTGTTCCCCTACAACGTCTCCAAAACAGTTTTAAAATGAAGAAAGCAGTAATTTTTATAACACAATACCTAGAATGTTCCATTTCAGCCCCGATTAGACATTCAGACCTGAGACTTTTAGCCATGGAAGTATAGACCTATCGGTTTGTTTATTTGCTCAAAATTGCTACCTGTTGATTATCTTAACTCATAGCCATAGCTGTGTAAATATAGACACCATGTGAATGGTCTGGCCAACACATGTCCCTTACATATGACTGTAAACTCCTTTCTCACTCCTTACCCACTGTGTGGTGATTAAGTTATAGTCTCTTGCTCCAGACCTAAGCTTCTGTAATCTGTTCTGTGATACTGGGATAACACTCTGCAAAGTAAGTTTTCCCTTTGTTTCCAGTTAGGTTCAGCCAATAGGAGATAGTAGAGGAAGGAATCCAGGAGGAGAGGAGAAGGGACTTCTTCTTTGGAATAGATATTTTCTGAACTGAATTGTCCCAGTAATGGCACCTGACGCCAACTCCTTTCAGCTTTCTCAGGACCAGTCCCATCAACCACGCTCCCAGGGAACTGCGGTGTCTAGGCACAGAAGCCACCCTACCTAAAGGTCTGTGCCCTTGCTCCTGTAGCCCTTCCTCTGAACTGCCGGCTTTCTGGCAGTGTTGCCTTTTTGTTCTTTAACCCTCTAAATTCCCTTATTAGATTTTCCAGTTGAAATACTTAATGTGATTTCTGTTTTCCTCATGGACCCTGATTGTACAGTATTTGTACCAGGAGGCCCTCCAGGATGGGGTTATGGGATTGGTCTGGTTCTATGCCTGGGCTTGAATGCAGTGCTGGCACCTGCTAATGGGAATGAAATGTTAGTATTTCATGCCAAGCAGCAGCCTCTCAATTTATTGTGGCTCATTGTGATAAAGTTCCTATTAAGTCAGTGTCTTAGGGGACCAAATGCTTGCTGAACTTGGCCTTCATGGTAGCAAAGTGAGGGATAGTGATGACAGTTGACGACAATTTCAAGGACAGCGGGGTGAATGAATTGAGTGAATTGAGGGGCTTATAGGAGGACAATGACAAGTTCAGGGCTTTAAGCTCTCAGCTCAAATTACAGTGAGAAAACTCAAGAACTTTTTCTATGGTAGCCCCCAAAGTTTCTCTTCTTATAACCACAGGGCTGAACTCATTGAAGACCAGACTCAGAATTTAGTTGTGTTGATTGCAAAATTACACAGACTCACCAAACATCTTTTGTGAAAGTCAGGGCATTGGGGAAAAAGGGGACCCTGACACCTGGGAGGTGACCTCTGGGTCAATTGAGCCAAAGCTGAGAATCTTGAACCCCCAAAATCTTAAATCTTGAATCCTCTGAGCCTCCCTTCCCAGTGGAAGCAGCTCATCCTCCTGGGTTTGAGAAAAATCAGCTTCTCTTTGCTCAAAGACTCCAGAATAACCTTGCTTGGGGCAGCTGCCTGACAACAGATTGTCTATTCTCCTGAAGACTTACCCCAATTACTGCTTACTGTCCTCAGACCTATAACTAGATTCATATCTCAGCAAGTTCCAGAGGGACAAATGCAAAGTCTGATCTGGGAGGACATAGCTTATACTAAAAAAAAAAAAAAGTAAGATGTTATTCGCTTATAACGACAGAAAGCTAGCATATGTGTGAGAATGATTTCTAAGGGTGTTAGACCAAAGATGACGAATATAACGTTGGATTGAGCTGAATTTGTTGATATGAATACACTTAACAGAGACTTTAGATTTGTCATAATTGCCCACTTTCTTCTTACTTCTCGCCCACCCTCAAGCCTCTTCAACTACCACCTCCATCTTGTCCTGTTCCTCGACTCACTGGAGAAAATTCATCTTTCTCTTGGTCCACCTCCTCCATTTTACCATTTCTTTTTTATCCATTTCCCTTTCTCCTCCTTCCATTGCCTCTCCTTCTTTTCTCAAGACAGAAATATTGTAAGAATAGTGCTAGTGATAGGCATATATCAAGGGAAAGGACATTCATAAATTTTGAAGGGAAATTAAACGAAAATAAGAGTCCAGCTGATCAAATGCCAGTATTCGTGTACCTGAAACACACCCTTCAGACTTTCCATTCTAGTTAGGATCTCAGGGATAAGGTCTTTCACAAACAGGGCAACTGAGGACTAAAAACATTAAATCATCTTCCTGGTGCTATTTCTATTGCCCTCTGTAGTATTCCTCTTCTATTATTTATCATTAAAATTATAATATTTTATTTCCATTAAAGATTTTATTTTTATTTATGTATTTATTTGCTTATCTTTAATGATCTAGAACAGATGCACAGTTTTATAGCAGAGTTTTCGGGGGAAATGTATTCAAAGTGGCAAATAACCAACTTCAAAGAGAATTTGAAATAGAATCCATTTTTAAGTTGAGCATTGCTTGGATAATCCTTCAAATAATAATTGAGAAAGGGAATCGGTAATTAGATTAAATGGTTAAGATCACAGATTTGGGGGCCAGAATGCCTGCATTCAGATCTAGTTCTGCCATTTCCCAGCTGTGAAACTTTGGGCAAAATATCATCTCTCTGAGCCTTGGTTTCTTCATTTGTAAAATAATACCTATTACATGCTGGTGTTATAAGAATGAAGTAAACTAGTAGATGTTAAAGGGTAGGACAGGACTTGGCACATAGTAAGCTGTATATCTGTAACTTTTATTATTAACATCATTTGAGGGCATTATTTTTATCCTGACTTTATAAATAGGAAGCTTAAACTTAGTATCAACTGACATGCTCCAGCAGCATGGCTGGTAAATGAAAAAACTGAGATTTGAAACCACAGCCATTCAATTCCGAATTCCATGTCCTGTCTCTGAGGCCTTGTGGCTTTCCTTTTAATAATCAAACATACAGAAGTAGAGGTACCACCTAAGAGAACCCACAGATTAAATAACTTCCAATGTATAAGAGTTTCATTCACATAAGTGGCGTTTTTTTTAACTTGGAAGGTATTTTTAAATTGCTAAATAGTATAAATGAGATTAATCAGTTTTGAGCAAAAAATAATTGTTTTATTAACGATATGGAGGAGAAAGAAGAGAAAGTGGGAAAAATTGCCCTTTATCTTATGATAATCCTCAAAAATGGGTCACAAAACGTCCTCAAGGGATCACATGATTTCTAACTTCTAGACTCAGAAATAGTCCCTTGTTGACGCTCTAGTTACTACCGCATCTCATGTTTTGGGGAAAGAGAAAAAAAACCCATTCTTCCTCCTCCCAATTTATGACTTATTATACAAAAAAGAAGCCCTTAAATGTTATGAATTTTTAATTTTTTTTCATTTAGTTGATTCTCTTGCTGAGAAAAGTGACTGCCAAAGAACTGTGCCTAGTATGAGCAATAAACATCAACCATATCTGCTGCATTAATAATTTAAACATAAATAGTCAAACAAAATGATCTGGCAGATCCCACAGGTGAATCACGCAGAGTTTTAAAGATGCTGGTATGTTTAAACCAGGCAGCTTTTAAATGAAACTTTTACCCCAAGTGTGGTCAGAAATGTGTTAGAGAGCCCATGGATTCAACATCCATTCCACTACCACACTGATCTTACTGTTTTCACCAGGATACATCCCTACCCAAGACCTCACTAGGTTAGGACTTCCCTGGTGGTGCAGTAGTTAAGAATCTGCCTGCCAATGCTGGGGACGGGGCTTGATCCCTGGTCCGGGAAGATCCCACATGCCATGGAGCAACTAAGCCCGTGTGCCACAACTACTGAGCCTGTGCTCTAGAGCCCATGAGCCACAACTACTGAAGCCCTTGCTCTGCAACAAGAGAAGCCACCCCAAGGAGAAGACTGTGCACCTCAAGGAAGAGTTGCCCCTGCTTGCTGCAACTAGAGAAAGCCTGTGTGCAGCAATGAAGATCCAACACAGCCAAAAATAATAAACTTTTTCTAAAAATTAAAAAAAAAAAGAGACCTCACTAGGCTATGTTTTATCCATGGGATTAAGGTCAAGGCCATCTGTAAAGTGGTTGTATCCCATTTACCCTGAACTGATGTCCAGCATGGACTTCTGATTGGCTGGGCATCCATTCTGACTGGTCGGTCTCTGTACCTTTTTTTTTTTTTTTTTAAGTTATTTAAAATACCATTGTATTTGTAGTTTTCTGTCTCTGCAGTAAAAAGTTATCATAAGTTTAGTGGCTTGAAACAACACAGTTTATGATCTTACAGTTCTATAGGTTAGAAATCCAACACAGGTCTCCCTGGGCTAAAATCAAGGTCTTGACAGAGCTATACCACGTTTTGGAGGCTGTAGGGAATAATTCACTTCCTTGCCTATCTCATTTTCTAGACGTTGCCAACATTCCTTGGCTTGTGACCCCATTCCTTCATCTTCAAAGCCAGCAACCATGGATTGAGTCCTTCTCACATCGTATCACTCCTAACTTCCTCTTCTGCCTCCCTCTTCTACTTACAAGTACCACTGTGAATATAATGGGTCCACCCAGATAATCCAGAAATACCCCCCTATTTTAAGGTCAGCTGGAATTCCATCCACAGCCTTCATTGATTGTGGAGATTGGGACATGGACATCATTGGGGACCATTTATCTGCCTGCCACAACTATTCATGCAGTTATCCCTGCATACTCTCTACTGCTCACCCAAATATGCCCTTTGCTGCAATCAGGCTAAGCTCCCCATTGACTCTCAAGGTCAGTGCATTTTCCCATCTCTGTGCCTTTCCCTACTTGCTTCTTCCTCTCAGCTAAGCCCTTTCCCTTTCTCTCAGAGTCTGCCTATCCTTCCAGGACCAGCTTCAGTTTCGCCTCCCACACGGAGCTTTTCCCATTTCGGAGTGCTCACCTTATATTTGTCCCCCGCTCCATCCCTTTTCTGAACTTCCATTAGAATTCTGTTACGTGGACATATACAAAATTGCCAATAGTTTTCTTACAAAAAGAGAAATTGTTTACAATTTATCCTAATACTCACTTACCCATAATTTGTCATTTAGTTGTTCCTGAATTATTTTATTTGTATTTGTTTTCTCTTCCCATTTGGATTGTAATCTCTTTGAAACCAGAACTATGTCTCATACTTCTTTGGAATCATTCCCTTACAACTCTCACTTGCTCAAAAGATAGTGGTTCATTTGGTATTGATGTAACTGGACAATGCTGTACCTGTTATTGTTGTTTCTTTGAAAGCAACAAAATTACAATCTGGCCAATTTAAGGAAAGAAATTAATTTATTAGAAGGATAGTGAATTCAAAAAGCACACAATGTAAAGAGCAGTCAAGCATCAGGAAGTAGAGGGTGAAACTAAGTTTAGAAATGCATATAGTATTGACTGTGAGTCAGCTCCCAGAAGTTTGGTTCTGTGACAAAAATTCCTGAAGAAAGATTATCCTGGCTTAGGTCATGTCCTTACTTTATGAATGGGGAATGGAGCTAACAAAGACACTTGGGTTGACAGCTCCTAGGACCACATAAAATGTGGGGAGAGCAGTTTCTCCAAAGAAAGGATGCTCATACCAAAGAAAGGATATAGAGATACTGGGTAGACAAAATGACCAATGCACATGAAACTTCTATGTTAATTGGCAATGTCAATAAAAAAACAGGTAGAGACAGAAAAAGGTATAAAACAAAACACGGGCAAAAAAAAAAAAAAAAAAAAAAACACAGGCAAGGATGACTCTTAATAGCTCATTAAAACCTTTACCTCTCTTGGGCTTCCCTGGTGGTGCAGTGGTTGGGAGTCTGCCTGCTGATGCAGGGGACACGGGTTCGTGCCCCGGTCTGGGAAGATCCCACATGCCGCAGAGCGGCTGGGCCCGTGAGCCATGGCCGCTGAGCCTGCGCGTCCAGAGCCTGTGCTCTGCAACGGGAGAGGCCTCAACAGTGAGAGGCCCGCATACCGCAAAAAAAAAAAAAAAAAAAACCTTTACCTCCCCTCTGTAAGTAAGCAACTACTTACCCTGAGTTGTAAAAAAGAATCTTCTTTTTATAGAAGCACCATCAACAGCTAATATTTACTGAGCATATATTATAAGCCAGACATTGTACTAAAATAGTACATGCATTTTCTCATTGAATCCTTATGACAACCTCCTGAGTTGAGTACAGTTGTTGTTCTCATTTGATGACGAAGGAAGTGATGCACAGAGAAGTTATGCAAGCTGCCCATGCCTTGTATCTGTGAACCGTAAAGGAGAAGTAGTGATGAGGCAAGGCAAAAGAGATGGAAGGGGAGAGGTACACCTATGTCATTTGGACATCAGTGACATTTGAGAAAACCAGGGTTAAGGAAGACAGCTTTAATTCGGTGATTCATTTAACTAGGCATTGTGCTGGAGGCCAGTAAGTGACAGAGGGAAGGGCATCTATTGTCTAGTAGATCTAGACTGACACTTGGGCAACTGATTTCAGTGCAGTGTGAGAAGCCCTACACTAGAGCTCCCTCTACTGATCAGAAAGAACTCAAAGAGACCCATGACCCAGGGCATAAGAGGAAAAGGGAGGTTGAGCAAGTTTCTCCAAGAGGAGGTAGGTCTTGAAGACATAGAAAATAGTCATGGTCAAGAACGCAATCCTAAGAAAAGACATCAAGATGAGAAGGAACCCAGTGTATCTAGAGAGCTGCAAGCAGTGAGGTATGATTGAAGCATATGAGTCGTGATGGGAAATTGGGGATGAGAATAACATGAGATTAGACGGAAAACATAGGTCAAAGCCACTTTTTAAAGGATTTTGAATGCCATACTAAGTCATCTGCTTCTTAAACTACAAGCAGTGGAGAGATTCTGAATATGTTTAAAGCCTGTATATTAGTGACAAGATTAGGGAGCACTATGAATGTTAGACTGGAGTTGGGGATGACCTCCAGCTTTCTGATTTAGGCCACTGGGAAACTGTGACACCATTTATCCCAGGACTGGATTCTAAGAGGAAGGATGGGTTTGAAAGGAAATAAAATGAGTTTGGTTTGGGGAGCTCCTCATGTCAATATCCAACACAAAGTAGAAAAGGTAGGGTAGAGCCCAGGATGCATCAATACATGGGGAACAAGAACTCACAACGATTGAGAAGGTTAGAGATGGAATAGTGGATGAGATTACCCAAAGAGAACATGCAAAATGAGAAGAGAGATAAGAACATAAACTCTGGAGGCACCAACATTGAAAGATAGGAAGAGGACAATAAGCCAGGCAAGAAGGATCAGAAGGAATTAAAGGGTTAAGAGAAATGTTAAAAAAAAAAAGTAATAAATCAAGAGACAAGGAAGTCAAGAACACAAGTCACTGCATACTCTTCAACTAAAGAGGAGAACTCAATCTTTTCCACAGGATTTGGCTACTAGGAAATTACTGGTGATCCTATTGGTTAGTTGGTGTTGCACGGTAGAGCCAAAGTCAGGGAGTTGAGTGTAAAGGGCAGTTGAAGAATTAGGGGCCATGAGAGTATTTTATGAAAATGAAGGAGAGAGATAGGTGGTGGTGGATTCATGGTAGGAAGAGTGCTTTTCGAGACAAAGAAAGAAATGGAGATGAGGAGTTGGAATGAAGATGAAGTGGGGGAATTGGCATCCCAGTTGGAAGGGACGGATAGAGGCCCCAGTGAATTTTTGGTCCAGAAGAGGTGGTATGCTCTTTCCCTGAGACGGAGATACACTAGTTCCCCCAAGATTCTTTTCCTCCTTTCTTTTTCTTAACTTCTCTGACCTTTTCAAATTCAGTCCTAGTATGGGGATCATGACTGAGATCATGTATGCAAAGTGCCTGGCCCTGTGCTGGTTACATAACACAAAGTCAAATAATGTTATTTCCCTCTCCACTCCTCCTCTTTGGGCTGGACCACTCCCTTCCCATTTTCCCTTTGCTTGTGAAGGAGATGAAATGCCCCAGGGCCAAACTGCCAAGATTGACAGATCAAGTAGCCATGACACATTAATTGTGAGAAGGGCTGTAAGAAACAGTTGGCTATAGCTCCTAAATTCCATCTTACGACAATAGACTTCCTATTGGAAGCATCCTCCCTGTGGGCTTCACAGAGTTGGCCTGTGAAGATATTCCCATTCCTTCTTCCACCCTCCTACTGTTTCAGGTCAGAAGTGTACAGAGCATGGGTGGGTCACGTAGCCCGGCCAGAAAGAGCTAATGTGAGTAGCAGGCCAGCCTCTGATGAAATAAACAAGGAACATAATTCTGATTGTGTCTGTTCTATTTGCCTTGGATTCCTTGGTCCAATTAAATTTAGGAAACACTATGTGTAATACAGTACTTATAATACATATTGGCAATAAAGAAAATAATTGTTAAAAAAACACACATTTTGGGCTTCCCTGGTGGCGCAGTGGTTGAGAGTCTGCCTGCCGATGCAGGGGACACGGGTTCGTGCCCCGGTCCGGGAAGATCCCACATGCCGCGGAGCTGCTAGGGCCGTGAGCCATGGCCGCTGAGCCTGCGCGTCCGGAGGCTGTGCTCCGCAACGGGAGAGGCCCCAACAGTGAGAGGCCCCCATACCGCAAAAAAAAAACCCAAAAAACCACACACACATTTTTACAATTTGAACATGGATTCTGTTTTTAAAGCCACATTTTTTTTAGCCAGATTTTTAGAGCCACATTGGATAGAACAGGTATAGAACAAGATTTGATCATGTGAATGGTCATGAGTCAAAAAATTCCTTAAAATTAATTTGGGGATTCATTTCCCATCAACTACGTACTATCTCAAGCAATCCAAAATTGAGAAAATTTGTAAATGAGCTTGTATTTGGTGGATTTGAATGAATAAAATTTCTATAGCTTTGCAAAGATATATTTTTAAGCCTATTTTTGGGAGATAGTTGGGTGTTCCATTTGGTTTGGTATCCAATATTCATAAATTGCCATCCTTTTCTGTTGTGCTTTATCCTAAGTATATTCCATAGTATGTTTTCATAGTTAATATGCAAATAGATGTATAGTTTATAATTAATTTCAGCCGGGCACAGTGAAAAACTTGAAAACCTCAGCGTGGAGGCATCTTTCTTGGTAGAAGTTCAATGAAATCCCCAAATGTCTTTGTTTTTGCAATCCATAATTTGCAGATTATTAATACAATAAATCCTTGTTGTCTGTGAGAGTTGGCATCATACCCACAAACTCCTGTGCAGAAAGCCCACAAACTAAAAATCCAAATGGAAAGAAAAAAACCATGTGGTTTCTGTGTATGCTCATTACCTGCTTCTGAAACCATAATATCTCGGCCTTTTATAGATCTTATAACAGGCTCTGCAGGAAACAGCTGCAGTCATTAGCCATAGGACAGACTAAACACACAATCTGCGTGGAAGGAGGCCTGGATGCTTTTGGACCCCCAATTTTAGGCACAGGAAAGAGCCCCATCAATAGCACATTTTGTACATGTATTTAAAATCAAACAGAGTGTAGTGTGTTTTACAACTTAAGGGATTTGAGAAAACAAAGAGTCCTCCCCCATGTTCTGCCATCTTTGGTACAAGGTTTGGATTGGTTAAGGGGCTTGCCCGAGATCCCATGTTTAGTAGGAGACACAGCTAAGATTCAAAACCAGTTCTGGCTTCTGTGTCTACGTTCTTTCTATTCCCCTCCAGTGGCTCTTTCAAGGACCCTGGGAGAGGGACACAGCACAACTAGGTAACATCTACCCACACACTTGGTGCCCCTGAGCTTCTTCAAATCTAAACATAGAGCTATAACCCCTGTGACTCCCAATCCAGAATTCCTCTCATCACACCCTTCTAAGGAAAACACTAAAATGAAGACACCCCTTCCCCAATCCCAAATTCAAATTCCACACAGCCGTGTCCTCATTTTGAAATCACCCAACTTGTCATAAATTCAGCTGGACTTGTTAGAGTTAAAGCACTGACAGAACTGAACACTTGGTGACAGAAGTCATAGTGGTTTCGGGAGCTAGGGTTCACCTTTCTGAGACCTCTTTGGTGCCAACCCAGATCCAATATCCCAGTGTCGCTGGAGGGAAGGATGGTGCCCTGCATTTCAGAGAAGAGTTTAAACCGCGATCCTAACTGCTCATCATCGTTAAAAATCTCCAGGCACTTTTCATAAGAGCAAGGGGGTGGTTGCCTGAGGTTTTGGCTGACGGTCAACCAAACTAATTACATTCTGTCTACTGTGTCCTCCTGCAGTTTCAATTGGATGTGCTAGTTTTTTTTAACTTCCTGTCCTAATCTGAATGTAGGGTTGCTCTGTGTTCTTAGGCAGATGCTGCTGTTCTTCCTGGTAAGAGAGGCTTTTCAGATTTGTTTTTTTCTTACAGAAACTTTTTGAGACTTTAAATAAAAGATGTCTTCTAAATGATCCTAAGATCCCGGTACCAAATAAATTTTCAGTGTAATGTCTGCTGGTAATGGGCTATTTATATTGTTATTTTCTCTCACCAAGGATTGACATGAGCAGACATGCTTAACCCCAAGGTGATCATGTCCTCCTTAGAGACAATCAGCGTCATGGCAATGCCCTTAGCTTTCCCTGTCTCGCCTTCTTCCCAATTGCAATCTCTCCTGTGGCTCTTCCTACGGGTGAATTTCAGGGACAACTCACACATTTTGTGGCTCAGTTGTAATGAGAAAACCTTAAGCTAGTTTTATCTATCTGCCTATCTCTCTGCCCATTTATGTCTCTGTCTATCCATATTGCAGTAAGTCAAATAAAGAAGAAAGGGGGCTTCCCTGGTGGCGCAGTGGTTGAGAGTCCGCCTGCCGATGCAGGGGATATGGGTTCGTGCCCCGGTCCGGGAGGATCCCACATGCCGCGGAGCGACTGGGCCCGTGAGCCATGGCCGCTGAGCCTGCGCATCCGGAGCCTGTGCTCCGCAGCTGGGGAGGCCACAGCGGTGAGAGGCCCAAGTACCGCAAAAAAAAAAAAAAGAAGAAGAAAGGGAAGAAATTGTTAAAATCCTGATCTTTTCTGGCAGAGCTCCTCTGTGAACTCCAGCATATAGCCATCGGTGGAATAAGAAAGCATTGTTTGGTGCGAGCTCAAAAACCCGGGAGACACAACTTTTATTCCTTCTCTCCCACCCACACTGGCTTCCAGCTCCGTGACCTTCCATAAGGGCTCTCGCCTCTCTGAAGCACACACTCTCCAGCACTGAAGAGCTGAAGAGGCACCAACGGTGGGTCTTCAAGGACTCCTAGGACATATAAGTTTATATACTTTCCTCCATGGATAGAAACTATGAGTTTGCACGTAAAGCACTGATAACAAACTTTAATGATGGGCGTTTCTGTATTGATAAAAACAGTTACCCAAAATTCTCAGCTATTTCAGTCAAGCAGATTAAAAAACACTGGCTAACATTTTGAGAGGCTTACTCTATGCCAGGCACAGACCTAGGCCCTTTATCTGTATTAACTCATTTGATCCTAACTTGTTAGTCCCACTTTAGAGATGAAGAAACAGAGACACAAAAGGATAATTTTCCCAAACTAGGATGAGGGAGAGCCAGGCTTCACAACCAGGCAGTCTGATCTGGAGTCCACACTCTTCCCAGCTCTGCAATGCTGCCTCCTCGGGGACAGGCACTTGATCAACTTCAGTTCACCTCAAACATTGATTAATGTCCATAGGAGTAAAAAATGCGGTCCCTTCCCCCCCCCATCCTCAAATAAGGACTTAGAAGAGGGACAAGTAAGATTGTCTTCTGTGATTAAACTGTAATCTACACATGAAGAATCAAAACAAAGATATTCAAAGTCATTTAAAAAGATAGATGACTTCTTAACCTGCTCTTTTTGGTTCTGCATGGATGTGATTTTTTTTTTTTTTTTTTTTTTGGTACGCGGGCCTCTCACTGCTGTGGCCTCTCCCGTTGCGGAGCACAGGCTCCGGACGCGCAGGCTCAGCGGCCATGGCTCACGGGCCCAGCTGCTTCGCGGCATGTGGGATCTTCCCGGACCGGGGCATGAACCCGTGTCCCCTGCATCGGCAGGCAGACCCCTAACCACTGCGCCACCAGGGAAACCCAGATGTGATTTTTAAAAATCGTTTTCTTACTTTTCGGTGTAGGCTTGGTCAAGACTTGGGTCTCACTTGTTTCACGTCTCACTCTCGTGGTCTCTATTTCCTGGAAGGGATGCCAGAAGAGAATAAACTATATAAAGGATAACTTATCTTTAAAAAAATGGGTCATTCAAAAGGAGTTTGGTTGGCCATGAG
Source organism: Mesoplodon mirus (assembly GCF_964341445.2). Taxonomy (NCBI): domain Eukaryota; kingdom Metazoa; phylum Chordata; class Mammalia; order Artiodactyla; family Ziphiidae; genus Mesoplodon; species Mesoplodon mirus. The sequence goes on from NC_138989.1 coordinate 71,646,773, forward strand.
ATACTGAGTGTGTGTCCTTGAGTCAGATGTCACCAGTGCCTATGGGAGCCCAAGCCAGAAAGGAGGGGCCTCTGGGCAAAACTCTACTTGATTGCTGTGGTGGTATGTGTGTCCCTGTGAGGAGAATGGACGTCTTAGGTATCTTGACTTGAGTAGACTGTCTTCAGACCATAGAGCCACATCCCTCTGTGCTTACTCCAAGCCCATTAAACTTCCTCCTGTTGACTACCTGGCCTGTCACGGCAGTGCCTACAGGAGGATAAGATGCAGCCCCACCAGCATGAGTACAACTTACACCTACATTTCCCATTGCCAACGAGTTATTGGCATTCTGATTAGACATAGTCTCAAGAACTGTGCTCATGTGAGTCTGTCCTTGGAACCATCCCTCGTCACCGGGATTGCAAAGCTCGTTTCCTGAGCCTGAAAACAAAGGATCACCCCCAATGCCATGGCAAGTCCATGAAGTAATTGCTCCCTCTTGGGGCCTCTGAAAAGTGCCTCTGTTCTCTTCTTATGATGTGCCTCTGTATCTGGGACCCTGCACATGTATTCCTTTAAACTTCCGCATCTGTGGTATGAGGTTTTCTGTGATCCCAGTAGAAAGTCTCAACAGATGTGTCTCTCAACCCCAGTTTGAAACCTTCAATACAGTAAGCTGCAGTTTTCAGTTAGGGATGGACATGGCAATACATTTGTATTCTCACGGGTACATATTGGTGTTTATACTCACATGTGTGCCTCCATTTGCAAGACAAAAAGAAGTATAAAATATGAAATAGCAAAACTGGAAGTGTGAAATTTGTCTTTATCAGAATATGTTAAATGTCAGGATAAAAATCCTCTCAAGGGAACAACAGTCTCCTAGAGCATTCCTGGCTGACAGGCCGTGTGTGAGAGGCACACAGCAAAATCCCTCATGCCTCTTCTTCGGCTGAACATTGCTGGTGTTTTAAAATTCAGATGTCGTGACACCAGTGACAAAGAGATCTTGAGAAAGACATCCTCAGTGCATCTGAGATATTTCCAGTTCATCGTAAAGAAGGAAATGAATAGACGGCAATTAAAACCAAACTTTATATAACTCAGCTACTGTGTGAAGTATGTACGGAATTGTGATCCGAGAAAAGACAAAAACCCCAGCTTGAGTCGCGTTACATATTGTATGAGAAGGATGTGTTTTGAAGTAATTGACATTTCAAGAGTTAGCAGAAATAATTAGTCTTGATGTCACCTCTATTTAAGTCAATCTGAGTGCGAATCAGAAATTAAAATGTTAACCAACTAGCTTGATTGCCTGTTTTGAGTTAGGCAGTAAGTATTTAAGTGATGTCTTCATATCCAGCACTGTGCTCATCGGGGGGTGGGATACAAAGATGGTCCCTGCCTGCAGATCCTTATAGTCTAGTAAAATAGACCTATATCCAAGAAACAGCTAGAAAATGCAACCTTCACATCCAGTCTGAGGTTACATCAGTGATTCTCAATCAGGGGCAGTTTTGCCCCCCTAGGGACATTTGGCAAAGTCTGGAGATATTTTGTGGTTGTTTCAGCTGAGGGAGATGCTACTGGCATCTAGTGGGTAGAGGCCAGGGATGCTGCTAAACATCCTACAAGGCATGGAACAGCTGCCCACAACAAAGAATTATCCTGCCCCAAAGGACAGTAGGGTAGAGGCCACATATGCATACCACACTATTGCGGCATTGTTTTGGACTAGAGAAATTCAGTAAAGTTCCCAGAAAGGGAGACCTAAGATGGCGCTTCAAACCTGGGAGGACTGAAGCTGTCAGAGTACTTGTATGTGCCAGGAAACCCTCTCATTTCAGCACTGGGATTCTCAGCTGCTACCTAGCTCATTGCACTCAGCTGCCAGCCCAACCTCCTCTTTGCACTGTGTGGTATCAGCTCATGTCAAGGTTTAACTAATATTTAACTAAGCATGTATTATGTACCAGGACCTTACAAATACTTTAAAGCATTCAGTCCTTGTAACAATCTTGAAAAATAGGTCCTATCGTTATCCCCATTTTAAAGATAAGAAAACTGAGGCACAGGAGGCTGAGTAATTTTTTCCTTGTTACACAACTGGTAGATGGCAGAGCTGGATTTAAACCTAGGTGGTTTCACTTCAATCACTATGCAATACTGCCTCGCTGTCGGATGACTTCTACATGGCAGGAGTGATGAGGTTTTTGGCAGGTTTCTTTCACAGTAAAGTGTGTGCTCACAGAAACCATCCATAGAGGTACCCCCGTAGGCAGCAAATGCACCTGGAAAATCCCGAGAGTAGACTTACATCTCCCCCAGGGTATCTCCCCTGTAATTCCAAGGGAAACTGGTGTGCGTGTGTGTGTTTGTGGCAGTGGAGGGGGGGGTTCTTTCCCCTTTATTCTTGAGTAAAATCCTTGATGGGAAGAAATGGACTATTAAGTTTAGAATCATAGAGCTTGAAGTACAATTGACAGAATGAGTTTCAGATTGTTAAAATAAGTTATGTACCACCTTACAATGGAATTGTATTTAAATAGTTACATTCAGGTGTACTGATAGGGAAGGATTTCCATGTTATCTTGTTCATTAAAAGCAACAAACCTCATACGCCAGTGCATATAACATAATCCTGTTTTTGTTAGAGTAAAATGATGCTATCATACGTGTGGAAATAAGTCCAAAGAATCCATACCAGTCTGTTACCCGTGATGGTAGAATTTTAAACGTAGGATGTGGAATGAAAAGAAGTTTAAAAAATAAAAAGTAAAACACTTCTCTCCCAGACTCCCATGGAAAGTTTACTGAGATGCCATCATCCAGGGGCAGAGGTCCTGTCCTTGGAGATCCCCCTCAAGCCCAGTCCATGGCAGAACTGGGGGTGCAGAAAAATGTGTCTCCAGGGAGCTCAGCTTTCTTTTTTATACCTGCCTTTACTACTGAAGATGCTTTCTCTACTTAACGTCAACTCCCTCACATCAAATTGCATCAAAAAGGAAGAGAGAGTACATCAACTCCATCCCCCTTCCACCTTCTCAAAGGAAAATCACCTTCTTTTACCTGTTGGTGTATTTAAATTAATGACTACCCACCTTCCAGGAATATTTTCAGGTTTAAACTTTCTCTCTCATTGTAGCATGGGGGAATTTCAAACACTGCTAGTAGATAAAAGAGATACTTCAAAAGAACATCCAGCCTCCTATAAGTAAAATCTTTGCTATATTATCCCTTATACTCAAATAGATTCAATAAAAAAGAAACAACATTTATTTTCTTTGAACGCCTAACATCAAACAGTACTCATGGTACTATAGGGAATATAGAGGTATAATACTCTAGTTTCTGCTGTCAAGCAATTTTAAAAATTAGTTGGAGCACAAAGCAAATACATAAATAAGGTACTTTAAATGCTACAATAAAGGTGAGGCATACTAGGGGAGGTCAGAGGAAGGAGAATTTACACCCGCTTCACACAGAGTTCGTGTTGGCTTCATGAAGAAGGAGACATTTGAAATGGACTTTGAGGGAGGGTATAACTGTAACAGGTGAGGATGAGCAGGTGACACCAAATGAACAGGGGGAGCAGCATGAATAAAACCCCTGAAGCAGGATAGCATGGGGCATATTCAGGGAAAAATCCAGAGAGCAGGATGGCTGTGGCACAGGGGATTGTATGAGAGAAGTAGGAGATGACTTGGAGAAGGACCAGAAGTATGTCTCTTTTTAACCAGGGACACTAAGAAATACCTACCTAAAATGTTACTGGGCACACATATAGGATATTTACTTCAAACTTCAGAGAAGAGTATATTACCTGAAAAACCTCCCTCTATAAAGGAAGGAAGGGAGGGAAAGAGGGAGGGAGGGAGGAAAGAAGAAAGGAGGGAAGAAAGAAAGAAGGGAGAGAGGGAGGGAAGAGTGGGTGGGGGTGTGGAAGTCCCTAGCTGCTGAAATACAGCTGGAATTGAAAACTTGAGTGTTTGAGGAGAGCGACTGGTAGAGGTGTTAAACTTAGTAACCTTGAAGTTTTACACAGGCTAAGGAATTAACATAAGATGAAGACACAGACTGTTACTTCTGGGGTGCCAAATAGAAGTAAATTCAAAACCTCTCCAGAAAGACACACAGTCTAACCAGGCCACAGATAAATCCCTGCTAAAGAAAAGCTCACAACTCAAAATTATAAAAATAAACAATTCTATACGAGGGTGAGTCAAAAGGCTTAAGAAACAGTGGGACTAGACCCCCAAGAACATCAGGTAACAAACATTTTATGGAGGGTATAAAATAAATATGTTTAAATGATTGAAGATAAAAAAAAGAGAAAAAACCCATAGCTTCCCCCTCCCCCCTCCAAAAAAAAAGATACGGGGGGAAAAAAAGGAAATGTTGCTAGAGAACCAAGTGGAAGTTCTGGAAATGAAAGTTTTCATCATTGAAATTAAAAACCAAATGAATCAAACAGCAAATTAGATACTGCTAAAGAGAGAGTTAATGAACTGAAGATAGAGGAGGGACAAGTTTCTGGAATATAATAACAGAGATAAAAAAATTAAAAAATATGCTAGAGAAGTTATAAGACTTGGAGGGAAGCATACATCTGTGATGAGTTCTGGGAAAAGAGACTAGAGTAATTGGCAGAATAGCAATATTTGAAGAGAAAATGGCTGAGAATTCTCTTGTATAAGTGGTAGATACAAATCGTAAGATTCAAGATGCACAAGGATGTCATGTCCTAGCTGCCTCTATCCTGACTCTGGTATGGACCAGAATGAAGCATGAGGGTGTATTCTGCAAATCTGACCACAGTGTAAGGAAAAGACCTATATAGGAAAGGATGGCTTCTGCAGCTGAACTGGCTTCAGCCCTACAGGATTCCCACTTTGTAAGCTAGATCCAGCCCCTCCTCTCCTCCACCCTCCTGCATGTGGGCTGTTGTCTGTGTTCTTTGCCACCAGACCTGGCCTTTAGAGATGTGTTGCATTCTGACCAAAGTACCAAACAATCCCAATCTTTAATATCAACTGTGACCACATGAGAGTTTCACAAATGGAAAAAAAAATCAACACACTTATGTTTGTCCCATTTTTCCAAATCCCACAATGCAAGAAACATTTTTTAGTTCAAATCAAGTAAAGGACACCTTCAAATTGACTTGTCAGGGACAGTTCCTGGGTACCCCATCTTAAATTCTCTTACTCTCTTTGCCACTTCTAACATAGATTCTAAATATCCTTGTATGACAAATTATGGAAAGAACCCTGTTTTGAAGGTGAGGAGGCCTGAGTTCAGACTTCGGCTCTGTTGGTGTCTAGCTGCCTGAGCCTAGGAAATCTCCTGACCTAATAATAACCGTGACCCGTGTTGAATGCTGGCTTGAACCAGACCCCATGCTAGGTGTCTTGTGCATACACTCTCACTTAATCCTTACAGCATCACTTTTATGGCAGTTGTCCTTTATGGTTGTTATTGCCATTTATGGTTGAGGCCATTGAGGTCACCTGCCCACAGTCCCATGATTAGAAGGAGGAAGAGGTCCTTGTGACTGCAAAACCCAGAATCTTAACAGCTACAGCCTCCAGCTTCGCTGGTCTTTTGTATTCTTCTATCTCAAATGAGGCCTCTTCACTGCTCTGAAATTCTATGATGTGGTTGTGTGCCTGTGTCTGAGATTGTGTGTGAATTTGAAGTTCCACTGAAGACAAAAAGAAATTTGCATCTATCTCCAGGGAAAAGAAACCAAAGGTATGCCCTATTTTCCTTGGAGATAATGTCTGATCACTTATAACCAAACATGGCTTTCAAAATTTAAAAATAACTATTGTAGTTTGTAGATGTTATGATCTTATTTTGACAAATGATCAAAATATTGGTATCTGTAAGGAAAAGTCAATCAGCTTGGGTCATAACACACGTCAATTCAATCACTTTGAAATCCTGCATTAGGAAATTAAAATTTTAGCCCATAAAGAGCTTTCAGCTCAGAGATTTTGGGCCTTCCTGGAAGGAAAGGACTTTGAAAACATGTACACAGCAATTTGCAATCTGAATCCTCTACAAAGCAAGGTTGTTTAATCAGCTGCCTATTCCCAAAAAGCACCCTCACTGCCTTCTTCCTGTCTTGTATGTTCTTACTTCTTTCTCTCTCTTCTCCTTGATACCTATGTAAATCCTACCTATTCGAGTGTTGTGATGTGAGGCCCAATTTTTATCCTCTTTCTCATGAGTCCTTCCCTCAATTGACCAACCCAGTCTATAGGTAAGTGAACTTGTTCTTCCAAAGTCTTTGGAGCCTTTGCAGTGGTTTCCTCTCCTTGAGCACTTATCTTTCTTTCACTGCCTGTTTTGTTAATTAAGAGTCATATAAAGGTAGGGGCCAAGTCTTAGTTTCTGTCACTGTTTTAAACCTACTCTCTCTGCACATAGCATGTATCAGATATAAATCTAAATGATATCTACATGTATATGTATATGATCAGTATAGATGTATGATCCACATGGATACATATGCATTATCTTAGTATCCATTTGGGTGCAAGAAACAGAAATCCACTGAACCTAATTTAAGACCAGAGGGATTTGTTATACCAATGCAAGGATATCACATAGAACCTCAGTGCAGGAAGTACAGCCAGTCTTCAGAAGACTGAACGGGGACCTGGAAAACATCAGGAGCAAAAGCAACTACTTTCTCATTCTCTTTTTTTTCTCTCTGGGGCCACATGATCTACCATCTGCTCTCTTCTCTTGCTTTTCTCAGCAGACGGCCTCTCTCCGCACCAAGTTTTCATGGGCCAGGGAGCACCATGACCTCTAATCTCTTGTCTCTTAGTTTAAATTCTTAAGAGACAGAATGTGAATGGCCTAGGTCATGGATCAGGTGTCCAGCTCTGGTCCCATCAGCTGTGGCCAAAGAGGAGTAAAATCCCATGACAGAACGAGGAGGGGCCCAGCCCTTCAGCTGGGACAGGCAGTTGTCACAGGAGCAGCTCTAATAAAAGGAATTGATATACACATGTTGTTTTCTTTGATTATATACTGTGTGTGTGTGTATGTGTGTGTGTGTGTAATGAGCAAGTGAGTAATTTGAAGAGTTGCTTATTGCTTTTATGAGGAAGAAAAATGAGAAATGAGTTTTTTTCTAATGGAAAAAAACAAAAGCAAGGAAAAGTTGCTGGAGGCTTGTAAGGACAGAGAGATGAAAACAGATAGGATATAAAATTCAATAGAAAAGCACTCCTTTTTGAAGATGTTATTTAAGAAAGAATATTCTGATATCTATCTGCAGGGTGGGCAGAATCTGGAAACAACAGTGGGCAGGAGGCCCATTTGGAGTTTGGATTTTATATTATTCTGTTCATAATATAGAACCAGACCCTAAAGGTTTAAAGAGTATGGGCTAAGTGTCCCTCGCCCAGCCGACAGCATTTTGTTGAAGAAATTTAAAGATTAAAAGCAGAAGCACTTAGTCTACTGTGTAATATTTACTGATTTGAGCAGCTCTACTATACAGACATCTTACACATAAATTTAACTATTATTATTGTGTTGCCCTTTTCCAAGAAAGGGTAAAGTAGATTTGTAGGAGCACTTAACACATGTAAATCCTCCACCTCTTTAAACCAAAGCTTGTTGTATTAAAGAGCTACATAAATTTTACAAGGATTCTGTCCTTTTGAGATCATAGCCCTATTTTTTCTTGCAACACAATTAAAGTGATGCCTCTTTGTCAGCCGGTTCCGTAAACTCTGATCCAAGATATCTCATAAAAGCCACTGCTTTCGCCAAGTGCTTACTTGTACTGAGGGTATGGCTATGTGCAGGGGTTCCAGACTCGGGTACTGTCAGAGCTCTATCAGCAAATAACTGTTTCATTGGCTACCACAACGTTCTTTGAACTTTATTTACTCTTTTACTGTGCTTTACCCATGTTTCTTAAGACTGGCTTTAAAAAAATGACTGAAAGCATGACTTCCTTCAAATAGCTCATAGTCCATAAAACAGCTTAGTGCTTGCAAGAGAATGTTCAAATTGATAGTGGTGGAATCTCAAATGCTATATTTTTCCACTGATAAGGGGCAACCCAGGCAGAGATAGCCTGATTTTTATCTGTCTTCTGACCATATGTTTCCTCCAACTCAGTTCCAGAAGAAGCAAAGGTTCTATTTCATTCTGAAGGTGGTCCATGCCAAATGAATGTTAAATTTTTGATCAGCTTGAATTATTAAAAATGTAATTCATCCAAGAGGTTAAAGGACTATTATTTTGATTATACACACACACACACACACACACACACACACGACCAAATCATATAAGGTCCCCATAAATTCTACTGGAAAAGGAACAAGTAAGATTTAATAGTCTTATCTAATCAAGCTTTATGAGAAAGTTGGTTTTGGTTTGGCAAAGTCAGGTTTGGAATTCAGCTATTTCTAGACTCAGTGATTTAACATGTGCTATGTGATATCTGTATGTCTCCTAGGAGGCCACATAATATGAGATCAGGAGCTTTGAAATATGCTTCCTAAATATTTCATAACAGAATTTTTGTTGAGTGCACAGTATTCCATCATACAGCTCTGCTGTAATTTGTCATTATGATTTATTTAGCTAATCCCTGCTTGTTAGAAAATTTATATTTCTAATCTTTCACCATTATAAATATTTCTGTAGTGAACATCCTTGTAGATAAATAATACCCTTTAAATTTGTCTCCCTGGCTCAGGTCTTGCTCTGCTTGAATCAATCTGATCTACCCCTGACTTAGGCAGGTTATTCATCTGGAAACAACACTTTGTTAAAAACAGGATAGTCAAGTATTCTGGCTGTACTCAGAGCCTCCACAATCTAGTTTTTATCTTCTTTTTCTTTGTGCTCCCCCAGTGATCTCCCATGGCTCTGCTACTTGAAGTTTGGCTACAACTACCAGGGGATCTCCACACTAGCATCCAAACCATTTCCTCTTAGTGAGAGCAAACTCAGGGAAGAGAGTCCACCAAAGTCCTTCCTGGTGAATTTTGGAACTAGAACCAAGGAATTGTTGTTTCTGCAGATGACTGAGGTAGTAATATGTAAACCTGGGAAGCTTACGCTGCCATGTGAACCCTGGAATAGGAGAAGGTTTGCAGAGGGACAAGAGTAAGCAGAGGTAGAGACAGACGGACAGACAGATAGACTGACAGGCATTCTGAGATGAGAAGAAAGGGAAAGGGAAATCAAAGCATCCTTTCCTTGGAGGATTATTAGCACAGAACAACGGAGGGGAGGTGGGAAAGGGAGATGTAAGCCTTGCAGAATGATTGAACTAGTTAATTAGTTCTGCTCATCTCATTGCTGCCCAGACATGTCAAACTCACAGAGTTGGATTGAGGACTGGACCACCCAAGTAACTATATGGTACACCACTGTATAAATGTATTAAAATATTCTTAGGGATATTTTACCAACACTAGAATATCCCCAGCAGTATTCCAATGACACTATAAATGTAGTGCGATGGAACCAATTTTATTTCTAAAACTCTTCTCAGGGAGCCTCCTACATGTGGAGGGAAGGCATCCTTTGACAAGCTGCTTGGAGTAGCAGAAGACACACCCTTCCCCCATGAGACATGCTTGAGGCTCAACAGATGGTCCTAAAATAACCTTGAAACAAGAGCAGATCATCTTAAACTCAGGGTTCTCCTTGTGTTGAGTGAGGTATATGCGTTTGGAGCCAAAGCTGAATTAATTTGAGACGAAGATCTTTGATGCTACCGCACACCTCCTTATTCTCTGCCCTTCCCTTCCTGTAACTTCTGACGTTTTTTTCTTTTCTGAATAAATTTAGAGAACAGCAGTTTGAAGGAGTGCCAAATTAAAAGCCTGCCCAGAGCACCCCTATGCTAGCCTAAAGAGAAGGCACCCACGCGTCTGGTCCTACATGGCCATGACCTTCTCCTACCTTTTCTTAGGCTATTCCTCTCCTTCTCTACATGATGCTTTTTTTTTTTTTCAAGAACTAGCTAAAGTTCTATCTAGTTTAGCCAACAGTGGTTTCATCTAAGCCACCATTTACACTGACCTTGAATCCGCTGCAGAAGGGTTAGTGAGAGTTAGAAACTCAACAGATCTGTACACTAGATGTGTCCCCTGCAAATGCTAGTTGACACAAGGGCATGCATGCTATTAGCTGTCGGCAGAAAGCAGGTCTGTCTCTTATGTAGGGACACGCAAGAAGCTCCATGCCCATAGGACACCTTACTTTTTTCTGGAAGACCCTGACCAGAAAGTTTAAACAGCGTCATAATTAGGTGCTATTCTTCTTCTTATTTCAATCGACTTCTGACTGCCCCTTGAGTTTTGACAAAAATCTGTTCTACATTTTAGCAAATGCGGAGAAGGAAAAAAATATATATAATCACAAAACTCAGTCTCTAACAGGCAGCAGGTGGAGGCCAGTTGAATAGCAGGCATCCCTCCTAACTCGAGGCAGTGACAGCACTGCCAATTCCTCCACATTTTCATGAAGGAAGTGAAAAGAAGAAAATGTATTTGGCAGTTTTAATCAGATAATTACTTAAAAAAAAAAGGTACATTGAATATAATTTCCAGGTTGTTTCCATCTGTTTAAACTTAAGTAGAAGCGCATCAGTCCTGAACTGACCATGCTACATGATGAATACGCTCTTGAAATGAATGCTTTCAGATGGTTTCTTTTTATGAAACTTGCACAAAGATGTGTCCTGTGGTGGTGGAGTCAGCCTTGGAAGACATCTGGCCACAACATGTGCCTCATTAAGTTACACCTGTAAGTGTGGGGTCATTTTTTATACCAGTAATATTAATAATAAAGGGTTCATTGAATAGGATTATTAATGGTGCCAGGTGGAGGATGTGGTATTCCTTACAGCCTGGTAGGGGATTGGTTAATGTCTTCTCCTGCCAACGTTTCTGGTTTCATGTTTATAGACAGAACACTCCAGATGATGGCTGGCAACATAGCCATTGAGAAAAATGAATTCCCCCCTCTTTCCCATCAGCAAGAAAATTTACAACAGTTGGTGGAGAATTTGAATGAATCCATTTTCTAATTTTGAACTCATAATCTCGCTGGAGAGCAAGTAAGGTATTTACCAATTAATTCAAGAAATTAAAAAGTCAGTCTCAAAGCTTTACTTTCTCACTTGACTCAGATTGAAACTTTTCAGTTCTAGCCATCTCCTATCACTTCTTATTTCAACAGACGTTCATCTCTGCAGTTTCCCTTTGTGGTCACAAACTGGAAATTGGGGGGGATAAAAAAGCTAAGAAGACATCTAAAACCTTTCCTTCCTTCTGTGGAATGTTTGCTTTTGCTGTTTTACAATGCAAGGCTTGTAACAGAAGGAAATAGATGCTTGAGGTAGTGTCCTTTTTAATGTGCATTATTACAGGTGTTAACAAGTCTGGTAAATTCAGAGTATTGTTTGATTTGGCAACCAGATCTCAAGACTTAGAACACCAACCCATGTTTTAGCTTCATATTACGTGCAACTAGAATAAGATTTTAAATTTAACAAGGCAATTGTTGAATGTTAATTGAATTGCATTTGAGTAATAAAACTCAACTGATTACTAAGGGCCTACTTATAAAAGGCATAATAGAAAATTCTTTTGCATATCTTTAGCCATTCATAAACATACATATACATTCATTTGTCCACAAACAATAAATAAATAAAAATAGTTTAAAAAGTCCATTTGTGTCACACTTTCGAATTTAAAAGTGATTTTTCACATACATTATATTAACAGCTCCATGAAGTAAGTGGTGGTGTTATCATCATTTTGCAGAGAAGAAAACTGAAGTTCGGAGACCGATATTCTCAAGATACACAGCTAGCCTCTTCAAAACCGAAACCCACCCCCACTGAATCTAAACTTTTATGTTTTTTTCCACTCCACCATCTGTTTCCCTTTTCTCAGCCAATTAACTCCCCTTAAGAAAATCCTAAAATCCAGGAACAACTTCCACTGCTACCTCGTTTTAGTAGAAAGATATTTGCATAATCTGGAGGAATCTCATTGAGTTGATGAGTGGAGAAAGACAGATAGAAAGAATATATACCGTATGATTCCATTTCTGTGAAGTTCAAGTCCATCAAAAGTAACCTAAGGTGATGGAGGTCAGAGCAGTGGTTACCTCTTGGGGGAGGGTATTGACTGAGAACTTGAGGAAGTTCTCTGGGGTGTGGAAATATCCCATATCTTGATCTGAGTGGTGATGACACAGGTATATGCACAGAAAAGTTTAGCTGAACATGATTTGTGAAATTTGCTGTGACTACCTCACACCTCAATTAAAAATTAATTTAAAAAAAGAGGTTATTGCATTGCCCAGCAAATATTTACTAAATGCCCCTGAAGTGTCTTCTTATTTTCCCTTTTGGGTAAAAAAATCATATCCCTTTCCAGATCCTCCAGGCTTTTTCACGCCCCTACTATCTATTTACTGCTCAGCTATTTCTTCTATCATTTATCACAATATTTTATAATTGTCTGAATCCATGGCTTTCTCTCTCTCAAAGGGCAGATACCATTAGTTCCTTGCATGTGCATTCCCAGAATCTAACATGGTACCTGGCATGAGATATTTACTTGACAGTAAGTATCCTGTCTAAAGAAAAAAACAGTGAGTAAATGAATGAATGAGCCAAATGGCTTTTCACTATACTGTTTTATAACTTAGGCTTAGAACATGGGTTATATTAGGATATCCTGTAAGACCAGGAAACCATCCCCTAGTTGGGGCTTTCCAAGAAGTCCTAGATCGCCTCTTCCAAAAATCTGCTCTAATTAAACCACCATCACCACCAAGAAGAACCCGGACATACAACACAAGTGTCAGCAAGTCCACTCACTTCCACTGTGGGATCCGATCGTCTCCTTTCTAAGCTTTGCTGTTGCCATGGCTCCACCTGCTTATGCCATAGTGGAGCCCTCAACTCAAATCCTGTCTCTGCATTTCTGCCTAGGTCCTGGCCCTTTGATCAATTCTCCCCCAGATTCCTTTGGTGTGGAAATTTTACTCACACCCTGTCTAAAATGAAACAAAATCAAACCCTGGCATCTGTCATTCCAGCTTCATTTTCATCAGTCTCACCTGTCAGCCTTTCTTGTTCATCTAAGTTCCAAGCTCAGGATGAGCAAATGTCACCATTTCACCACTTCTGAATAACGGCCTCCCCTTTGGAAGGTTTGCAGTTCCTGTTCTGGTTTTTGTGTGTTTTTTAGTTTTGTGGCTCTCCTTATAGCCAGATACATCCTGCTTTCCTTCTTTCTCCTTTCTTCATCTGTCTCACTCTTTTTCTTCTAGACTGGGTCAAAAGAACTCCCAATGAGCCTGAGCTATTCCAGGGGAGTCCTTGGGTGGGTCATGCTCTGACAACAGAATAGTCAGACTGTGATTTTTATCCTCTAGGCCTAAGCCTACTTCATTGACTTGTTTACTGTTGTCATCTTTACAACCTGCTCTCCATTTGGAGTGAAAATAATCTAGAAGACTATGTTTCTTTCGAGGGTCTGGCGTGGAGGCTCTTTTGCTGTTTTGGAGCAGATAAGCAACCTTAAACAAGTGCTGGCATTTACCTGTTTAACAAATGTATAAGTCATTAGCCAAGGCCATGTCACCTTGAAACCATGCTTTGGTTTTATTTTGATTCTTCTTTATGAAGTTGCTTGGATTGTATAGATATTCAGCATTTATAGGGGTTTGTGCTTTTTATTCTTGGAGCAAGAATATCAGGCAGTCTCATGCAGGGTACAGGAAAATGCCCTGGAGTGTTGTAGAAGTGATGGAATTTCAGGACTGAGGATCTGCTTTTCTTCCCCCCCCCCCACCCCCGTTCATGCTCTTTATCTGGTTACCTGCAATGGGGATAAAGAAGGAGGGGGAAAAAACAAGTAGGAGGTGAATTAGCCTCGAGAAAGGAGAATACACTCCAAATGTAAATGTCACAGTTTTGCATGGTGCTAGTTCCTGAGTCTTCGTTAGACTAGAAAGCATACTGGAGTTGCTCCCTTCCCACTTTAAGCAAAATCTTCAACATCTGTCCTGTACACTTGGGCTATGTCATCTTTTGATGACTGAAGGCACATGGTTAGTGCCATGGTCAAATGCAGGATTTGGAGTCCGAGGAGACCACATTCAACTCCTGACAACTTCCTACTGGGAACATTGGGTCTCCTCTCTAAATCTCAGTTTCCTCCTCAGTGAAATTGGGATAATAATACATGCCTTCACAAACTACTTTAAGTATTAGTTGAGATGTTATATAAGAAAAAAAATCCTATAAGTGGAAAAACATTGCACGTATGTTCAAAGATTTACTGTGATTCTCCTACCTCTTGCTGACTACTTACAGTGCACTGAGGATTCTCCCTTGACTGGTCAGTCCCCTGTGAGAATGATTCCAAACCAGGACGTGACTCTATCTAGTAGATGTGTTTGTATGGGTGTGTTGGTTGTAGGGATGTGGAGAATATAAGCAGTGGAATTGGATGGGTTCTTTTGCTATCTGCTCTGCTCTGGGACCGAGGGGTTTTCTTGCCAATCGTTAGGCATAGATTCATTTTCCAGACACTGAGACAATTGAAACATTTAGAAACTCTATGTGATTTTAAAAAAATGAATGGCAGGGAATTCTTAAAATATTACGGTAATGGATTAACAGGTCTCAATAAATGAGACCTGGTTGATTAAATTTCCCATACAATACGCGTTTGATGATCATGAGAATTAGGCACTGGGTACATCGCCTTTAGGGCATTATTACATCTAAAATGTGTGAGACATCGTTTGAGAGAGGAGCCCAAAGCATCCTCCCTGCTCAGCACTCTTCTGTTCCTGGCTTGAAATGAGATGCGGCTGGATCATTAGGGTGGCTGCAAGCTGTCTCTCGGCACACCTCCTACCCTCAAGATGGCGACGCAGGAGCCTCCAAAATGCCAAACCAGGAAACTGAACCCAGCTAGAAGCTATCCCCGTTGTCAAAGCGACACTTCCTTGCTTCATGTGAAAGCCTCCAGGAGCCCAGGCCAGTGACAGGTCTTAAGAGAAGGTACAGGGCCTCCCTGGTGGCGCAGTGGTTGAGAGTCCGCCTGCCGATGCAGGGGATACGGGTTCGTGCCCCGGTCTGGGAGGATCCCATATGCCGCGGAGCGGCTGGGCCCGTGAGCCATGGCCGCTGAGCCTGCGCGTCCGGAGCCTGTGCTCCGCAACGGGAGAGGCCACAACAGTGAGAGGCCCGCGTACCGGAAAAAAAAAAAAAAAAAAAAAAAAAGAGAAGGTACAACACCCTCCTACCAACATTTGCTCCTCCATTCCTTTTGGCTCCACTGGAAGCAGAAAGGAGGTTACTGGACTTGCAGGTGGTTAGTGCACAAGACAAGCAGGGTGAGTATGAGAGGTTAAGAGGGCACCAGGAGAGTAGGGTCCAATAGACACCTGAGGGTCGGCATTGGTGGAGCCTCCACCATCAGAGGGGACCTTTTGGGCCTGACTTGCTTCCTTCCCTTTGGAAAGCACAGGGCGAAGAAGAAGAAGGAAGAGAAGGGAGAAAAGCAAGTTGTGGCTGGAATAAAAGAATGACGGGGACTAATTCAAAGATGACTTACAGGAACAGAGAATACTTCCTTCTTTTTGCTCCATGTTCTGAAAGTCAGGGGGCGGAAGAAGAGGGAAGGAACATTTATCATGTGCCAATTCTGCACCAGACATTCTGCTCACACTTTTAACGTTCCCTCGTTTAAACTTCATGGGAATTGCAGTAGGCTTTTTTTTTTTTGCGGTCCGCGGGCCTCTCACTGTTGTGGCCTCTCCCATTGTGGAGCACAGGCTCTGGACGCGCAGGCTCAGCGGCCATGGCTCACGGGCCCAGCCGCTCCGCGGCATGTGGGATCCTCCCAGACCGGGGCACGAACCCGTGTCCCCTGCATCGGCAGGCGGACTCCCAACCACTGCACCACCAGGGAGGTCCTGAAGTAGGCTTTTTTAATCCCCCTCATTCCATATAAACAAGTCCAAGTCCGTAGTGATGATATTACCTTAGGTCATGCATGTGAAGCAGCCAGGTTGGACCAGGTGTGCCTGCCTGCAAAGCTCTCTGCCACGTTGCCTCCCAGTGTCTATGACTTTGTGGTATTTCTACAGGTCTAGAAATAGGGCTAATGACATGCTCTGACATGTTCTTCCTTAGGATTTTCTTGGACTAAAAAAGGGCAAACAAAACATTCATAAATGCAAATTACTTATACTGATAAACCAAGTGTATTTTTGTGAAAATGAATTAAAATTCTAAATGACAATATTTTTTTTAAACCATGGCTGGAAATTGACAACTGAGGCTTCGGTAACCTAATACATGGATAATATAAATTAAAGCCCCCAAGGCTGGCTGACTTCTAACAGCTTTGTGATAGTCCCACGATTTACAAATCAAATGAACAGGTTCCAGAGACCTCTTCAGGGTCAAACTAGACTTTCCCCAGAGCTTAACACATAACACATGTCTTGAGATAGGATCTGGTTTGGGTTGGGGGCTGCATACTGTATGTGTACAGAAATTATCATGACCCTGGGTTTACCTTGGAAGTGGCTATTGGGTTACGCTACCTTGACATAGTTGTAAGAAATTCAACTATCTTCCTTGACAAGTCTCAACTTCACCTGATATCATCTCCAAGTGTAAACTGGACCTCCCAAGGGGAGCAGATATCCAAAAAATGAGAAGGGGGGATTCAGTGGGTATTTGGGGAAGAGAAGCAGGGAATGGCTGCTGAGTTGACCAAGAGCGAAAATCTTTGAAGGATGTTCCACATCCCCATGGAACAAGGAGTTCTGCCCACTAAACTCCCCCCAATGGGTGTGCAAAGCTTTACAAACCACAAGCACGTTGTGTAAAGGAATCCCATAGGAGGCCGTAGGGGATGAAAGCTGCAAAACCGGGCCCTGAAATTCTCTTGCCTGAGATTGTTCCCCCTTGAGAGATAGGACAGATCCCTGCAAAGTTGCAGAAAATAGAATCTGCCTTTGCAGAGGTGTGGGGATGATTAAGTGAGATACTACAGGTAAAGGTACTTGTCTTTTAACAGCGCATATTGGCCTTTATAGTGGTGATGGTGATGATGATGGTGATGATGACGGTGATGAGGAAGAGGAGGAGGAGGGGTATGGTAGCTTGCAAAGCACTCCCAAGTAGTGTGTTATTTCATTGCATTTGGGTTGCATCCAATGAGGTAGGTGGCAGGAGTCCACACCAGAACCCCAGTCCCGTGACTCCTAGCCATCATTTTTCCACTACTCTCTGCTGCTTCCCGAGGAGCTTTTAGGGAGGTGGGAGGAGGGGAAGTGGGATGAGAAATCGGAGCACAAATAGTAATTCTATTGAGGCTGCACTGTGGTTCCATTCACCACACTTCTCAAATGGGGTGAAAAGGCCTCTTTGTTGGAGCAAACAGGACCCAGAGATTCACCACCACCACCCTCCTTCCCCCTACAGGGAAAATGTAGAAGAGTCTCTTAGAGATTTATGTCTTTTCTAGGCCTGCAAGCCAAACCTGGTACTCCACCCCCCTACTAATTTTCAGGAGCAAAATAATACTTTTATCCCTTAAAAAGAGAAATAACAAACAGAAATTTTTAAAATCCTCAATTTCTGCTTTTAAGTTAGTTCTGAAATGCAATAATCTCTTTCACTTGATGTGGCTCACTTTCATTCTTCCATTTTAGTATCTTAGGGGAAAAAAACCCCCAAATAACCAATAACAGTTTACAGCTTTGACACAGAGCACTAAAGTTGCTTTTCTATGAATATAGATTATTACATTTTTTTACAAAGCAAGCAAACAGATGCATAAAAATGCATTATTTCAGGAGCACAAGAAAACCTGCAATAAGTATGGTGGTTTTAATTTGCTTTTATGATTACTTGTAATTAATTAGCATCAAAAGTAAATTATCAACATCCAAAATTGTATCATTGGATGTGAGCAGGGTACTCCTTGAATGATTGACTGGTTCATCATCTTTATACCAAGGTAGAAAGAAGGATCTTTTATTTTACTTTTTTTTTTAAGTTTTAACAATGGCTAAATGAAAGTGCCAAAAGCCAGTGGCAACTCAGAGGAAGAAATTTAAAAGCGACTGAAAGGAAGGCCCAGTTTGTTGCATGATAAATGGTGTCAAGGGGTCAAAATGATGTATATTAGCCGTCACATCATTCTGTCAGGTTAGACCAAGGATAAAAGTTTCCTTTAAAAAATAAAAACAAAAATGGATCAGCTCTGCTAAATTGGAGAAGGTTCTCATACTTCCTTCAAACCATCATGCTTCAACGATAAAAAGGGAGACATTTTGACAGGTGTTGGTATTTTTTAAACCATCTTCTGCTCTTTGTCACCATCTTTTTTTTTCCCCCTTAAGATTAATGATGGAATTGTTTGCTATAGCTTTGATCAGTTTAAAACTAACCAATAAGTTCAAGGGAGCTATCCCCTTGACCTCTTCCCACTTCCTCTGACATTTACTCCACAGCTCACCCTGCTGTGAAGCATCCTTTGCTGAGGGAGTGCCAACAAGAAAGAAAAAATGAGTATCTAGTAAGCAGACTGGCTTTTATCTGCAAGGAATATGTGCAGGGATTTAGAAGACTCACCCACCTCTGTTTTATTAATGAGAACGTACTTGAACTGAGAACTCAATCTCTTCAATACAAATAGAATTCAACAACAGAAGGGAAGGGAGGGGAATAAATAAGATTAAAAAACCACATTCTCCTTTCTTGCTTAGCATCTCTTCTAAGAGTTAGGTGCTCTCACAATGGGATTACGGAGCTTCCAACAAAGTTAAATAAAGTAAATAGATTCACTTCTAACAAGTTTCATTCCATAGCAGGCCCTCCAAAGACACACAATTTTTTATTTTTGGTAAGCTATCTGAAATGAAACTATATGTCTGTATGTTTTTTATTTTTTTATTTTTATTTTTTTTTGCGGTACACGGGCCTCTCACTGTTGTGGCCTCTCCCGTTGCTGAGCACAGGCTCCGGACGCGCAGGCTCAGCGGCCATGGCTCACGGGCCCAGCCGCTCTGCGGCATGTGGGATACTCCTGGACCGGGGCACGAACCTGTGTCCCCTGCATCGGCAGGCGGACTCCCAACCACTGCACCACCAGGGAAGCCCTGTCTGTATGTTTTTAAATAATCCATCGGGAGGAATAGAAAGTGTTACATGTCAATGGGGAGTTGGGGATGGATTTGCACTTATGTTTACTTCAATACTGATGAAAGAATATAAGGTAAATTGCCTCCCAATCAAGACGTAGTCAAGGAAGGATTGACCTCAGCCACACTCCTGATTATTCTGTCCTCTTCCTCCAGGGAATCTACTACAGGTAACCATCGTGCTACCAGTGAACTTGACTGGTTACTACGGAACCA
Source organism: Mesoplodon mirus (assembly GCF_964341445.2). Classification (NCBI taxonomy): domain Eukaryota; kingdom Metazoa; phylum Chordata; class Mammalia; order Artiodactyla; family Ziphiidae; genus Mesoplodon; species Mesoplodon mirus. The sequence continues at coordinate 71,666,225 of NC_138989.1, forward strand.
TGTCAGAGTTAACAGTCTCCAAAGAGAAAATGTCCAATCAAACCAAGGATGTCTGCATTGCAGTTACCGTACTAGAAAAATCTCTACTAAATCACACTAAAGTAATACATAACGGTCAAAGCTCAGGCTACACCAACTGCATCCTTGTTTAAATGTTTAAATTAAGGGTTTGTCACAAGTCTTGAATTGCTGTCATTGCTCCCATCCACCACTGCTGAAGACAAGGGTCAGGGAATACTGGGGAACCCATAAAATTTCTAGCCAGAATATTCCCACACTGAGCTTTACCAATGGTGGACACACATTCCCAGTCCCCTGACTTGCTGCCTGCCAAATTTGTCTTTGGAAGGTCACACCACCTTTCCCCAAACACAGTGCTCAGGGGCACATATGGAGAAGATGTTGGTTATTTTTTTCACTGAAAAGAAGAAAATGAGAAGACTCTTCAAGGCAGAACCAAGGAGAAAAAATCAGTTCCTTGGTTTCTCGAGGAAGTGGACCCAAGTACCAGGCAGCATTCACTGAAGTCCTCAACATAGGAAAAGCCCATATTTTGTTTCTTATCATCATTTCTAATTTGAAATTTGGATTCCTGGTTAGAGCATACCTTGGCATTCCAATATAGAGTTGTTCCCTTATAGATCCAACGGGGCCATTAAGCTCATTGGCCACTGGATGACCATTTCTTTTTAGTTTTTTGTCTTTTGTTATTCCTTTTTGTGTGAATATGTGTCTAGGAGAGGGAGGGTGATGGAGGAAGTGAACCACTCAAGTCTTAACTTCCTAGGTCCACCTGAATTTCAGATCCCAAAGATGGGTCAAATTTCCTCACTACACTACGGTGTCTAATTACTAGGTCTACTTCAAGGTCTTTATGATACTTCAGTAGTGGGTACATTTGGGTGAGGACTAAGACAAATTATTTCAAAAGTTGTTTTATAGTGAAGAGTTACAATACGTTTCTAGAAACCTTGCAGGGACTACCCTGGAAAAGATGATTAAAAAGACAATATTTGTATTTATCACCCACGCCGCTCTTCTAGGCTTTTCTCCCGAGATTCTCTGTGCCCTAATGAAGCCCCATCTGAGTGAGGTACAGGATCCAAGCATTTTCTTCTCTGAGCAGATCCCTCAGGTCTGTAAATTTTAAAATATCCTTCCTCTGTAAAATGGCTCTGTCCTGGTACTAGACTCTCTGAATTCTGCACCCAGATTTCCAGGCTACCTAGTGTTTTTATTAGGTGAAGTTAAGGCAATAACAGGTAATTTTGTATTGTTGTATCTCCCTCTGAGTAGCAGGTGTACATTCTAGCATGTCTTTCTAAGTATATTTTGATTAAAAAGAGTGATCCTCAAGGGTTTTGATTCCAAAGTAAGGGAGATACTTGGGGGCAGATGAAGTCTTTTGGTTCTGTCTAAACCACCCTGGGACAAGGCAATGCCTACATACTTTCTGTCTACAAAGTCTTGCCCTAAAGGTTTATGTTCTATTAATACAAGACGCATGATTTTCCCGATAATTGCTTTTATCTACCATTGATATTTACCACAGAGGCACAGTCTCAAGAATTGCCTAGGGCAACTATCTTGTGTAAAACCAACATTGCTTTAAATCTACACATTTAAAAGCAGAAAAGCACACTAGTCATATTTTACCCATTTCCGATTTATGAAGTTCCCTGGGGCCACTTTTTACCATTAAGATCTTTGCAAGACGATTATACAAACTTCCTCCTCTTATCTTAGAAGAAACGATTGGTACCCAAGACTTTCTTCCAAATTCCTTTTCATCAGCATTTTACAGTCCTTTTTAAAAGCTCCCTTTTATGAAATTCCTTTCAAAGTTACACTTTTCCCTGCTAATATTATGATATAATGAACCTCAAAATGAACATATGATAACTTTTTCCCCCCTACTCTTCAAGATTCATGCCTCAGTCAGCAATTTCTTGTACCTTTATGCTTTCTCCTCTCTTTACCCTTTTCCTTCCTTTGAGGGCTTTTTCTGAAACACACCATTGAAAATCTTTCCCGTTTCTCTAAACAGTGTTCTTTCCTTGATAATAAACTGTAGGGATTTCCCCAGCGGTCCAGTGGTTAAGACTTCACCTTCCAATTCAGGGGGTGTGGGTTTGATCCCTGGTGGGGGAACTGAGATCCCACATGCTGTGTGGTGCAGCCAAGAATTTTTTTTAAAGTTAAAAAAAATAAAGCTGTAGATGGTAGGGGTTCCTCAACTTACTTGTCAGTTCCATTCTTTAAGGAATTCTAGAGAGAGAGCAGGGATGGTGATAGAGCTTAGGGTTTCATGGGAAAAATCCAACAGAGAACATTTTAAAAAGAGTAAATGGTCTATATATTAAAATATGTGGCACTGAAAATAAATATTTTGAGGCTTAGAAAGATTAATACCTTTCAAGACTAGACACACAGAAGTTCAAAGAACATTTATGGTTCTTCCAATCCTAATGCTTATGGACTTATGGTTTGGTTTTGTTTTTTTGCGGTACGTGGGCCTCTCACTGTTGTGGCCTCTCCCGTTGTGGAGCACAGGCTCCGGACACGCAGGCTCAGCGGCCATGGCTCACGGGCCCAGCCGTTCCACGGCCTGTGGGATCTTCCCAGACCGGGGCACAAACCCGTGTCCCCTGCATCGGCAGGTGGACTCTCAACCACTGCGCCACCAGGGAAGCCCTGGACTTATGGTTTTGATTGATTAAAGTCATAGATGCTCTCCTTGACAAAATCGTAACATGATATCTATCAAACAATCTTACAAGGTAATGTCAAAGGATATAAATGGATTCCAAAAGATTTTAGCTCCAAATTGCAACTTGAGGTGATGGTAGGAGAACTAAGAGTTACAAATGTGGTTTCCTGGAAGCAGTATTGGCCAACTGCCGAAGGCAAGCTGATTGGTCTGCTTTGCATGAAAGATCATAAACATTGCACATGGTTCAGCATGGCATCTGCTGAAGAATAAGAACCTTCTTCACTTTAACCTAAAGAAATATCTGAGGCATTAAAACAGATTAATCATTTACTCATGGTACAGTTATTTTAGTTATTTCTGATTTAGATCAAGACCTTATTGATATGTTTCCATGCTTTTACTGTGTGTGCCTCATCTTGTTTTCCTCTGTTATATAGAGTAGATTTTTAGTTTATTTTGTTTTATTCATTTCACTATTAATGACTGCTCTACATCATCTAGGCTTAACGGCACTATTCACCCAGTTGTCCATGGTAGGAAACCTGGACTCATTCTGGTTTAAAATTAATTTACTATATCTTAATGTTTTTCATCAAACTTCCTATTTGCTCTTCATTTAGCAACAATGAATATGAGTATCCACTGGGTACTACATACCATCTATAAATTTTGCCAGTTGATACCCTCCTGATTTGATTGTTCTGTCTTCAGAGCTTACAGTGTGATACCATCAAAGTCCCTCTCCTGCTGACCCAGCCACATCAAATTCCAAGTTCACCAGTTGTAGAAGCCAATTCACTTTACAGTCAGCAGATTCTTTATCAATTCTCACCTTCATAAGAAAATTGATGAGTCATAATTGTCTAGACCTGTCCTACTCAAGTGATGTTGGGTAATTGACAGCAATAGAATGATTCAATTTCAAAGATAAATAATTGTATTTTGTTTCAATTCTCAGGACTCTATGGAACATAAGACTCCGTAAAAAAGCTTTGCCTTGGTTGAGTAAAGATAAAGAACTAAAGACAAGTAGTCTAATCTGATAATCTTCTTTATGAGCTTTAACGCTATTTGTTCACAAGACATCTGTGTTTTGGGAGACTAATATCCTCTCATTTAGCATTTTAAGGAGTCAGGGTTTTTTGCTGTGATGGTGATCACGTTGTTCACTGACTGGACAATGTAACTTGTAAGGGTGAGCTGGTCACGGTGATTTTAGGTAATATCAGTAGAACGGTGATTAAGTTACCTGAATCACAAACTCTGGGTTTATTGCTCCCAATCCTAATCTGACTCCTTCAAAGGAGCATTTCCATGGTTGGTGCAAATACAGAGGGCACAGGTTTTGTGTTTAAGATGTGCGTACATTCAAATTGAGATTCAGCCCCAGCTCCCTGAATTAGACTCACATATAAAAGCAGTTACTCAAAACCTGTATTTCAGGGTTATGCAGGGACAGGTGCATACTTGGAATTCAAGGGTAGGTTTTATTATCATTATTATGATTTCTCCTTCTGTATAATTCCACCAATAAGAAGCCCGAGAGTTCATCAGAAGGCTAATCTGGACTTGGAAGCTCTTGAACCCAGGAATCGTAAGACTCAGTAATATCAGGGTGATGGAGGGATTTGCTTGTTGATGCATATTCATCATCAGACCTAAAACAGAGTTGAATTTTCATAGGCTTCTTTTCTAAGGCTGGCCATTGGTTTCCATTATGTGATAATCACAGTTCAATACTGCTCAGTTGTAGCCCATCTGATTCATTCTTTCACATATATGTTTCCTACTATGTGCAACACACTGTGTTTTAACCAATGAGAAACATCTAGGATCACCTTTACTCTCACCTCAAATGAAAATTTTTCTATAGGTGTTTCTGTTTATTCTTATTATTATCTCTTCTCTATTTACCACTCCCAAGGATGAAGATGTGAAGATGTGAAGATTACAAATAATAATGCTCCCACTAACTTTGCATTCTTTTGGTCTGTTTAAAAAACTGGGATGGAGGATTGAACCAGTGGAAAGAGCTCTCTGGACATGTAATGGCCTTCACAGTTCAAAATGCCCAAGTCCGGCTACCTTCTGGGAGAAGCCTTTAGATAGATGATAGATTGAAATGGACCTTATCTAGGCAATCTGCAAGACTCACGTTCCCTTTTCCCTCAGTGGATAAAGCTGAGAAAAGTCATCAAATAATACTTTTTATGAGATATACATTTCACTGAAAGGGTCTGGGCCTAAGTATTGAGTCATCCTGTATTTGCAGAGTTGAGCATCACTCCTGTTCAAACCATGGCCCAGAGCGAGCAATTTTTCTGGACTTAGAGCACCGCAGTTTTATAAAGCAGTAGAGACATAGCATAAGTCACAGAAAGGGGAAGAAAACTTAACCCAGAATTTAAAAAATCCTTCCCTAAGTGGTATACCCCAAACTTACACAATGATTTATTTCTAATTAACTTGCTAAGAAAGAGACATTCTCTCTCTTTTGGCAAAATTTTGACCCAACAATCAGCTGGATATCCTGTCTAGACTTGACTCCAGCTTCTCCTCAAAAAGTCTGTCTAGAGCCTCCCAATCTAACATTTTGCCTGGTGAACGGAAAGACTTTAAACATAACTGCAGTTCTCTTGACTGTTGGTAGTGAAATGGACTTAATCAAGAAAATGGTGGTGATCCATTAAAACTTTCTGCTACATATTCATTTGTTGATTCGTTTAAAACAAAATTTTGGAGCAGTGATAAGTAAATGAAAGGTGCTAGAAATATACAAATGACCCAGGCCTCTGACTCTGGGGGTCAGACACGCAAGCAAAGATTTCACATTATGAAGTTTTATGCCTTACAGAACGTTAGCTAAACTCAAAGGAAAAAGATATCTCCTGGAGGAGCTAGGGATGGCTTTGTATGGATCACTTCCCATTGTGAGCCTAGGCTGAGGAGTTGCCCCAGGAATCTGGGATGTGGGACCTTAGGGGTGTGAAGTTTTTGCCGTGCACCCAGCACTCCTGCTGCACTCCACTCGCTTAGCCGTGTGCGCTGGCGGGGAGTGCTGCCTGCCCACTGGAAGGAAAGGACGTGGAGCCATGAAACCGTAAGGTTTTCACATTGGCTTGTCCCTCTGGGCAACTCTCTCTGATGCACACAAAGGTAAGCTGATGCCCTCTTGGAGCTGTAGTATGTGTTACAAAGAAGAGAGATCCAAAAGTCTACCTTCTCAGGGAGAAGAAAAATCAAAAGCCAGCCAACTCTTTATGTGAATTTTTCATCTAAAAGTCAGAGAGAAAGAATCCAGGTACCCGAACCTGAAACCAGATAGAGCATAAAGGCTCGAAATTGTGGGTAGAAGACAGAAGGTATAAATTCCCTGAACTGATCGTTGAGCTGTAATGGTTACAGGTGACCTAGTTAGTTGGTGGCATGGGGGGTGTCACAGAGCCAGCCTGATGGGGACAGGTGTCAAAGAGGGGGTGAATTTGATGAAGGAAGAAAACAAAGAAAGAGAATTCCAGGCAGAGGGGATACTTCTGCAAAGACTCTAGGGGATGGGAGGCCATGGAGTGATGAGATGACAACAAGACTTCTGGAACAGCTGGGAGGTAGAGATAGATGATGAGGGTCAGGGGCTCAGGAGCAAAGATGCAAAGGGAGAGGAAGGCCAGCTCTTGAAACATTGCCCATAGTGTTGCTCAGTATCTCTCCGATAATTACCAGGATAACGATTTCCTCTTAGGTGGACATACTGCTGTGCTTTTGTGCTTCCTTAACTTAAATAATTGAATCTGTGCAACAAATCAGTTTCTCTTTTTGCTTTGGTTGTCGCAAAGCTCTGGGCTCTGTTGTAGACAGACCACAACTTGGTTCACCACATTTTATTACTAGGATCTTGTGTTATTGCCGTTGACCTAACGTAATTCCAAATCATCCATTGTCCTGTGTGTTAAAGCACCATAAATCCCTTAAAAAAAGTAGTCAAGATATGAGTGATACATAGAAATAACATGCAGTAGAGTCTTCTGTGTAACAACCAAATGGTAAATGTTTCTTGAACACCTCTGAGAGTTGACTTTTTTTTTTTTTAAATACTTTGCTTCGTAAACAAGTTGGCCTATTTTATTAATTAATTTATTTTTGGCTGTGTTGGGTTTTCGTTTCTGTGCAAGGGCTTTCTCTAGTTGTGGCAAGTGGGGGCCACTCTTCATTGCGGTGCACGGGCCTCTCACTGTCGTGGCCTCTCTTGTTGTGGAGCACAGGCTCCAGATGCACAGGCTCAGTAGTTGTGGCTCACGGGCCCAGTTGCTCCGCGGCCTGTGGGATCCTCCCAGACCAGGGCTCGAACCCGTGTCCCCTGCATTAGCAGGCAGATTCTCAACCACTGCGCCACCAGGGAAGCCGGAGAGTTGGCTTTTCTATTCAGAGAGTCAAAACACAAGGTTTACCAACAAGGACCTCTGTATAGCACAAGGAACTATACTCAGTATTATGTAATAACCCATAAGGGAAAATAATCTGGAAAAGCATATGTATATATATAAAACTGAATCACTGTGCTGTATACCTGAAACGTACACGATATTGTAAATCAACTATATACTTCAATTAAATAAAAGCACAAAATTTAGTTTCAACACTCTATTGTTAGCTTGTAATCTATCTGAGAACATAAGTCCTGTGCAGATTAATAACATGATAAGTAATAGGACAAGGCATTCTATGCAGGGTTAACAGTTGATATTTTCCCCACTACAGGGGTGCATGCAATTAAAATAGTTTAGTACTTCTTCTTTGAGTGGTATATAATTAGTGCTCTAAGCTTCCTGAGTTCTCCACTTGCTACTCAGATCCCTTCAAACCAACCTTCCCTTAGGACACCCACTCCCTTGCCTGACAATCCCACAACTGAGGAGTTAACACTGGGCACAGCAGTGATCTCTGCTCCCTCTGGGATCAGGGCAGCTATTTGCTCTGATGGGATGGTGCCCATGCCCTGACTTTTATTAAATATTTGAATATCTCCCTTGTATTAGGCGCTAAATCACCTGTTTTAGCATTATTATTGCTATAAATAATCATGGCTACTGTTAGTTATTCACTTACTGTGTTCCAATTTAACATTTATAATTACCCATTGAGGGAGTCGTTATTAGTCCTATTTTACAAAGGAGGCAACAGGCTCAGGGAGTAGAAATAACTCAAGCCAGGGAAAGCACCGGGGAAGCAGGGACGCCAGTTTTCTAACCTGGGTCAGATTCCACATTTGGAAAAGCTTTGTCATCCCGTGTGGGATGGTCAGAGAAGTAGCGTGGAGGGAGGAGGGGGCTTAGTGGGTTTGGCTCAGCAATGGAGGGGCAGGGAAGGGATATGTCAGGTGGGTGGGTGAATCTTGCTTACACACTCTTCCCATGTTGTTCTGGATCCTTTCATTTTCAGACACTCCCTAACCTAATCATAAATGAGAGCTCTGTAAGTTGCATCTACTTTTTAAAAATTTTTTATGTCACTAATACACTTCATAGAAGTTCAACCACCGCAGAGTAAATTGGGGCTTCTTGACGCCACAAGGCACCATCTGGTTTATAAAATAACAGTGTATGTATGCCCTCTGGATTATTTTCCCCTAGGAAATTCCTCCTTATCTGCTGCCTGGCTGCTAACTTAAGGATAATTTTCATACTTTCTATTCTAATTATTTTGTGCTGTGGTTTATTTAGTTTATGAAGAAAAAAAAACCTTTTCAAAAATATACACAGGTTTATTCTGTCATACAGAGTGAACTATGAAAGAGAAAAACAAATATATTAATGCATATATGTGGAATCTAGAAAAATGGTACAGATGAACCAGTTTGCAAGGCAGAAATAGAGACACAGATGTAGAGAACAAACGTATGGACACCAGGGGGTGAAAGCGGGGGGATGGGGAGGTGGGATGAATTGGGAGATTGGGATTGACATATATACACTAATATGTATAAAATAGATAACTAATAAGAACCTGCTGGATAGCACAGGGAACTCCACTTCGCTGTACAGTAGAAACTAACACAACATCGTAAAACAGCTATACCCCAATTAAAATATATATATATGTATACACAGGTTTAGTCTAGCAATAAAAATAAAAAACTTTCTCAGACTTCAAGGGCAGGAACAAGTCTATACTTCACAGCTAAGGGAAGATGTGAGCAATTCCGAGAACAATTTAGTGTGGATTAATTGGACACCCATTGTGGAAGCGAAGAGGAGATTTGAGACAGAAGGAAGAATCAAAGAGAAAAGAGAGGCTCTTTTTGGTGGTTGTTCCCTATTCTTGTTTCTAATTCTCTGCTCTCCTGAAAGAAGGGATGAGCACGCAGTTTGAGCTTTAGGTATAATGTCAAGGCTGGGAAAACTTTGAGGATGAGTAGGAGAGGTGGGGTCATGGATGCTACAATTTCAAAATAAGAATTCACGAATGGAAAGTAACCTTTAAAAACTGTATAAAAATTTTAAAAGTGAAAAAAAATTCATCAATTAAGGCAGAGATTAAAAAGGTCTTCACCAGTGGTACCCAACTCTGTGGTTTCATAAAGGTCTCTGGAAATTCTGAATAAAATCCCCCATCGCAACACCCAAGGCTCACCCCAGCACTCACTCACTGGTCGGTCTGATGCCTTCTGAAATTGTTATTGTGCTCTATTCACTCACCGCCTTTGGTGGCCACAGTTGGTTTTCTTTCTCACTCCGATACGAGAAATCCCAAAGCCCTCCCATCCTCCGTCTGTCATTGCCACCCACCAGGCCTTATGTCAGTCCAGAGACCCAAACATCATTAAAGGGGAGGAAAAATATAATCTGGTCCACATTGGCTGGCTCCCTGGCCTGGGCTGGTTCAGGCAGCTTTTGGCTTAGATACCCTGTCTTCCAAACACAATCTGTTTTCAAGATTCCTGGGCAACTTCAGGTCCAGGAGAGGGTTTGGTCTTAGCTTAATCAAACTCAGTCTCCTCTGTGTTCCCCTCTGCTGAGGTAGTACGACCCATGTACCCAAACTCAGTTTTTGGCCCATGTGACTTAGCTGTGTTCTTGGCTTCAGAAGAATCTCTCGGCCTTTCCTGGCTTGGTGGTGTTTTCTTTCTTTCATAACTTTGCTCTGCCAGTGGGTTAAGCATGACTCCATTTCTACAACATCCTAGAGGATTTTGGAAATGGAAAACTACAGAAGATGCTGATTGACCACATTTAAAGGAGACAGCTGGGCTTCCCTGGTGGCGCAGTGGTTGAGAGTCCGCCTGCCAATGCAGGGGACACGGGTTCGTGCCCCGGTCTGGGAAGATCCCACATGCCACGGGGCGGCTGGGCCCGTGAGCCATGGCCGCTGAGCCTGCGTGTCCGGAGCCTGTGCTCCGCAACGGGAGAGGCCACAACAGTGAGAGGCCCACGTACCGCAAAAAAAAATAATAATAAATAATAATAATAAAATAAAATAAAGGAGACAGGGCTTTAAATAGGACAAAGTCAGAAACTCCAGAATACGGGCCAAAACCTTACCTTTTCAGACCCCAGAGCACCAGATTCTGACTAGTGTGGATCCTGCAAGTTGCATAGTGCCAGAAAGTGCTAAAAAAAAATGCAGAATGGTTTTTGAAGTGCTCTGAACATATTTTTTTATCTAAATGAGTATAGTGTTGCCCCATTTTGTATATGTGTGTGTTTTCATCCTATGTGAAGTACCTGACCCCTTATTCTCTAGTTCTAAGAAGTAGAACTTTTAAAAAGTAGAAGACAGTTTTCTTTCTCCATGTCTTTGGATACACTTTTAATGTCTCCTTGGATCATCCTAAGAACATCCTTTTCTGGCTCTTCTGCAATGCAAGGATGCCCTCAGAGGAGGTTAGAGCCGCATTTGCCCCCCAAAGGCCCCAAGATGCTGTTCTTTCCTAGAGCTCCTGTGGCGTCTCTCACCAGCAGCTCTGGCAGATCTCAAGGTAAGGGCAGCTCCATTTTTAACCTTAGAAAACTTGTTTTCCTTATAAGTTCTTTCCTCTGCCCCAAACCCCATCATTTTCAGGATGACGGCTCTGTTCAGAAAGACTGAGGTTTCCAGGAATCAGACCTTCAAACAAGCAGGGATTTCTAGTATTATCTTTCTGGATTCCAAAAACGATGTTAGAATAGTGTTCTAAAGTAATAGAGTAAATAAGTGATGACAATTTGATTCAAACCCCAGTAAGCTGGACCCCAACTTCCCTGGTCTTAACCACTTGCATAGAAGCCTAGAGCAAACATAGGAGTTTTATGTTTGAAATATATTTTTTAAATAAAATCTATTTAAAAATTTAAAATATATTTTTTATATTTATGTTAATTTTTAAAAATATTTTTGGAAAAAAATGTTAATGATTAATCTTAGGGGAAAGAAACCGCCAGCTTTTTATCAGAGTCTCAGTAATGACTTAATCAATCAGAAACCACTGGTCTAAGTGGACTTATCAGAACTCTAGTCCAGGGAAAGCAAATTAGATTCAGTTCCCCAATGTGGCCCCTCTGATCTGTGGAGTGATGTGGTTTGGAGTGCTGTGTTCAGACAGATTCTGAAGCATTACTGGATCAGCAGAAAAAAACATGCACAGAAATATCTGTTGTGACCTCATTTGGATAATGATTTGAACAGCCTATTTTAAAAAATCATGAGACATCAGGGAAATCTGCACACTGAACATTTAATGATATTAGGGAATTATTAATGCTTTAGATGTGATCATGGTGGTGTGATTACATTTTGTGATTGTTTCTTTCAAATATACATTCTAAAATATTTACAGACGAAATACTACTACGTCGGTGATTTGTTTCAAAATGAGGGAGGGGGTGGGATATGGTGCTGGCTAGGGAGTAGGTGGAGGAATAGAGAAAACCAGATTGACCTTGAGTTGATCATTGTTGAGGAATCATTAAAATATTCTATCTTGCATAAATTTTTCCATAATACAAAATGTCCTTTTTTAAAAAGGTAAATCCAAAATGTTTTTAAAGGAAAGTAAAAGAGATACCTACCATGGATATGGTGAGTGGGGTAAATTGGAAGTTTGGTGGATGGGGAGGTAAGGTCTCTGTATAAGAAGAGTGAACTCTGTGCTAATCTCATCATAGTATTCTATAAATGAGGAAACAGATTCAAAGAGGAAGGTGACTTGCTCAAAATCACATTGCTAGAGAATAGAAGAATTAGTTAATGTCCAGGACCCTAAACCTAACAGCCTCTCTACTACAACCACCCCATGCCATGGGTGTAATGGCTTAATGTCAGAGCATAAAACATATTAAAATATCTTTCCTGCCCCTCTGGGTCCAAAGTGTCCTGAAGAATTGTGCAAACTATTCAATGTCAACTAATCAGAAAGGGCTTTTTTAGAGACATTTAGTTTAATTGTATTTTGATTGTAGTTTTATAAATTGTAATTTCTAGAATGACTGTAGATTCATGTGCAATTGTAAAAAGCAATACAGAGAGATCCTACATACTTTTACTCAGTTTCAGTGCTAACACCTTACAGAACTAGAGTAGAATGCCACAGCCAGGAAATTAGCATTGATACAACCCACCAATCTTATTTGGATTTCCCTAGTTCCACATGCACTGGTGTGTGTGTGTATTTAGTTCTATGCCATTTTGCATGTGTAGATTCCTGTAGTCACCACCTTAGTCAAGATACACAAGAGTTCCATCACCACAAAGATCCTTACAAAGGGGTGTTTTAATACATCACTATCACTGAGCATGAAATTCAAAACCAAAGAAATTATTGCCAACCCATAAATACTTTATTTTCTACTTGGATAGGGACTTGAGTAACCAAGAGAATGAAGCTAACCAAATGTGCAATATGAGTAAAAGAAGATGAAAGAAAATTGGTCCAGGTACATAAATGGATCCCATTTAAAAAAGTCAAGAATATTTTTGAGACTATTTTATAAAGCTGTATGTAATAAAAACTCCAATTTTCACACATTCAAATAACCAGATTTGTCATTTTTTTCTCCTTTAGCAAATGACTTAACTTCTCTCAGATGGAGCTTTTCATCTGTAAAATGTGCATAATTATACCTATTTATGGGGCAACTTGTGAAGATGAAATAATATATAAGAAAGCACTTTAAAAATGGTAGTAAAGTACTACTACTATCAAAAATATTGTGATGATTTTCATGAAGATAACACAAATGATAAATAATTCGGCTGACATCAAAAATTTATTTTTTAAAAGGATCTTCCAGGATATACCATATGCTCAATACTAGTTTATCCAATGTACCATACATCTTAATCCTATAGGTCTATAAAAAGGTCACTGATACTATGTATGATAATTCATGGGGGCTGAAAAATTCTGAGGCATCAGTATCTCACCCAAGGAAGAGCCCACTGAGAGTATTCAAACTTTCAGAGACAGAAAGGATTTTAATCTAATTGATAAATATACTGGCACCCAAAAATATCAAGGGACTTTTGGATCTGTATTGACGTTTTATTCAGTTCTAAATCTTTGACGTAGTCTCTCAGACATACAGTAATTGTGAGTTTTCACTTTAATATTTGATTAACCAGGACACTGGATTCCTTAAGAAATTGGTACCCTGGAGAGGTAGCAGCATGGCAAAGTGTGGATGGATTGAGACCATGAACAAAAAGCTATAAGCCCAGAACAGGCCCTGCTATTAAAGGTAATACTTCACCTCTTCAAGTCTTATGAGGAACTAAAGGGGTTAACCCACCAAATTTCTTTGAGGTTTACAGTTCTATGTTTCCACTAAGTGTTTAAGTTCTTCTCTGCTGATATTACCTGTCTTCATCAGCTCTCAGGAAAGTGGAAACACTAAATCAAGCACACTCCTTGGGCATGCAGGTCCACTTTTATGGCAATTTATTAGTTATGCAAATTATTTTTATTTCTACCAGGTAATGGAGTTTCCGTTTTTAAAACAACTATCATGGAATCTTCTCTTTTCAAATACTGCCCCCGACCCCTGCCACCTCCCCAAACAGAAACCACCCTGGAAGGAGCAGATCTTAGTGAAATTTTAGAAGCAGTGGCCTTGCCTGATAGGCTCTATTTAAACACCACTTCTAGAATTAAATGCCAAATCCTCAGTTCAATGCACTGCTTCATTAGTTATTAATGAGGCAACATATTTGTTCAAAATTTATGATTGTTGACTTGCTCCCATCACTGTATGAAATATTAACGTAGCATTTGTACTTGCAACCATTTGCAGACATTAGATTGTGTATTTGCATATTCATGAACACTCATAAATGTTTAAGGAGACAGCACAGAAAGCATGGGAGCTGTCAGACAGCCAGTAAAAAGGCATATTTACCGCGTTAATAAGTATTTGAGTTTATAGGCCAAAACGATGAGTAACAAATTAAGTGAATTTCTGGTTTGCCTATTGCAGAGAACTAGGGATTTTGCCATTTTTTTAAAGCTTTGTAAACGTAAAATTCATTTCATAGATGCTGAATAAATGCTTATTGTTTAGTCACCAAATGTATGGCTTTGCTGCACAGAAATTCCTAAGTGTGTTAGGCTTTTAGAAATTTCATTTTCATCCTTGCTGATTCATAGTTCCTCTGCCTTGGGCTTCCCTTCTATCAACGTAATGTGGAAAAGCAAATGTGTCATATACTGAGCCATAATTATTTCCTATTTTAGTTCTATTGAGGAACCTGGGCAAATATATGCTCCTGTGTTACAACACTAGCCAAGGTACTTGACTTAGTCTATCAACCTATAAAAACTTGGGCCTACAGGTTAAAGGGTGCATGGAGCATTAATGGACAATGAGAGAGAGAGGCATAAAGCATCCAACTAACAAACCCCTGACTTACAAATAATCTACATATACAAATGGTCTCTAACATCCCATCAAACCCACTCTATTACAGGGAACTTTACCCCTTGCATGATGAAAAACCAAGGAACTTTTGGAAGTGTTATGGGTCAATAATGGGGAAAGTGTTAAATTGGATCCCTACCTCATGCCATACACAAAAAATCAATTCCAGATACATTAAAATAACTGGAGATTGAAGGAATAGCTGTAAAGTTTATATTACATAAAACCAATACAGAAAAATGTCTTCATGACCTCAGGGCATGGAAGAAAGAATCAACCCACCTTATGGACAGTGTTACTACCTGGGCCACATCATTGTTAAATGTCTCAAATATCATCTCTGGGTAAACGGATGTGTAAGGTAGCTCACCATATCCTTGTACCAGCAAAAGAAGGGGGTCATGGTGGGTCATCGCTGGCCTCTGTGTAATGGCCTAATTTTTCTACTGGTCACTGCATGCCCTGCTGGCATCTGCTACTCAATTCTGCAACTGGTGTATTTAGGTTCTTTTCCTTCTTGGCTCAGCAAGGACATGATGCCTACTCAGGTGACCCAGTCTCAGCTCAACTTTTGCTCATACTATTTAACTCTGGCATCTGAAAGTGATTTCCATTTGATGTTTAACCTCCTCAGCAGGCCAAGGCAACAGGGCCAGTTTACCATCATTGCAGTGATTCCCAGTAATCTTACCTGCCAGAAGTACCACCACCTTCCTTCTGTGTTTCTCCATAGAGCAAGTTGGAACGTCTAGGTATTTTGGAAAGCATAGGAAACTAAGTAGGGTAGGAGACCCGGTTCAACTTGTCACCCTCTTAATCATGACATAAGAGCAATTTTATTCTGATTCATAGATTGGTGTAGAGAGGGTAGGAGATTACTGTATGAAATGGTGTTCTCTCAGAATATCACATAACAAACAGGGGGAAACTCCTTGTACTTTCAGAATTTTTGTGATTTGCACTGAGGTGGGAGGTTAACATAGATGGTGAGTCTGGTGTGTTTGTCTCTGATCTCTTCTTTGCATCTCTTTGTCTCCCTTCCCTTCCCCACAATCATCTTGGGCTAACAGAGAGATTTTTCCTCCCCCTTCTGTGCAGCAATAACCTCCCCTACATCATGTCGTCTCTTTCCAGAAACACATTTACTCTGTCCTTTCCCTGGGGCCATGATGGCAGAAAGGCTACAGAGAAAAACACACTGACTTTCTGGGAAGGGAATAAAATCTAACCTTCCATGCACACAGCCTTTGATGAGTCAGAGACAATGCACACACACACACACACAGAGCACACTCACAGACAAACACATATTTTAACTTCCACTGATCAGAAGAAATTCATTTATTAATTCAACATATATTTGTTGTGACCCCCATATAGGTACAGTGGTGTAGAAAACAGAGAAAGCTCTTCTTTAAATGAATTATATTTTCTATTTCCAGGAAAGAAATAAGGAATAAACAAAACAATCAAATAAATAAATAATCTATCAGGTTATTATAAAATGCTAAGGGAAAAATAAAGCAGGGTAAGAGGACAGAGTCCGATGGATTGATGGGAAGGATGCTTTATTGGCTATGATGACCAAGGAAGTTCTCTCTTAAAAGATGACTTTCAAGCCGGGACCAGAATAAACAGAAGGAATAAGCCATGTGGACAGATGGTGAAAGATCATTGGAGGCAGAGGAAATAGCAGGTCAAAGGCCCTGAGGCCAGAGCATGCTGGGCACAGTTCAGCATTACTAAGGAGGCCACTGTAGTGAGAAAGGAAGAGGAGAGGTAGATGAGGTCCGGGAGATGCTGGCAGGAAAAATCATAAGCTTAGATCACAAATTCAGATTTTATTCTTCATGGTTAGAGAAGCTATTGCAAAATTTCTAGAAGAGTGATGCGATCTCACTCTGGCTGCTACATTGGGAATGGACTCTACAGGGCAAACGTGAAAGCTGAGAGACCAACTCAAAGGCTCCTGCAATAATCCAGGTGAAAGTGACTCAGACCAAAGAACTGACTACAGACGTGAGGAGAAATTGTCGCATTCTGCAGATATTTTGAGGATAAAGCCAGGGGGATTTGGATATAGAGTGTGAAACAAACAAACAAAAAGAGTCAAAATGATTCCAAGGTCTGGGACCTGAGGAACTTGAATAATGTTGAGATGAGGAAGGCAGTGAGAGAAGTAGTTTGGAGCTGGGGATCAGAGTTCAGTTTTGGACATATTTGGGATACATATCTCAACCAGAGAGAGATGTTAAATAGGCAACTGGATATGTGAGTCTGAAGTTAATAGCATAAGTCAAGGATGGAGCTAAAATATGAGTCATTGACATAGAGGAGAGATATGAAGCCATTGTACCGGATGAGATCACCTAGGGTGGAATTTTAGACAGAAGAGAAAATAGAGGTGAGCATTAATCCGTATAACACTCTAATATTTAGAGGTCATGGGCCTGAGAATAATCTAGAAAAAGAAGACAAATCAGTCATTGGGACAAGAGGAAAATGAGAAAAACGTTGAAATCAAGGAAGTGTTTCAAGGAGCAAGGGTAGCTGGGGGGTGGAAGTGGGATGAGGGAGAATTGCCCATTGGCCTTTGCATGTGGGAGCCATCAGTGCTTGGTGAGGTCAGTGTCTGTAGGGCCTTAGTATGATGGTTCAACAGAGAAAGGAGAGGGGGAGAAAAGCTTTGAAAGCAAGTGAATTTTGACATAGACATCTTTCAACCTTGACCCTATGGTCAAGATTGGTCCCTTCAAAGGACAGAACAAAACGGAGAAGCCACCTCTCCTTCTCCATAAAGAACCTGCCCTGAGTACTCCAGCACAGGGAGTGCAAGTTCCTAAAGCTCCTACAGCAGCAAGCAGTGAGCTCCGTCTGCACTGCTGAACGCAGATATGCTTCAGGACTGGAACACGCCTTTGTTAATTCAGTGCCTCCATTACATCCTATTCCCAGCTCCATCCTCCAGCCCCTCCAGCCCCTCCAGCCCCTCCAGCCCCTCCACTGATGCTCCAGAAGCACAGTCCAACTTGAACTGGGCAGCCTGCCGGTGGGGGTGGGGTGGGGGATGAGCAGTGGAGGCTGTAGCCAATTCAGGCAGGTTGGTGGCATCCTAATAAAGCTTCTGTTTATCTAACCCCACCTTCCAAGGAGCTCCATGGACCTTAAAGACATTAGCTCATGCCTTCTCCTCACTATGAAGTGGGGAGTCAGATTCCTTGGGCTCTGTTCTACGTATGAATAAAATAATGTGTGACACCAAAGACTGTGACCATCTCAGAGCCATGGATTATTCAGCATGACTGGAGCACCTTCGTGGCTGAGGAGCTCACCAGGATGAAAGAGCCACATTAGAGTGTAATTTGTGTGAGGGAGGCAGGACAAGAGTGGTTAACCGTGCAATCTAAGGACAAATATGTGAAACTGACCTGAGCTCTGCATACGGGGGTCAGTATTAGGTTGTGTGAGGGCTTAGCCCCTCGCTTTACATTGTGACTCCACCCAGGACACTTGTAACTGTAATAGAACCACCTGAGGATTCAATGACATAACACATGTAAAGGACTTCAAATAGAGCCTAGCACAGAGTAAGCACTCATGGACGACATGTGAAAAAATAGGTTTATGTAATACTACTACTAATAGCAATTATTATTTAAGGAGAATAAAAGAATACATAGTATATATATATATATATACACTTACCTTTCTAGCTCATTCTATCGAGAGAGAGAATATTCTACCAGTCTTCTTCTACTTACAGAGATGGTTGTTTGAAAAAGGAGGGGCCTTATCTAGGAACTTGGTGTCACCAAACAGAGAATTGTCATGTAAGTCAGAGTAATTCTAGCTACTTTAAAAAGTTAAACCCCAAATTTCAGTGACTTAATACACTAAATGATTTCTTGATTGCGTAATAGCACCAGACACGTGAACAGGCTGGCAAGCAGTCCTCCTGCACATGATTGCTCAAGGACCTAGACTGATGCCAAATGCAACATATGGCTTTCAAGGTCACCCTGGAGGTCATCTCCAATACCAGAAGGGGAAAAAAACATGGAGGAGCATGCAGGGTGTATGTGCTACGAGGAGAGGCTTAGCATGGACCAAGTCTAAAAATGAAACACAACACTTTCACTTCAGGGACTTCCCTGGTGGCTCAGTGGTTAAGAATCCACCTGCCGATGCAGGGGACATGGGTTTGATCCCTGATCCAGGAAGATCCCGTATGCCACGGAGTAACTAAGCCCGTGCGCCACAACTACTGAGCCTGTGCTCTAGAGCCCGCGAGCCACAACTACTGAAGCCCGCACATCTAGAGCCTGTGCTCTGCAACAAGAGAAGCCACCGCAATGAGAAGCCCACACACCACAATGAAGAGCAGCCTCTGCTTGCCGCAACTAGAGAAAGCCCGCGCACAGCAATGAAGACCCAATGCAGCCAATAAATGAAAAATTTTAAAAAGATAAAGAGTTAAAAAAATAAAAACATTTTCACTTCATTTCATTGGGTAGCACTCAGCTGGAATACATATCTCAACCAGAGGGAGATGTTAGGTAGGCAGTTGGATATATTAGGATCTAGAATTCAGAGAACAGGTCCAGGCTAAAGCTGCAAACGTGAGAGTGAAGCCCTGACACTGGGAGGTGGGATCCTGGAAAATACAAACACTGGAGGGGCAACCACTTCCCAGTGTCAAGATTGTGCCACGGAAGCTCTCAGTGAGCAGCCTGGTCTCCTTCAGCTCCACTTCCAAGACTCTGCTCATTCTGCGTGTACCGGAGTGTGCAGATCAGAGGAAGATGACTTTTCTGATAAGAAAATGCTCAGATATAAAAGACTGAACCTGATATCAGTTGAAGTTTGAATCAAAGTTAGCTTGCCGAACAAAGTAATAGGGGGGCAGCTCCTTCCACTGGCTAACTGGGAAGGGAGGAAGATGGGGTGCATGGGAGCAGGGAGGAGATGGGAGAAGGGATGATAACTCAAGGGCAGGGCAGATACAGCGACCTTCTAGAAACAGTGGCCACTGAGAGCTTTCATGTGAAGAGATAGCCCAGGAACTTTAGGATATTAACTCTTCATGATTTCCTGCTCCGGCTTATACAGTGGTCCTTTTCTGTTTTCCCGGGGTAGAGCTAGGCTTTGAGAGACCTCACACTTATACAATTTGGGAGCCCCTCATTTAAAAAAAGAACAAAAAATTGCAAATACAAAATTTAGTTACAAAGTGAATATTTATCTAGAACAAGAAAATGGATCACAACAAATTCCACATTTTAGAAGCAACAAATACCACAGACATCATGAAATCCAGACAAATAACACAATATTTTTATTAATTAGCAGCCTGAATCACTTCTATCATTCTTTTTTTTGACATCTTTTGGCTGCATCTGCTTTGATTGTCACTTCTTATAACAAGGGCTTTATAATACAGTTTTTCATAGAATTAAAAGATAATTCAATCATTCTTCTTGGAGAGTTGATTAAAATACATTTTTATTGTTGATAATTTTAAAAGGTTTCTTTCAGATTCACAATTTGTTATGGTCAATGTCATGTAAATTTTGAGGATTTTTGTGAAATTTAGGAAAACTTCTACCAAGTTTGTTATATGCACAGTTACAGATGTACTTAACCTCTGAGGACTGCTACGTGCTTTTGCTCTGCAAACACAACAATTATAGTCTATTCTGCACAATTCCCACCAAAAGAGAAAAAACTATGGTGCATTTCTAATTGTATACGCTGAAGAAATGGAATATACTCCTGACAGATCACTTATCAGTCTTTAGGGAGAACTGAATCCTCCCCTTCCAATGATAAACATCAATCTTTGGGAGACTGTGTGCAGACTAGCTTCTGGCCTCATACTCTTTGCTGTTTCTCCTTTATCACCCACATCCTTGCAGTGTCAGGTGCTGTTGGATAAATGCATTTCACTATACAACATCTGACTCCCTCCCCCACCCAGTGAGCAGTTTGAGGACCTTGGATACCAGCCCCCTACTGGAACCTCCAGCAACATCACTGAACTAAACTCCAAAGTCCCTGTGAACCACAGACACTAAATTCCTCTAAACCAAACTAAGCTCCCCACCTTAGTTGAATCCAAAAATGCTCACATGTACTTCAGTACCTTCCGATTTGAAGGGAGGTGTGATTAAGGGGAAAGGATTATCGGTCTTAATCAATTGTTATTAAGATAGCTTGTATTTTAATATATTAAATAATTCAAAATTATTAATTTTATTTAATTAAAAATATGACTATGTGAGCACATTGCCGGTGCCTTAAAAGAGGCCAACGTAAGTAAGGGTCCCTTTGCTTCCTTAGCTTCATGGTAAATCCCCTCTGGTTCTCCCCACCCCCTCAAGCAAGTGGTGTTCAGCACACAGCTTTATGTTAGTGCTTCGTTGTTGTGTTCGTTTCCTAGGGCTGCTATAACAAATTACCTTAAACTGGGTGGCTTGAAATGACAGACGTTTATCTTCTCATAGTTCTGGAGGCTAGAAGTCTTTAACAAGGGTGTCAGCCAGGCCACACTCCATCTGACTCCCTAGGGGAGAACCCTTTCTCGCCTCTTCCAGCTTCTGGCACCTCCTAGCAATCACTGGTGGTCCTTGGCTTGTTGGTGCATCACACCAAACTCTCCCTCTGTCTTCACCTCTCCTTCTTCTCTTTTTCTGTCTCTTATAAGGGCACTCTCATTGGATGTAAGGGCCACCGTAAGCCAGGATGATCTTGACCCTCACCTTAATTGCATCTGCAAAGACCCATTTTCTGTCAATGTAAATTAGGATATTTGTTACATTAATAAACAATGTAAGTCAATATATTAGCTTATGCTGATAAATATGTGATATCTATCTATATTGTTATAGATATCTTTGAAGATAAAAAGGAAGGAAAAATGTCCAATGAAGAAAGAATGGCTGATTTAACTTTTGAGAACTCAGTAATTCCTAATAGTGAGATTTCATAAAGGTTAACAATTACAGTTTATGAAGAAAACACTTAGCTGATGCTCTGATTGTAAGAGGGTCTTTCATGGTGGTTGATGGGGACTCGCAGGTCAGTCCAAGACCACCACCACCCTTCCTTGGAACAAACGACTACGAGGCTGGATGCTGCAGCTGGAGTGGGTCAGAGTTATTCTGAGATCGAAGTTCAGGGCTTCAATGTCTCAAATCCTCCTCTTAGTGTATCAGCAAAATATGCCAGTATTTGAGGAATGTCACCTCCCATGGACTCTTTAGTGTCACAGCCCTCTGCCTAGTCCTCACCCCTCAATAAAGTGCTATCCCTAGTGATCACAGTTTTGCAGGATCAGCCTGGGCAGAACCAGGCTTGAAAGGCTTGTCATCAGTACATTTGACCTCTCTACTGTGATCTCATTATAGTTTTTCTAGAGCCTTCCTTTCTTTCTACTTTTTCTGAGCTGCCGTGGCCTTGAGATTTTCCACTTGGGATGAAAGATCTCACCAATGCTTTACTGTTAATTTAATTTGATGCCTCCTTTCCCAGGACTGTTTACATGCTTTCTCTGTTTCTAGGAGGAAAGAAGATAAAAAAGGAAAGGAGGTAAAAAAGGAAAATTCCAAATACCTTGTTACCTGTGTACGGGAGATATTTTGCAACCAGGATTTCCCATCATCCTTGGAATCACCTTTCATAGGAAAACAGCCCAGTGCCTTCCATGAAAGAACCCAGCCCTTCTCAACCTGAAATGCTAATGACATTGGCATTTAGCAGACACGGTATAGTGTAGACATTCATATCTCAGACTAGGATTTGTCATTCCTGATACCAGATGGTATTCAAGACATGGGATTTTCCCCCTTGCTCCTTTAGTACTATTCCCTCTTGCAAACAAAAGCTTTTTACATGGTGAGTAATTTGTAAAGCATAAACTGGACTCATAAATAAATATTTATTTTTATGTAAATCTTGGCAAACTGAGGCAGCTACTTTACAGACGTGATTAAAATTTAAAAGGCAGCATTGTGAATAGAAGATAATAAAAGGTCGTTATTTACAATGGCCCTATTTACAATACAATGCTAAATTTATTTTAATAAATAATAATTTTATATTTATGGACAGTCATTTATAGACAAGCAATAAAAACTTCCATTTCTCCTTACTGGATTTTTCAGTACGGTATATAAATCAAATTCTTCACTCAACCCTGCATTCATACTTTGAGCTTGCTGGGTTTTATCTGAGTAGTCAAGTCTGTTGTTTCTTAAATCTGTTTTCTTTATAATAAATGACTTTATTGATTTGGTTTGAGCTCAGCTCCAAATATAGCAGAATAACACTAATAGTCCAAGAAAGAGAGGGAAATGAGAGAGCATTTTATCAGCATGTTTCAGAGTTGCAGGTAAAAACCATGGTGGTTAGCAATTTCTTTGTACAGTAACCACTTACAAAGACTTTAAATAGGAGGCTGTTAATAGCAGAGTCCAAGTCACCATGTTTTCTTCTGACTTTGGGTGACTTTTTTCTTTTCTAGCAAGTTTTTTTTGACTTGATTATGTTTAATAACTTTAACTGATGACAAAGGGAAAGTTTTTCTGTGGGGGAAAATTGTGTGGTTGGAAGTTTCCCAAATTTCTGCCTTATTCTATCATAGAAAAGGGCCTATGCTAGTTTTAACCCCAAAGACAATATTGTCAAAATAGGTTTAATGGGTTAAAAAAAATTCACTAAGTTGGACCAGTGAGAAAAGTCAACCTATGCTGAGATATTATGCCTGTCGTTTTATTTATTCAGTCAAGAATTATTTATTGAGCACAAACTATGTGCTAGGCTCTGCATTAGGTACTACAGTTAGAGCAAGTTGTCAGGAAGTTGGCCGATCCCTAGGAAAGAGCCAAGGGCAAATGTGTGTCCAAAGGCATCCACTGCAATAATGAATGGATGATGTCCAAGAAGATTTGTGTCTGTCGACATAAAGAATGGGTGGGAAAAGTCAAGACACTAAAAAACAAATTCTTTCTCATGCAAAAAGGGTAGAAGCAGTGGAACTTTGATGCACTTGATCAGGACTCTTGCTTTAACAACTTCTGATTATCATCACCCAGTTGGACCTTAAAGGTAACTCTGACAACTGAGTGAGAATCTTGTGGACACTTAGGGGTGAACTTGGGATGCCTGACTCTGCCTTGTGCTCCCTTCAACATCGAAATGTCATAATCTATAAAATGTTACAACCAAATATGAAATATTACAACTAAATGATGAATTCATTAGCTCAATTTATCTGTTCTCATGGCTGAACAATGACTCTAAACTTTAGATCTATTCTTATCTCCAATACTATAAATTCCAATACTATAAATACATGCTTGATACGGGGACAAAGACAGGGTTTTCTTCTGATATTGCACTACGAATCCAAAGGGTATTAGACTGCAACCCCAGTGACTCACATCTCGCAGTAGTCATGCCTGTGTGATCCCCTCCCACACTGACTCTTGGCTTGGCCAACGAGATATTAGCAAACACAATGTCTATAAAAGATGAATATCATACTGAGTAAAATAAGCCAGACAGAAAAAGATGAATATCATATGATATTGCTTTTAGGTGGAATCTAAAAAAAATGATACAAATGAATTTATGTACAAACCAGAAATAGACCCACAGACATAGAAAACAAACTTATGGTTACCAAAGAGGAAAGCTGAGGGGGAAGGATAAATAGGAATTTGGGATTAACATATACACACTATTATATATAAAACAGATGATCAGTAAGGACCTACTGTATAGCACAGGGAACTATACTCAATATTTTATAATAACTTATAAGGGAAAGGAATCTGAAAAAGAATATATATATATATATATATATATGAATCACTTTGCTGTACACCTGAAACTAATACAACATTATAAATCAACAGGTCTATGAAATCCGAGAAAAAAAGAGAGAGAGAGATGAATAAGTGCTTGCTCATTAGGGCTCTTGGAATGCTCAGTATTGGAATCCAGCTGCCATGTAAAGAAGTCTGAAGTAGTCATGTGGAAAGAGAGAGAGAGAGAGAGAGAGAAATTCCAGTCTTCAAGCCACCCTCACCAACATCCCAGACACATGAGTGGAGCTATCTGGGTTATCCCAACCCCAGATACCATTTGACTGCAGCCACGTGAGAGATCCTGTGTGAGACCAGCAGAAGAACCACCAAGCTGAGCCCCAGCCATCCACAGAGTCCTAAGAAAGATTGTTATTTGAAGCTACCATGTTTTGGGGTGGTCTGTTACACAGTAAGAGATACCTGAAACATCAAGGGACTTTGAATAAATGCAAAAAAAGAAGAAGAAAAGAAGAGAAATAAGAGGAGGAGAAAACAAAATTTACTTATATACATCTAAGAGTTTACACCAAATAAACAAGTTGACAAGACTTGCTAAGAGTTTTTCAGTTTTTCCTCGGTTTATATATAACTTTTAAAACTAATTATATTGTCACTGTCTAGTATATATCTTCACAAGAAGCAAATTCCAAAATCAGCCTCCCAGTGGAAAATTCGCCCATGCAGATGACCAATTGTGAAAATCTGTGTGCAACTTTGCGAAAGAGCATCAAACTTAGAACCAATGACAAGGCCTTCAGAAGTAACGATTCCACCTCAAGGCCCACATTAGCTGAAAATTGCTCTGGTAGAGTTATAAGCTGACATCTGCAAAGAATTTACAGCAACCACTGTTATCTAACACCTCCTCTCCAATTAAGAATACTGACCTTGGGCTTCCCTGGTGTCACAGTGGTTAAGAATCCACCTGCCAATGCAGGGGACACGGATTCGAGCCCTGGTCCGGGAAGATCCCATATGCCGCAGAGCAACTAAGCCCGTGCGCCACAACTACTGAGCCTGTGCTCTAGAGCCCGCGAGCCACAACTACTGAAGCCTGTGTGCCTAGAGCCAGTGCTCCGCAACAAGAGAAGCCACCACAATGAGAAGCACATGCACCGCAACGAAGAGTAGCCCCCGCTCGCTGCAACTAGAGAAAGCCCGCGCGCAGCAACAAAGACCCAACGCAGCCAAAAATAAGTAAATTAAAAAAAGAAGAATACTGACCTTTTCAAAGTTTTAAGGAACGGTAGTTTTTAAATTTTTTCTCTTCCGTTATTTTAAAATCAACCTTTACATCGTCCTTGGACATTCAACCCTAAATCACATAGTACAGTCTCAATTTAATCACACTGAAATGAATCCAGTAGTCAAGGAATGGTTGTCAGAAATGGCTTACAAAGAAAGGCCTGGGGGTAACATGATGAAGGCAGAAAAAGCAAATATCGAACCGTTGTGGTCCTCTTTGTTTGGCAGTACTTCCTCCACAGTTTTCTCTTTTTAACAGAGAGCTGAGAACGCTTCATCTTTGTATTTCTCAGGGGATTCTTGGAGTTTGAAGAGGCCAAGTTTTCCTACCTGCAGCTGAAGATTAAGACTTTAGAGACTTCTGGAGAGGCTGCTTCTCCCGGGTTACTGATAGAGAGGACAAGAACTACTGACTGCTCTGGATGGGAACAAACAGGCACAGTTTGGGGTCATCCTGCTTCGTGGACGGCAGCTGCCCACCATGACATGGTGGGATATTAATGGTTAGTAAACCTCTGGTGCTTGGGAAGAATTTGAAAGGAAAGGAGTGTGAATTGGGAATTCTTAGGTCTAGCTGGGGAAAGATATTTAGAAAAATACTAATTCATTAGAAGAACTGCTTTCAAATAAAATCTAAGTTAACCAAGCTCCTCAGAGAATGTCCATTTTGAAAATTTAACTTTCTCATTAACTATTATTTTTATAAGTTGTATTAGTTTCCTATTGCTGCTAACAAATTACCACAAACTTAGTGGCTTGATTAAAACAACAAAATTTATTATCTTACAGCCCCAAAGTCAGAGTCAGAAATGAGTCTTACAGGCTAAAATCAAACAGGTAGGACTGGTTTCTTCTGGAGACTCCAAGAGAGAATCTGTTCTGTGCTTCTTCAGGTTTCCAGAGGCTCTCAGTATACCTTGGTTTGTGGCCACATCACTCCCACTCTGCGTCTATCATTATATCACTTTTGTCACCTGACTCTGGAGCCCGAGCCCTAATCATCCAGACTCCACCAAATTGCAGTGGCTAACACCCTGCCATGGCCCATGCCCAGCTCTCACACAGTGGGTGATGATGGTCCCCCAGAGGGAGAAGAGGAGATGGGGTTCATGTTCAGATAGATAGAGCACCCATTTCCCCTGCTTGGTGGACCTTGACATACCTGTATTCAGAAAACTTGTCACTTCCTTATCGAATCCATTATCGATTTATTGGGCATCTTTTGTACTGCGTACTTTAACCTCAAGAGCTTCTTAAGGCCTCTTTTGAGAATGGGAGAGGGTGTGAATGCCTGTTAAAGAATCTTGTCTTACCCTCCTGACTTTCATATGGATTCTGAGTGGCTTTGTTCAGGCCAGGCTGAGGGCAGTGACGCTAGTCTTTCAGTGTCTACTGGCAGCGACAGTAGAGAGGGACATTCACTTTGAACTTCATCATCCCAGCTCAGAGACAGAGCTGCCCAGAAGACTATGCTGGAGGGTGCTGGGCAAAGCAGCAGGTGTTTAAGAAGGCAAAGAGGCAAAAGCACATTGTTAGGAAAAATTGTCCCCAAGCCATGAATTGGCCTTTTATCACTGTCACTATGGCTTATAAACCCCTGTAACGTGTGGCTTTCAGAGAGGGGAAGCTAAGTTCAGGGCCCGATGCCCTGCCAAGAGCTTTATAATGCATAGAACAAAAAAGATGAAATGTTTCTCCAGCCACATGGCCTTCCCTCCCCACCCAACCCCCTTCCCTGGGGGAAAATCATAAACACAGACAGCAGAATGATGCACCTTTATTATTTCTCGAGTTCTTTCTCTGCAGATGACCTATAGAAGTGATTTAATGTAGATCTGCTGGAGTTCCTGCACTTTCCATGGGCTCCTCCAGCCGAAACTGGTTGATTTCTTTGGGGTGTTATCACTCTGACCTGCTCCACAAAGTAGCAAACAAAGTCCAGCAGGATATATCAAGCTCAGCTGGACTCTTTGCTTTCACACAACCTGCTTGATTAGGAGAATTGCTGTGCCCTTGTCACAGGGCTCCTGGTACAGTCGGCAAAGATTGGGCTGCCATTGATTTCTGCATAATATGGATTTACACTGCCTCTTCACAGCAGCGTGGCTCTCACACCCCACAATAACCTAGCAAGGATTGTTTTGTTTTCTTTCCAGGCTTCTTCTGCTGCTTCATACTTATACCGAGGTTGAGTTCTAAAAACATGTCATTCCTGGAGGTAATATGTGGCTTATTACCCAGCGCTTTATGCTGCATTAATTGCAGCTTGATTTAGACATTTCCCATTTGGTGACTGAGTTGCGATCATACAGACATGTCATGTTCTAAATCAATAATGTGGAAGCAGAAAGAGAGCCAAACAATTGTATGTGCCTCGTTCTTCTCAGGGGAAGGCCCAGGCAATTGTTACCGGAACATGATGCTATTTGTTTATTGGGAAGTGGTGTTTATCTGGTTCCTTTCTTAGAGTGGTTATTCACCCTGGACCTGCCTTCAGGAGCCTCACCCTTCATGTCTATGTCTCTTTCCCTGTTTAAAAAAAAAAATGACTAAGTTTGAAAGTGAGTGAACAAGGTACAGAGGTTTTATTAAACATTCTAAGACATGCTCCATAATATGCAAATAGCAGGGACAAAATATGGATTTGGTGACCAAATCTTACTTTATTCAATTACTCATTATTTAAATTTATGGTGATGTTCTAGCAATCATTAAGGAAGAACAATTTAGAGCCATGTCTTCATGCTCATTTCAGCATTATGCATATAGTGATTATAGTATGTATAGTGAAGACTGGAAAATAGCATAAACATCCAACAGCGGGATGTAATAAATAAATTACAGCTCCTTCATCCTGTGCAATTATATTCAGCCACAAAGTAACACAACATTGTAGATCAACTATACTCCAATAAAAATTTTAAAAAATATTCAGTCACTAAAAATTATATAGACCTATATTTTACTAGGTGTTTATAATATTCTTTAGTGAAAGAAAGTTACACAACAAATTTAGAGTATAATATTTTTTTTCTTAAAAAAAAGAACAAAACACTTTAAATATAATATACGTGCATATTTTCTGGGAAGATATAAGGATATCACAGAAAGCATTTGAGAGATCTATATTCCAATATATTATTAGATGTTAACTCTGAGTTGAAACTGTGAATTTCAGTATGTTGAACTATATGAAATTGCTGACCACCTACCATTTTGCCCTACAAAAACATCGTTTTCATATAGTTCATGCTAATTCCTTTCATTGTGGTTTTATGCATTTTCTGTTTTGTAAGTACTGATCATTTTTAAGCTTATAATAAGGAAAGTTTCACTTCTCTGAAATTATATTATGATGGCACTTATCATCTTGTATTGCAATTATGCATTTGCTTTCTTCTCTCTCTCTGCCCACCCCTGCAACTTATCTAACCATTAAACTAAGGAATCTAAACATCTTTTATTTCTGTATCCTCAATGCTTAGCACAGTGCCTGACCCTAGTAGACATCAATGAAATTTTGTTTAATGAATGAAAAATGCCTTATGATTGAGAAGCTAAGAAGTTGCCTTGAATCAGTGGGAGAGTGTCAAGGCATACACGCCTGTGCATGATGATGACATTGAGCAGAAATTCATTTGGGATTGTTTATCTAAAGTGTGGATAGTATTGTCCTGATGGAGTTGTATTCACTGCCCATCTTCTCTTGATGAAGAAAAGACTAGACCTAGAATTTCATTATTACTATTAGTTTTATTGTTTAGTTTTTGCATTTGAAGATACGATATAACTAGCAGTTTATTAATTATATAATATGATTAAGTAAGTCTTTGTTCTAAATGGAGAGGTATTAAAATAGATCAAACCCTCACAGTCTGCAACAAATTCAGGTATTCTGAATAATACGGCTCATTTTAGTCATTAAAAAAAAAATCTCCTAACAATGTTTAAGCCATAGTGTTAATAAAATTATCAAAACAATAGACTTATGAATCTTGCTTCCTCTTCCTTTCCCTCATCCATATTTGCCAGGGGTTGGGGGGTGAAGGGGTCTACCTTAAAGAAAAGTAAGTATCAGATAGAGAAAGATAGATAGGCAGAGACAGAGAAGGGGAGGGAGGGGAACAAAAAGAAAGAAAGGAAGGAAGAATGGGAAGAAAAGGTAGGAAGGAAGGAAGAAGGAAAGGAGGGAAGGAGGGAGGGAGGGAGAGAAGGGGAAGAAAGAAGAAAGAAAGGAGGGAGGAAGGGAATCAAAGCAAAAATACAATGTCAGATGATTCTATGCAATTGGATAATCAAACCCCACTCATCAGTATTTCCCTGAACTGATATATTGCACATTATCTACAGAAGACTGTCTAAATATCTACCTACCTCCTAAACATTTTCTAGAAGAAGCAGTTGACATGCTGGATTTAGAAAGCTGAAAGTGGTTAACTGATTAGAAATGGATAGCATGAATAAGATGGAAATTAGCCAGTGGAGAGCAATTCTAGGAAGCAAACTAGGTAAACCAAAAGAGAGTACTGACCAGGGACCAGTGGGAAAATGAGACAGTCATGTGGGAGAATAAATAGCCAGCCTTGAAGTCCACAGTGAGGATTGTTAGCTTGATGGAGTGTTTTGAGGGATAAAATAATGGTATCAAAGATTACTTCTTTACAGGTATTGAGAATTGACTGTACATTGGGAAATTATCCACAAATTCAGGAGAAAGTTGGATATGATGGCAGGATTCCAGCCAGAGTAGTGGGGGCAAAAGGGAAAGGACTAGATTATTTCAAACAGAGAAAAATAGATATTTAACTACTTAAACTGGATCTTAAAGAAAATTTACATTGCAAAAAAATATGGAAACATAATTGAACTGCTTCAAAACCTGGAGCACATGGAACACATAGTTCAACCAATTTTCTTTTTTAGGTTTCAAGTTAGTTTGGTGTTTCACAGGAAGACACTGGGCATCTTTCAGGAAGTGTTGGTAGAGTGATGCCACATTTGCATCATCCTCTCCCTGGAACCCACTGAAATGGAGACCTGTCTAAAGACGGAGTAACCCCTGGATGGAATTTCTCTTTGCCAAATGTCAGTTCTCCCTCAGAGCCTCACCTGGGTTCACCAACAAGAGTCATTTTGGTTCTGAGTTCTGTCCTTTCATGTTGGGTTCTAACTGAGAGCTACAGGATACGTGGGGCTTGATATAAACCTTTGTGTCTTCCCACATTTTGAGTGAACAAGTCCAAAAATAAATAGGAAGCAACATAAAAACCTGAGGTGAAAGAATAACTGGGAAATTTAATAAAGAAGAAGCGGCATGTCCAATTTGAGAATGAAATTGCTTTACTGGAACAAAATTCAATAAGATTTGAAACCCAGTGCCTTCAATGCTACCACGGTACCCAACTTCCTGAGAGATGAAGAAATCTGCCTTCTGTTCCAAGCTGGAGTTTAAAAAGAGTGCTATTCATTAAAAAGCAAAGCAAAACAAACCAAAACAAAACCCAACTACTTTTTATAAGACTCCAAATCATTTGATATTAAAAAAAAAAACTTTAAAAAGAGTATTTCTTCAACACTTTTTTCTATGTTAAATTTTATTAAATTTGTTTTTCACACCACACACCTGAATGCTGTTCGTTGAGCAAAAATTCCAACCATTCTTTTTAGATTCTCTGGTTTGCAGCTAAATCAATATTTTCTTGAAATGAAAGTATAATTTGACTTCTCCAGACATCAAAGGTATTTTGAGGAAAAATACCTGTTGTAATTGCAACCCACGAGTTTGATGCCAAAATCAATGGTAGCAACTTTTCACCAGGGATGATTCCATTTAGCATGGAGTTGCCTTCTGTCTTCCTTCTTTCCATGAATAGATTAGGCTCATTCAATCCAAGTTCAGGGCCAGCTGCTATGCAAGGAGCAGTAATACTTTACATTAGGCCTTTGTAGTTTCCTGAACTCTTCATGCCCATGCTGTCATTTATTTATTAAAATAAATTCTATGAATGCCTTGAAGGTAAGAAACATGTCTGACTCTCTTTACTGTCACCACAGCAAAGCACATAGGAAACATTCAATAAGTATTTGCGGACTCAATGGAATAAATATTATTAGCCTCACTTTATAGGTGAGGATACTTATATCTAGAGAAAATAAAGAATGTGTCTAAGAATCATGTAGATCTTCTGATTCCAAATCTTAGTCATTTTTTCTGGAACATGTTGCTCCAAGATTTGCCATCCTAACGATTTTGCTGGCTAAGATGAGATGCTAAGATTCACACTCGATTCTATAGAAATGAGTAATATGGTAAACTCTAATCAGTCTTTTTGAAGAATGTGAGCCAATATTCATGAAAAATGTAAGAATAGGCGGTCTCCACAGATTCAGCCTCCATTTGTCCAGCCCATGCACCACTGATTTATGGGTTTGTGTGATTTTTTTTTCTTTTTCTTTTTCTTTTTTGCTTTATAACAAATTTAATCAGTTATACATATACATATGTTCCCATATCCCCAGTTTGTGTGATTTAAGAGTTCAGTTGAATTGATTAATGAGATAGTCCCATAGTTTCTGAGAAATACTTTCCTTTGAGAAATTATGGCTGTAACAGCATTGGGCTCCTGACTCATCCTGAAGCTTGGACCTCTAGAGTACCACTTTCTAGCTTCATTGGAGTAATATTCCCATATTGTTTGGATTTCCTGAAGCTCCAACTCTGCTGCTAAATATGCTGCAGAGTCATTTTGGAGATTGTTTCAAAACATTGTGCAATATCTGTAAACTCTTCCCAACTTGGTTAACAAAAAGAAAAAATATTAGACTCTAGGGTAGTGTTTATTTTTATTTTTATTTTTTTGGAATGCCTTCTTATTTATTTATTTATTTATTTTAAAAGCATCTTTATTGGAGTATAATTGCTTTACAATGGTGTGTTAGTTTGTGCTTTATAACAAAGTGAATCGGCTCTACATATACATATATCCCCATGTCTACTCTCTCTTGCGTCTGCCCCCCACCCTCCCTATCCCACCCCTCTAGGTGGTCACAAAGCACCAAGCTGATCTCCCTGTGCTATGAGGCTGCTTCCCACTAGCTATCTATTTTATACTTGGTAGTGTATATATGTCCATGCCACTCTCTCACTTTGTCCCAGCTTACCCTTCCCCCTCCCCATGTCCTCAAGTCCATTCTCTACGTCTGTGTCTTTATTCCTGTCTAGGGTAAGGTTTCTTAAAGAGTGACACCTGGACCAACATTATTACCTGGGAACTTGTTCAAAACAATTTCTGTGGCCACACCCAGACCTACTGAATCAGAGACTGGGAAGTGGAACTCAGAAATCTGTGTTTTATCTACCAAGCCCTCCGGGTGATACTAACGTCCATTCAAGTTTGAGAGCCACTGTTCTACAGTGTAGACTACAACTTTTTTGGATCCTAAGCTAGAAAAAAATTAATAAAAAAATTAATTAAATTTATAAAGATCTCCCTTAGTTAAAGAAGAAAACCCAAACAGAGAAAGAATGAGAGAAAGTGTGAGGTAATTTTGTTCTCAGAGGGAATTATCAAGTGTCCCCAAGAGGCTGAATTCCGGGACTTATATTTGTAGCTAAATATTCCTTTGAGGTCCTAATAAAATGTCTCCTTAAAGAGTCCCTTTGAGATTCATCATCTTGTACTTAGTGCAGTACTGATGTTATCTTAACATATCTGTGTTACTAATGTCAGGTGAATTTTGTTTTACAAAAATTGTCCCTGTTAAAATGTAAAACAACCATTTTTAAACCTCTAGCGCTTGATTTTGAGCCATCTTTTGGCAAAAATGACTCTTTTGGAAATGGCTGTAATTTGATGGAGCTTTTGCTACCAGATTAATTTCTAATGGGCAAATTATAAATGTAAATAAATGAGAATAGACCACTTTACTATTCAGGAGAAATTCCTTACATTCAAACAGTAACTTTATAATGTCAAAATAACCAGTAAGTATTAATCAGTATCTGGGCTATGTAAATATTTGCTTGTTTCCATAGTGATTGGCAAGCCCAGATACAGAAAAAAAATCCACACATGTTATCACTTCCTAATAATATGATCATGAAAACAAGACTCAGTCCAGACTGAGAGGAGAATAAACACCATTAATTAAAAGAGTTATAAAATAGAGGAGGAGGTGACGAAGTATTGAGTGCAAAACTGCACAAAGAAGGTAAAATATACCTTTTTTTAAATTCTGAAAGAAACTTGAGCAACCCTTAATTATCTTCCAAAATGCTATTTAGAATTTTCCAAAAATAAAACATCTGACAACTGCTCAAAGCACACCGCACCCCAACCCACAAAACATACACTTTTAAAGTGGATATACAGGCATGGCTGTGAAGTGTGTTTGAAAAAAAAGTGAGACTGTTGGCATTTCACTTGAAATCAACTGAGAAGTTCTTTACTAAAGAAGTGAGAAGCCTAAAGCTGTTTTCCCAAGCTTCAGGGGAGTACGGCATATTACCGAGGAGAAGCATTTGGTCAAAGAGTAAATTAGTAGTGTGGTTCACACATTGCACGAGAAATCTACACAGGAACCACAGTTGTCTTAAATAATCAGTCCCGTTAACGGGCCTTTGGTTATGAAATTTCTTCATAAAGCAGTCACCAGCACAAAGGCTGTTTTTAGAAACACTGTGTTCTCCTGATCTCTGCTAGGATAATACAGCATCTTTTTTTCCCCCTGAATGATTTCTAAAAATAAAAACAAAACAAAAAGCACAAACACACCCTCAAGTAGCAGGAGAAGAAATGAACATACCACAGAAGGTTATTTCAATAGGTGCTTAGTTAAATAGACACTCAAGGGGAAAATGCAGACACAAGATCCTAAGTGGAGAAAAGCCCAAAAATGAAGACTATTCTGAATGATCCTTTTCTGAGCACATGATAAGACCAAATTTGAAACATCATAATAAAGAGAGAAATGGAAGGAATTACACAATTATTGGATACTATCTCATGATATATATATATATTCAAATTAATTAAAAACTTAAATATCATTAAAACAAATTATATAAATTATAAAAGAAAATTTTCATTATGAGGGGTAGTGAAGAATTCCCCAAAAAAGCACAGTACCTGGATCACCAACAGATTTGACTCTGTAAAGCAATATAAATTTTTAAACTTGAAGTATAGCTGATTTACAATGTTGTGTTCACAATATAAATTTTTGACAGAAAACTTGATAAGCAAAGTTAAGATCAGCAGCAAGCTGGAAGAAAGCATATGCAAATACTATAGTAGACAAATATTTTACATCCTTAATATGTAAGAAATTCCTGTAAATCAATAAAGAAAAGGTAAGCAACAAGAGAAAAAGCAGACAAAAGCATGTACAGGAAAGAGATAAAGCCAATACGAAATAAAGCACATACGAAAATATGATTGTTTCACTAGTATTTAGTGACATTTTCATTAGAAGAAGAATAATACTACTTTCACCCATCAGAGTGACAAAAATTTTAAAGATTAAAAATATTCAGTTGTGTCAGATATGGGCTCACTCATACATTGTTGATACAAATGGATAGTATTTTTAAAGAAATTTTTGCATCATCTTCCATAGTTTGAAATGTTTTTGGCTTTTGATCCAGGAATTCAACATCTAGGAATCTATTCTTCAGAAATATAACATACTTGTCCAAAGATTCATGTACAAAGATGTACACTGTGGAATTTTGTAATGATGGAAAATTGAAAACAATCTAAATGCCCCTCAGGAATGGAATAGCTAAAGAATGTAGACTATACAGAACTTTTTTTGTGTGTGTGTGTGTGGTGCGTGGGCCTTTCACTGTTGTGGCCTCTCCCGTTGTGGAGCACAGGCTCCAGACATGCAGGCCCAGCAGCCATGGCTCACGGGCCCAGCCGCTCCGCGGCATGTGGGATCCTCCCGGACTGGGGCACGAACCCATATCCCCTGCATCAGCAGGCGGACTCTCAACCACTGTGCCACCAGGGAAGCCCCTATACAGAACCATTTTTAAAAGCACCAAGATATATTAACTGTGAAATAAAGCAAACTGTTACAGGAATTACTTCTTAAGAGGAGAGTGAGATAAAGGAACAGAAGGAGCATGGGAAGGGAGACTTTTGATTTTTCCTTTGTTTAATTTGCAATCAATTTTTAAAGAATTAAACTATGCTAGAATAACATAAAATTTCCCATTTTAACCATTTTAAAGTGTACAGTTCAGTGGCATTAAATACATTCACATTGTTGTGCAACCATCACCACCATCATCTATATAACTTTTTTCATCTTCCCAAACCGAAACTCTGTACCCATTAAACATTAACTCCCCATTTCCCTCTCACCCCAGCCCCTGGAAACCACCATTCTACCTTCTGTGTCTATGAATTTGACTACTCTTGGTACCTTGACAGAGTTCTGCCCCCAAATAGGGCACCTTGGTATATTGACTATTTCAAGCTGAAGGAATGTGGGTTGCAGAAGGATTTCCTGCCCATCTTCTGAAACATGTTACAAGACCCTCGTGTGAGAGGTGCCCTCCCCATACCCAGAGGAAAGGCACTTCATTATCTCCAAAGACAGAGGAAAACCAAGAGGAATCTGAAGCGACAGGTTTTGCTGTTTCCCACTTTACTACACTTAGCTCATACTTATCACAATGTCCTATCACATTTTCCCATGGTTCTCCACTCTTCATTAAACTTAGCATAAAAACACTCAGGTTTAACCACTTCTTTGTGTCCTCATTTCCTTATGAAGGCTCCTGTGTCACACAAAAATAGATTCGTATGCTTTTCTCTTGCCAACCTGTCTTTTGTTATAGGGTTCCTGGCTGAGAGCTTTGAAGGATAGAAGAAAAAGATCATTTTCCTCTCCTACAACCTTATATAAGTGGAATTATAAAATAGTTGTCCTGTTGTAACTGACATTTTATTTAGCATAAGATCTTCAAGGTTCATCCATGTTTAGCATGTGTCAAATTTTCCTTTCTTTTTAAGGCTAATATTCCATTGTATGTATTCTGCAATCATTTTTAACAATAAACATGAATTGTTTCTATAATATATAACAACAAAAGTACAAATAAAACTTAAAACTGTGCCTCCAAACGTACACTTATGCAAATCCTTGTGTCAAAATGGGTTTTGGTAACAAAAATAACACATCTCAAGGAAATTAAATGTTGATTGAATAGGTATTTCTACAGTCTGAAAACATTTACTTGCTTGTTTTCACTTACCTGAGTTTGGTGATAACTGTAGAACCTGGTGGAACTTGAGGATTAAGAAATAAAAGAAAGGAGAGAGAGAGAGAGAGAGAGAGAGGCAGGGAAGGAGGGAGGGAGGGAGAGAGAGGGAGAGAAAGAGAAAGAAAAACAGAAAGACAGAAATACAAAAAGGCAGAAAGAGGTGGGAGGGAGGGATGAGAGAGGAATGAAGCAAGGAAAGAAGGAAGGAAGAAAGAAAGAAAGAAAGAAAAAGAATATCTTTTTATTGAATATTTAGTATGTGCCAGGCATTGTTCTAAGTATGTTAAAAATGTACCTTGTATTTTTAAACTCATTTATTCTCCCAATAACCCTTTGTGGTAGATCTTATTATTCTTCCCTGTTTACAGAGGTTCTATAACTTTCCCCAGGTGATACGGTTATAACACTTAAACATCTGCCCTCCACACACTCTTAGTTTCCTATACCCCTGAGTATTCTGTTTAGGAAGATACCACATCTGTTTACCAAGAGGCTTGGGAGGTGGGGTTTCCAGAAGGTTTTTATTAATTTTATGCTTCCTGTCAATTCAATTGCAGATCCTAATCCATGAAATGACCATCAGGGGAGATACCCAGAGAAAGAACCCTGACAAACCAGCCTGGAGGGAAAAACGGCGTAGAAGTGAATGTGGTCAAAGTCAAAATCTTGATGATCATGAGGTGGTGAGATTTGTTTCTTCTCTACTTTTAAAATGTTTGTGAATTGACAAGTGAAGGGACATGGAAGTTAAAAACTGCCTTTGCTTCCCAAAGATACACATTCCACAAACATCAAGAGAAGGAGATCGAATTAACCAAGTAATTGACTCCCTTGACTCAAATTAATTTTCACGTCTTGTGATTATAGATGTGGACCATATGGCTGACCTCACATCTATAGTTTTAATAAATACATTTAACCAAACAGTGAGGTTGCTCATGATCTGATCCTTTCTCTGCAAAAAGTTGAACACCACAGAATATTTGGCAAACCCTAAGGAGATGAAAAAAAAAAAAAGCTGGATAAATGGACTGAGAAATACTGATAAAAGAAAAACTTCCCTTATGACTCATTCTATGCCATATTTTTTTTTCTTTTTTTTTTGTTATTGTGTGAAGCTACAGTTTATTCATTTTCATTGCTGCACACTGGGGATATATAGAGAATGTTCACAAACTTTCTTGTAACTGTATCCTGATGTCCATAAGTACATATTTCTGTTGAGTGTATGTACCTAACAGTATAGTTAGAGGATCACAGTGTTGTATGTGTGTTTTCACTTTTATTTCATGATGTCCACTGCTTTCCAAAGAGGTTGTACAAATTTACATTCCTACCAGCCAAATATGAGTTTCTGTTGCTCCATATCTTTCTCGATACTTGGTATTGTCGTAATTTAGAATTTTCCTCATCTAACGTAGCATAGCTTTCCCATGAACACCCTCATGGAGCTTATCATCAAGCAGGAAAGATGGCAGACTAACACATAAATATATATGGTCACAAGGTGTGAAAACTTATGAGAAAGAAAATTACAGTGTGTTATGAGGAAAAATGAGAGGAGTGACTTGATGCAGACTGAGGGTTCTGGGGATGTTCACTAAAAAAATGACATTTACTTCCAGACTCAAAGGATAAGTAGGTGAAGGATAAGTGACATTTATATCCAGACTTAAAGGATAAGTAGATAAGCTGGGTGAGAGTGGGGAGAAGAAGGGAAGGGCATTTGGGGGAAAGGGAACAGCTTTGGAAAAGACCCTGAAGTCAGAAAGAGGTTGGAGACTTAGAGAACTGGGGAAGGGCTTTACCCAGTAGAAAGTGGCCAGGAAAGTGGTGCAAGACAGCCAAGAGTCATGAGAAGAATCGAACTGTGTTCTCTGTGCAACAGGAGATCAGCACAGTGATTTGAGTGAAACTTGAGATCTAA
The DNA here is from genome assembly GCF_964341445.2 of Mesoplodon mirus. Lineage (NCBI taxonomy): Eukaryota > Metazoa > Chordata > Mammalia > Artiodactyla > Ziphiidae > Mesoplodon > Mesoplodon mirus. Next base: position 71,705,139 of record NC_138989.1, read on the forward strand.
TTTGCAATTTTAAGAGAATCATTATGGCTGCTCTCTGGAGCAGAGATGAGAATGGAACAAGCATAAAAGAAGCAAAAGGGCTTCCCTGGTGGCGCAGTGGTTGAGAGTCCGCCTGCCGATACAGGAGACACAGGTTCGTGCCCCGGTCCGGGAAGATCCCACATGTCACGGAGCAGCTGGGCCCGTGAGCCATGGCCGCTGAGCCTGTGCGTCCAGAGCCTGTGCGTCCAGAGCCTGTGCTCCGCAACGGGAAGGCCACAACAGTGAGAGGCCCACGTACCACAAAACAAAACAAAACAAAACAAAAAAAAGAGGCAATAGGTGAGAACATAGTTTATTTTTTTATTGAAGTATAGTTGATTTACAATGTTGCATTAGTTTCTGGTGTTCAGCAAAGTAATTCAGTTATATATATATATTTTTTTCTTTTTCATATTATTTTCCATGGTTTATTACAGGATATTTAATATAGTTCCCTGTGCTATACAGTAGGACCTTGTGGTTTATCCGTTTTACCTATAATAGGTTGCATCTACTAGTCCCAAATCCATCCCTCCCTCACTCCCTTTCCCCCTTGGCAACCACAAGTCTGTTCTCTATGTCTGTGAGTCTGTTTCTGTTTCGTAGATAAGGAGAACATACTTTAAAAAACCATGTAAAGACCCCTGTAGGAGATTTAACCTTAGAGCCTGACAGGCTGATTCTCTAGGCACTAGTTCTTTTATCCAGACAAAAAGTCGAGAATCTAGCACTGTTTTATGTTCACAGTAAATCTAAACTCATCCGGAAAAGAAAGAATCTAGCTGTGTTTAACAATAAAAAAAGTGTAACACGGTAAACATTGCTGCAGCCTTACTCAGCAAAGAAGCCATTTATTCAAAGTAAATGACTCATTGAAGAGGAAGGAGGAAAGAGCCTGGAGGAGAGACAAGATTCGCTGGGGTGAATTAACCCTTGGGGCTCTCTCCCCACCTTTCAGCCTAACAGATATTCTAATAGGAAGATGACATCACCAAGAAGAATGTAAATGGGAGGGATGGTCCTGGGACTGGAAGAGCTTGAGAAATCCAAAGGGAGGTATTACCCCAGGGCTTAGGAGGGTTGGGGAGGCATCCTTTTTCTTGGTGAAAAAGGAAGCATAAAGCTGGTTCTCTAGGGAAAAGTTAGTCATTAGGATGAGAGAACACAGTGACAATAGCAGAGTCTTCGAGTCTGGGGACTGCTGTTTACATCCTCCTTCAGCTTCACATTGGCTGTGTAATTAACTCTAGTTCAACTTCTTGTGTCTCTGGGAACTTTGGGGGCGATAACGTCTTGTCTGTCACAGGGCTGCGATGAGGGGTACATGAGAGATCGCCTGTAATGTTTCTGGCACTCAAAAAAATTCTGTAACATAAACCATATAATCTGGATGTTTTGTGGAAAGCTGCAAAAGAAAAATAGCCACAATTCTCTCTCTCTCTCTCTCTCTCTCTCTCTCTCTCTCGGAAGTTTTTTTCAGGAGAGGACCACAGGATCAGAAATTGTTAAACATCCGTGAATTTTTCACTGATAACTATTGGTGAAATATAGCCTCTTATTTAAAATGTGCATATTTCAAAAGTCATTGAATCAATTTTATATACAGGTATGATTATACTTAAAGTATACTTGTTAGGCAAGAGTCACTCTGGGGAACAAATCCATAAAATAATAGTATTTGGCAAACTGAATTATTCTCTGTCATCAAAAGTCCTGCAGAATATAGTTTGACTTTTCTAGTCATTGAAATAAACTTTACACCAAAATGTATAGGGCTGCCAGCAAAGCATTTGAAAAGTTTGGACTCGACATGGAAACACTGAAATCTGAAATTCACTTGCACAGATGAAGCACCTGTGAAGAATGAAAAAAAAAAAAAAACAACATAGGGATTGGAGAGAATGTTACAACAATTTAAATCAAAAGAGAAGGCTCAGGGGTCCTACTCCCAACTTATCATCCACTGTGACAGTTTGGGCTTTGATCTTTGTACATCTTGCTTCAGACTCCAGGTTTGAATCTCTGAGGGAAGCACCTGGCTTTGATTTTAGCTGCTTCATTAAAAAGACTATGGTCCAAATGTTGGCCTGAGTTTGCCCACAGAGCCAGAAATACCAAGATGGCTCTGGGATCCTTGCAATGTATCCCTGGTGAGCCTTGATACACTGAACCACGTCAATAGGACGGCTTCCTGAAACTTCATTTGACAATACTGGGTAGGCACTTACTGTATGCCATGGACAGCTCTAAGCCTGGAAGTGGGTTCTGCAAAGGCAGCCGGAAACGCTTAAAACAAGATTCATATGTATGACCATTCGTGAATGTCTTTGAAATAAATCTACTTTAAACAAAGAGTTAAACACAAGTGGACACACACTCACACGCAAATGTAATTGGTGATTTCATCGATTCTAAGGTCAGCAATGAGAAATGAATGTAGAGTGTAAAATTCGGTTGCTACTATCCAATCCAATGGAATTCTGACTCCCTACACTTTCTTAGATCAGTGAGGTTTATGTGTTTTCCCCTATAACTTCAAGTTCAGTATGTTTTTCCATATCAGTAAGAAATTGCACTCATGCGCCACAGAGAGTTTGAAAAGTTCCACATTTTAGAGCCCTTGATTCTGAACAATCCCCTTGATCTGATGAAACAACGCAGTGAATCGCTTCAATAAGATGCTTGACCAAATCGTCAGGCCACATTTAATTAAATAAAAACTCATTTTATAAGTCTCTAATCCTTCACAAATAGAGAATAGATTCCAAATACAAATAGCGCAGGTCGAGTCACCCTCTCCAAGGTATCTTGCTATCTGGCCCACCTGGGAGCTCACCACTTCCATCACTCAGAACTGGACTTGTGGGCAACTGACAGTGTTCAGAAAGCCCCTGTGCTTGCGATTTAGTACTCTGCAGTTGTTTCTTTGAAATTCTTAATTTTATCTTAGAATATGTTTTTGTAGGTGAAGTCCCAGAAGATGAGATGGGGGAGGGGGAGAAGCAATGCGGGGCCTTGCGCATGCGCATCCCACCTTTTTTTGCAGCCCTCCCCCTCTGCATGGGCCCCACCTCCTGGGGTACCCGGCCCCAATTGGCCTCACTGTCCCCACCCCCTGCCAGGTAAGACCATTGCTGCCTTCCACCCACTTCTGTACACACACACACACACACCCGGGGGCCTAGGAAGGTCAAGGTTGGGCAAGATAGGGTCGTAGCACATTCTATGGGCAACTCAGCAGGGATGCTCATCTCCATCCAGGTACTTGGTGCTCCCCCGTGCTTGGAGATGGTCATCTGCCGTGGGCTGGGGCAGTGAATCTATGGGAAGGGGAGATCCCTTATCTTCCCACCGTGGCTGGGGCCCAGTTTATAATTCCAGTCCCTGGCTGGAGCAGGGAACCAGCAGTTGTCAGGCCGGAGTGGACTCAGTTTCCCTGAGTTGCAAGGGATCCTCCAGGTGCCTGGAGAGTCCGTGCTCACACCAAGAGTACCCGCAGGAAGAAGCATTCTTTCAGGTTCCCGTTGTGCCTTGAGAGAGACTCCTCCCTCCAACAATCCTGAATCTGGATGGCTTTTGTCTTTTCTGGCCGATTTGAGGCACCGTCCAGAGACAAGCCATGAAAAAATATTGTGTAAGTTCAGTGATCCCACGTGGGAAATAAATGTTTTGATACTTGCATTTTAAACGGACATTGTACAATATAAAGATGAACAAGAAAATCCTCATTAATAATACAGACTTAATTTTTCTTTACTTAGAACAACATTAAATAGCAAATTAAAAAACACCTTGACAAGTTGAGAGAACAGAAGAAAGGAAAAAAACATATTTTAATACCTTTAATGGCAAATTGTTTCTACTTTTGGAACTAAAAGTCTTGCATTTTTATTTTGCACTGTGTCCTGCAAATTATGTAGCTGCCCCTGCTACCACAGTCCAGGCAAAAGCTGTGGAAGATGCGTTAGAAAATGATTAGTTTAAAACCCATGCTTCTCAGTTGTGTGCTGAATTTTTGTCAGGACACAGGTATCTCTCTGGTAATTTTTCCATTTCATTCCATTCTGAGATGATGACCTACATTTTTTTATAGATCCCAAGGCCAGATCTTGTTTCCTTCTGTTTTCTCACCTTTTATGAACTATTTTACCTGTGGAGTTTTCTCTTTCTAGGGCTCCTGTGTCATTGGAACATAACTACTCGTGGAAAATCATGACATGGTTTTCTCTCAAAAAATATACTCCTCAACTCTTTTTATTTTTTTAACTTTTAATAAATAACACTTACAAAGCTATCACCCTAAAACTCTAGCTTGACTGATTAAAGAAATAGACCCCATTAATAAGAAATAAAGTTCATAATAATTCAAATTCTTTACTTGTGTTTTTCCTATTCAACAACGATGATGACACCTGTTGATATTCTTGTAATTCCATGCCTTCCTCCCAGCCACTTCCCTCTGGCACTAAGTTCACCCAATTAGGAAGGGATAGTGTCGGGATCTAAACCCAAGTGTTGATTCAAAAGTCGTGCCCTTTGCCATTACACTTATATCAATGGTTCTTAAATTTTAGGAAGCCGAATCCAGAATCACGTGGATGTCTTATAAAAATGGATTGTTGGGTCCCATTCCAGAGTTTCAGATCCATTAAGTCTGAGATTCTGCACTTCTTACAGGTTCCCAGGTGATGCTGATGCTACTGGTCCAGGTCCACGTACTCTGAGAGCCTCTGACTATGTAGTAATTTAAAGTCTGATGTTAAGTGAATCGCAGAAAGAAACTTCATCTTCCCAATGCTCTTTCTTGACCAAAGAAAGGATTCTTATCCTTGTGATCGTCTTTGCATGAAAGAAAGATACCTGCCAGCAAATAGTTTTCTTTAAATCTTCAAGCATGTTTCAGAGCTGCTTTTAAATCTCATTTGATGCTGCCTTTCATGGGTGGTGGGGAGCAAAAGCTGTCCCTTGTCCCACAGGCAGTGACTTTGTGACAATTGCTCCTTTCTTGGGCAGCCAGATTTGCTCAGTGCTGCCAAGACTAGGTCTTATAAAGATATCAGTTACCTATTAACGTCATGGCATCTATGTGGAAGTGTAGAAACCAACCTGTGCGCTTATCATCCAACAACTCCAGTGAAAAATATCACGTACTCTCACAAGTAAAGATGACAATTCACTTTGAAATTCTTTGAGACCACAGAAGATTGTTGAACAATAGCAGTCAGCTTGGAGTTTCCAGTTACACAGAACAATGAGAATTACCAATGCTTTTCTGGAAGCTTCCTCACTTTGGTCTGGTTAGTGCAGTAAATTCTCTTTTTTATGTGTTCATTATACAAATAATTTTAAAAATTTATGGGCAGTTTGTAAAAGAAGGGGTAAGTGACTCAATCTCATCACTCTAACAAAACTGATACTGACATTGTGGTTTATTTCCTTCTGGTCTTACTTCTATTCATATTATTTAATGTGGCCATAATTTGTAATTATGTTGTCATAAATCTCCTGTCACTTTACATTATAAAGTATAATAATCCATGTAATTACTTCGATTTTAAATACAGAAGAGTCTTTAAACATCCTCAGCATTTCCTCCAGACACTGTTAGGATATAATCAACAGTCATACTTAAGACAGGCTCAACCTTTCACTTGGATTCCAGGGATTTTTCTGTTTGTTCATTTTTGCTCTGTAGTATTTATTCAGATGGTTCAATGCTTAACCCAAGAGGAAAGGGCCTTCTCAAGCCCTACTTAGATATCTCCAAGTTCACAGAGCATAATTAGAGACCTGTCCTTTGGTTGGAAGCCAGCTTACTCCTTGGGTTTCACATTTCACTCCTTCACTTCTGTTACAGTCTCCATAGTACTGGGCAGCCAAGCATTTGATCATTACTATCTTCATAATGAATGCTTCCTTCTTTTATTTGGGGAAAGAAGCACCCTTTTCCACCAGAATTCCTTTACATTCCTATTCACCTACCTAAACCCTACCAATCCTACAGGCCACAGTGATGTGATCTGCATATAACCCATTCAAACAAGATTGCGACCTCTCACAGCACACTAACCTGCCCTGTGCTCCTGCTCTTACTATAGGCTCTATTGTCCCCGCGGAGACTGGACAGCCCCTGGGCTCAGTGCTTTCGTCCTCCAGTCTCTGCATTGTGCTGCAGAAACTGTGCAGTAAACCCCAAAACAGGGATCAGGACTGAAATGAGACATGATCAAGGCATGCAGTGTCCTGCAATAATCGCTGTCCATTTTCTGAGGTTTTCTATTAGAAAATTAATTTATTAGGTTTTAAAAATCAAATATTGAGTAGCAAAGAAATAAATTTTCATGATCAAGATAATCAAGGGTAACTTTAACAAAGAATAATCACAAGAGAGAGCCTTTAAAACTATTCTTTTAGAAAAAGAACCTTTGTAAATAAAACTCGGGTACAAACACACAAGCACGCACTCACATTTATCGAGGTACCACTCCAGGTAAAGAGAACTGTGTAGGAGCTAGAGTGAGCACTAATGCTTCATGAAGAAACTGAGAAACTTGTTAGTAGTATGGAAGGTCTCCCCCAACTCTGACTCTGATCCCTCTCTCATTCTATACACACATACCCTACAGGCACACAAACATACACAGTCTACACATAAATATACACAACACATACATACATTTTTTAGTCTGGCAAAAATCAGGAAGTCTTTAGTACATGTATATCATCATTTAATGGGAAAACATCAAGTTTTCAGTACTTTAAGAATCTGTGGAGAATATTTGAGTCAGATGATTTTTTTTTTTTTTCGGCACACGAGCCTCTCACCGCTGTGCCCTCTCCCGTTGCAGAGCACAGGCTCCGGACGCACAGGCTCAGCGGCCATGGCTCACAGGCCCAGCCACTCCGCAGCATGTGGGATCTTCCGGGACCGGGGCACGAACCCGTGTCCCCTGCATCGGCAGGCAGACTCTCAACCACTGCACCACCAGGGAAGCCCCTCTCCTTTTTTTTTTTTAGTATAGTTTTTAACACTTGTTTTCATTGGTGGATTTGTTTTTTGGTTTGGTTGCTCCCTTCTTTCATTCTTTTTCATTTTATTAGTTTTTAATTTTTAATAATTTTTTATTTTAATAACTTTTCTCTTTCTTTCTTTCTCCCTCCCTTCCTTCCTTCCTTTCTTCCTTCCTTGCTTCCTTCCTTCCTTCCTTCCTTTCTTTCTTTCTTTCTTGCTTGCTTGCTTTTTTCTCCCTTTTCTTCTGATCTGTGTGCCTGGCAGGTGCTTGGTGCTCCAGCCAGGTGTCAGGCCTGTGCCTTGGAGGTGGGAGAGCTGAATTCAGGACATTGGTCCACGAGAGACCTCCCAGCTCCATGTAATATCAAATGGCGAAAGCTCTCCCAGAGATCTCCATCTCAACACTAAGACCCGGATCCACTCAACAAACAGCAAGCTACAGTGCTGCATACCCTATGCCAAACAACCAGCAAGACAGGAACACAACCCCACCCATTAGCAGAGAGGCTGCCTAAAATCATAATAAGGCCACAGACATCCCAAAACATACCACCAGACATGGACCTGCCCACCAGAAAGACAAGATCCAGCCTCATCCACCAGAACACAGGCACAAGTACCCTCCACCAGGAAGCCTACACAACCCACTGAACCAACCTTAGCCACTGGGGACATACACAAAAACAACAGGAACTACAAACCTGCAGCCTGTTAAAAGGAGACCCCAAACACAGTAAGTTAAGCAAAATGAGAAGACAGAGAAACACACAGCAGATGAAGGAGCAAGGTAAAAACACTCCAGACCAAACAAATGAAGAGGAAATAGGCAGTCTACCTGAAAAAGAATTCAGAGTAATGATGGTAAAGATGATCCAAAGTCTTGGAAACAGAATGGAGAAAATATAAGAAAAATTTAACAAGGACCTAGAAGAACTAAAGAGCAAACAAACAATGATGAACAATACAATAAATGAAATAAAAGATTCTCCAGACAGAATCAATACCAGAATAACTGAGGCAAAACAACAGATAAGTGACCTGGAAGATAAAATAGTGGAACTAACTACTGCAGGCAGAACAAAGAAAAAAGAATGAAAAGAATTGAGGACAGTCTCAGAGACCTCTGGGACAATATTAAACGCACCAACATTCAAATTATAGGGCTCCCAGAAGAAGAAGGGTAAAAAAAAGGGACTGAGAAAATATTTGAAGAGATTATAGTTGAAAACTTCCCTAATATGGGAAAGGTAATAGTCAATCAAGTCCAGGAACCACAGAGTCCCATACAGGATAAATCCAAGGAGAAACAGACCAAGGCACATATTAATCAAACTACCAAAAATTAAACACAAAGAAAAAATACTAAAAGCAGCAAGGGAAAAACAACAAATAACACACAAGGGAATCCCCATAAGGTTAACAGCTGATCTTCCAGCAGAAACTCTGCAAGCCAGAAGGGAGTGGCAGGACATATTTAAAGTGATGAAGGAGAAAAACCTACAACCAAGATTACTCTATCCAGCAAGGATCTCATTCAGATTCAATGGAGAAATTAAAACCTTTACAGACAAGCAACAGCTAAGAGAAATCAGCACCACCAAACCAGCTTTACAACAAATGCTAAAGGAACTTCTCTAGGCAGGAAACATAAGAGAAGGAAAAGACCTACAGTAACAAACCCAAAACAATTAAGAATATGGTAATAGGAACATACATATCGATAATTACCTTAAATGTAAATGGATTAAATGCTCCCACCAAAAGACACAGACTGGCTGAATGGATACAAAAATAAGACCCGTATATATGCTGTCTACAAGAGACCCACTTCAGACTTAGGGACACATACAGACTGAAAGTAAGGACATGGAAAAAGATATTCCATGCAAATGGAAATCAAAAGAAAGCTGGAGTAACAATTCTCATATTAGACAAAATAGACTTTAAAATAAAGACTATTACAAGAGACAAAGAAGGACACTACATAATGATCAAGGGATCCATCCAAGAAGAAACATAACAATTGTAAATCTTTATGCACCCAACATAGGAGCACCTCAATACATAAGGCAAACACTTAACAGCCATAAAAGGGGAAATCGACAGTAACACAATCATAGTAGGGAACTTTAACACCCACTTTCCCCAATGGACAGATCATCCAAAATGAAAATAAATAAGGAAACATAAGCTTTAAATGATACATTAGACAAGATGGACTTAATTGATACTTATAGGACATTCCATCCAAAAACAACAGAATACACTTTCTTCTCAAGTGTTCATGAAACATTCTCCAGGATAGATCATATCATGGGTCACAAATCAACCCTTGGTAAATTTAAGAAAATTGAAATTGTATCAAGTATCTTTTCCGACCACAATGCTATGAGACTAGATATCAATTACAGGAAAAAAATCTGTAAAAAATACAAACACATGTAGGCTAATCAATACGCTAGTAAATAACCAAGAGATCACTGAAGAGGTCAAAGAGGAAATTAAAAAAATACCTAGAAACAAATGACAATGAAATCACCACGACCCAAAACCTATGGAATGCAGCAAAAGCATTTCTAAGAGGGAAGTTTATAGTAATACAATCCTACCATAAGAAACAAGAAAAATCTCAAATAAACAACCTAACCTTACACCTAAAGCAATTAGAGAAAAAAAGAACAAAATAATCCCAAAGAAGGCAGAAGGAGAGAAATCATAAAGATCAGATCAGAAATAAAAAGAAATGAAGGAAACAATAGCAAAGATCAATAAAACTAAAAGCTAGTTCTTTGAGAAGATAAACAAAATTGGTAAGCCATTAGCCAGACTCATCAAGAAAAAAAGGGAGAAGACTGAAATCAACAGAATTAGAAATGAAAAAGGAAGAGTAACAACTGACACTGTAGAAATACAAAGGATCACGAGAGATTACTACAAGCAACTATATGCCAATAAAATGGACAACCTGGAAGAAATGGACAAATTCTTAGAAAAGCACACCCATCCAAGATTGAACCAGGAATTAACAGAAAATATAGTCAGACCAATCACAAGCACTGACATTGAGACTGTGATTAAAAATCTTCCAACAGGGGCTTCCCTGGTGGTGCAGTCATTGAGAATCTGCCTGCCAATGCAGGGGACACGGGTTCAAGCCCTGGTCTGGGAAGATCCCACATGCCATGGAGCAACTGGGCCCGTGAGCCACAACTACTGAGCCTGTGCGTCTGGAGCCTGTGCTCCGCAACAAGAGAGGCTGCGACACTGAGAGGCCCATGCACCCCGATGAAGAGTGGCCCCCGCTCGCCGCAACTAGGGAAAGCCCTTGCACAGAAACGAAGACCCAACACAGCCAAAAATAAATAAATAAACAAACAAACAAAAAATCTTCCAACAAACAAAAGCCCAGGACCAGGTGGCCTCACAGGCGAATTATATCAAACATTTAGAGAAGAGTTAACACCTATCGTTCTCAAAGTCTTCCGAAATATAGCAGAGGGAGGAACACTCCCAAACTCATTGTATGAGGCCATCATCCCCCTGATACCAGAACCAGACAAAGACGTCACAAAGAAAGAAAACTACAGGCCAATGTGACTGATGAACAGAGGTCCCAAAGTCCTCAATAAAATACTAGCAAAAAGAATCCAACTGCACATTAAAAGTATCATGCACCATGATCGGGTGGGGTTTATCCCAGGAATGCAAGGATTATTCAATGTACAGAAATCAATCATTGTGGTAAACCATATTAACAAATTGAAGGAGAAAAACCATATGATCATTTCCATAGATGCAAAAAAAGCTTTTGAAAAAATTCAACACCTACTTATGATAAAAACCCTCCAGAAAGTAGGCATAGAGGGAACTTACCTCTACATAATAAAGGCCATATATGACTAATCCACAGCCAATATCATTCTCAATGGTGAAAAACTGAAACTATTTCCTCTAAGATCAGGAACAAGACAAGGTTGTCCACTCTCACCACTATTATTCAACAAAGTTTTGGAAGTTTTAGCCACAGCAGTCAGAGAAGAAAAAGAAATAAAGGAATCCAAATCGGAAAAGAAGAAGTAAAACTGTCACTGTTTGCAGATGACATGCTACTATATATAGAGAATCCTAAAGATGCTACCAGAAAACTACTAGAGCTAATCAATAAATTTGGTAAAGTAGCAGGATAAAAAATTAATGCACAGAAATCTCTTGCATTCCTATACATTAATGATGAAAAATCTGAAAGAGAAATTAAGGAAACACTCCCATGTACCATTGCAACAAAAAGAATAAAATACCTAGGAATAAACCTACCTAAGGGACAAAAGACCTGCATGCAAAGAACTATAAGACACTGATGAAAGAAATTAAAGATGATACAAACAGATGGAGAGTTATACCATGTTCTTGGATTGGAAGAATCGACATAGTGAAAATGACAATACTACCCAAAGCAATCTACAGATTCAATGCAATCCTTATCAAACTACCAAGTGCATTTTTCACAGAACTAGAACAAAAAATTTCACAATTTGTATGGACACACATACGACCCTGAATAGCCAAAGCAATCTTGAGAAAGAAAAATGGAGCTGGAGGAATCAGGCTCCCAGGCTTCAGACTATACTACAAAGCTACAGTAATCAAGACAGTATGGTACTGGCACAAAAACAGAAATATAGATCAATGGAACAGGATAGAAAGCCCAGAGATAAACCCACGGACATATGGTCACCTATCTTTGATAAAGGAGGCAAGCATATACAATAGAGAAAAGACAGCCTCTTCAATAAGTGGTGCTGGGAAAACTGGACAGCTACATGTAAAAGAATGAAATTAAAACACTCCTAACACCATACACAAAAATAAACTCAAAATGGATTAAAGACCTAAATGTGAGGCCAGACACTATAAAACTCTTAGAGGAAAACATGGGCAGAACACTCTATGACATAAATCTCAGCAAGATCCTTCTTGACCCACCTCCAAAGAAATGGAAATAAAAACAAAAATAAACAAATGGGACCTAATGAAACTTAAAAGCTTTTGCACAACAAAGGAAACCATAAATAAGACCAAAAGACAACACTCAGAATGGGAGAAAATATTTGCAAATGAAACAACTGACAAAGGATTAATCTCCAAAATTTACAAGCTGCTCATGCAGCTCAGTATCAAAAAACCCAATCCAGAAATGGGCAGACAACCTAAATAGACATTTCTCCGAAGAAGTATATAGATTGCCAGCAAGCACATGAAAGGATGCTCAGCATCAGTTATCATTAAAAATTGCAAATCAATACTATAATGAGGTATCACTTTACACTGGTCAGAATGGCCATCATCAAAAAATCTACAAACAATAAATGCTGGAGAGGGTGTGGAGAAAAGGGAACCCTCTTGCACTGTTGGTGGGAATGTAAATTGATACAGCCACTATGGAGAGCTGTATGGAGGTTCCTTAAAAAACTGAAAATAGAACTACCATACGACCCAGCAACCCCACTGCTGGGCATATACCCTGAGAAAACCATAATTCAAAAAGAGTCATGTACCACAGTGTTCATTGCAGCTCTATTTACAATAGCCAGGACATGGAAGCAATCTAAGTGTCCATTGACAGATGAATGGATAAAGAAGATGTGGCACATATATACAATGGAATATTACTCAGCCATAAAAAGAAACAAAATTGAGTTATTTGTAATGAGGTGGATGGACCTAGAGTCTGTCATACAGAGCGAAGTACGTCAGAAAGAAAAACAAATACCGTATGGTAACACATATATATGGAATCTAAAAAAAAAAAATGGTTCTGAAGAACCTAGGGGCAGGACAGGAATAAAGATGCAGACATTGAGAATGTACTTGAGGACATGGGGAAGGGGAGGGTTAAGCTGGGACGAAGTGAGAGAGTGACATGGACTTATATACACTACCAAATGTAAAATAGATAGCTAGTGGGAAGCAGCTGCATAACACAGGGACATCAGCTTGGTGCTTTGTGACCACCTAGTGGGGTGGGATAGGGAGGGTGGGATGGAGATACGAGAGAGGGGATATGGGGATATATGTATATGTATAGCTGATTCACTTTGTTATAAAGCAGAAACTAACACACCACTGTAAAGTGATTATACTCCAATAAAAGTGTTTAAAAGGAAAAATAGACATATCCTGTTAGCTTTGTCTTCTACCAGTTTTGGGAGTGTGGCAAATCAGCCTTATATAAAACAAAGAAAGACAAATTCCTCCTTCAGATATTCACCCATAAGTCCCTCTAATTTCATGTCAACATGCACACATTTTTCTGAGCAAAGAATTTGGCCAAAACCAACCAAATGCTAATTTAACGTTCCTGTCAGATTTAACAAATTATGTGTAACTCGGTGCATATGCTCATCAAGTTTTTACAGATGAAGAGCATATTTACCCTAGTCAATATTCATTTCTTTGAAAAAAGCTCTTTTTTCTTTTTTTCTTATGTATTGGTGCTTTGACAGAAGCTCAAGCGAATGTGCTTATTTATTCTAAGAGGACCGTCTTCTTCAGGCCATCGGAAACTAGCAAAGATTCGCCATCTCCTTAGGATGTTTCCTTAATCATACCTGAACTTAGAGCAGCAATCCTGATTGGTTAGCTCTGCATTACAATCTATAACACCCAGAAAATACATATGGGTTGCATGAATTTGAAATCTCCTCTGACATCTGAGTAATGTTAATCTTGTTTATATGACAACCTCATTATGGTACATAATTGCTAAGCAATCTCCTAGCAAATACTGGGTTAAAAACGCCTGGAAGATGCTTGTTCTTCTCATTATTAATTAGCATGTGTCCACTTCGCCAGATCCAGTGCCCAAACTTCATTTGTTATGTTCAGCCAAATGCATGAATAGCTTTGGAGTAATTATTTTCCAACATCATCTAATACCTCTCTGCACATCAATTAAAAATCCTCTTAACAAGGAACTGCATTTTGTTTGAGATCAAATGCCTGGTCCAAAGCTATATCAATCATGTAGAGCTAATTAGTGGCTCTGCTTTATATCATTTGTTTTACTTTATTATTTCATTGTACACTTCCTAATGAAACCAATTGAACAATTTTAAAATCTTTGTTCAATTAATTGAAGGCTTAAAGGCCAGCTACCTAGTCAGGCTTTCTTCCCTTTGAAAAGAAATACATGTAAGAGTGGGGGGGGGACCCCCAAGATGTGTTATAATACCTATTTACTTTCTGAAATGCCCGCTCTATAGATACAAGTTTTAAAAGGTTTTTCACCGTTTTTATACTGTTTGCAAATAATTCATTGCTCGCCATATCTTTACAGCTTCTCTCTACGTGGCCAACCATTTCTGAAGGATGAGTTGAAACAACAAGAGACGTAGGGCAGTTCATCTTGAAGACTGCGCATAGAGGCTCTCTAAAGTACTGTGTATTTCTGTCAGCATTTTATAAACTGGTTGACCAGCTTTCTTCCTTAATGCAAAAAAAATGCTGAGCTGTGAAGACCGTTGAGTAGCAACTCCTTTGGGGTCTGGATAGAGCAGTGGACTCCAATACAAATATGAATGGATTAAATGCATACTAACTACCCAGAGTGGGAAACTATAATGAGAGGAAGGACACATTCCAGCTCTTTAGAATTTCTGCTTGTTCATCAGAACCAGGACTCAGCACCAGCCGGGCAGGCAACAGGGCTGCCTCGTTTGCCCCAAGTGTACGGCATCCCACACTGCGCCCTCTGTCACACCCACCTTCCCTTTTAGAATTCATTTTGATTTATGAAAACATCCCCAATTCACCAAATCCTTGTGTGAACTGGTTTCCCCAGTCACAAAGCGTATCACAATTAATGCAAATCCAGGGGAGTTAATGTTGGTAAAAGTAGAACTAATTTTCCCCAGTGCTAGCTCCTCTAAAGGGCCCCTTCCTCACAAACGTAAATCCATTTTAACTAAACAAAACTGACAAATCAGCAGATGTCAGGGCCTTCAACAAATGGGCTGTGGTTCTCTCTTTGGTCTGTGCCAGACGGGGAAAAATTAAGAACAAATTTTCAGAACAGTTAGGCTGGATTAAAAAATGCTACAGAATTGTGCCAGTCTATAAACTTACAGCATGTAGATACACATTTATTACTTTTAAAATAAACTGATGGGAGGAATTCTATCCCAGGATAATAAGGATGAGAGTCTTTTTAAAGCTCTTACAAGGTTTGAGAATCTTCTGGAATCACTGGGGGGTGGAGAGTAAAAGACTTGGGAATCCCCTAATTTACTTGTTCCTCTGTTCTTTATAACGGTTAAGTTACTAACTTTTATTTGTCAGTAATAATTGAATTTTACACCGAAGTGAATTATCGTAATGCATGAACTGCTCGGCCGCAATTTTAAATAGCCTTCTTTGCAAATTATCTCTCATGATTTATATTCATCCTATCAGGGAGGCAGAGAAAAATTGTATGAGGATGGATGATTTGGATTTAATGTGAATGGATAAAAGTATGTGATAGCTTCTCGCAGTTCTGCCAATGAATTGAACACTTCCTCCTGTCTCCAGTATTCATTTCAAAAATCTGGGTAAGCAAGTTAGAGAGAAAGAGAGAGAGAGAGAGAGTACTTAAGGTCACATTACTTTCATTACTCAGAAAAACTGGGACTTCGAGTGTTAAGCACCTCTATAAAATACACTTTTGCAACTTACCCAGGGACTCATTTAGTTGTATGTTTCCCTTTTCCTGCCGATATGTTTCGTCCAAGAAGCCTTCCTGAATACTTGTCCTGTGAACTTTCTGCCTAATTTCTGCCCATCTCTTAATGCTTTTCTCATGTTCTGGCAACTCCCAATATCTCCCCTGATCATTCTAGCTCAGAGTTTCCCAAACTTCTGTGATAACAGAAATCATCTGGGAAAGAACATTTCCCCAGGCCTCTTCTCTAAAGATTCTGAATTAATCAATCTGGAATGGGGCCCAGGAATCTGTATGTTTAACAAGCAACCTAGGCAATTTATAACATCAAGGAAGTTCTAAAAGCATACTGGGAGAGGGCATGGGCCATGTTCTCTGAATGCCTAAGCAATTATAGCATTTACCACACATTTCTGTCCACAATTTTTACTGCTGTATAATATTCTATAATTATTTCATTTATGTCTTCTCTGGGGAGTTATAAATATCTTGAATGTGGAGAATACTTTATTTTGAATACTTCTACTCCATCTGATCCTCCTAGAAAACCAAGAATACCTTGTAGGTTCTTAATAAGAAATAATTGGATATACTGTAATTTAAATGAAAGTGTTGTCAACACTTAGAAATACTGAAGAGACACAGCAGGGAAGACGAGTGGCCAGGAAGAGCTAGAGGAAAATGAAGTGTTTTCTGCCTTCTGAAGGTAAGAAATTTTGTCATACTGTCCTCAAAAGACCAGTGACATTCACCCACTTTTTCTGATGTAGTAATATTTGCGGAAATATTAGAAAACATGGAAAACACAAAACATTTTTTTAAAAGGGGGAGGTGGGAGAAACGGGTGAAAGTGGTCAAAATGTATAAACTTCCAGCTATAAAATAAACAAGTCCTGGGATGAAATGTTTAAAAAAACAAGTTACCGTGGCAACCACCAATAAATGATTATTGTTAATATTTTGTTATTTATTTCTCTAATTGCAAATTGTCATTTGCTTCATAGGAAAGTCCCACGTGGAGTTGGTGAATTTGACCTTTGCCCGTGATGGGGACAGTCAGGGGAGCTTATCTCATTTGTGTCTTTGGATCTTACGATGTTGGGTCCCATAAGTCTGGTACTAAAGACAAGCCCTGGAAAACAAACAAACAAACAAACAAACCCCCAGCAAAGTAGATCGTCACTAAAACCAGAATGAATAAGAGAATATTCAAATCCAAAACAATTAAAGTCCTGCCACTTTAAAAGACAGCAATGGCCAACCAGTAAAATGGTATGAAAGGCAGAAATGTAGCATTAGTCATACATTAATCTGAGGATGCAAAAGAGGATTTAAAACCTAAAGGGGAAAAAAAAATCAGAATGCAAATTTCAAAAGTACCTGAAATTAGAAGGCTTTGAAAAGTGTCTATAGTCATTAGTATCTTAATATAAACAGGTGAAAGTAAAAATTCTAGTCATAGAGATACAGATGATAAATTGAACTTTGGGTCATTTATTTAGATGTTTGATATTGGGTAAATCCAGCCACATATTAAAGGAGCTCTTATTCTTCGTCCTGCCTTAATATTACAGTTACACAGATTTTCCAAGAGGAACATTATTTCATCAATATTATGCTTACTTTCTATGCAAAGCTCACATGATTAATATGTACAGAGACAACGTCAACGTATTTGATTTGTGTCTGTGTTTATTTTTAAAATACATTTAGGCCTAGTTCAAATATGAGAAGTCTCTTCAAACTGGAGGGTCATGGAAAAAAAGGCATAGATTCATCTACTTAATAAAGTCTTCCTGAATGTTAGAAGATATTTTGAAACCTAAATCTGCTTATAAATAAAAGTTCCATCTTTGAGAAAGAATTGGAGATAGACAAAAAGAAAAATGTAGCTAAATATTCTGTCTTGTATTTGTACTGTTGAAAGATAATTGTCTTATTTTCTTCACCCTTCAAAATTCATTGAAAAATTTAAATATTTAAGGAAGTGTTTCCCAGAGTTCTTCTTTTCAGAATTTCAATGGCTATTTTTGCTCTGTGTCTTTCAAATAAACTTTATAACCAACATGTTTTGCTGAAGGAAAAGAAGTACGGTATTTTTACTGATATTAGATTAAATTTATCTCTGCCGTATTGAATTTTCCTATTCATGAAAAAGGTGGGTCTACAATGAAGTCTTCCTTTATATCTTCTTTTGGAATATTTGTATAATCTATTCTTTTAAAGGTTTGTTTTATAACATGTTTATAACATTTTTGCAGTTGTCCCATTGACTCTCAGTTTCTCCAGATTTATAATCATATCATTCACAAAAAGAGATAGTATTTACTTCTTGTACACCAGTTCTTTTGCCTTTAGAGCTTTTTTTGTATAATTATATGTCAACTAATACTTCTAATTCATTATTAGATAATAATGATTATAGTCGGCATCCTTTACTTGTTCCAAGGCTTAGCAGACAAGACTTTGGTGTTTCTCTAATTATTAAGAAGCTAGCTTTACCTACCATCATTCTTTAACCAAGTAGCCACCCATTCCTACATTACTGAGTATGTCTTACTGTGAATGGGTATTAAATTTTTCAAATATTTTTTGTTTATCTGCAGAGAGATTATATGAACTTTATTTCTAGCACTATAAATATGAATTATAATAATCAAATTTTTAAAAATATTGAAACTTTTTGCAAACAATCTCATTTAGTCATGGTATATTATTGTTTTAATGTGCTCTGGATTCTGATTACTAATATTCCCTATATGTTTTCCATTGGTACTCATAAAAGAGATGGTTGTATCGTTTACATTTTGAGTTGTAATATTCCTGGGTATTCCTCCTTGAATCTCCTAAAGTTGTTGATGTATAAAAACTGTTAATGAGTCATTGGGTACATATTAATAACTGTTCTATCTTCACTGCAACTTTAGCTTTTTTTTTTTTTTTTTTTTTTTTTTTGTGGTATGCGGGCCTCTCACTGTTGTGGCCTCTCCCGTTGTGGAGCACAGGCTCCGGATGCGCAGGCTCAGCGGCCATGGCTCACGGGCCCAGTCGCTCCGCGGCATATGGGATCTTCCCGGACCAGGGCACGAACCCGCGTCCCCTGCATCAGCAGGCGGACTCCCAACCACTGCGCCACCAGGGAAGCCCCTGCAACTTTAGCTTTTATGTTAAAACTTATTTGTTACTTCTACTGCATTTTGATCTGATTTCAACCTTGTCAGGAAATAAGATTGCAGCTCCTGCTTTGATATAGTTTTGTCTATCTTTTTTTTTTTTTTTAAACCTTTCTGAGTCTCTTGACTTTAGGTATATTTTTGTGGGTAACATAGGGTTAATTTTTTTCTTTTTTTGGTCAATGTCTTTCAACTTATTTTATCCAAAGCATGTTTACAAATAAAGTCTTTAAGGAATGTTCATGGAAAGAATATTCCTTGGATTCTTTCTTGCATATTCATAACAGTTTGTCCATAGCCTTTATGTTTGGAAGTTCTTTTAGCTGGGTATAAAATCGCTGACTCCTTTTTCCCCTTCTGTCTCTAAATGAAAGTAACTTACTACATTATCATCTACCATAAACCATCACAATCAAAAAGTCTAATGAAAATGTGATTTTTTTCCTTTATAAGTAACTTTTTAATTTATATTTGTTTTGTTCTGTTTGTTGGGATGGTGGTTCCTAGATGTCCAAATGATTTTATTTTTCCTTTTTATTCAAGGTCCACTAACTAATTTTACTAGCATACATCTTGGTGTTGGCTGTTCTAAGTTGATGTTCTCAGAAATATTTCCCCTGAGGTGTTCCCTTTCAATATACAGTTTTGAGACTTCTTTCATTTCAGGAATATTTTCTCAAATTATAGTTTTTAGGATCTCTTCTGTCCCATTGCTTTTTCTGCTATCCTCTCTCTCTCTCTCTTTTCTTTTAAAAAATAACTTTGTATGAGAATCATGGTGGTATTTACTTTTAAAATAAATGTTAAAACCTGGTTTTTGAACACAGTGGTGGTGGTGATATGGGGTAAGGGAATCATGGGGTGAGAGGTTTACGCAGTGAAAGGAGAGGAAGGAAACATAATACTCATTTTGGTTCAAAGAAATAACACTACATTCAAAGTTGGCAAAAGAGTTTGAGTTCTGGCTCTGCCTTATCTTCTCTGAACCTTCGTACCTCATGAGTAAAGTGAAAATAAAGTTCTACTTATCTCATGGGGTGGTTGTGAGTATCAAGTAAGATATTGAATTTGAAAGAGCTTTAAGAGCATTAAAAAATGCAGAGGACCACACACCTCTAAGTACAAATAAGAAAGTGAAAAGCAGTCCCCACCACAGGAGTTGGCCTGAGGAGAAAATCATTTCCTGCAGGGGAGCAGAGGGAAACACACAATTGACTTCTGCTTCTGCTTTTCCTTTCAGCCACTTGCTCGAAACCCTACCCTCTGCTTCTCCCACCTCAGAGAGCTCATGAAGAAAACCACAGGCTCGAATCTTTCGTAGCCTCAACAGACTGAGGACATCTGTTCAAAAAGGGTGATTATAAATGCAACCTTTGCCTCCAGTGTACTTACTAACTCTTTATCTCAGAAACTGAGCATGAAAAGGTGCCCTGGAAAATCATCAAATATCCATCTTTTTTCCTTTGGGCAGAATTACGGAAAGATCTTTCTTCAATGGGTACTGAGCAAAATGAGTAGTGAACAAAACTATTCCATGATCCCATTTAGGCTTTATACAAACATGTATTCATACTGTGAGTACTAAATGAAATGATTTTGAAACACAAATATTTTGCTCTCAACAAATTGTGACTCTTTATATCATGGTATGTAAAGAGAAACCATTGTATTTTTCTAAAAACCATATGAGAAAATAATCCCACACCCTTCTTTATGAGTTTTACTTGTTATTTAGCCTTTCACTTTAGAGTGTTCTGATATTCTTTTATCATTGGAACATTAATATTCAGGGTTACTTCTTGTCAGTTTCCCTTAGAGATATCGTCAGTGAAAAGTGGAGACTAGTTGATGGATGTTATATTAGCATCTAAGCCCCAAGCATCTGATATCTGGTCCCTGCCAAATGCAACACTAAGAACTTGATGTTTCTATTCTATATCCTACAACATCCCTGATGCAATATGGGGACTGGGTCTCAATGAAGACTATAATTTTTATCATTATCAGCAATAATTGTTATTAGAAAGAAGATATTTAAGGGGATAAAAAAGGGAAAGAACATTTCACTTAAGGCAACTAGAGAGGTTTATAGGAAAGATGATGATTGAAAGCAGATTTTAAAGCAAAATGATTTAAATGCAAAGTATATGCTGATTGAGAGTACACTATTTACACCAAAATGAATTTGCAAAACATTTTCAAACTATTAAAAAAATTTATCTGTAAATATACTAAGAACCACTGAATTGTACACTTCAAAAGGATGAATTTTGTGGTATTCTACTGTGGTTGATTATATTTTGATAAAGCTGTCACTTAACTGTAAAAAATATTTAAGATTAATTATGTATGAAAATAAAATAATCATTTGAGTAAGTAAAGAAACTTAGAAATCACCTTGGACAGCTACTTTTTAATTTAATTTTATTTATTTTCATCTGGGTCTTAGTTTCAGAAGGTTCAGTTCATTATACTTCTCAGTTCATAGCATACAATTATTGTACAAGGCATTTTGCTTGCTTTATTTATTTATTTACTTCCTTTTACCCCCTTTTTGTATTCCCGTTCTCCAAACTCTCCTGTGATGGTCACCAGACATCCTCCCTGTCTTGGCATGACAAAGAATGTTTCAATGAATATCCTCATACATGGGCCCTTATATGAGAATTTCTCTGAGATTAAGAGCCAGGAGTGGAGTTGATATCTGTATTTATAATTTGACTAAATACTACCAATTTGCTGTCCAAAATGGTTGGATCAGTCTACATTCCACTAGAACTGCTTAAAGGTTCCCTGTATCCCACGAACCCTTGGCATCATCCATCTCTCTATTTTTTGTCCACTTTATGTTTTGGGGTTAGTTGTATTTTCCAGACTACCCATTATTATATTTGGATTGTGCCTTATTCTTATTGCTTTTCAGCAACTCTCCATATAGTCTAAATATCTGTTTCTTGTCTGATTTAGATATTGCAAATATATTCTCCCAACCTGTCATCAGTCTGTTGACTTTTCGTAGTGTTGAAGAGATATCCTTAATATTGATGTAAACACCTTTATTTACAGGGTTTTTTGGGTTTATGCTTTGTTTAAAAAATACCTTTCCTCATTCATCCATTCATTCAACAAATTTTATTGAGTGCTCACTATTTGCCAGGTACTGTTTTAGTAGCTGGCAGCACATCAATGAATAAACAAACAAAAAGCACTGCCTTTCTGCAACTTACATTCTAACTGGGAAAGACATGTCATAATCAATAGATATAATAAAGAGGTGAACTACATTAGGAGGAGTAGGCCTAGGGAGAAAAACAAGAAGCAGGGTAATGGAGATCAGGACTGTCAGGGTGCAGACTGAATTTTTAAATGGGATAGTCTGGGCAAGTGTTATTGATTTAAATATATAAATTTTCCTCTAAATGTTGTTTTAAACTTAGACTTCCTTACCAGCTGCACTGGTGGGCGAGATTCCTCTTGCGTCCCTTGGAGTAAGGTCCTAAGATCCAAAAGACACACTAAAGCGCTTTTGTTCATGCTTGGATGTCTGATTTGTTGACTAAAAAGGGGGATTAAAAGAAGGAACATCTTACGCCACCATGTTGCTGACGTCACTGAGCCTAAATTTAGACTTCCTGTGAGGCCTAAATCATGGTCTGTTTTTGTAAATGTTCCATGTGTACTCAGAAAAAAATGTGTTCTCTCAATTTCTTGAAGATATATACATATACATACACACATACATATACGTGTCCCTAGATACCCACAGGTACCAAAATCCATGGATGCTCTCAAGTCCCTCATATAAAATGGTGTAGTATATGCACATAACCTCTGCATATCTTCACATATATTTTAAATCATCTTTAAATAAATATTGTAAATACAATGTAAATGCTATGTAAATAGCTGCCAGAGTGAGGCAAATTCAGGTTTTACTTTTAGAGCTTTCTGGAATTTTTTTCTTCCGAATCTCTTTGATCTGTGTTTGGTTGAATTCATGGATGTGGCACCTGCGGATATGGAGAGCTGACTGTACATATCTATATCTATATCTATATCTAATCAAAACTTTATTCATTTCATAATTTATTTCCCTATACCGATTTACTCTTCTTGATCTTAGTTTCTGAGAGACATTCGATAGAGCCTCCAACAACAATATTTGATTTATCTATTTTCCCTTTCATTTTATAAATTAAAAGCCCAGGTAGGATTCACTGAGTTAAAACATTGAGTTACTTTCATCTTCAAGCACTAGCTCAAATTGCAGAAAAAATTTTTATTACATAAGTTTGTAGAAATGGACTAGCTATTGTGTTAATGAAAAGCAAAGTAAGTTTAAAACATCATTCTAGTATTGAATATGCCCTCAACGAATGACCTTAGCAGATTTTGAAACTACAATTATATTTGTAGTCATTGGACTATATGGTCCTAAATTACCTCATACAGATTAAAGTGGATATGAGATGCAATACATTTTGTGACATAAATCTATTGTATAAATAGGATGAAATAGAAGAGTCTCAAAATCTGCCACTGTTAATTCAAATTGTAACAGGAAAAATTACTAAATTTAAATGATAATGTAGTAAAGACCTCTGGATGGGTATATCACTAAAGAATACACTTATTGAAGTTATTGTTTCCATGCAATGAGTTTCAAAACTTATACCACTTGGGTACCAGATTTTCTCTTCCTCCTTGGAACCCTTCCTGACTGATCAGTCATTTTGCACTTTCACTTTTCTGAGCTGCTATTGCCCTTACTTAGAATCAACACCACCTAAAATGATGCTTAACTATTTCCTCTTTGACTCCATTTAACAGAATTTTTTTAAAGGTCGGTAGCAGATTTTTATTAAAATGAAACATTATATTATGTATTATGTAACATGTAATATGGATGAAAATAATAAACGTGGTCCTCAAAACACTTAAATCATCATTGTTTGTTAGGAAATACTTTCTTGTTTGTAACCTTGAGGCACTTTGGTCCAACTACTGAAATTTACAAATAAAAAAATGGAAAGCCATACTCATTGATTACTTGCATGTATTTCTAACAACACTATCTCCCATTACTGTAATAGAATTATTTTGAACTGTCACTCTATGCAGAACACAATGCTAGACATTAATGAGTATGTGGATAGGAGAGGGTCAGGTAGGGCTGGTGCAAAGACAGCTGAGCTCAGAACCTGATGATGGTGCGGAAAGATATGTCACCCAAATAGTACAGGATGTAAAGAACAAGGGATAGGAGGCAGCCTGGTGCTGCGTGTGACCTGAGACTCAAAGCAGTTACCTAAAGAGTAGTGAGAGAAGGGTAGCTTTTCAGTCTCATTCCAGCTGCTCAGGCAACAATAGACAGCCCTACCTGGATCTGGGCATTCCCAAGTGGCATGAACATCCACAAGAACAGACCAGGTGCGTGGTCTTTCTGGGGAGGGGGGAGCATGCCTTAGGCTGCCTATCCTACCTATGCTAAGTACCTAGTAGATTCATAGAAAATTGAAAACCCATGAACTGGTCTGTAAGTCTGTGATGAAGCCCAGGCATCTGCTGGTTTAAAAGCTCCCCAGGAAATTTTGATATAACCTGGTGGCAGGTTATGTGTTTCAGAAGTGCAGGAGCTTTGGAGTTAGACATGTGTGAGTTGAGTTGGGATCTGCCACTTATTAGTTGTGTGGCCTTTGACAAGTTGCTTAACTTTTCTAAGCTTTGGTTTCCTCATTTACACAATGGGACTAATTATACCCTTCTTAAACATTTGTTATGAGGATTAAATGAGATATTACATATAAAACACTTAACAGAGTGCCTGGCATGTAGTAAGAGTACAGTAAATAATTTCTAGTGACAATATTTCCCATAGGATGGACCTGCCTGTTGCCACAGTTATGAAATTGAATGAGATAAAGTGTCTCCAAGACATCCTTCTCCATTCCTGTTGCCCTCTGGCAAGGAGCTAGGCCGGCTGCTAAGGATATGGCAAGGAAGGGACCTGACTCATGGTCTAGCCTGGCTAGCACAGTTAGATCTGTTGGAAAATAAGATAAAAAGAATAATGGAAGAAGTAGCTTTTAGACCAGAGCGGTTCGATAGAGCTTTCTGCAATGATGGAAGTGGTCTGTATCCCTGTGTCCATTACGGTAGCCACCAGCCACATGTGGCTATTGAACACTTGGCATGTGGCTAGTGTAACCACAGAATTGAATCTTAATATTGTTTAAATTTAATTAATTTAGATTCAAAATTAAATAGTCACATGTGTCCAGTGGCTACCATATTGGACACTGTGTTCTAGAGGAAGCTGTGTACATTGATGAGCTCCTCTGAGGGCTCGGTTCTAGAGAAGGTGGCTGAATGAAGAGTCATAACTGGGATGTTTCAATGGGCCTACACATCACAAGTAAAGGATGCAAGTTTACACTCTGTTGATCACCAAAGGAAATAACCCAGAAAACTAAAATTGACACGGGCTCTTGAACTTGAGGCATAGTTAGTCTACCTGTATGGATCAATGCCTTCAGAAGATGAATTAGACCTAGATCAAAACCATCTTCTCTCTGGAACCTTAAACAATTCTCCCAGGCAGAGTTGGCTTCTCCCCTATCTGTGTCTCCACCACTACAACTCTCCTATTGCACAGCACCAGAGTAAACAATTTCCTAACCTACCGTCATGTGAGCTCCTTGAGGACAGGACCTATGTCCTGTTTGTTCTTGTGTCCCCAGAGACACAAATGATATAGATGATTAATCAGTGTTTTTGAAAGGAAAAGGAGAAGATAAAGGAAAAAAGTAGTTATTAATGGAAAGAGGAAGGAAAGAAGGAAGGAGGGAAGGAAGGTGTCTAAAGTGACATTGATATTACTGTGGTATTAAAGACAGAACGTCCAGGTTCCCAGCTCTGTTCATTCCTCTACACCACATTGGAACTTCCTGTTAAAGATTCTAAAAGGAAACACTCTTCAGACATGACCACAGTGTTCCTGTTTCAAGTTATGAAGCACTATTTGACCACAACATTTTCTTTTCCTTCATTAGCTCAGAAATTCATTTCTAAGAGCAGAGGAAACATGTGGTTGGATGATCAGGAAGCTGTGTCTTACAGGGTAAATGTACCTAAAGACCAAAGAGATAAGGGAGACGATCAGCCAGTGAACAATTGAAATGACATATCATTGAGATCAAAGCTAGATACATAAGTGAAAATTAAACGGTCCAAAATCTGGAGGACTCCGTGAGGCTAATGAACACATCTAATGGTGGTAAAAGACTGAGTTGGGAGGACAGAGAGATATAATTAGAGGTTCCAAAGGTGGAACCATTCTGAGTATGGCCAGAAAAGTACGCTACTGCAACAGATATGGTGTAAAGGTCTTTGGAGCTGACAATTTCAAGGGAAAAAATGAGGGGGGTTTAGACAGATTACTTGAACATACATTGAAGATGCTTATTATGATGGCTGGCAGAAATTTGAATCACAGGTCAGAAAGCAATATCATGGTTTGGGGCATAGAGTGGCATGGACTCCACAGATGAGAGAGAAAATAAGCTATGCACTAGAGGGTAGTCTGGAGGGGTGCTGCCATAAGTATCCAAATAGATGGAGACTTTCTACCAGGGTGGAAGCACAATGAAGGCAGAGTGGCCATGGGGGTCAAGGAACATGCCCGAGTCCTCCCTTCCCCTCTCTTGCCCTGGGTCACGTGGAGCATAGGGAATGAACAACCTTTGCTCTTTTGAGCTTCAGGAGACTCTGTGGCCCCAGAGAAAGCCAGTTTCAGTCAAGGCAAGAAGTCTAGTGAGGATTCCTGGGAGACATCCACTTAGAGGAGGAGGAAATAGAAGAAAGCCCAAGTCAAGGCTGGAATTAAGAATGGGAGAGGTGGGTTCAGGGAACTGGGAGGAGAGAGTTTGGTGAAGTGGAGCTCCCGGGAGCAGGAGATGTGTTTGGACTGATGGGTTGATGGTGGTCCCTGCGCAGCCTTGAATCCAAGTTGAGTTTGGACTTCTATTGTCAGCAACGGGCTGTCTTCCACTCAGTGGAGGCCTCTGAGTGGGTGAGTAGTGTGACAAAAGCTGATGTTTCCTTGAATAGAGCCATCTATACATTTTGAAAAATGTTTTAATTCTACCCACATATGAGTTTCTGCATAATCTCTGAAGGCTAGTCCACAGAAGCAAAGCATTGTGGCTTTACACTTTTCATAAAATGATTGATCTTTGAAATAAATACCGACAAAATATCTATATATGTGAGCCCAGATAAAAATGAGTGAAGAATTATTGGCAAGGTATTTCTACTTTCATCTGTACAAATAACTGTGCTTTGACTACATGTATTAAAAAGACACTACTAACAATTTACAAAATAAATAAATAAATTAAAAAGCTGATGTTTCCAAGAAATCAATTTGGGGTGCTGTTCAAGATGAATGAAATAAAAAAGAAATTGGAACTCTCCCTCCTGGGGGCTGTAGAAACACCATTAGACTTCACACACCAGACTTTAAAAATAAGACCGTATGGAGCTATTACCTATAACATCTTCCATGTTGGTTTTATAAAGATGGCTACATCATTTTAAATACACTGGGTGTGGCTTCAGTGGGCATTGATTCAGTGCTACTGAGTAGAATCAGTTGTTTTCAGGCATCTGAGTGGTTCAGAGCAGAGCAGTGGATCATTCAGTGGTGTGGTCTGTCCAACCCAGACAGCTCAACATCTGAGTTATGATGGATAGCCTGACAGGTCTCCACAGTCATTGCCCAGAACACAACCTTCTTCTCATGGACAAGTCAATGCACCACATGGCCAAGGCATCTGCCTTAGAAACCTAGAATAGAGAAAAGGAACACTGGCACAGGTCACTGTCAGGGTGAAACTTTTTACCTTCAGCCTGTCACATTATTTGTCATTTCCATATGGGCCACTGACAGCTGTCAGTCAAGCAAGACTTACCCTGCCACTGGCACATCTTAAGGCATATAAAGAAAGAGACTAATGCAAGCCTGTCTTAATTAGGTGATAATTACACATTCTAGGCAGAAATTTCCAATCAATCTGACAGAACACACCCGTTCAAAACAAGGTTTTACAGCAATATTCCAACCGACTGATAAGGTTTTGCCTGTCTGGGAATGAAAAAAAAACTAAAACTTTAAAGTCCTAATCAAGTCACTGGCAGATTTGAGGTGAGGATGAAGCAGGAAGATACCCAAAGGGAATCAGGAAACTGGGGCATCCCTGGGGAGTTGTGTTCCTCTTCCCCTGCAAGGAAAATTGGATTACAATGAGCATTGTGAGCAGACTTAAAGGTGGAAAAGGCGCAGCTCAGAGAGAGTGAATTACAATAGAACCTTTGCTCCCACTTTGCCTCCCTAAAGATGAGGAGAGGTACACAGGCTAATTACCCGTGTACCTGTGAGCCTCATCTCCTTCACAACCACTCGCTGGCAGTTACCATTCTCATCCCCACAGAGCATCGCCTGTGTCCAGACCCTGGGCAGCTCAGCTCAGCTCCCACCAAGACATTTAGAGAGAACGCTTCTGTTTCTTAGAACACAAGTCAAGGTATAGGTGGTGCTTCTATTCAGAAGGTTTTAAATATTATTAAACTCAGAATTTCCTATCTAGCAAGTTCATGGCATGCAGAGTTAAATATAGAAAGAGCGTTTAGACAAAGCCTGTATTAGATGAGTTCCCTGCTTAACTGATATAATTAAATATGGAATTGACCCAGAGTGCTAAATATTACTTTCTGGTGGGACCAGTGCCCCCAAATATCTAAAAGTCTTTTGTTGTTTCCCTGCTGCAATGGATTAAATTAAGCTGCAGCTCCCCAGGCCTCATTTGACCTAAAATTATTCTGAGGCTGAAATGCTTTTCCAGGTTATATGTGATCTAAGACTCAGTTGGACGATCGCTTGAAGTACATGGGGCAGCCTGGATGGGGCTGGATGGTTCCAGTGTGACACTTCTGAAAGAAATTCACAAGTTCTATGTCTATTTTGTAGCTCTCACTAACCTACACATACACACACACACACACAGCAGAGTGGGGCATTATCAGAAGTGTTGGTATTATTCCTTAGAAATCTTACCACATAGGAAACAGACATTTTCTCTTTTCCACTAATCTCTAGAATTAATAAGAGGCAAAATTATAAAGAGGAAAACTAAAGTCTTTGATGGACTAGGGGTTGAGGACATCCAGAGAGGAGACCCATTGGACTAAAAGTTGCCCACATGATTCAGATAGGGCAGTTTCTGAAGAGAGATTTATAAAGATTTAACAATTTCCACTAATATTATGAAAGGTGGCCTAATTCCATTCCTCTCTCTGAATATTCTGTTTTTCACTTTCTTCTCCTTTGTTTCCTCTGAGATAAGAGCCTAATGTCCAATTCTTTCATTTTTTTCATTCACAGACAAAAGCAACCACAACGTTTTCAGTCAACTTCAAAAGCTTTTATGTTGCTGTGTTGAGTTGGTGTGTTTTACACTGTTCATGCGATTGAAATCACGTTGTGAAAGCTGAGAAAACTTGATCTGAATTTTTTAAGAGGTTCAGAGTGTCCCACCAGAAAACTCATCCATGGAGAATAGGAAGACGTGCCTTACAGCTTCTGTCTTCTAAGAAAAGAGTTTATTGCTGGCTGAAGGAAAGGTTCTGATTGCCAGGGTGTTTTCATTCTCCGAGGACACTGAGAGGTTTCCACTTCTGAATCTAGCATCTTGTGTCCCAAATAAAATGTTTCTACACTGAGGACCATTTCCTTTAAGGGGTTGCCATGCTGTCCCCTCCTCCCACCCCAATTAATTTGTGGTTCTGAATTTCTCAGTGTCCTTGCATTTCCACGACCTCACCCAAGAACAATTGATATGACCATGTGAAGAGGTTTGGGGCTCAAAGGACACACACCTTAAGTATTTGCCAAAAAGTCTTCCAATGACCTCCAATCCCTGTCCCAAATAATTACTCATCTATAGGGGAAGTGGTGTACCTCACTGTAGCCTTGATATGTAGTCATGTATTTGAGGTTTTATATTTGTACTGGTCATTTGTCTGTGGCTCTTAGGTCCATCTTCCATCCTTCCCCTCTTTGGTCCTCTGGAGAGCTGGTCTCTGTAAGTTACATTTCCCAGGCTCCCTTGCTCATTGACTTCCATTAAGGTTATATCAATGGCAGCACTGGTGGAAACTGGAGGGTGAGAGGAGGGAAGAAGTCCACTTCATGACACCTCAGGAGGTCCTCCAGCAGCTCCCATGTCATTCCAGCTCCTGGCATGGTCCCAGCTCCCACAAGACATTCTCCATGGTTCCAGCTCCCACGTGTTGGTATCTGGACCTCCATCTCTTCCCCTTATCCTATCACCCTAAGAGTAGCAGCAACTCACTATTTTCAGCTCTTCCAACTACTCTATAGTGAATCCCCTTTATTAAATTCCCTCCATTTCTATACCTGTCTTGGTCTCTCTTTGGATTCTCACTGATAGAATTTTATTCATTCCAAAATTTAAAAGTGTTTGAATATTGATAATTTAGAAAACAAGTAATGATGATAATATAATAATAAAATAGAAAGAGTTCCCCACAAACACATATAGAGAAATATATATCTTTGCAGCAAGTATAAGCCAGTTATGCTGTGAAGGAACATAGCAACAAGAATGAGCTCACTACCTTTACTTAGAAGCGAGGAACTTGAGGTCAGGAATGGGCAGGCACATATGGCCTTAGGAGTGGCACCACTGTAAGAACTCAGATCTCCTCTAGTTCTCGTTGATGGGACCTTGTTTATTAAAAGCATGAGCACATAGCACAATGGAGAATTCAGGTAAGTTTCTTGATAGCATGAGCATTAGAGCCTTTGTTTGTCATTGTTCCACTGACTAAAGATTACTAACAAGCTATGGGTTGGCCAAAAAATGCCTTCAGTTTTTAAGTAAAAATAAGACACATTTTTCATTTTCACCAAGAACTTTATTGAACAACATATTCACCCTTTTGTTCCACTACTTTCTGCCATTTTCCAGGCAACTTTATAATTCCATCTTCCCAAAACACTTTATCTTTTTGGGCAAAGAACTGTCCCAGGTGACTTTTACAGTCTTCCAGGGAATTGAAATTTTTTCTATTAAGAGAATTTTGTAAAGACCTAAATAACTGGAAATCTGAAGGTGCAATATCTGGTGAATACGGTGGATGAATCAGAACTTCCCAGCCAAGCTGTAACAGTTTTTGCCTGGTCATCAAAGAGACACGCGGTCTTGCATTATCCTGATGGAAGGTTATGTGTTTTCTGTTGACTAATTCTGGTCACTTTTCGTTGAGTACTGCTTTCAGTTGGTCTAACTGGGAGCAGTACTTGTTGGAATTAATCGTTTCATTTTCCGGAAGAAGCTCATAATAGAGGACTCCCTTCCAATCCCACCATATACACAATATCACCTTCTTTAGATGAAGACTGGCCTTTGGTGTGGTTGGTGGTGATTCATTTCACTTGCCCTATGATCTCTTCCAGTCTCCATTGTTGTACAGTATACACTTTTCATCTCCCATCACAATTTCTTTTATAAATAGAATGTTTTCATTACATTTAAGTAGAGAATCACATTCAGAAATACAGTCAAGAAGGGTTTTTTTGCTTAACTTATGTGGAACCCAAGCATCAAAGCGATTAACATAACCAAGTTGGTGCAAATGATTTTCGACGTTTGATTTGGATATTTTGGGTATATCTGCTGTCTCCCATGTGGTATAACGTTGATTGTTCTCAATTAATGTCTCAGTCTGATTGCTATCAACTTCAACTGGTCTACCCAACCATGGAGCATCGTGCAGCAAGAAATCTCCAGCATGAAACTTCGCAAACCATTTTTGATACGTTTTATCATTCACAGCACCTTCTCCATACACTGCACAAACCTTTTTTTGTGTTTCAGTTGTGTTTTTACCTTTCTAGAAATAATAAAGCATAATATGCCAAAAATGTTGCTTTTTTCTTCCATCTTCAATATTAAAATGGCTACACAAAAATTCACCAATTTTGATAAGTCATTTTTTAAATGCATGCTGATATGACAGCTGTCACATACAATCAAACAAAATTGTTTCAAATGAAGTTAAAGACAACTGAGTGCTACAAGAGCCAACTTACGGAAAAAAATAAACGAAACTTTTGGCCAACCCAATACAATGTTTACAGGCTAGAGTTATCCAAATTCAGCAGTGAACTGAAAGTGCGACTAGTATGTATCCAGAGAGCCTCTTTTCCTAGGAATAGAAATATTTCTTTTCCTCTCTCTGCTAAAATTAATTTCATAGCTGAAACATAGGAAGAAATAAAACTCATCCCCTTAATTTTTTCTTAAGACTTTATTTGTTTAGGGCTTCCCTGGTGGCGCAGTGGTTGAGAGTCCGCCTGCCGATGCAGGGGACACGGGTTCGTGCCCCGATCCCGGAAGATCCCACATGCCGCGGAGCGGCTGGGCCCGCGAGCCATGGCCGCGGAGCCTGTGTGTCCGGAGCCTGTGCTCCGCAACGGGAGAGGCCACAGCAGTGAGAGGCCCGCGTACAGAAAAAAAAAAAAAAGACTTTATTTGTTTAGAGCAGTGCTAAGTTCACAGCAAAATTGAGAGGGAAGTACAGAGAGTTCCCATATATCTCATGACCCCAATATACACAGCCTCCCTATTATCAGCATCACTCACTAGAGGGTATATTTGGTACAACTGATGAACTTATGTTGTCAAATCGTAATCACCCAAAGTCCATAGTTTACCTTAGGGTTCACTATTGGTGGTGTATTCTCTATGGGTTTAGCTAAGTGTATAATGACATATATCCATCATTATAGTATTTTTTAAATTTTATTTATTTTTTATTTATTTATTTTTGGCTGCATTGTGTCTTCATTGCTGCACGCGGGCTTTCTCTAGTTGCAGCGAACAGGGGCTACTCTTCGTTGCACTGCGGTGGCTTCTCTTGTTGCGGAGCATGGGCTCTAGGCACGCAGGCTTCAGTATTTGTGGCTTGCGGGCTCTAGAGTGCAGGCTCACTAGTTGTGGCTCACAGGTTTAGTTGCTCCGCGACATGTGGGATCTTCCTGGACCAGGACTAGAACCCGTGTCCCCTGCACTGGCAGGCGGGTTCTTAACCACTGCGCCACCAGGAAAGTCCCATCATTATAGTATTGTAAGAGTATTTTCATTGCCGTAAAATCCTCTGAGCTCCCCCTATTCACTTGTCCCCACACCAGTCCTTGACAACCACTGATCATTTTACTCGCTCCATAGTTTTGCCTTTTCCAGAATGTCATATAGTAGGAATCACACCTACTAGAAGCCTTTTCAGATTGGCTTCTTTCACTTAGTAATATGCTTTTTTTTTTTTTTTTTGCGGTACGCGGGCCTCTCACTGTTGTGGCCTCTCCCATTGCGGAGCACAGGCTCTGGACGCGCAGGCTCAGCAGCCATGGCTCATGGGCCCAGCCGCTCCGTGGCATGTGGGATCTTCACGGACCGGGGCACGAACCCGTGTCCCCTGCATCGGCAGGCGGACTCTCAACCACTGCACCACCAGGGAAGCCCAGTAATATGCATTTAAGTTTCCTCTATACACTTTCATGGCTTGATGGCTCATTTCTTTTTAGCACTGAATAATATTCCATTGTCTGAATGTACTACAGTTTATTTATCCACTCACCTACTGAAGTACATCTTGGTTGCTTCCAAGTTTAGGCAATTATGAATAAAACTGCAATAAACATCCATGTGCAAATTTTTGTGTGGACATAAGTTTTCAACTCCTTTGGGTAAATACCAAGGAGGGAGATTGCTGGATCGTATGGTAAGAGTATGTTTAATTTTGTAAGAAACCGCCAAACTGTGTTCCAAAGTGGCTGTACAAATTTGCATTCCCATTAGCAGTGAATGAGAGTTCCTGTTGCTCCGCATCTTTGCCAGCGTTTGGCGTTGTCAGTGTTCCAGATTTGGTCCACTCTAATAGGAGTGTTGTAGTATCTCACTACTATTTTAATATGCATTTCCCTGATGACATATAATGTGGAGCATCTTTTCATATGCTTATTTGCCATCTGTATTTATTGTCTTAATTTTAAATTTTTTAATTGGGTAAGATACACATAAAATTTATCATTAACCATTTTTAAGTGTACAATTCAATAGTGTTAAGTACATTCACATTGTTGTACAACACATGTCGAGAAGTCTTTTCATCTTGCAAAACTGAATCTCTGTACCCATTGAAAAACTACACCACATTTCCTTCTACCGATGATGCTGGCAATCACCATTCTACTTTCTGTTTCTGAATTTGACTATTCTAAATACCTTGTATAAGTGGAATCGTACAGTATTTTGTAATTAGCTTATTTCACTTAGCATAATAGCCTCAAGTTTCATCCATGTTGTAGCATGTGTCAGAATTTCTTTCTTTTTTTTTTTGCAGTATGCAGGCCTCTCACTGTTGTGGCCTCTCCCGTTGCGGAGCACAGGCTCCGGACGCGCAGGCTCAGCAGCCATGGCTCACGGGCCTAGCCGCTCCGCAGCATGTGGGATCTTCCCGGACTGGAGCACAAACCCCGTGTCCCCTGCAACGGCAGGTAGACTCTCAACCACTGCGCCACCAGGGAAGCCAAGAATTTCCTTCCTTTTGAAGGCTGAATAATATTCCATTGTGTGTAGAGACCACATTGTGTTTATCCATTTACCTGTCAATGGACATTTGTGCTGCCCCCAACTCTTGGCTATTGTGAATAATGCTGCTATAACATAGGTATACAAATATCTCTTCGAGACCCTGCTTTTAATTCTTTGAGGGTATATACCCAGAAGTGGAATTGTTCTATCATATAATAGTTCCATTTTAAATTTTTCTGAGGAAACTCCATATGTTTCCAACAGCGGCTACACCATTTTTCATCCCCACACACAGTGGAGAAGGGATACAACTTATCCACATTCTTGTCTACACTGATATTTGCTGTTTTTCGTTCTTGACTGGTATCCATCCTAATGGGTGTCAGGGGGTATCTCACTGTGGCTTTGATCTGCATTTCCCTAATGATTAGTGGTGTTACGCGTCTTTTCATGTGCTCATTGGCCGTTTGTACA
Organism: Mesoplodon mirus; assembly: GCF_964341445.2. Classification (NCBI taxonomy): domain Eukaryota; kingdom Metazoa; phylum Chordata; class Mammalia; order Artiodactyla; family Ziphiidae; genus Mesoplodon; species Mesoplodon mirus. Next base: position 71,740,194 of record NC_138989.1, read on the forward strand.
TCTTGGTTGGAGACGAGTCTATTCAAATCTTTTGCTCATTTTTAATGGGTTTTGCTGCTGTTGTTGTCACGTGTGTGTATGTGTTTTTGTTGTTATTTGCATGAGATCTTTACATACTCTGGCTATTAACGCCTAATCAGATATATGATTTGCAGATGTTGTCTCCCACTTTGTAAGTTGTCCTTTCACTCTGTTGATAGCTTCCTTTGATGTATAGAAGTTTTAAAAGCGTTATACAGTCCAATTTATTAGTTTCCTTGTTGCCTGTGCTTTTGGTGTCATATCTAAGGAATCATTGCCAAATCCAATGTCATAACACTTTCCTCAAATTTTTTCTTCTAAGTTTTATAGTTTTAGCTCTTAACATTTAGGTCTTTGACCCATTTTACAGCCATTTTTGTATATGATGCAAGGTAAGGGACTGATTTCATTCTTTTGCGTGTGGATATTTACTTTTGCCAGCACCGTTCGTTGAAAAGACAGTTCTTTCCCCACTGAATCATTGTGGCATCCTTGTCAAAAATCATTGGAGCACATACGTGAGAGTATATTTGTGGGTTCTCAGTCTTATTCCATTGATGTCTATGTCTGTCTTTATGCCACTACCATACTGTTCTGATTACTCTAGCTTTGAATTAAGTTTTGAAATCAGGAAATGTGAGAAATACAGCTTTGTCCTTTTTAGATTGTTTTGGCTATTCAGGGTCCCTTCAGATTCCATATGAAATTTAAGATGGAGTTTTGTCTATTTCTCCCCCCCCCAAAAAAGCCATTGGATCTTCCTTAATTTTAGCAATTTTTAAACACTGAGTAAAGTCCAGCCTTAATCCACCACTTTCAGAAGCCTTCTATGACCTTCCAACCTCCTGAAAATGATATTTTATTAGGATATTTCGCTCTAGCTATCACACAAGCAAATCAATGGCTTAATATAAAGGTTTATCTCTGGTTCACATCATAAGATGTGGTGGATTGAGTGACTTCACAGGGCACCAGTCCTCCAAGTGGTGACTCAGGGATCCAGGCTGCTTGCATATCATAGCTATGCCATGGTCTCTAAGTTTGCCCCAGCAGAGGAAGAGCAAGATGGAAGGGTCATACTGGCCTCCACCCTGAAGATCCACACAAAACTGCATTCACGTTCCATGGAATGGAGCTAGCACTACTGTCTTGGTCCTGTTAACTATGAGGGGGATGAAAAATGTGTAGGAGTGTTTCATTTGTTAAACACTGTCTCTGATACAAGCACAGACTGTGGTACCTTTAATTGGATACTTTGTATGCTTTTGAAAGACATCTCTTGTATTATTGGCTTCTCCTCCCATTTCATTTTGTGTCTGTCATGGCTCCCAGTTCTACTGTAAGTACTCTGAGAATAGAAACAATATGTCACACATCTTTGTGTCTCCCTATCTCCAGCAAACTGTCTTTCTTATAATTGGTTCATTCAACATTCAGTCAATAAATAATTATTGAGTTCCCATTATGGGCACTGTTTTAAACACCAGAATACACAAAATTCTCCATACTGAATTTACACAATAAAACTGACACTATTCACACAAATAAACATAAAGTTGCAATCATGCTGAATATTAGGTAGTAAAAATACATTGTGTTTAAAAAATACTCTTGTAACTAAATTTAAAAACAATGATGTTGAGTAAACTGAAAAAAATCATCATGTGGATTGTGGGAACTTTTGCCCCATGGAGATCCCAGGAGGAAGTGGGTGAAGGCAAACGCAGTGGTGTTGGGCACTTAGCAGGTGCTCCTGAACTCTCTGGAGGAATGAAGTTTTCAGATAACATTGCCCAGTCTCCTGTACTTTGCCTGGTGTGATAGGCAACATGTCAGGAGTGATAAAGAAAAAAGGCAGTGTAACTACAAACAGAAGAAACACACCTTTGTTACATTTCCATCCTGTCAGCAGTTTTCTGTCATACTCTAATGGGATCATATGAATAATTTTGTTTTCTCTAATAAGAACCAAAAAAATATATAACCTCATCAGGTTGTTTTTATACCATTCTATGAAAAGATGAATACTAACATGATGAAAAGAAAAGATAAGCAATAGAAATACAAATAAAATAGAATATTTGTGGACATGATTATTTTAGATATTCATGTGGCATCTGTGATAAGAATGTTGTTTCTGCCCGCTCCTCTGTACTTGATGAACTATGGGTAGTTATCCGAGCATAGCAGGCAGCTTTGTCTTCCTATGTTTTTATATGGGGAAAGGAATGTGTTTCCTTGACTTACATATGTTGCTTTATTTATTTATTTAGCTCAATAGTGCTTATAAGCTTTCAGTCTGCTCCCCTGGCATAATCAAAATGACTTGGATTATTTGTCATTGTTGGCTTTTGAGATGAGAACACAAAGGCACCCTGCAGCCCTAAAAGCTATCAGTTCAAATCCTGGAGTTCTTCATTTAAAATTATTTCAGCAAAGCCTCCTCCTTTTCTTCCAGAACTGTCTGGGGAATTTTATTTGGCTTTTGCCTGAGTTATTAGACAAGTTACTAATGGGTTGGGTTGAAATCCAAAACTGGATCAACCATAATTCACATAATACAGTGAATGCATATAATAAGCATTTAATAAACACTGGTTGAAATTAAGTCAGTTGAATTGAACTGAACTGAACTGAAAAATGAAAGACTTGTGTGGTTCAGCAAATTAGAACATTCTGTTAAAAATGGACAATCCAATTGCTTGCCCTACAGCGACATGGTCTGCCTCTATACAGAGTGTAGCTGTATAAGCAACCACGTGCTTAGCTAGTCATGTATTCAAGCACCAAAGGCAGGTTATTTCTGTTGCATAATGTCATTGTGAGTTTCCTGTCTTTGTAACTCAAAAAATATGGGCCTTACAAGCCAAGGAGGAAGGAATGAATTATTCAACAATGGTGTTGGGAAAATTGGCTCATTATCTGGAAGAACAAAAAAATGTTCAAATAAGGTTTTCACCTCAGACCACAAAACAAAATAAATTCCAACTGATGTTAATTAATGAAACATAAAAAGTAAAATCATCAAAAATTGGAGGAGCGTCTGTGGATCAGGATTGATAGAAGGGAGAGGGTGGGAAACAAAAGTACCTCTGTTTTTATATTATATTTCTCCATTGTCTTTTTAAAAACAGTAAGCAACAAGTTCATGCATAATTTTCAAAATGAGGAGAAAATGTAGGTGAATATTTTATTGATCTTGGAGTGATGACTTTCAAAACTTAAAAGCAATGGAAGAAACACCAAAAGAAAATTCAATAAATTTGGCACAAATTCTGTATGTCAGTAAAAGCATCAAAATGTAAAAGATACATGACAAATTGGGGAAACATTTGCAACAAATATTAACCAAATGTTGATATCATAAATGTATAAAGAACAATTACAACATAATAAGAAAAACATACACCTTAAATCAGAAAAAGATAAAATTGATGTTGCACAGAATATATATTTTTAAAAGTTCAATAAAGTAATAAATAAATGTACAACAATTGTTGTACTAGGATGTTCATCATAACTTTTATTATGGTATAAAAAAAATAAAGACTGATCTCAATGTGTAATAAAAGAACATTAAATGGACTCTGTTTAAAGAATATGTAAAATGGTATGGGGATATTCTAATTATTTAATATATTCTAATATTCTAATTATATTCAAAAAAGACTTCAAAATGAAATACAGAATATTTACTTCTGTGAAACATATATGTGTGTGTTTTTATGTGCACCTGAATGCAAGAAAATGTTTACAAGGAAATATATCAAAATATTAGCAGTTCTTATTTCTTGGTAGTGAGATTATTGTCATTTTAATTGTTTTTATATTGAAATTATTTTTTTATAAAACGCATGCATTATTTCATAATCAGAAAAACAAAACAAACATTTATCTTAAGCTCAGTCTTTTTTCCTTTCAAAAAATTCCACATATTAAGTTTAACATCTTTAACCAGAAAAAATACTGTGGAAACTTTGAATGAAAGACATTGAACATTATTTCTGTGCATCTAATTTTCATGGATTCCTGGTTTAACATAGAGCATAAAGACAGTGAATTAATTTAATTTTAACCTGACCCATTTACTATCTATGCCCACACTCACTCTTTTTTCACTGTCATTTCCTTTCCTACTGGTCTGCTTATTTTTGCCAAAGTGCTAGCTAATATGGGACACCTTGGGAGTGTAAATTGCACTTTTTGAAATAGATCATGTCTTTTTTTACATACCTTGGAAGTATTTAAATGAAATAAGTGGTACAAATAGCTGAAAGGTAAGCCCTTAGGGATAAGTTCTGTTAAATTTTCCTCATCAGGAAAGTGGAGTTAAGCCCACATTATAAATTTTTTTTCATCATTTGGACAAGTCCTATTAATTGAATGCTTTCTGCTCCAGGTGTAAAGCATCCAGATCGTCCCTAAATAAATACAAGCCACCCTCATGCTTTAGCCACTTAATATCTTTCTTCAATAGTTTCACTTCTTGTCTTCTTGAACCTCCTGTACAATTATTGGCTTCCAGTGTGTTTTGTTTTTTGGGGGGATTTGGGGGGGGTTGTTTGTTTGTTAAGTAGAACAGAAATATGGCTGTGAAGGGTAGATAAAAAGCAGACTTAAAAACAAAATTGGCAGAAGACGCTTTCCAGTCCTATGTGCCATATTGGTTTTTTAAAAAGACAGTCATCCATCTAACATGGGTGGAGTCCATCCCTGAATAAATGTATTTCCTTGGTAATACCCAGAATTTGATTATTACTGAATGATCGTTTGCAATAAGCATTGCCCTTTCCAGTAGCCTCCTTAAAAATATAAATACTCCTAAAAATGGACTAAAATTTGGACTAAATACTCCTGAAGTTGGACTAAAATTTGGACTAAGTATGCCTGAAAATGGACTAAATAGTCCTGAAAATGGACGACAATTTGGGCCAAATGCACCTGAAAATGGACTAAATACTCCTGAAAATGAACTATAACTTTCAAAATAAATTCCCCTCCTACTCACACAAGAGATGGGTTTTCTTTAAGATTTCATTTGTTATTAGCAAAACTTTGTGGGTCCAGAGTGAGAGGTTCCACAAAAGGAGGATGGGAGAAACAAAAACAAAAACAAACAAACCTTGTAAACTTTATAATATGTACTGGGTAAGCCCCATACACGTCCTGGCAATGTGCTCAGTACACTCACTCCCACCTAAGTGAGTGCTGTCAGAAGGTGGTAAGGGGAGAGCCAATTCAGGGGGACTGCTGCAAGAGGCCAGGGGTAACCCTTGCAGCCCACTGCTTCTGTACCATTAATGTTCAGGGATATACCCGTGGGAGATGGGCATCTATAGAGCAGTCAGATATGAGCCTTTGGATCAGCCTCTTTATCAGAACAGGAAAGGTAGGACAATGAGACCACTAATGAAAAACTCACATTTTGTCAACCCTGGCCTTGCCTCAGCTAAAACAATAAAATGTGAATTGCAGAACATGCTCAACAACAGGAAACACCACCAGTAATGAGGGTGTTTTTGGTCAACAGTGGCAGTTTTCCCCACCGAGGTCTTGATGAATGCCCTCAGCAAATCGAGAGAAAGGGATGAGGCTTCCATATCGGGAGTGCTGACCACACACTCACGTAATGATGTTCATCCATCTCTGACATCCCTGCCCAAGCCGTGCGCTCAAGGCAGAGCCATACACCTTGTCCTAGGACAGGTGAGGAAACCCGATGACAGTCTTTTCCTGCCGCCCTTCCAGCTGCATCCCAATGGCTGCTAATGAAAATGCACAGCTTGTATGCTGTCCATCTGTGTCCCAACGGCAAATATGGAATTGTGTTTTCCTCTTTGTGCGGCTCCCAGCCTAGAAAAATGTCCTAGGAACGACAAGCCAACCTTCAGCTGACCTCTAACTGCTTTCACTAGGCTAGACTTCAATACTTCTAACAGTGCTTCCAGATCTTTTGCGTCCATGAAACATATTTGTTTATTTTAAAAGTACAGAAGAACTGTAGTCGTCTTGCTAGCAATCCAATAGAATCAAACCTTGCTCACAGAAAGCACTTGGAGTCCAGTGTGTGTGATTTTACTCTGAGTTGTTTATTTTCTGTTTAATCCAAGAGATTCCAGAGGGTGGGTCAAAGTTTTGAAAGCAGGGTTTGAAAAGGACTTGGAGAAGTTTTGCTTTGGAAGCCAGGAAAAAATGTGAGATTATGATCTACTTTACAATATGATTATTTTGAGCATCTATGAGGATTTATTGGTGTCTGAATGTAATCATTCTCTAAGGCTTTTATGTCCTGACAATTTGGCATTAATGTTTTGGGGGACTTTTAAGCTAAACAACAATACTAACACCTAATATTGCCAAAGCAAATAGCACAGATATATTGGCCTTCTCTTCCTTCTGCTCAGAAGCAGATGAATCAAATCAACTGAATTTCTACCAAGAACCTTGAACAGCAGAACGTAGAAGATACAGTTAACTCGGAAATCTCTCCCATTTCCCCAGTCATGGAAATGGCATTTATGGGACTAATCTTTATGGGAATAATTTATAAGGCAAAATAATCCACTCACATGGGGCACTGGAAGGGGATCCAGACCCAGGGCTTGCTGGGCTGTGACAACAAGGTCACTGTGCAGACAATGACAATAAAGAAGTACCTAAATATGGGGGGATGGGGCGGGCAGCTCCAGGACCTGCAAGTAGTCAAGGAACAGGGGTAGCAAAGGATGCTACTTGGAACACAGTCCGCACACAAATTAAAAAGATGTCTCCATATATATAAATACATTGGCAGGTGTCCCATATAGAAACAGAGGGTAGCCAAAAGTATAACTTTTCCGGCTTTTCCCATAGTGGGAGAACTATTTAGAGCTCTCCAAAGCCACCAAAGTCATAAAATCTGCTTCAGACAAATAGGGTAAACACATCCTCTGCAGGCAAAGATGGTATGTATGCTGTTCTCACTTTTTCTCATAGTTATACATTCATAAAAATGTCAGAGTTAAAGAGACCATAGATACAGCCTGGCTGGCTTAATGGTGGCACAAACCAAGATCTGATGGTTTCTCAAGGCCCTTTAAATGATTCTCATTAGATTTAAACACAAGCCCTTATAATTCTTCATTAGATTCGTTAGAGCAAGCCTCCTTTATATAAAAAATGTTTTATAATCTTTAAAGATTTTCCTATTTTGGGCAAGACTTTTTGGCCCATTCATAATACTTATACACACTTGTAAGTGTATGGTGTTAAAGAATATATATATATGTGTGTGTGTATGTATCACACATACACACTTATATAAGTTTATGAGCCTCTATCCTCTACAGAAAGAGTTCATAAGAAGAGTTTGTAAACTTCAGCCATGTCTTCTGCCCTGCGCTTTTCATTCCTGCTTCTTCAAACCCACATCTCTCTAGGTACTAGAAAAGAATAATAAAGTTGCTTATGATGAGACACCTATGAGATTTATGCAGAGTTTTTTGTTGTTGAATTACATTTTGGTAAGACAGAGGCATTGTCAATGCTACACGATACAGTTAGTTAATCCCCTGTGCCTCAGTTTTCTTGTCTATAAAGGAAGGATAATAATGGTACCTAACCTACCTCATGGGTTTGTCGTGAATATCAAAAGTGATAATATATGTAAAAGACTTGGAGTAGTGTTTGACACATACTTAACACTTGAAATATTGTACTATATTAGTGTACAGTGCCATAAATTACAAGATGAGTTACCACTGAATTGGGTTAGAATTCAAATCAAATCAATAAATATGCATTATCTACTCTTTGGAATCACTATTGCAGAAAATACATATTCATCAATGGACACTCAGTTTTTACACCATTAAATGTTTATTGGTTATCTGAGTGGACCATGGGAAATCAGGGTTAGGGTATTATTCTGCTTTCACTATCTGGTACTAGGAAAATTTAGACAGGAAGAATTCACTCATTGAAATTGGGACCTGTCCAGAATACGAGGTTAAAGAAATCTATTAATAAATGTGACTTCAATAATGAAAGATATACACATAGGCATCATGCATGCTCAAATGACATTTTGTTAATAGTCTGTCCTGGCAGTTTGGGGTGTTCTTTTAAGCGTTTTAGCAGCAACAAGCTGCTTCCTAGTCAGACATCTTAAAATAACTATGTCATTACATAAACATTCTACATCCACCTTATGCCAACCCGTGTTCTGTTTCTTTTGGAAGGGAATGAAATAAGATGAATAGACATGACCCAGAAGCCTGTGTTATAGAATGCTAACGTTTTTTAAGAGGGTGGATATTCCTAAATTGGTGAAAGAGGACCAGTGTTAAAGGTATGACTGACTTTTGCAAGATTATTTTACTGCAAAGATTCTTTGGTTTTACAAGCTGACATGCCAGAGTCAACATAAATAAGGTGCTAGGGGAATATTGCCACAGAGGAAGGAGCATAAACATATGTAGCTATCTCAGTATGACCAACTGGGCCCTGGGGAGGGGACCTGGGCACTCTGAAATAAATAAATAGCAAATATGACCTGGCCAACAATTTTATTGTCTTCAGAATTAAACTGCATTAGGAACAAATCAGATAGAGTGAACACCCTTACATAGGCAGACACAGGTTCTAGGCAACTAAGTTCAGCCTCCAAGCAAAGCTCTTGCATTAGTGGAACTCAGGTAGTAGTGAGTCAGTTCAGACTGATATTTGGATCCAAGTCAAATAGATCCCAGAAGGAGAAATCAGATTTTTCAGTGAATAAGAGGAGGCCCAGCAAGTGGGGAGTTGACATTGAGAGAGACAGGGAAAGGGGAAAATATCTAAGGATGGTTTAGGCAGTTAGCATGGAAGAAGCTGAGCAGCATCTAATTTGTAGTCAACTAGATGCATTAGACCAGAAGGTCAGAGGCCAATGACTGAATCTGGTATCTCGGTTGTATTCAGCTACAAGAGCAAGTCAAGGGACCAGGGATTAAAACTGGAAGCAACAGACAGTCTAACCAGGTCTGAGCCACTAGGGTAATCCCTCCAGAAATTAGGGCTTTATTGCTAGAAGAAAACTTGCTTGATATTTTTAATAACAAGTCGTCAAAGATGGCACCCTAATTGAATTTGGATTGGCCTTGTGACTCACTTTGACCAATAGGATTTGATGGATGTGACACTGTGTATCTTTGGAGCAGGGCCTTAAGAGACTTGCAGCTTTCACTTTTACCTTTTAGGTTGCTCTCTTGAAACTCAGTGGACATGCTGTGAGAAGCGCTAATTACCTAGAGAGACCACATGGAGGAGAACAGAGTCCCTCTGATCAACAGCCCCAGCTGAGTTCCCAGCAAAGCCAGCACCAGCCATGGAAGGAAATTATCTTGGATGTTCAGCCAAGTCAAGCCCCCAGGATGCAGCCCCCATCACATTACATGGAGAAGAAGAACCACACAGCTGAGCCCTGTCAACTCACAAAACCATGAGAGATAGTGAAATGATTATTGTCATAAGCCACTCAGTTTGGGGACGTTTGTTACATAGCGAAAGAAAAGTGAGTCTGTGAAGGTTTCAGGGAACATAAAAGCAATAAAAACTAAGCAACAATTATATCAGAGGCATTTGAAATGATGAACTTGAATCTTTTTAAAAAAACTTAAATTTCATTTAACATACCCTTTTTAGGAAGACAGGGCTTTGCATAATATATGAAAGAAAGGCTTCTATCAAAAAAATACTTAAACAAAGTTTTATGATTGAAGGGCAAACTTAATTTATCTAAATAGTTTACTTGTTGTGCTACTATGATGCAATTGAAAGTAGGATGTGGTGAAATAGAGAGGTTGAAAGAAAATGTCAGATTTTACAGTTACTTTCACACACAAAATCGGCACCAACAAATGAATGTCAGTATCATGTATTCTTGACATTGCTGTTCCTTAATTTGCTGCTATAGCTAGACATATGATTCCCTGCATTGAAATTCGCAACCTTAAGAAAGGCCTCTGTTCATCATAGTTATGTGCCATTACCTCTGTATCTGTTCCAGAGGCCACCAACTTACAAAGCATCACATCAAGCATAAGTGCCAGAGGATAGGAGAAGATCAGAAGAACGGGTCAGATTTGGGAACAAGTTAGAAAGGAAACCCAGGTTCTAAATCAGCACCCTGATGGTTAATGTCACAGCCTTTGCCAAAACATCAAAGTGAATCACAATGGGCCAGGGTGAGTCAAGGTGGGACAGGGTGAGAAAAAGTTTCAGGAAATCAGGAAGTCAAGATAGAAGTCAGCATTTACCTGATTATCTAAGGTCAATAACTTTCCAAGGGTCTGGAAACTTTGACATCAAATAAGGAAAAACTTAACTATCAGGTCTCAGAGTCCAAGCTTGCTAAGGTCTAGAATCTAGAAATCATGGAGATCAAATCAATTACCCCAGGAGTTGGAACTCAGAAGTGACCTCAAGGTTCTTTCATACTCTTTCTGAGAATAGCAAATGGTGACTGGAAGAGAACAGAACCATGCCTCCTAGGTACTTTTAGAACTGAATGCTTTTCTCTTAAAATTAAAATAATCAGGCTGATTCTAAAATGGAGGTTGAAGTCCTATTACTTTTTATTCTCTATGACTTTTAAAGTATGGAAAAAATACTGCTGGAATAATTCCATTACATCTGTTCCCATCACTTGGCATTCACTGCCCATACAGAGCATGCCTTCATTGGCACAGAGCACATATCTTTGGAGAGGGAGGGTTCCTCCCTTTGCAGAATGATCATGACTGATGTAGACCTATATGATTACACTGTAGTCTTTGATTGTCTTCACTATAGTGTGACTTCAGGAAGTAGAACAATCACCTGAAGTCACGAATTAAAACCCCCATTCCTTCATCATCTCTTTCTCAAAGGAACTACTAGATGAAAATGAACAGCCACTTGGAGGGCAACATTTTTGAAGAATCATGACCAAAAAGACTCTTTGTCTGAACCAAATACAGACCATGTTTGGAATGGAAGATTTCTCACTGCAGATCCAAACCTTAAGTGAGAGCTTCAAAGTCCTCTCAGATGGTATTGGCTTGAAGTCCCCTAGGAAGGGCTGGGAACCCAAGTGGACACACTGGTAATTCATTTCATAAGGGAATTGTGACTTAACCAAATGATGAATCAGGAATATTTCTGCAGAATGTGATGGCAAAAATCTGTCCCTCTCCTTCAGAAAGCTTAGCAAATGAAACTCAGTTCAGTGGCCAGAAGAGCTATTGGGTTTTCATGAGATCCTCATGACTGATTACAGGTCTGGAAATGGCATATCTCCAGGTGGGAATATCTTAAAATCTCTTAAATTTGTACTAATGAGAAGAGTAACCAATTTGTAAATGATGGGGTTTTTAAACAAATTAAGCTTACAAATTTCAAATGCATACAGTAACTCTAGGTTAACAAAACACTGACAAGTGAAATGCATTAGGGACCTGCTTTAATGAATAGAGGGATTAATTTTAATTAGTATATTAGTTGTTTGCTTATAAATGGCAATAACACTCTAACTCATAAATTCCAAATTAACATAATCCAAACACATTTTTATTGTAAAGAATTCTCTAGTATCTAACTCAACAAACTTTTATGGAGAATCAACTCTCTACTAGTCTCCATAGTAGATACTACACTTGAAAAGATTAATCAGATATAGTCTCTGCCTCAGGAGTTGACAGTATAGTGAGGAAGGATGTAGCTAATTATTATATCATGTGATAAATGCTATGCTTTTGTGATAAATAGTATGCTTTCAGAGGACGGAGGGATGAGATTAAGTCTACATGGAGAATGCATAAATATTTCATAGGAGAAATAATATCGGACTTGGACCTTAAAGACTAAGTAAGAGCTCACCAAATGGAGAAGGGTCAGAAATGTACCATAGTGGAAAATAAGCATGAATAAAGGGATGATGTTGTGAAGAAGTGAGGCATCTTTGGGAAATGACTGCAGCAAAGGGAGCCTGGGAGGGAGGCAGGATATGAGGCTGGAAAGAAGTGTGATGCAGACCACGAATGCCTTTAAATCTCTTTGGAGTTGGGACTTTGTCTTATAGACACTGAGGAGCTAGAAAGAGTTAGAAGACAGAGAGCAATCGGAACAGATTCCTGTGCATGGAAATGATAACTCAATCAGAGGTCTCCTCTGCTTCAGAGAGAATTAGGATTTTTGTAGTAAGAAAGCGACATGAAAGAGTCCATTTCAGCTTTCAACTTCTAAAATACTAGTGAAAGTCCCGGCTTTTAATTTTCAAGAACCAAGATTTTGAGAGGAGAAAAAGTTTTTGCATATCAAAAGGCAAAGCCTGGATAGAGCTGGCAGAATGTGTGAGAACACAGTAAAGAATTACTAATTACTGCCTAGTCCCTGAATCACTATCCCCACTGCCCACATGGCTTAAGACCAATAACTCACTAGTCCCATACAACATTCTTTCATCAATCTAGAGTCTCTCTGAGATGATGATAAAATAACAAGGACGAGATGATTGGGTCCAATCTAGAAGTGTTAATACACCCACAGGGCAACTCAAAAGTTTATCCATAAACAAACTGAGAAAAGAATAGAAAAGAAGTAGAAGGGGCTTCCCTGGTGGCGCAGTGGTAAGGAATCTGCTGCCAATGCAGGGCACATGGATTTGAGCCCTGGTCCGGGAAGATCCCACATGCCTCAGAGCAGCTAGGCCTGTGCGCCACAACTACTGAGCCCTCGAGCCACAACTATTGAAGCCCATGTGACTAGAGCCCCTGCTCCACAACAAGAGAAGCCACTGCAATGAGAAACCCATGCACCACAACAAAGAGTAGCCCCCGCTCACCACAGCTAGAGAAAGCCTATGTGCAACAACGAAGATCCAACGCAGCCAAAAATAAATAAATAAAATAAATAAATTTATTAAAAAAAAAAAAGAAGTAGAAGAAAGAACACTGTATTGCCCAGATAGGCATTCTACAAAATTTGTGGGTGGTGAGGAGACCAATGGGGCTCCCTGAACCTAAAGGACCACTTGGAGAAGTGGGACTCAACCTGGAGAGAGAACCCAGCCTCAGAGTGAGCACCTTCAGTGGCCAGAGCCAGGGAACTTGGAGGGAGCTAATCCTGCCTCCTCTGATTGTCTCCAGTTGAGTGAGCAACACCAGTGTTGCTTCCCCAGGGGGGCTGCTCGAGCTGTCCCTCAAGGACATCTCGTGCATAACCGCCTGCACTTGGACAGCAGTGGAACATGCCGAGGCCTCCAGACTGCCCCATTCAGCCAAATTCCCCTATGTGGAACAGCCCCCCTCTTCAAAAGTCTAGGACACTTGTAAGCCTCAAGGAAGTGAGACCTTGACTCCATAGAGGAGAGTACGTTCACACCTCAACTTAGAGGAAAGGGCAGGAAGTTGGAGACTGAATGAGACCAGCTTGAGATTTCATCTCAGGTGCAACACTGGAGAAACCCACTTCTGCATAAAAGCACATGAATGGATTTCAAGATATATCCACCCATATCCCTGTCCTCAGTACACTTTTGTAACCCCACAAAGAATTTTATTTGTCTCTACCATAAGAGAGCTGGACTTCTGACCTTAAACAATTCCCCCAGAAGGCACCAGTGGATAGTGCCACTTCTCAGTTGTCCATGAAAAATGCAACTGTGTCTTGGGGAGAGCATTATGTCATTCAGGCAGTCACATACCTTTAAGCAATTGATCAAAACACACGGGACATGTAAAGGCAGTTCTTTGCACTCATCAGTTATGAATATTTGAAAATATTTATCCCTCATGTCCAGTCCTGAAGGCCACCAACTCCCTAAAAAAGATTCAAGGCATGAGTACAAAGTCCTAATCTATTTTAATGGATGAATCAGGCCACAAATATACATGTTCATACTTTACCAGATTTCTTTATTCCCACCGAGATGAAGGAATGAATTGAAGGCCAATAGTAATAATTTTCAATTGAATAAAATGGTTGCCCAGTACTGTTGCCAGCAGATAGGCACTGAATATCCAGATTTTCTTCCTAGTTGTTTTCCATGTACAAATGCCTGAAAAAAGAGAGAGGAAAGACAAGACACAGCCATGTCCTCTGTTCTGTTCTCTAGGGCTGTAGAATCCTACAGGATCCCCCAAATTAAAATCTAAGGGTGTTGATTTTATGAACTCCCTGATACTAAGGCATAGGAGAGCCTTAGGAGGAAACACCAACCTAAGAGAAAAACTTTTTTGCTTCCATGAATGGGGCATGGATTGTATTTAAGAGAGCAATTTAGGAGAGAACTAATTAACTCCTGAACTTTCTGGAGGATGGCTAAGAAGAATAAAGTGTATAAACTAAAAAAAAAAAAAAAAGGAATGCTCATGCAGTAAAGAATTACTAATCACTGCATAATCCCTAAATCTGCATCTCCATGTGGTCTAAAACTGACAACTTTTAGTTCTATATACACACCGTTATTTTATTAATCTTGAGCCTGAGATGATGATAAAAAACAAAGAAACAAAAACAAACATAGAAAAAGGAGAAGAGATGGCTGAGTTAAATCTACCACATTGGAGTCCAGAGGAAGAAGGTAAGGCTCTTCTAGGATCCTAGAGGAAAATAAAATTTCTTGGGGGCAGCAAAAATGAACTTGGGAGAGAAATTCAAATGAACTATTGAATAATCTCACACCATGAATGGGGTTTGTCACATACCCAGTGGGGAGAAAACCTCAAACTGTCTCTGCTCGTCCCCACTCTAGTAGAGGAATCAGAGATTTTCCATCCACAGCAGCTGCATCTCCTCCAGATGTCCCACTTTTGAAGTTTTGCTTTGTGGGGTTTGCAGATGTCCTGATCACTAACAAGAGGTTTTTCTGTATGAGAATGTAGCAGGGCTGAGTCTCTGATATGGGGTCATGACTGCTGCAAGACCAACAAGGGAAGGACAGACAGGTGTTGATGGGATTAGAAGGCATATAGATATTTCAAGAAAGTTCTTCCTACAGGTGCTTGAGAAAAATGAGTCATGCACAGAGGAATCGGGGGCAGATTGGAGGTAGGAGAGGCTAGATGCAGGGCAATGTGAGAAAGAGGACCTTGAACTGGCAATGGCTGTGGGAATGGAGGTGAAGAAGAGGAAGATTAGGGTGACTTTCAGGCTTTAGCTTGGGTGACAGTAGATTGCAATGTCATGTTCCAAAATAAGAAACAACTGGGTAAGGAAGAAAATAATTTGCAATTCTGTGACAAAGCCAGATTGCATTGGGAAGAAGAATAAATGTAAGTTAAGGAAATGGAGATTTGAATTATCGGTTCAAAAGTCAGGACATGGGGGTTTCCCTGGTGGCGCAGTGGTTGAGAGTTCGCCTGCCGATGCGGGGGACACGGGTTCGTGCCCCGGTCTGGGAAGATCCCACATGCTGCGGAGCGGCTGGGCCCATGAGCCATGGCCGCTGAGCCTGCGCGTCCGGAGCCTGTGCTCTGCAACAGGAGAGGCCACAACAGTGACAGGCCCGCGTACCGCAAAAAAAAAAAAAAAAAGTCAGGACATGAAGGGAAGGTGAGAGGTGTAACATACAACCCACGGCACATTGAGAAATCTACTCTGCTGCTCCTCAACTGACTCCCCTTTCCAGCCCCTGGTGGTGGAGAAGCAGGCTAAGATCCAGGAGATCATTCATTAACTTCACAAATTATGGCCCAACCCTCTCTTCTTATTAATGGAAGCAGGTTACACACACACACACACACACACACACACACACACACGCACACACTTCAGACTCAACAGATACTTTCTACTGCTGCGATTTTTCTTGTTTTACTTCCAGCACAAAAAAAAGAAGGAACTGATCAGCATTCTCTGTAGAATTTCCCTCCTTGGAAATCAAAGTTAATTAACATCTACTGAACCCTTCCTGGACACATGGCACAACACCAAATTCCTAAAGGAAAATGAGGATGGATGGGTAGGCGTGGTACTAAAAACACATCAGAGGAAGAGCAAGCCAGCTCAACAGGTTAGAGCCAAGTTAAGCACTTTTTCTTCCCATGGCTGTGAGACTGTGCTCCATCAGTAAACAAACATACTCATAATAGAAAGTATTTGCATGCATAAATGTATGGCATTTAATTTCTTAAACTCAATTACTGAGCCATCTCTCATCACCTCCTTACAAGTAATAAAAAAAAATGCGAGTATAACATTTTAAAAATTGTTCACACTAACATCTACAAGCCCCATCAGTCCCTCACACACCATAGCACTTGGAGATCGGCAGGTTCACCCTAAACTACAACACACATAAACCCTGATCCCATGTTCACTGGCTTCTCTTTGCTTATGACACTGGTTCTCAATGCAGGCTACCATTAGCATGATGGGATGCTTAAAAAAATACAGATGCCTGGGTTGCCCACCCACAGACTTTATATCTATGGAAGTTGGACCCAACTAATGATATCTTTGTTAATCTCCCAAGAGGATTCTAATGTGCAAACCCATGGGATACCCTGTATCTCTAGGAGTATCAGTCAAACCGGAATCCCATCGACTTTTCCAAATCTACCTTCAACTACTTCCTACAAACACTAGTCACTGAGGAAATGGCCTGAGGGTTCCTGCTTCCCCCATTGCTCATATATCTACCTGGGACATCCTCCCATTTCTCCTCCTTTCCACAGACTTCTCTTCAAGTTCCAGTCCAAGCCAAGCAGAAAGTAAATTTATTTCTAAGCCATATATCCTGGTGCCAGGCTATTTCAGCATTTCAGGTTACTGGTAAAGAAAGTTGTCACCAGAGTCATTGTTCAAAGAGATCATTGTGACAGGGAAAGACCCACAGCTATTCAGTCCCTCCCTGTCTAGGTTTGGGTGTGAGGTGATATTCACCATACACATTGCATACAATTCAAAGACATCCAGTGTATGTTTATTCCCCCAAATTTAAGTTTCTCTCTCATAGCTTTCACTTTTAAACTGACTTATCTATCTTGCACTCAAACTCATCCCCCTTGAAAACATGTTTAAGGCTCTTCAAACTGAATACTTCCCCATAGGGCAGCAAGAATCAGTGTACAACCAATAGGAGGTGTCCATCACTGGCCTTTGGACCAGGTGAAGTGCCAGTGGAGGAGTTGGGATAGAGAAGTTAAGGAAAGCCTCATGATGGTCTCACCAAATAATTAGATCTGAGAAGACTTTTTAAAATTTTTGACTTAAACAATGAGAACAACAGAATGGTACTCTGATCTGCTCTCTTATCTGAGGAATACACCCCATAGGCACAATTACCCAGTTTCCAGTGAAACCTGCCTCCTAAAGTGTTAGGACCCAAACAGTCTGCTCTCTGCATGGAGACCACTCTGGGGAAGAATATCTCCCACTGCCTCCTACCAGATGTCCACCTGCAAACAACGAGTGGCATCTAAGCCTGGTTTCTGTCCTATATTTCGAGACTCTGGGTACACAAGGATTGTATGGCTGAGAAAGAAACTCAGCTCCTAAGGCAGTCGTGTCCACCTTGCCAGCACTCTGAATCTCTGTAATTAGCCCAGAGGAGATGGATCCGGAATTCTAGGCAGGAGGATCCCTGAGTGGGAAGTGAGTGTGGGGCTTACAAACATGGGGACGTGAAGGGTTCCCTGCCTGCCTCTGTCTCCGGTCCAAATACCAGGCTTGTAAAAGTCAAGACTATCTCAGTAACAGGCACTGGAGACAGAAATAGTAGAAGGGAGTTTCTGATGTAAATCCCTCCCTGGAGATTTTTTTTTCCCTGTCACTGAAATGGCCAAGTATCTGAATACCTGTAGACTGAGTTTGTCTTTATTTCACAGCAGGAAATAACCATTTTTGTAAGGTATCTGAATACCTGTAGACTGAATTTGTCTTTATTTCATAGCAGGAAATAACCATTTTTGTAAGTTCCCTTTCTGTAAGATACATATAGATAGGGCTTCCCTGGTGGCGCAGTGGTTGAGAGTCCGCCTGCCGAGGCAGGGGACACGGGTTAGTGCCCCGGTCCAGGAAGATCCCACATGCCGCGGAGTGGCTGGGCCCGTGAGCCATGGCCGCTGAGCCTGCACGTCCGGAGCCTGTGCTCCGCAACGGGAGAGGCCACAACAGTGAGAGGCCCGCGTACCGCAAAAAAAAAGAAAAAAAAAAAGATACATATAGATAGATAGATAGATAGATAGATTATTCCTCGTGCCATCATTAATCCTGAGGACGTCAGTGATACACGGTGACAGCACACGTTCTCAGAGAGCAGACTTGATTTGGGTCTCCCAGTAACTTAAGGAACTTGCTTTGGGGAAGGTGAGGAGAAAACGAGGAGAGGCGTAGAAGTATCAAGAACTATAATCTGAAAGCTGGAAAAGTCAATTAAAATGCCCTGCATGAAATTTGAAAGGAAACCTTTGCAAAGGAATAAAACTTTATTAAGTATCAGACCTTCTGCTTTTGCGCACTGTCTCTCTCTCTCTCTGTCTCTGTCTCTCTCATATCCACGAGCACACACGTGTACATGAATGGGCACGCGCGTGCACACACACACGCAATGGGATGGCTTTTATTCATTCTCATTTTCCAGATGATGAAATTAAAGCCAGACAGGCAATGTCAAGGTAATAGCTAATAAGTAGCAGAGATAAGTTTCCAACGTACCTATGTGCACATTTGTGTTATCCCTACTTGCTGAATTGTTTATACTTCCTTGGTGAGTCTGTTTTCTTTCCCCCTCATCAAACAGCTCACTGGCTCCCATGCCTAAACCAGGAAAAAGTAGAGTGCAGAGATTAAGAGAGAAGGCTCTAGGGTCAGAGTGCTGAGTTCAATGCCCAGTTCCTCCACTGTCTAGCTGTGCAATCTTGGGCAAATTATTTAATCTCTCCATCCTTCAGTTTCCTTACCTATAAAATGGGGGTGATGAGGACACCGTCTGCTTCAGAAGCCATTTAAAAGATTAAAGAAGACGATACAGGTAAAACATTGAGAACAGTACCTCGCATTGTAGGCAAGACATCAACTTTTACTGGGTTAAGCCACGGTGATTTTGGAGTTGTCTTTTTCTGTAGCCATTGCCTAGCCTGTCATAACCAATATATTGATAGTTCAATAAATGTCAATTAAATTAATTTTGATTGAGTCATTATGTATTAAAATTTTGTGGCAAGAACTGTTCCTGAAGTGGACTGTGGTTTTTGGCTTCTATTGTATCCCTAAAGTCAACCAACCGTCCTGTAATGAATAATTTTCAGTTGTGTTCTAAAGATCAGATTTCTTCTGATGAATAACATTACCTATCAATATATTCATTATTTGATCATCAGTGTATCAGCACACCACAGAGCACATAATCAGCTCAAGAAATAATTTTTTCTCTTATTTCACTCAAGGATTTTAGCAGCTGATGCTAATCGATCCCATTAAAAAAAAATAGCCTGTAGTACTCACAGATCTTCTATTTTAAATCTTCTAAAAAATATTATGCTTCTAGATGAAAGACCATAGAGATATCTGAAACTAAATAAATAATAAATTCCTAAGAAGTCCATTTTCAATAAATGATGAGAATCCAGAAAGTGAGAAAATCTGTCTTGGGTATTCCCATCTGAACTGATAGCCTCATTTTAATTTCCATGAATGTGCCTTACTTACAGATTCTAACATTCTCATCTAGAAGAGAGACTTGCCAGCCTTGACCCTGGGTTTCTACTGTTTCCCATTGAATTCAGGGAGTTGAAAGCATAACACTTCCTGTAGCAAGCAGTTGGCTTCTGTAGGTTTATTTCCCTCAGTTCCTTGAAAGGAGGGAAGCCCAAATAAGAAATTTATCAGATGCTAGTCAGAACGAAAAGAGGGACCCTTTGCTGTGTCTGCAAAAGGAGATGTGACACAGGTCTACCGCTATGGCTCATGACAAACCATAGTAATACTCTGAAAAGATATAAAACAGTGAACTTTATAAAAATGACCATCAGTTACCCACCCACCCATAGCACATAAATACATAATTAACTTTCTAAACATGGATATTTTGGGCATTTAAAAATGTATACTAATTACTTGATATTCTGCTCATTCCAGGCCATTTATATAAATACTGAGTTGAGAAACTTCTTAACATGCACAGAATTAACTTGGTCATCTTCAAGAGTAATTGACTAAATACATAATTAGAGTCTTCTTAAACCAGGTATTGTAGACTCAGTCATCTTTAATGAATTTTGCATCATTTTAACCTAAGGTGTCAAGGCTTAAATAGAATTTGAAATGTACAGGTCATTGACCAAAGCACATAACTGGCTTGAGCAGATGCACGACTGCAGATCACCATTGAGCTGACTCCTTCGAAACACCACTCAAAATAACATGATAAACGTGTGTTGATTCATCTACTTGGAATATTTCTCATAAAGAATTTACCATTTTAACATCTTTAAAGGAGAAATTTTAATTTTTTCCCAGTTGTTGTGGGAAAGCTCCTCTTTACAAAAGAATATCAACTAATTAAAGTAGAAGGGATGATAGAAATGTTTTAAATCATTTTGCAATTGAAGCCCCACCCATGAAAGCATTGATTCAGATGGGGAACATCAACGGGGAGCCAAAACCATTGGATAAAATGTTGTGAGGAGAAAACGCTAGTCCCAAGGTGTCAAGTGCCATCCCATTGATTACTTGTTAATTGCAAGAATAAAAGGGAAATCTTGACAATGGAAAGTTCTGGACATCTTATATTAGATCATTATTGATGGGTCCTGCTCAGTGATGTTCTGAGATGTAATATGCAGTATCCAGCAATACCTATGAGGTCTTCTTGTTAACAATGTTTAACCTTGTGCTAATCAAGCCTTTAGACGTAACCTGCAGTTTTCAAGAAGTAGAACAACATAAATCACTCCAACTGGAAACAAACAGGCTAATCCAGGATGGAGGATAATCCCCTATGCAGGAGAAGGAGGGGAGGGAGAAGAAAAAACAGAAGGATCCATGGATGATAAAAGTGCCCCAGGCTCTGAGAGTAATTTTTTTAGATATGTTCCATAGAAGCCAGTGGGATAATTGCAGAATCTCTCAAAGTAACTATTTTAAAAAGGATAAGGTCCATTTGAACACTCAAATCTTGATATATAAAAGAAAATTAGCCTTTTATAGGTATGTATGTGTCACTCATATATACAGCACACAAAATATTAAAAATAGTAAATACAAGTCAAATAGTCCGTCCCATGTGACACAACAATGAGAATTCACCAGAAAACCTAGATCAGCCATTTTCAAAATTTATTACGCATCGGCCACACTTGTGGTATTTGTTAAAAGTGCTGATTCTTGAAGCTTACTGAGTCAGAAACTCTGTAAATATCCTGATGCTGTGTAGCTGAATGAAACACAGATGAAATTTCTGGAAGCCCATACTACCTGGGCTCTGGTCCTGGCTCCATCTTACAAAATCTGGTGATCTTCGGAATGCCATCTAACTTCTCTGGCCTCTGGATCTCCTGTAAAGGATGGAAGCTGATTTCTAGATACAAGTTTTTGTTTTTATTTTTTTGACCACGCTGCAGCATGCGGGATCTTCCCCAACTGGGGATCGAACACGTGCCCCCTGCACTGGAAGCGCGGAGTCTTAACCGCTGGACCGCCAGGGAAGTCCTGGAAGCTGATTTCTAAATACTTTCTTGTTCTAGAGTTCTTTGCCTATGTCAAACTCTGCTGCTTTTGATCTCTGAGTGGCCCAGCATACTAAACATTATTCTTAGTCCACGTGTATAGACACTGAACCCCAAATTGTGCTCTGATTGGCTGGACAACCTGAACTCTGACCTCATATTTACTCTCATGACTAAGATAAACATACCATGACTGGCCTGGCCCAACTGGCAGTCTTACACTTGGTTTCCCCAACCTCCAAACTTGATAATGATTCCACAAAGGGAAGGGTCATGGAAAACTGGGATCAGGTACTTCAAGGAAGCCTCTAAGGGTGGGAAGGAATAGATTAGTCAAGGGGAGGAAGGGAACTCCAGGCTAGGAGAACAGCATGAGCACAAGTGTGAGGATAGGAATGGGCAAGGAAGGCTCAGGGTCACTCTACCATCATCAGAGTGTTTGTGTCAAAAAGTGGTTGGATTTAAGAGAAGTATTCTAGAATTCAAATCGAACTTTAGTTTTGCTTATATTCCAGCATCAGAGCCAGAGTTGAAGAGAAGCCTCAATAAAGAATTTTCCAAACGTGAAACAGTGCTACAATCATGCACGAGAATAAGGTTCTCTCATCAAACAAGACAGTGATGGTTAAGCTCACACTTGGCATATGCTGTTTAAAATGCATCGTATACATCTGCAAATATAAACATCTACAAATGAACAAAGGTAACTAAATGGGGAAGAGACTGCTTGTACTTCCAGAGACCTCACTGTCTCAGAAGTGGGTAGAGAATTCGACTGTGAGGGCAGGAGACATTTGGTTGGGAAAAGGTTTCATTGCCAACTCAGCCTCTGCCATGTCATGAGTCACAGAACTGGCAGGCTCTGAGTACACATGCAGTCTTAAGACCCTCTGTGCTTGCCAGTTCTCCTGAGTAGCTTGTACCCAACCAATGTCCACTTCTTTGGGGAAGATTCTTCTGAATGAAATTTTTCCTTTGAGGGCAAAAAGACATACACAACTTCCTTTAGAGTAAGTTGATAAAATGTTCCTAAAATTCAGAAGGGGAGGACAGTCTACTTCATCCATGGCTGGGATTTTCCTTTATCCAAGATATTTAGACTGAAGGGGAGTTTCTTGGCTGCCAAGGCTCCCAGGACAGGCTGTTGGCAGCAAGTTCTCTAAGAAAAGCAGCAGATGGCCTCTGGGGAGCAGAGAGAGTCAGCCAAGATTTCCCTGGAGAATCACTGGATGGATGTCCCAATTACTTTAGGCACACAAGCCATTAGGCCCTAACCAAGTCCAACCTTCATTTAGAGTTTTAAAGCCTAGGGTATGTGTGAGCTGTATGTCACAGAAGATGCTGGTCCCATTCATGTAAGAGGAACCGATTCTTCTCCCCAGAGCCAGCCTGGTTAATGTGAGGCAATGCCTAACTTCTCCCAGACCAAGCCTTGAATCAAGTGCTAATACTGGTCAGTTGACTTTATGGGTAGTTTAGAGGGCTCATCTGCCCTAGTCATGTCAAATTGGCTAATTGATTTATGCACAATATTTGCTAACTTAAACTAAAGTGCCATGAGTTTGATTAAATTGGAATCTTTTCTGGTGGCAACTTTGTATTTCTGGAGGGGGTTCACAAAAAATAAAAAGAGAGTTCTGTTTTTACCTAGAGCAGACTGGACTTAAGGTTAAAGTAGGATTTAGCCTGAGTTAACTCACATACATTCATTGGATGCTCATTCCTAAGGCACTACCATTCTAAGATGAAGCAAAAGCAAACAAACACAGAACATCACCAAAAAAATGAAGCATGGCCATAGCTCTCTTTTAAAAATCATCGATAAATGAGTATTGATGAGTACTGATTCTGATCAATATCATATTTCAAGACGTTGAGTGAATGGGGAGAGTGTGTTCTCAAGGATGCTTTAATTTATCGGGGGAAATAGGACTCACGCAGAAAATACTGTACTAGGAAATAACACCAAGCAGAGTTGGATAGATTGGTTCTAGTGCCGTAAAATAGACAAGGTACCATTTGGGAAAGTGCCTACTACGGTATGTGTGTTTCATTTCAGGATTTTGAGGTTTGGTGTAGTTGGCTACCTCTTCAAGGAAAGCCTCTCATATCCAATAGACTAAAGAATTTGGGTACCTATTGGAGAGGTTGGATGCCGTGGAGGGAATCATTCATCCATCCCTCAAGACAGGAACTGTTAATCATCTTAGCTGAGCATTTTGAGCTCAGTGCAATACTGAGTTGTTCCAGTCTAGGCTGTCAGACCCTTCATTTTGGAAAGCTTCAGATGTACTGCTCTTTGCTTGATAAATGTGAATACATTTTGCATTTTAAGTTTTTGCTTTCCTTCTTGCTCTTCTACTTTTAAAAACATCTTTATACTGAAGGCAAAAAGATCACATAACAGAAACAGGATCACAGAACAGAAACAGGAAGTAAAGCAGGAAGAAAAGTAGACCTTGCATGTGTTTGGCTCTATTACTTGGTCATACTGCTCTCTCTGCCTCCATTGCCCAAAAGCTTGTATCTGGATGTCCAAATCCTCTTCATCATTCAAAACCTCCATCAGATACCACATCTAGGGAGTCCTTTCAAATCTCTATCTCAAGCAAGTACAATCTATCCCTAGAACATTCACTGATTCTCTCACAGCATTTAGCACTTCTTCCTATATATAAAGTTTTATGTATATTGACTTCTATAATACATAAACCACACATTTTGTAAACATCATAACATCCCTGCTGCATCTAAAATCTATTACAGTGTCTAAAAGCACTCCACATTCAGTAAATGCTTATTGGAAATATTTACTGGATGAACAAATGAATTAATTAATCAATGCTGGGAGATGCTCCCAAATAATCTAATATGTATATCCAATCAGGACACAAAAATGGGGACAAAATCTTGTGTACAATTTAAGCAGACATACATCCTAGATAAAAGTGGTCAGTACTTCAAATCATTGCTCAGTTCATTTGCCTTCATCTATTGCTTTGCTAGGCATAGAGATTTGGCTAGAATCAAACAACGACTCAGTATACAAGCAGAGGGACTCTATTTAGACCATCCATCTCAAGGCTCTGCTTCTTTAATAAGAACTTCTTCCTTTCTTTCCCTTGGAATTGGTGGGAAAATTGGGAAATGGCCTTATTAAAATGTAAAAACTTACCGGGAATTAATTGTGGACCAAGTTCTCTTCTACGATTTCAAACCCAGTTCTATTGATAAATTTTTAAATGAGAAAATAAGAAAAGTGAACTATCAATAAAACAGCAATATCCCACCCAACTATTAAAATAAATCAAAACAGATATTAATAAAATGGGAGAGGAAAGACATACAGGAATGTAATCTACAAGTAGATTAAAATGAATATTTGTAAAATGGTATGAGTGTTAACTGGAATGCCTTTTCCCTAATGACCAAAGTTCAGGAAATATAACAGCTACCATTCCTTGAGTACCTACTATATGCCAGGCAAGTGGAAAGTACTTTTTATATATTGTCTCACTTATTCATCACAACACTTCAAAGTCAGTATTATTGTTCCTATTTTAGAGGGGAGGAAACAAAGGCTCACAAAGGTTTAGAAACTTTCCCAGCTAACATAGCAAGAATGTGCCATAGACATTGTCAATTATCACCTTCTGCCATAAAAGCAAATCATGGGATTCTCCATTTCTTCAATATTCACAGGCTTAGACACACACATATCTCATCTAAGTCTCACCCCACCTCTCTTTTCAACCAGGCCCAGTCAGCTTCAAAGAACTGACTTGTGAGGCTGTAGCTGAGAAGTAGAAAAAGGCCCAAGAGCTGCTGTCATCAATACATGAAGTGAAGAGCTCACATCAAGGCAACCCGTTGTTGACTATAGCATTCATTAATATTCCTGGTTCCAGGGCTTCCCTGGTGGCGCAGTGGTTGAGAGTCCACCTGCTGATGCAGGGGACGCGGGTTCGTGTCCTGGTCCGGGAAGATCCCACATGCCGCGGAGCGGCTGGGCCCATGAGCCATGGCCGCTGAGCCTGCGCGTCCGGAGCCTGTGCTCCGCAACGGGAGAGGCCACAACAGTGAGAGGCCCGCGTACCGCAAAACAACAACAACAACAAAAAAAAAACACTATATATATATATATATATATATATATATATATATATATATTCCTGGTTCCAATGAGAACTCCTACTATGCCAAAGCTGCTTTTATACTGCATGAAAAGAAAAATGCAATCAAGGCCTGCATTCACCATCTGTAGATTAAGGTCCTCCTTCTACTCAAGGATGCTTTGAAAAAATATGACCAAGTCTTTTTCCTTTCACCTTTCTACCTCCTCCAAATTGCCCTTCTCTATGTAGCATTCCACAGGAAAAAGCCCACAATATTTGGCCCTGGGTGACCCTGGGAACAAGAAGGCTTGGTTTGTCTAGAAGAAATTCAGCTGAGTTTGTAGCCTAAAAAGAATAAGCTTTTTTTTTTTTTTAAAAAAAAGGAAAGATTTCAGCTAAGCATGCAAAGTTCCCTCTCTTTTATCGACCATAACTGAGTTTTGATCTCTCACCTACTGCTCCAGCTGCCTTGAAAAGAGCCTGTAAATCCATCCCAGATCTGGCTGTTGGGTGAAAGTCCTGATTAAGCACACAAAAGGCCAGTGGGAACAGCAGACTCTCACACCCAAGAGCTCCATGCTGCCTGCTGGAGAGGGAAGGAGGATTCTTCATGCACAGTGACCAGCCCTTCAGCTTCTGTGCGCTCGGCTCTCCACTCTATGTGCCTGCAAAGGACACTGGAGCAGTTAGAACAGATGTGAGCCTGGTCACCATGGTGTTTAAGTCCTTGCATTTTGAACCACACTGCTCTGCAATAGTCTGTTTTGCTCATCAATACATCAAGAGCATGTTTTCTTATTTTCCTAGGCCTATGGCCATGGCAGCTTTTTATGTGGCCCAAATAAAGTTCTAAATATGATATCACAATAGGAAAGTCCACAAAGCAAGAGGCAGTTCATCTCTGGGTGCTCAAATTTTCATCTCAACGTAAGAGGCAGGATTTCCAGGACTTCGGAGGTCAAGGATTAATAGAATGAATCACCTTATTTCCCCTAAAGCTTTGATCCTGGGTGTGATTTGTGCCCACTAAGCTGATATAATGATGAACAATCCCTTTTATTAACATAGCTAAAAATGGAACCCGTGGTAAGACCTTATGTAACCTGAAATGACACACGACATCTAAAGGCTGCTTCTCCCATGAACTCTTGGAACCAAAGTTAAGTTGGCAGCTAATGAAAACTGTAAATTTGGGAGCACTTATCCTACTATCTGCACTGTACATTTTTTTAACATCTTTATTGGAATATAATTGCTTTAAAATGTTGTGTTTGTTTCTGCTGTATAGCAAAGTGATTCAGTTATATGTATACATATATCCCCATATCCCCTCCCTCTTGCGTCTCCCTCCCACCCTCCCTATCCCACCCTTCTAGGTGGTCAAAAAGCACCGAGCTGATCTCCCTGTGTTATGTGGCTGCTTCCCACTAGCTATCTATTTTACATTTGGTAGTGTATATATGTCCATGCCACTCTCTCACTTCGTTCCAACTTACCTACACATTTCTCTAAGTTAGATCTTTAAGCTTTAAGAGCATAAGAAAAACACGAACACACAAGTTAAAGCCAGGTTATATTAGATAAACATTTTTAACATGGCCTTTCCAACTTAGTCTTTGGTGCCAAGCGTTAAGCAATACTATTATTAGAAATAATTATATTATTATTAGAAATAATAATAGCAGTTAATTTGTCAGATGTGAATCATTCTGAAGACCCACATTTTATATAGTAAATAACATTACTTATAGAAAAATCTTAAACAAATGTTATGTTGCAAGGTAGAATATTGTTTTCGGTTCTCTCAAACCAGAAAGTTACAAAAAGCAAGGTGAGGAGAAATTATTTGTGTATCATAAAAAGTTGTAGGCTTGTATATAAGTCTGGGGAAAAAATATACATATATACACATGAATCCCATTTCAGTTACACCTTTGCTTATTTAGAACCTAAGATGTGTTTAGGTTTTGAAATCACTGGATGTGTTGTTTCATTTGTCAATCTTTCCATGACATTTTAGGAAAGAGATTTTTAAAGCCTAAGACTAGTCCAACAGTTTCTTTTGAATTACTTAGTTCTCGGGTATCATGTAGTTGCTTGATTGACTCTGACAGATGATTTTCGAAAGAACTACTTGCTAAATTAAAACTGCAAAATTTTCAGACAAATTGGCATGCCTAGGCCAAAGGGTGTACCTCTGATCTGGAGTCACATTTCACTTGTTCAGCACAGTGGGTTTTAAATTTTTTTTAAAGTTTATTTGTTGCTAACTTTTAAAAATCAAGTGGTTTTGATTTTTTAAAATTTCTTGATTTCTTTGAAAAAAAATTCATCATCTGACAATCCTGGACCTCCATTTCTGCAACAGGCAGGAGCTGGAACCTCGACCTTCAATTTATCATCACCCTGCCCAGTCTGTCCACTAACATATCTCCCGCTTGGGCCCTATAGACACTTCAGTTTGCAGGTCCTGGTGTAGACACAGCTTGAATGTCTTCCCAGATTCAGGGGTCCTGCCATGAGAGGCTCCACCACACCCAGGAGGCAGGCATCTTCCCTGTGTAAAGACATCCAGCCCCTGTCCAGATTCCTGTTCTCTCTATCTCATTATTAGACTTAGACCTAGACCTGATCAAGACCTTACAGTACAAGTCACATGACTTCATAAAATATGGGAGATGAGAAAATTTATTTACTCCACAATTATTTATGGAATGTTCGCTTTACACCCAGGCACTGATCAAGGTCCTGGAGACACAGCAGTGCACCAAACAAACCATAACTTTGCCCCATAAGGCTCACATTCTAACATCATTCATGCTTTACTATGGTGAGTTTGCCATCCCCTACTGCCCTCAGGATGGTAGAAAGTAAGACCTCTAGGTCCTCTCCTCTTTCAGATCAGTACAATATCGTCAAATCATTGAAAGTTAAAATTGTCTCTGCAAGAGGAAAATAGATTCCATCTCCTTTGTTGGCTCTAAATAATTGACAGGAGTTTCCTGAAGCCAGTGTTTAGAATAATTCCCAGTCCCTTTCTGGCTGCACTGGGAGAGCATGCCATGGTGGCACTGGTGTGGAAGGGCATATGGAAGCCGGTTGGCTGTAACTTTGTTGACCCTCAGTCCCAACTTCCTCATTTACAGATGAGAACATTGAAGTTCATCAGGGTTAAGTGACTTCCTCAAGGTCACACAGCTTAGAAGCAAATGGAAATAAACCCAGATTCCCCACCTAGCCCCAGTTTTCCTCGAGACTACCTGTGTTTTTCTGGTCACTGAACCCAGTCCAAAGAACGATTTCACCAAGCCGCCCAGCTCTATTGGTGACCCATAGGGGGCTGCAGCCTGAGTGTTGGGGTTCTGAACCACCTCGTGCCTTAGCTGTTTGAAATTATTTCTTGGACTTTCTCTTTTGAAATGAAAATTAGTTAATTCTTTAAACCATGTCAAGCCTATAGTTAACAACAATAAAATTTAAATTAAAAAAATCAATAGCAGAATGACCACAACTGAAAAGCAAATCATTGATTCATATCTTTTATAATAGATATGGAGGATTATTATGAGTCAAGCATTGATCTTAGTAAGTAAAAAGCAGAAAAGGTCACTAATCCCTTCTAATGGAAAGATAAAATAACAAGACACATACCAAAGTGAAAAATAAAATGTTAGCTAGCGACATAAATGAATGGCAATCTCTAAAGAGGTTTTACTTAAACTGAGACCTGAATACCATGAATATCTGGGCAGGAAACATTCTGGACAGAGGGAGTATCTGGTTCCAAGTCAAAGGATGAGGATAAGTGTGGGGTGGCAAGAAGCAGAAAGGTCTATAGACTTAGCACAGGGTGAGTGAGGCAGGGTGTTGTTCAAGATGGTGTCTCTGAGCTCGGCAGGGGTATACCTTACGGTGCTCTTATAAGAGAATTCCTTATAGAATTTGAATTTTATCCAACGTGTGATAGGAAGTCCAGAGCAGGTTCTAAACAGGGGAGTGACATGAAAGAATGTGTAGCTTATGAAGCTCACTCTGGCTGCTGGATTGAGAAGGATTGAGGGAAGATGGGGAATGTAAACTGGGAGACCAGTTAGGAGTCCAGTGTTGTGCTATACATGAGACATGATAATGGCTCACTCCTTGTTCCAGAGACTGCAATTGAACTGTTCTGGAACAAGACCTAAGAAAATTGAAGAGCCTCCCCAGGGAACTCTAGTGTCCACCCAGGGTTGAGAATCACTGGTACAATGTAATAGCAGTGAAAATGAAGAGAAAGAGACAGATTTGGGTTATGTTTTCAGGGTCGATTCAAGAGGACTTGATGATGTGGTAGATGTAGGGAGGAAGGGAAAGAGAGGATACAAGAAGAACTTCTAGGCTTCGGACCTGAGAAACTCGATTGCTGGTTCCATTTTGTGAAACGCTAAAGTCTAAAAGACTAACGAGCTTGGGCAGGGTGGTAAGCAAGTGTTCTTTTTCAAATATATTCAAATTGAGATTTCCAAGTGAAGATGTCACATAGTCAGTTGGATGCTCAACTCCGGAGACCAGAAAAGAGGTCAGAAATGGATATGTATGTGTGTGTACATGTGAGTGCGTGTGTGTGCATGCATGTGTGTGCAGGTCATTTATACAAAGATGGTATTTAAACCTTTAGTCATAAGAGGGCCAATGATGCTACGGCCACTCATGCTAATCCCATGGCCTGTACTACCTCAGTTGAGTTCCCTGATACCTTTGTTAAATAGAGCCATTACTAAATTCTTTGCAATTAAAAAAAAGAGAAAGGCGCGAGCTCCTGAATCAGGATTTCTTCTTCCCTTGGTGTAGCAGAGTGATTAGTGAATAGGGTCCATTAGTATTTATTTTTTAGTGTTTCTAATAAAGGTAGAAAAGTAAAAACAAAACAAACAAACAAACAAAAAACAAAGATGGTGTTTAAAGCTTTGGGGACTGGATGAGATTACTTGGAAGGAGAGTGTGTTGAGAAAAGAGGAGAAGCCAAGAATGAATCCTGGAAAACTTCAGAATTTAGAGTCCTGAAGCAGGGGGAGCAGGAGAGGTGGTAGGAAAATCAACAGGTACAGTGTCTCCAAAAGAATAAAAATTATTTCAGGAAGGAAGAAGTGGGTCCTGTGTCAAATGTGGCTGAGACATCAAGTAAGATGAGCCAAAGAAATGGACGCTGAATTGTCATTAATATTGAAATCCCTGGGGATATTGACAAGGGCAGTTTGTGGAGAGCAGGAAGGAAGCTAATGGGAGAGAAAGAGAGTTTGCTGAGATAATGACCATAAAGATTTGTTGGGAAGGAAAACAGAGACACGCCGTTGTAGCACTGGAACAGGAACTCACTTCATCCATCTCTTACAGCAGGAAAGAAAACCCAGAGAATAAGCATAGGTATGGATTCTGGTAGGTCGGTAGATAACTTACCTGCTGCTTGATACAGTTTTCTGAGTAAAGTAAGTGGTGAAGTTACAAGTTGACGGAGAGGCAGAGTAGGAGGTAAGATAGTCTGCCGAGAGGGGAAAAGAATGAAGTAGTTGTTTTGGAGACTGGTACAGCAAAAGCACAGCAGAAGCATCATAGGAATGCTGACTGAGTGCCCATCAGAGGCTAATTGTGGTTGGGAATTTTAAATTAGAACTGTCAGCATAGGTGTGGGGTTTTTTCTCTAACAATATTCAGTTGTTTGGATTGAGGGGCAGTGTGTGTTGGTAACTGAGTTTAATGAGCATTTGAGTTTGCCAACTAAATACAACAAAGTGAGAAACAGGGCAAGGAGAAGTGTTGGCAAGGGATCCCGACGGACCAGAGTAAATAAGGAGGAAAGTGAGAACACCGCTGGGACGTGGAGTGATGACGGACAAGGACAAAGTAACAGGGTCAAGGATTGAATATCTTGGTTAGTAACATGGAAGGCAGAGCCAAGAACTTTTCAAGAATATATCACAAAGTGATAAAGAGAAAGTTGTAAACAGAAAGGGCCCACTGCACGCTGCTCAGAATAAAATGGACTACCCAATACTTCGGGAAAGGGAGGACACATCTCAGCACATGAGTATAATGAGACACCTTAAGGTGATTCACAATGGAAAAAAAAAAAAGAGCTTCCTTACACAAGGAAAAAGAACAAGAAGCAAAAAAAAAAAAAAAAAAAAAAAAAGAATCAACATTTGATTTCTCACCACTTTCCCGGGATTCAGGAGGACAATGGTTTGAGATTTTCAAAATGATTTTCATCATCAGTGTATTTAAAAAAATGCAACCTGACTAATGCAAGCCTAGGGCAACAGTAAAACTCATCAAGGGTTCCGCTCAACGTGGTGCTGAGAGTTCATGCAGGATTCCCTTCCCAACCCCAAACAGAGAGAAGTAGTGAAATATTTATTTAAAAACCATAACAACAAACTAATATCATGCGCCTCCTGATGTCATGTAGTAAGAAGTAGACGACATCACCTATGTGGTACTCTGACCAAAAAAAAAAAAAAAAAAAAAGACCACCTAACCTGACTCGAATCATAATAAAACAATCAAAGAAATCCAAATTGAGGACATTCTGCAGACAAACTGTCCTGGCCTCTTCAAAATCTGTCAATGCCACAAGGGTGCCCTGGTTGCCTCTCCCCACCCCATGAAAAAAAGTCTGGAGAGAAAAGACTAACGAGATATGAAAAGAAAGGCAATTCATGACCCATGATGGAATCCTGGCTCAAATACATGTTTATAATGGGCTATCATTGCAAAACTCTGTATTTGGTATGGATGACAGATAATAAATTTTCTGAGTGTGATAATTATATTTGAAGTTACGTTGGAGAATATTCTTATGCTTACAAGATACATGACTGAAGTGTTTATGGGTGAAGTTCCAAATAATGATGTTTGCTTCCAAAGAAAAAGAAAAAGAGAGAGAGAGAGAAGGAGGAAGTAAATCTGCCAACACGTTAACAACTGATGAAACTAGGTGAATCTCAGATATTAATTTTACTACTCTTACCATTTTTCAGTAGATTTAAACTTTCCAAAAAAAAAGTTGGGGAAAATAATAATAAAAGACATAGCAATGCTCAAAAACAAGGTGAATACTCCATATATCGAAAATGGAAGCACAAAAACAAAACACAGTAATAAGCAGGGAGGAAACAGAAAACCTACTGGCTTCTGGGTCTAGTAATAGGTAAGGTTGTCCTGGAGGTTATTAATGCCTGTGGGGTAGAGAGGAAGGAATCTGCTTACCAAAGAGGCAGAGAATGGAGCTAGGTGAATGGTATGAAACCTCAGGCTATGGAAGAGGTTCCCCTGTAATGAACAAATTTTTAAAGTAGCAACACTGCTGGGGACGTGGCATCTCTACTGCACTGGCGTCCGAGGCGGAGGGCTTATATAAGTGGCTCACAAGGCACATCAACAGAACGCTAACCATCAGAGACCCTAGTTTAGCGTCTGAACCATCCTGAGGACAGGAGTTTCAGATTCAATCGCTATTAACCGAGCCATTGCTATGTGCCAGGTGACCCGAGAGAAGCTCTTCCACGTTATCCCCTTGCAGCCTCACAGCAACTCCTAGTTAGGGTGGAATCCCCACTGCATAGGGAACCAGAAGCTCAGAGAGGTCACGTGACTTGCTCGAGGTTATGCAGATAGTTATACAGATAGTAAAAGGGAACCAGGTTTTCATTATTATCATTATAACTATAATACATGATCATTCAGTTCACATACTGGGGTACAGAGGAGGGCAAAGGTCAATAAAAGTGGTTGGGGGGAGGAACTGAAACTTGGTGGGACCACGAAAGATGAGTGGAATTTACATGGGAAGAGAGGGGAGGGGAAGCTTTCCGAACGGGGCACGGTTAGAGCAAAACAAAAGATGCGAAGGCACCACATGTGTTCAGAGGACTTAGCAGAGCCCGTCCGGCTGCAATGAGGGCTCGTTCTACAAGAAGCAGAAGCAAACAAATGACGCCGGGTGCCAAGCAGCAAATGCAGTAGCGTTTTCATTTAGCAGCAGTGGCACAACCCTGAGGAAATAAAAGGGATTCTTCTCGCTGCTGTCAAGGGCATTCTCCCGGATGATGATTAATTGACAGCTCTGCAGCCAAGCCCCAGTTCCTTCTGGAGGCCGTGACTCCCGGTGTGCACCTGCCACCGCAGAGCAAGCAAAAAAATGTATAGTTTTCTTTTTCTTCTGGGTTCTGCAGCTGCTGGACGGCTGTCTTCGTCACCTAGAGTGTAAACCTGCACTTCTTGGGTTTACGGGGTCAAAGCGTCACATTTGGGGCAGATTCGGGGAAGCGGTCCTTCAGAGGCTGATTAGCAAAAGCCCGTTTACTCACATGGCAGTGAGTGCTGTCCCTCCTTCTTGCCTTTTTTCACTTTGCGGCTTTCGGACCCCATTCCTCAAAGCCACCCCATGCTTGGTGACAGCTGGAGTGGTTGCCTGGAATCCTGAGGACGTGGCAGGGCCTCTTGCATTTGGGAGCACAGAGCCATTACCCTAAAGGGAAAGAAAACTGGACCGCTGGTGCGTAAATTCATAATGTGTCCCTCCATGCCAGATGGTTCCAGAAAGACCAGGCCAGTACGGTAAGTCTGCCTTGTTTCAAGATGTTTGTGGCTTTCAAAGAACTGAAGTTTTACATTCCAGCCAAAGAAACACTAAAAGTTAAGTTTCTTGGGACTTATTAGCAACATTTGTGATGGCTTCAAATTAGGGCTGAAGGACTTACCAAGAAGAATTCTAGAAGCCAGAGACTTTGAGGGGTTAGAAATAAGAGCCACCACCCCATGAGCGCTTACCGTATGCCTCCATGTTGCACATTAGTTACCTCAGTTAATTTTATTTAATCCTAACAACAACCCTTTCATTCATTCATTATTATTTGTTAAGTGCCTGGTATGTCCCAGACACTCTGTTCTAGCAGATGAAGACACAAAATAAATAGAATGAATAAGTTAATCATAGAGTGAGGTAGGAAGTGGTAAGAGCTATGGAAATAATTGATTAGGAGAAAGGGGTTCTGGAACCCTTGTGACAAGGATGGGGTCCCCAGATCTCATGGAGAGGGTTCCCTTTAAGAAACACAGGGAGAGAAAGAGGGTGACCCATGCCATATAGTGAGAGAAGAATGATACAGGCAAAGGCAACCAATGCTGATCTGGGTCAACACAAGGAGGGAAAATAAAAATAATTTATTGGAAGACTATTAGAGAGTTTACTGAATCTAAGGTAAGGTGGAAATTGGGTATTATTTATGTGGTCAGCAGAATAATGGCCCCCAAGGTTCGTCCTTGTCCTAATCCCAGGAAGCTGTGAATAGGTTCATTTACATGGCAAGGGGGAATTACAATTGCAAGTGGGATTAAGGTTGCTAATCAGCTGATCTTAAAATAGGGAGATTACCTTGGATTATCCAGGTGGGCCCATGTAATTGTCGAGGGTCATTAGAATTATAAGAGGGAGGCAGAAGAGAGAGACCCAGAGAGATGGCAGTGTGAGAAGGATTTGTCCCAACATTCCTGGATCTGACATGGAGGGAGGGGCCATGAGTCAATGGGTACAGTGGCCTCTAGAAGCAAAAAAATGTCAGGAAACAAATTCTCCCCTAGAACCTCCAGAAAGGAACACAATCCAGCCAAAACCTTGATTGTAGCTCAGGGAGACTTCCAACCTACAGAACCATAAGATAATACATTTGTATTGTTTTATGTCACAAAGTTTGTGGCAATTTGTTCAACAGCTATATGAAACTGACACAAGCATATCTACAGAAAACTTCCCAAAGATTCATCACCTTCAGGCTTCAAGACACACAGGCACCAGGGAGTTGGTTGATCTCTTGGGATCACCCAGGATGAACCAGCTTCAGCCATTTTCCTTTCTTGGGTAACTTCTCTCTCCATTCAGATGGTGCCTGGTCTGTTTGAAGAACATCATGGTCAGCGTGGGTGGTGCTGAATGAGAAAAAGGAAAGTGGAGGAAGATTGGGTCCATGCGGTGATGGGACCCTGGGCTTGCCAGGTCTCCCAGGCAACTGAGATACATATGTACTCCATCGGGGAGATACAAAAATCCCCAATTTACAGAGGAGGAAACTGAGAGATTAAATAACTTTCCCAGATTTAAATAAATGAGATTTGACTCCAAGCCTCTTTGCCTTAAAGTCCGTGATGTTATGAGCTCAGCCAAATGGTTCAGAATAATGGGAGGATGAAGACTGACTCCTAGCGATGTCATTGCCACATCAATGTGACACCAACCCCAATGATGGTATGTTAAGGTGGTCACACTTGTTGAAGCCACTGGTTAGTCAAGAGAATTGCACCATTTATTAAAAAAAAATCCTCCTTATTTCAGGACTTTAAGTAGAACCAGTCCACACCACGGCGTAGACCTCCATTCACTCTCATTCTCTTCCTCTCTCCCTTTCTTTTTCCCTCACCCCCTGCCTTTCTTCCATTACTGAAGGACCAAAGGGATCCTTCTGATTTTCCAGCTATAGGTTTTATTCATTTAAATAAGGAATTTCTACACAATTTAAGTAAACTTGCTCATGAAAAGGTCTCTGTGCTTTTTCCCATCCTTTGAGGTTCAAGTTGAGCTCCTCTCCGTGTGTATGTAGGTAGCAGGCCATCTGTTATTTTGCCTGCCAGCGTTCCTTCACTCTTCTCTTGCTAGGAGTGTCCTAATTTTTCTATGGGAACCACCCCACCCCCAATATATACAGTCTTGGTAGCTCTGTCAATCAAGTATCACATCCTCTCCTGACTCTAGACTCAAGATTAGCCAATAGGACTTCCTGCAGTGAACCAATCATGGGAAATTGTTGAAGCTGGTTCATCCCGGGAGGTCTAAAGAGGCCAACATATTCCACGCTGAGTGTCTTTCCTTGAGGCCATGAATTGTTGGGGAGTTTTCTGCGAATATGGTGATCCCCAGTTTTCACTTTTTCTTATATTCAGTAATCTCTCCATAATCTTGCAAACAATTATTTTTAATTTTCCCTGCTTATGTTAACACAAGTCAATGTTGGCTACTTGAAATTCAAACAAACAAACTTAACTGATAAAATCTTAACTCTTCAATAAGTAGCTTAATTTACTTGGGCTTTAATATTTTGTACTTCAAAGGCTCTTAGCTCTCTGTGTAGCTAAATATGACTCTACTCACCATTAAGATGTAGATTTTGCTACTTAACATGGAGTATATTTTTCTCTACATGTGTGTTTTTTTCTAATCATAAACCCCATGGTTGGAATAAACCAGTTCATCTTGCAATTTATCCAGTAACCAAAATTTTACCTTTATGTAGCTTTTTTTTTTTTTTTAAAGTAAGTGAATTGAGATTTGGTCCAAAATTTCAAGCCAGGATCCAAAAGAAAATTTGAAAGTCATAAAGACCTTGACAAGGGAAAATTCTGCCATTGGAGGGGACCTCCAGGGCCCTTGATGGAGACCATCTTTCTAACCATCACAGAAAACCAAGCTCCTATTCCACGATATGAAGAAAAGCTATTAGGTACAAAGATATAGATCATCCCCATTACTCATCCTTTTAACTTAAAAATAGTTTTGCACCTAGTAGGTCCAGTTTTCTCCTTAGAGGACAGGGCAACATCTTCCTGAAAGAAGACATACTGGGAGTTGAAGATGGCTTATTCATTCCCTTTGCCTCCAATCCATCTGTGCTGGTTCTGCTGCCTGCGTTCACCAACCTCTATCAAGTCCTCAAGCCTAATCAAATATACTGAAAAGAGGTCAAAAAGCCCTCTCCCAACTGGCCAGGAGAAATGCTCTCTCTTCTCAGCCTTCGAGGACAACCCTAGACTTCCTGAAATCAGGAGTTGGCCTGCAATGTTTTGCAGATGGGTAATCTCTTTAAAAAAAATTATCCTTAAATTATTTTACCACCTTATAGAGTAATCTTCAGGAATTTTTCTTATTAGAGATTTTTTAAGTGTCCTTTTGAACAAATGACCATCCATAAGACATGGCAAACAATTCTTGGTGAAATTTTTTTCCTGATTAATATAAAATTATGATGGTGGAGAACTGAGAACTAGAGGGATTTGAGCTGCATGACATTTCTTTCCTTAAGGAAAAAACAATCCAGCCCTCGTTTAACAATGTCTCTTCGTAGCTTTGAACCAGTTCCGTCTCGGCTTTATCCAATTTTGGCAAATTTACTGGGAAGACAAGATTCCAGTGACCACACTCTTCAATCCTTCTGGAACCTTATTTGTATCTCTATGTCAACATAGTGAAGAAAAGGTAGTGTTTCATTTGGAGCAGCCCACAGCTACTGGCAGGCTCCTTAATTAGTGTCTCTGACCAGTTAGCATTGTTTAGATTTCGTTCAACACACTTACCCAGAAACGTGCTTCTCAGCTGCTGTGTGGGCACCAGCTGTCTTTAATCTCTCAGGACCCAATTCAGAGACCAAAAATTCTGTTATGAGCACAAATACCTGAGAGTGGTATTTGTTTATTTTCTGCTTAAGAGACAACTTTCATATATCTCTGCCATTAAAAATAAATAAATCAATAAATAAATACCCAAACCAACACAACAGACAAAAAATGGAGCATCTCACTTCCAACTAAAAGTTTGGCTCATGTAGAAATGGCACATTTTTTGGTCAAGAAAATACTCCTCCTCTCTTAGAAATAATAACCTCATCCCTAAATTCCATTTTGAATACTAAACATATCCGTGACAAAGAAGGACAAAGAAGCTTAGGGTTTCAGGCAAAGAGGTCATAATTTCTGTTGGCCAAGCCATGCACATTCCACTTCTTGTAAAAGTATGCTACTGATTGGTACCTTCATCCATCTTCTATTGTCCTAAATGTGTGAACAGAAATGTCTGCCAACAGTGCTTGCCTGAGGACCGGGATGCATTCCATTCGATGTAGTACTACTTGGGACAACAGGGCCCATTGTCAATCCTCATCAAGGTTATATGTGCAGTTGGATATTGGAAGTGAAGAGATCCTAGGCCCCTCTGGGTGCCTTGACCCTGCATGAGGCACACTGTATCATGACCCCTGTTTCTATGACTTCATAATTTTATAACCCCAGCACTCAGGACAGTTTCAGGCATACAGTGGGTAGAAGGCTTTTATAAAAATACTATGACTAGAACAGACAAGAAAATCACAGGTGATCCCAATTCTTCCAATATCATTTCAATGTAAAATTAGGTCACAGGTATCATAAGGATTCCTAGAGTTCCATTCAACTGCTGCACATCCCCAGAGATAGCTGGGGACCTATGACAGCACAAAGGGCTCTTAATGATACTTGAGAGACCAGAAAGTGCAAGGTCAATCCTGAGCCAGCCACCCGGGAAAGCAGAAGGGAGCACTGAGAGGGAAGAGAGGGGATAAAGGTTGTAAATGTGTGTATGTGTTTCTCCCAAGCAACTAGACTATTAAAAAAAAAAAAAAAAAAAAAAGGAGAGAAGGTCCATGGCAACAAGTGGAACACAGAGAGGAAGAAATATTTTTTAAGATTTATAAATACATCTATAGTTTGCAGAGAAGTGACCTGTTGATAGTGAGAGGTGGAAAATGCCGGGATGTGGGGTGGGTCACATATAAAATGTAAGTCTGCTCCTGGTTAGAAAGGAGGGGGTAGGATGGAGAAAAATAATTTTCTTGAGAAAGATGGGCACCTTTTCCTTTTACAAAGATAAGTGAGAAATGGTCCTAGGTGACCTCAACTCATTCACTCTTCAGAAAGGAATCTTGGGATAGGGGCTTAGAAAACTGACAACCATCTTTGGGGGCTCCACAAGTAACTCCTCCAGGAAAAATAAAGGGAAAGCTAGCTGCAAAATGTTAGTGGCCACAGTTCGATGTATTCAAAAGGGGTTCCCATCTTATAGCTATTACAGATATTCACGGAGAGAAACATGAAAGTCTGGGGAATGGGATGCTTCCCTCAATCAACCATCTGGGTCCTTAAAGAAAATACGTGCACAGAATAGAAAGCAAGGCAAATTTTTTTATTCCGTGAATGTGTATTAAATACCCTCTGTGTGTCAGGCACAGGTGCTAGGGATACAGCAATGAACAAAATTAAGTCCTGCTCTCATGGGATTCACATTCCATCTCCAAATTCATCAAGAAAAGTCTGACCTCAGATTATCAGCCCAAGC
Organism: Mesoplodon mirus; assembly: GCF_964341445.2. NCBI lineage: Eukaryota > Metazoa > Chordata > Mammalia > Artiodactyla > Ziphiidae > Mesoplodon > Mesoplodon mirus. The sequence continues at coordinate 71,780,168 of NC_138989.1, forward strand.
TGCCTACTCTGGCTACACCTGCCATTCTCAGTGGCAAACTAGAGAAAGTGAAAGACAATGAACGTTTGCCCTCACAATGAAAGCAGAACTGGTGAAGGCCACCTGTCCCAGCAAGGGAGGAGGGGAGGAAGCCGCCCACAGCCTGGCGATGACCTGGGGATGCAGAGCAAGGGATGCTGCTGGGTCTCATTCCCTGTGCAGTCACCCTAGATCTAATGTCCTCTCTGGCCTCAGGGACCCTAGAGAGATTAGTAAGCATCCACATTCATGCATGCTAGGACCCTAACTCAGCCAAGCAAGAGAGCTGAAGCCTCCAGGCAGTGACAACTTAAATGTCCTAAAACTGGACCAACCCATAAAAACTCCTCTTTGGGTAGTAGAGAGAAGTTGTAAAGAAAGAAGAGAGGGGCCAGGAATATCCTAGCTCCCCAAAATGAAATTCACTCTCAGTTTGTTCTTTGTCCTGTTAACCAATGTGTTTGACAGTCACACCAATGATCCACAAAGTTTGCTGTTGAGGGACTCATGGGGAGAACAATTCTTACCATGATTCTGACATTTTCTCCTGCAGCCAACAAGACGGTCAGTCTGAGCCCTCAGTGCTGTTTAAATACCTATTTAAAGTCTCTCAATTCTCTTACCCAAACTCCAAGGTCAGTATTCACCAAAATAACACAGTCAGTAACATAAAATGCTTCAAGGTGAGATAGAAAATAGAAGATTCCCCGTTATTTTTACCTCATCCTTGGGTTTACAAATCATCACGTAAAAGAAATTAAATTGGTCATCAACACTGTTCATGATCTTGACTCAATCACCTTTTTGATCTTGAGCCACAGTTTGTCCACTGTACATTTTGTGCACTGCAATTTTCTTGTTGGTTCCAGTTCCTGGCTTCACTTGTGTATTCCCTCACTGTGGCTTCAAAAGTATAACTTCCCACCTGGTCTGGCCTCTCTTCTTCCCAACCTATATACATAGTCCCTTCTCGCATCCTACCTCTTCCATGTGGCTTTCTCCATGGCTGAACCCACAGAATGCCCACTATATGTAGCTGTAAGCGTTCTGGACCCAATTCCAATGGGTGGGTATGTGAGTTTCCTCACCATCTCCCCACCTGCCCTGCCATCCAACAGGTAAGTTTCCAATACCAGCTGGGTGTTCTACAATTCCGCTTAATACTGACACTATCTACATGGAAATGGTATCAGATCCCACAGATTAAGGGCTCAGTCCCATAAGACCATCTCCCCACACTACCATTTCAGCTGCCAGTTGTAAGTCCAGGTTATTACCTGTGCTTCTGATCAACTGACTATTGATGGGAGGTTTCCACGACCTCCTCAGATTTGATTAATTTGCCAGGGCAGCTCACAGAACTGAGAGAAACATTTTACTCATTAGATTACTGGTCTATTATAAAAGGATATAACTCAGAACCTGCCAGATGAAAGAGTGGCATATGACAAGGTATGGCATCCATGCCCTCTCCAGGCAGGGCATTCTCCCCAAATCTCCACGTGTTCACCAACTGGGAAGCTCTCCAAATCCCATCCTTTTGAGTTTTTATGGCGGCTTCATTGCATAGACATGATTGATTAAATCATTGGCCATGGGTGATTGATTGGACCTCCAGCCTTTCTCCCCTCCCCCAGAGGTGTGTGTGGGAAGAGGGGAAGGGAGGAGGGGGGACTAAAAGTTCCAACCCTCTAATCACATAGTTGAGTCCCCTGGCAACCAGCCCCCATCCTTATGTTACCTAAGTGCTTTCCAAAAGTCGCCTCATAGCATAACAAAACATAACTTTAGAACTCTCATCACTTAGGAAATTCCAAGGGTTTTAGGAGCTCTGTGTCAGACATGGTGACAAAGACTAAATATATATTTCTTATTATAAATCACACTATCACAGTAGCTCTCCCTAACATTTAGCATTTACAGCCATGGTACATATGCCTTGCTTCCCCTGATAAATTACAACTCCATAAAGAAATGCTTGGTGAGCCCCAAACACCTAATACAGCATCTTGCATATATTTAGTATGTAATAACCATTTTCATTTTTGAAACTACATATACCTTGTTTATCTTACAGAAGATTTAAACATGTGGCTTCCATATATCGATTGATTGATTGGCTGATTCATTAAAGGTATCGCTCATCTTTTATTAAAAAAGAAAACAACCCTTGGGGTTCATACAGTATGAAAAGCTCTCAGTAAATGAGACAGATCACCATTGCCAACCTGCTCAATCATCGGATGCAAAGTTTTTAGGTAAATTACAGTATAGCATAGACCTTTTTGCTGCACAAGTGCACTGAGGTTAAATTTCCTCCTCCCCCTATAACATATATAATGAAACAAATATAGAAACAAATAATAGGGAAGTAAGTTATAGATCGTCCTTTAGAAATGAATTTCATCTGCGCATCTAACCATAAAGGCAGCATCTGCTCTGCTAAATACAGGTGTTTTATATCCTTGTCATTAATTGGAGGGGACATTATGTCCTCATACATCAACAGTTAAGGTTGGTTAAAGTGCCACTTATCTCGGGTGCTGTCATTAATCAGGTTCTTTTCAGCTTGGTGACTCCAGAGGCTTGGCTCAAAGCTGCTCGATGTGAATGAGTTTCTCTATGGGTTTAAGGTGTCTTTTTATAATCATTTTGAATGAAAAACTTGGGACCCCAACATAAGTGGCCATTAAGGTAACTGTTCTAATGCTTCAGAGAAGAGAAATGTTTTCTCCCACCCCGATCATCATTCCTCCCCCCGCCTGCCTCCCCCATGCCTCCACCAAATAGCCATGTTGGGGAGAAAGGCACATCAGCACAAGCTGCCGCCTCATCCTGCTTTAACCCATTAATGGATCTCAAAACACCAACAGTAGTTCGTCTGGCACTTAAACAGAGCTGGACGGCATCAGAATCCCGTGGAAGACGGCACCTTCTCTTTCTGCCTGACACCCGCATCACCCAGATGTCTTCCCGACCACTCCAAACCTACAGTGTGATGTCCACTCCAGACAGGCTTCTAGGAGGCAGTCTTCCTTAGTCTGTGCTTTCACTGAAAATGCCTGTCCTCTGTCCTACTCCTTCAGGGCTATTGGAAGTGGCATAATTTGTTTTAGGTTAAGTTATTTAGGGACAATAATGGTAACTTTTAAAATACTGACTTTTGTACTTTCATCACCTAAACTCTAAAAGTTAAGGTAAAATGTTCAGGCATCGGGTTGATAATTCAGGCAGGGGACCATTTAGTCCATATCAAATCTTCATTCAAGGAACCCCTACACTGCCCTGAAAATAAGATTCTCTACATATCCCAAATTGGGTCTCTGATTGTCTCAACCTGTGCAAGAGATTAGAAGAGTAAAGGGGAGGGTATGTTTACCATTCATTCATTCATTCATTCATTCAATGGATATTTTATTGCCTATGAGGCAGTGTGTTAGAAGTGGAGGATGCAATGATGATAGGCCACACAGCCCTTGCTCTCAAGAGTTTACAGTGTGGATGGGATAGAAATGAAGCAAATAGCAACTCAAAAAAAGATCTAAAATTATAACTGTGATTAGTTCTCTAGAAGAAAATGTTAGGTATCCAGGCAATCATACAAACATACGTGATCTGAAGTATGTATAGAGGTTGGCCAAGGGAGGATGAAAAGTGGTGAAGAGGGTTCCTGCAGAGGAAACAACAGGCACAGGTGTTGTGATAGGAGGAAGCAAAATAAATTCCAGACATGGGGCCCCTTTTGTAGGCAGCGCTCTAAGATGGCACCCAAGGTCCTCATGCCTTGGGTGCACAAGCCCTGCATAACTTCTGAGACTGTGAATTTGATGGATTTTGCTCCCATGATTAGGTTATATTATATGATATAGTTAACTTCCAGAAAGGAAGACTAAGTGGACCTGATCGAATCATATGAGCCTTTTAAATCTGAATCCAGACGTCAGAGGCAGAGAAAACCAGAGACTTAAAACATGAGGAGGATTCAGTGCACCATTTCTGGCTTGAAGGAGGAGGGGGCCACATGACGAGGAATATTGGTGACCTCGTGTAGCTGAGAGCAACCCTGGTTGGCAACCAGCAAGGAAATGGGACCTCAGTCCTACATTTGCAAGAAACTGATTCTGCCAACAGCAAGACTGAGCTTGTGCACTAGTTTGCTAGGGCTACCATAACGAAGTACCATAGACTGGGTTGCTTCCTCCAAAATTTATTGTCTCACAGTTCTAGAGGCTGGAAGTCCAAAATCAAGGTGATGGCAGGGGTGGTTTTCCCCTGAGAGCTGTGAGGGAAGGATCTGTTCCCATCTTCTCTTCTTGGCTGGTAGATGGCTTGTGTCTTCTGTGTTCCTCCACATTGTCTTCCCTCTAGGAGTGTCTATCTCTGTGTTCTAATTTCCCCTTTCATAAGGACATCAGTCACATTGGATTAAGGCTAACCTTATGACCTTATTTTTAACTTGATCACCTCTGTAAAGACTCTGTCTCCAAATAAGGTCACATTTTGAGGTACTTGGTTTGGATTTGGATCACCTTCAAGATATTGGGTCACATGCCAAGGTTCTGAATTTAGGAGAGGGAAGAGGGAAGACATGATTCAATCCATAGAGCTTGGAAGTGGATTTTTCTCAGAGCCTCCAGACAAAGTCTAGCCACCATTTTGATTCTGAACAGAGAAGCCAGCCACACATGGCTGGACTCTGACCTACTGATCTGTGAGCCAACACATGGGTGTTTGTTTAAGCTACAAAGTTGGTGGCAATAGAAGTGCCAGAGCTCATTGATAGAACGGGGCAGGGGTGGGGGTGGGTGGGAGGGGGTGGAATTTGGTCTTTGTCCTGAGAACAATAGAAAGCCATTGAAGGGGTAAGGATGATGATGACATGATCAGATTTTGTTTCTCTTTTGGGCCTTTCTTTTTGCTCTTTGCTCTTTTCCTTTCCTTCCAAATGAAAATTCCAAAGGACTAGGTGGTTGCAGAGAAAGATGGGCAGCTCCTTGTCCATCAATCCTTATAGCCTATTGAAATGGAAGAAGGAGAAAGATAAAGGGGAGAAAGAGATGAAGATAAATATTTTTTTAAGGCTCACTCTCAGCTCAGTTACTATTCTGAGGTTTTGGGTGCTATTTCAGTTTTAATTCTCACAAAAAAACTCTTCATAGCCTTATTTCATCAATGATGAATCAAGACATCCAGAAATTTAGTAACATTCTCATGATCATCAGCTCAGAGGGAGTGTAACTGAGACTTGAATCCAGGCTTGACTGTCTCCAAGGTTTATTCTTTGTACTCAATGCACTGAAACCATGAACCCATCCTGCCTCTGCCAGTGCTGTTTAATAGCAAGTATATCTTGTACAAGACTTGGAAGAGTCCTGTGGACTAGGCAGGACAGGTATGAGCACAGAGAAGGAGAATGCCTTGGCATTAAGGGTCAGGTGGGTGTGCAGGGGGAGGGATAGATTGGGAGATTGGGATTGACATGTACATACTGCTGTATTTAAAATAGATAACTGGGCTTCCCTGGTGGCTCAGTGGTTGAGAGTCCGCCTGCCGATTCAGGGGACATGGGTTCGTGCCCCGGTCCGGGAGGATCCCACATGCTGTGGAGCGGCTGGGCCCGTGAGCCATGGCCGCTGAGCCTGCGCGTCCGGAGCCTGTACTCCACAATGGGAGAGGCCACAACAGTGAGAGGCCCACATATCGCAAAAAAAAAAAAAAAGATAATCGACAAGGACCTACCGTATTGCACAGAGAACTCTGCTCAATATTCTGTAAAAACCTAAATGGGAGAAGAATTAGAAAAAGATTAGATGTATAAATGAATCACTTTGCTCTACACCTGAAACCAACACAACATTGTTAATCAACTATACTCCAATATAAAATTTAAAAAAAGGGTCAGGTGGATTGGCCCAATTGAAGATGAGCAGCAGAAATTGTACAAGAGCCCAGTCGCCCACCTGGCTGGTCCCCTTTCTTCCCCATCCTTTTCTTGTCTGTATCAACTGTCAGTGCCTGAGGACTGAATGGGTGGATGTGGTAACAGATCCTCTCTTGTTTTAAGGTGAGGTAAAGGGTTTTAAAATCCTTCTCAAGAACATCAAAGCTCTGAATTGTCCTCAGCACCACCTGGAAGCATTGCATCCTCATCTGGTCAATACTGAGGATTGCTGGATGCAGAGCTAGGAATGAATCCTGCTGGTCCATCCCAGGGCACTTTCGAAGATTTGAAGAAAACATTCAAGTTCACCCATCAATGTAGCCATAATCACTAACCATGAGAAGTGTACATCAAGCCAATCAAGTGCCCTTAAAACAATGGTAAACACTTAATGTATTTCCTTCAGTGAATTACAAGAAGTCACATATCTTATTACGTTCCCTAGAGAATTATTATGTTTTATGTTCTTTACCTTCTTATAAAAAGAATGGTTCACTACTTTTCTAGCTTTCATTTACATGCCTTTGATAAATTACTGTAACCAGATTAGGGAGATAAAATAACCAGTCTATTAATTATAATGATTATTATTTAATGGAAAATGGGATTCTAGGCAAAGTGTGTAGTTAGAAGAAAGCTTAGCAATGCATTATATAGATGTGGTATTTTATCTTAAAGAGCAAGATAAGTGTCCAGTCTGTTCCACAATCTAGAGAATATGTTCATTAACTCTCTGCAAGATTTATATGTATAATTGACCATAATATTTTAACACTATTTGCTTGATTTGGTGGTACATGATGAACAAGGAAAAACTGTAACTTCAACTGAATTGAGTAAATCCCTCATTGAACACATTAAAGGCCAGCAAACCTCAGCAATGTGGGAAGCAGAGTGTTGAACAATGGTTAAAAAAATTTTTTTAATGAAACGAGGTATTGTTTAATTTGAATTCATTGGCAATTTATTGTTTAAATGATGGGGGTTGGAAGGAGTGCATCCCTCACATCACTTAGCCTCATAATTAACCTCAAAGAACAGCCAAAATTATGATTTTTTGGATAAATGTTGATACTTCCTAAGAGTAGTTTAGCATCATGGTCAAATTCTGACTCAACCACCAGCAGACCTCAGATCTTGCCTCTTTCTTCAGCTATTAAAAATGAGAATAATAGTTGCATGTGCCTTTGTGGAGTTAAATGGATTAAAACAGGAGCCTGCAAACAATGGTCAAATCCAGCCAGTTGCCTGATTTTGTATGCCTCAATCTATATTTTTAAACGGTTGGGAAAAAAATTTTTAAAAAGACTATTTTGTGACATGTGAAAATTTTATGACGCTCAAATTTCAGTGTCCATAAATAAAGTTTTATAGGAACACAGCTACACTTATTCACTTAACATCTTGTCTATGGCTGTGTGAGTGCTACAATGGCAGGACTGAGTAGTTGTGACAGAGACCCTATGGCTGGCAAAGACTGAAATATTTACTCTCTGGCCTTTTATGGAAAACGTTTGACAACCACTGGACAAACGGAGTAACACAGGGGTTCTCAAAGTTTGCTACTTATTAAAATCACCTGAGGAACTTTCAAAAAACGTTTTGTCCACGTCACACCCCACACCAATTAAATAAGAATCCCTGGAGGTAGACTCCAGGCAACAATAATTTTTAAATTTCCCAGGCGATTCCAATGTGCAGGCAGATTTGAGAACCAGTGGGTTAATGTGCTATGTCAGGTATATGAATTTAACACATTGTAAGACCTTGATCACTGTTAGCTGAACTGATAAAATAAATCCTTCTTTTTTATTCTTCAGTGCATTTCAGTAAAAAGTTATTAAACAAGCATTGGGTGCAAATATTGTATTTCCCTTCCCTCTCTTTTTCCTGCCTCTGTTCTCACCTGTGTGCAAGAATTAAGACTGGAAGAAAAACAAAGTTTCCTTCCATGTTTTGAGCTTCTACACTTTCCCATATTCAGTATTTTATATTTTTATTTATTTATTACACAAATTTTTGGTGTATAATATCAGTTCTGTACAATACTCATGGCGGGGCTCCAAAGATGTGCTCTCAAATTTCTAAAGAGTGCCCCAGTGTTCTAAAAAATAGTCCCTTATGTTTGGGCAGAAACCCTTTGAATGTCCTGGGGTTCTTGTAAACAGTCTTGTAAATATAACCTGACTGGATCAGTAGTAACTTTCAGGACTAGTAAGTGCATGGCACCTTCAATAGGCAATAATGAAAAAGAACACCAGAATGCACGTGTAATCGAGAAACCAAGTAATTGATTTGGTGGATACATATATTCCACATTAAAATATATCGGAGAATGGTAGAGGAAAAAAACTCAAGGGACAATGATTTCAAGACAGCTGTGATCTTGTTAGCAAGACAGGATCAATGTACATTAAACAAGCAGATGACTCCAGTTCCACAGTGAATAGTTCTCTCCTTTGCCACAACCAACGAACACCCACAAAATCTCCCCAACAGGAAGATGAATCTGTACAGGGATGGGGATAAGACTAGGACAGAGAGATTAAGTTTATGGGTTTTGAATTCATATCCCCAGGGTTCTAATTTCAGCTCCATTGTTCACTAGCTACATGACCGTGGACAAATTACTTACTTCTCAGTGCCTTGATTTCCTCAGCTGTAAAATGGGGATAAGAATTTCTATCTGAATTTTCCTGAAATAATTCATTTTCCTCAGATAATTAACAATAAAAAAAGAATTTCTACCTGATAAAGTTGAAGAAATTATTTCAAAAGTACATACAAAACCTGGGTTGTTTTTTCCCCTCATTCTTTGGCCACAGGGCTGGAAGATGGTCTTTCCAGCCCGGCTCACAATGATGGACCCCTCCATGCTATGAACGTGGCTCCATGGTCTAAGCGCCTCACCTGTGCACTGTCCTTCATGGCCAAATATGAATTCCTCAAAGGAAAGGATTACAATTATACAGACACTCCCCAAATTATATCACTGTCCTTTTCAAGAAGGTCTTGCAAAGCATGAAGCTGGTGTACATAGAAAATATATGTACCTAACTAAGGTCTTTAATTTACCCGTGAATCTTCGCAGTGATAAACAGACAACAGTTTCTATTTGCAGTTTCCCACTACATTAGCCCCAAGCCCCAGTATATCTTTGGAAATGTTCAATCCTGGAGTTGGTTTTAATTCTTGAAAATGTGTGCTCTTGTTGACATGTTTTCTCCAAAGTAATCTAGTTTCATTCATATAATGACTTTCTATGCTATGTAATCTTTCTATATGTATTAATATTTACGCATATATTTCTATTGCTTTTCTATCTATTCTAGTAGTCCCACACCCTTTTTTTTTTTTTTGACATTTAAATTTCTACATGACCCACCCACAAGTAGCCCTATTCTGAATGAGATCACGGGGCTTTTTCTTTCCTTCTTCCAACATTAAGACTTTGCTCAAATGGTCATTAGGCTAAGTGACATGAATTTTCAACTGATTCAACAGTCTCATTGTGAGTAAATCCTCCATTTCCATAAATAACTTTTCCTCCTGAACCCTATTTTTGTTGCCCCTGTAGGTTTATAGGTGAAAAACATTTTTCATGCTTTTTAGACATCATAATTCAAAATACTTTTCCCTGGTAAGTAAGCGAAATAAGATTCATGGACAATAAAGGCAATACGTATTTTCATATTTGATGTTTTCATCTTCAATTATAGATTATTCTTACACTTACAATCTCGTCCTCTAGTCTTGCCATAACTTTGTCAATTTTTAGTACTATATAAAATAAAGCAAAGAGGAAAATAAAACAAATAAAATGAAGTAATGCAAGATAATGCAATGAGAATTCACATGGTAACAGAAACCACCTGGGACTGAACAGAAGGGCCTTCTCTCTAGAAAGTGTTGGCTGCCACCCCCTCCCAACTCCTAATATTCATCACTACCATGAGATACTTTACCTTTCCATGTATCACACTATTATTTTTGCATCACTAAAATTATATTCAGTCCCTTGCTGAACAGCTTATAAAGGGTTGACATTATGCAAATCAAGAGTTGTACATTATATATATATATATATAGATAGATAGATAGATCACTAAACTTAACCTCTGCTTTGTACATTTTATTTATATTACTAGTGTTAATTGATTGATTTATCTATAACACTAGAACTCAGAGACCTTCATGCCTATCCACATAAACCAAATAACAAAGGGTAATGAATGCCCAAGAAGTCCAGTCATGTATTATATGTTACCTATTGCTGAGTAACAGGTTATCTTAAAACTCAGTAGCTTAAAACAGAAAACATCTATTATCTCATAGTCTCTGTGGGTCAGGAATTCAGATACAGCTTAGCAGGGTGCCTCTGGTTCAGAGTCTCTCAGAAGACTGAAATCAGGGTGTTGGCTGCATGTGTGGTCCCATCCAAATGCTTGTCTGAGGGAGATTCTGCACCCAAGTTCACTCAGGATGTTGCTGTCAGAATGTAGTTCCTCACTCTTGTACCACATGGAATTCCTCCATAACATAGCTCACAAAATGGCAGCTGGCTTTCCTCAAAGCAAGCCATCAAGAGAACAAGAAAGGGAGTGCAAGATGGAAGCCATGGTTTCTACATAACTAAATCTCAGAAGTGATATCCCAACATTTTTGCCTTATTCTATTGATTAGATGCCATCACTTGGTCCAGCTGCACTGTGGGGAAGAGGATTCACACAGGGTGTGAATATAAGAGGTGGGGCCATTGATACTGGTACATTGAAGGCTACTTACCATACATACCTGTCCTAGACCTGTCTATCACATACGTCCTCATCTTATTGGCTCAACAGCATAATTCATACAACTTGCCACATTATTTATGCCTATTCTACAAAGCAGCCATTTGCTTGGGAAAACCTCAACAACTACTATATTTATCAGTCTAGTAATTTAAATTAATATAGCACATTTTGCAAAACAAAAATGGTCTTTCATAAGAGTTAAATCTCTTAAAATAGAGAGTAAATTATGTCAAAAGTAACATCTTTCTCCATGCCCTCCAAAGAAAGAACAACTCACAAATGTTAAAAATAAAAGGTTGGATAAAGATAGATCAGGTAATACAAGGAAAACATAATTCATAGGTTGCAATATCAACATCACAGAAACAGAGTTCAAAGTAAAATATTAAATGGGACAAAGTAAAATATTAAAAGGGACAAAAAGGATTATTTTCTTTTTATAAAGGCTACAAAGTAAAATAAATGTATAAAAGTATTGTATGCACCAAATCACACAGTATCCAAATGCATATCAATTTATTTTACAAAACAAAACCAATCTTTTTACCAAAACCTGTCAAAGCACAAGAAAAAAACAATTGTTTAACCAATCACACTTATGCCTATTAGTTATAAACATACTAAATAAAATATTAATAAATGAAATTCAGGCGTATAACACAAAAGTTATTCATTGTGACCAAGTAGGGTTGATGAATATGATGGTTCAACTTGGAAATGGATTAATATGTTACCTTATTAATAGGACAAAGGAGACAATCCATCTTGATAGAGGGTGGAGGTAGAGAATGTGATGAAATTCACCATCAATTCCTAATTAAAAAAAATTATTAATAGATTAGATTTTCCTCAATATTATTTACAGAAGTATCTACTCCTGACAAACTTTTCTAATAAAATCAGGAGTAATATAAATATTTCCATTATCGCCACTTCTACTTAAGATTATCCTGCCTTTCTAGTTAATGAAATTAAACACTAAAACAAAATATTGTAAAGGAGGAAGAAAAATGGCCAGAAATTGTGGACGTTATGGTTACTTACCTATGAAAGATATTGGAAAAAGAGATTTATCTGAAAAAGGATTAGAACTGACATCTGGGTTAGTATTCAGCTGCTATGCCATAGAAAGTCTGTAACAAACCATTCACACCCAGGATCTGTGCTGACTGGTTGGTTCTCAGGCTGCACCAGTGATTAAGTATTTGTAATTGTGGCTGCTAGTAAGATACATCATTAAGAAGGCTAGCAATGAATCAATAGGTGAATCAGCAACTTTCCTACCTACCAATTATGATCAGTTAAAAAATATAATAGTAAAGTGATCTTATTCACAGTAGTAACCAAAGATATAAAATGTCTAGGAATGAACTGGACAAAAAATATGCAGAACTTTTAAATGAAAAGTATTAAACTTTACTGAGGATCATATAAGCAGACTTGAATACAGAGAAGTTGTGTTCCTGTGGTAAGAATACCTAATGCTGTACAGATTCTCTGCAAATTAATCTTTAAATGTAACTCAAACCTTCTGAAAATCCAGTGCAATTTCCTTTTGGAGCTTGATAAAATTCTGGTAGAATAAACATGCAAAAATATTTTGAATATGGACAGTGATAAGTTGGGATTTTCCTTAGCAGATATTCCAATGTGTTATAAAGCCACAATACTTAGAATAATTTGACATTGGTGCCAACATAGACACATCAGTGAAATCAAGTAGAAAATCCCAAAGCAGCTCTATGTGTATTTCAGAACTTAGTGTATGATAAAGATGGCATTTCAAATCTGTGGGGAAAAGATAAATTATTCAATTAATAGCTGACTAGTTTTTATAATCTTAAAGTTGGGCAGGGCTTTTTAACATGGCACTGCAAGATGAAACCATGTAGGAAAATCAGGACACTTTTAACCTCCAAAAAAATTCTACTCACAAAAATTAAAGAACAAAGAATAAACTGGGAAAGACTGTTTAAAAAAAGAGACAATATTTCCTTGTTCATCAGTCTATTCCTAGATCCTGCAAAGGTGCCTCCCACATAGTATGCACTTGAAAAAAATGGCTTCATAAAGAGGTCTTGCAAGTCAGTAAGGGAAAAAAATGGACACTTTTAACACTTTTAACAATTAACAAAAGACATGAGTCAAAAGAAAAACATGTGAAAAGCCTGTAAAAAGTTTTAAAAATTATAACTCTCACCAGCAATAAGATAAATACAAATGAACAGTTCACCACTTTTCGCTTATTACTGTATTTCTTACTATTCTGAGTTGGCCAATATGTGGAGAAAAGAATATTTGTCCACTGCTGGTGTAAATTCATAAAGCCTCTCTCATAGAAATTTGTGCAATGTAATTCAAAATCTGTATATAAAACTGCAGACTTTCTGACCTAGCAATTCCACTGTTAGGAATTTTCCCTAAAGAAATTATTAAACAAATGTGCACAGATATAGATATAAGGATATTCATTAAGCTTTGTTTATAAAAGTAAACAGCTAGAAACAAGTGCTCAAAAACAGGGACTTGGTTTCATAAATTTGAGTACACTTCTTCAGTGGAATACCTCCCAGCCGAGATAAGCAATGACGCAGTTATGCATTAATTAATGTCAAAAGATGTTCAAGACATGCTGCTAGTTCATAAAAGCTGGTTTCAAATCAGCGTTATGTAAAAATCATATCTTTATATGCCTAGCAAATGGAAGATAAATATTAAAATTTTAGGGGTGGGTTTTATGGTAATTTTATTTTCTTCTTCACGGTCTACTATATGGTCTAATTATTTTCAATTATTTCTATAATAAAGTGCTGATTTTTTGAAACAATAGAAAAGTAGTACTTAATATTCTGGAAAGAAATATTTAAATTTCTTCATTGATGTTTCTATCTCCTGAGCTTACTGTTTTACTTTGAATGGCTTCTTTTATAACCTACAAACATTTTCTAGAAGGTAGCATCTGTTTATTATTAAGTGGAAACCCCTAAATTATTTTCCACCTTCCACCACTATATTCATCTACCACCTCCACCCCCTTCATTACTCTGTTTTATTTTCTTTGTAACCTTTCATGTGAAATTATTTTATTGACATATTTGCCTACTTCTTTATTACTTATGTTTCTCCACCAGAATGTAACCTCCATGAGGGCAGGGACTTGAATTGTTCATGTTCAAAGCTATTTCCCAGTATGCAGAGCAGTGACTGGCATATGGTAGATGTTCAATAAATATATGTTGAATGCATGAATGAATGAACAAGTGTGTTTGTTTTGGAAGAGTTAGTTTACTTTGTATGATTAGGCAAAGTTTCACTGCCTCTTGAGAACCTCTTGGAATTAGATCTGCTAATTTCCCCTATCAAACAGTGAAGCCAGTCTACCAGGCAGTAGTGTCTGGTAGACATCACTCAAGTTTAGAGGTCAGTAGAGCTGGACTACAGTCCTGATATTACCACAAACTAGCTTCCTAAACATGTCAGTTTTGCTGTCCTTTCTACAGAAGACTGGCCCTAACAAAAGCTGAAAAAGAGCAAGCTGCTATCCTTGTTCCCCTTCTGGAATGTTTTACCTCTTCAGCAGGGTCCATACTCTCTCCTGTGTGCCTCATCCTCTCTCAGTTGATGGATGGGAAGGCTGCTTCAGCATCTCTTGGGTGCGCTCTGCCTACCTCCAGGGCACAGAGACTCACATCCTCACACTTATGACCTTGCCTCTCATGGAAACCCACTTTCAGAGCAGTAACCAAAAAACCTCACACAGATTGCCCTGCTCTACCTGCTTACTCATCAAATCAAAACAATTTTTTTTTGGTCTGCAAAACAGGAACCCTTGGGCAGAATCATTGGCACCTTGTGACTTACAAAACTCAGATGACGAAAATCTGCTAGATAATTACAAGGCACATTTACCAGTCACCCATGTGTGATCCAAGAATAAAGTTATTTTAAAAATCACAATACTTTCCAATAAAGAATAATTTAATTAATAATAGATGTTATCACTAAATAGCCATCCAAGTCTTTAAATGCTTTTTGGAAGGTATAAGAAGTTGGATCCACTCCTAGCCCAGTGGGCTCAAGATCTAAATTGTAAATGTGAGATATCATTATCTGAACCTCCAGGACTGCCTTGGCACTGGGAGGAATGGTACTGCAATCTGTGATTTAATCCTCCCCTATTTTTTCCCAGATATTTATAACAGGTGTGAAAGGTGCTTGTGGCAGCAAGCTGGCATGTAATTTCTCAGACAGGGAGCAAATATCTGAATCAAATAGAAAAAAAATCTAAATGGATGAATTTGTTCAAATTTCAGAGCTGGAAAAAAAAATCACAAAAGAGTTGAAGCTCAGATCCAGAAAGCATTAAGTGGTGTCAGGAAATAGGTAATTATCTGAATAACCCAAGTTCCAAACCCCTTTTTCTTCAATTTTCTAAGTAACACAGGCCCCATCTGGTTTCCTCTCATGTGTGGAATCGGTGATCCTTCCATCTGAAGACGCTGCATACAAGATTACCAAGCACTGATTTGACTTTCCCGAATCAGATTTTAAAAGACTTTGGTATTTAAATAGAAAGCCTTCATTTGTAATAGACTAGCTCTTTTCTTTTTGTGGAGGCTGTGGAGGTGGGGGGAATGGAATTATGTACTGTGTGTTTTTTTGTAATTTAAAAACATATTGTAAAAATGTAATTAAAGGACTTTAAGAAAGATATTGAAAGTACTTATGGGTCATGGGAGACTACCCAAGCTGGAGGGAAAACAGATGCCTTAAGACTGGAAGACGTAACCGTTCATTTCTATGTGCAAAATCAGATACTCGGGAAACAGCAATTAATGGGACAGCTTAAAAGGGAAGACAATCCTTGAGACATGCATTCGGGCCAGCCGGAGAACTACTAGCAATGATTGCATCTTCCACTCAGGCCAAGTAGCCAGGACACTGCCCATATCCACCCAGCAGTATTGTGCAGCATCCCACAGTTACCAAGGCACTTTAATAGACCACATCTCATCTGATCTTCCATTTTTCTCTTTAGAGGGACAGGCAGAAGTTACTTCTCTGGAGCATAGAACCAGCTGCACACCTGACCTAGGAATATCTTCAACTAAACCAAATCATTCAGTCACGTGGGCCAGAGTGAGTGTCAAGGCTGGAAAGTCTCAGAATTTCAAGATCCTAGGGGCATATGAATGCTGTGTATACACACTTCTACAGCCTCCACTGCACCTACATACTGTTTTACAGAATAAGTAATTAGTTGCTACTCTGCTACTAACTGATACTATTGAGCAGTTCCATGTAATTTTCTAAGCATATCACGTTTTACCATATTTTATGCTCATAATAACTCTAAAAGACACTCAATAAATACCCATCAGATGAACGGCCCGACTTAAGTCCGTTAAACAGCACTTGGTGATACTACTTTCCCTTCACAACCCATAGCATCATGACTTTCATTTGACTCCTACTGGAAGTATCTGGAGGCTTAAAAAAAAAAAAAAAAAAAAAGGGAATATAGTAAGAACTATATATGTGAGCTTTTATTACCTAAAGGTGATTTTGTGGCTTATCATGAATATACTGTAGTTGTAAGCAAGAAAGACATTGCCCCTGTCCTATCAAAATGTAATCTAGTGGATAAGACAGATTTTTGAAAAAGCAGGAACACTAAGGTTCCATCATAACTGATAAGGAAGTAGACAGATATAATTTATGTGAGCTGATGTAACAACAAATCCCCAAATTTCAATGGCTTATCACAGCAAATGTTTATCTCTTACTCACAAATACAGCTGCAGATCGGCAGCTCTCCTTCCCAAGGGTAACTCAAGAATTCGAATCCTTTCTTCTGGCTCCATCTATCCTCCAGGACCTCCCCAAAGTATTTTTTTTCTAAATTCTCTCCATCCAGCTAGTCAGTGAGAGGAAAGGAACAGCCTGGAAGATAATGCACCTGACATTTAACCTATCCTGGATGTGATACACATCACTTGAACTCTCATTTCAATGTGGGAATGAACCATATTGTTCCACTTAGATGCAAGGGGGTGGGAAATGAAGTTCCTGAATTGAGAGCCACCCATCAGCCAAAACTCTATTCAATAGAAGGAAAACACCACTTGTAAGTCAGATCCGGCTCTGTCACAGGGATGTATGAGAATATATAGATAGGGGGAGCCTAGCCGATGCTAGAGATGGAGGAAGCTGCTCTGAGGAAGTGATGTTTTAGGTAATGCTGATAAGTCATGCTGAGTAAGCTGAAGTTTATCCTGAAGCAGTGGAGGCAAATCTTAAGCAGGGGAGCAACATAATCTGTTATAAATTTCAGGAAGATCACTATGACTCCATCATAGAAATTAGACTCATGGAGAATGGAACCCTTGGAAGAGGATGTCATGACTCAGATAAGAAATGACGAAGATCTAAACTAAAGATGTGGTCATTGTGTTGAAGAAGAGAGAAAGTACTCAAGTCAACTGGACCTAATGATACATTGGCTAGAGATAGGGAAAGGAAGTAAGCAATAATGGTGGTTCAGGGTCTGGTTTGTATAACCTGAGGGAATGTAATACATTTAAAAGTAATGAAGGAAGATGGTGCTTGTGGGGATGAGGATGTTGATTTCCATTTTGGATGGTTTGAATTTGAAGTACTTACTGGGCATCCAGATGCTAATGACCAGTTGAGTAAAAAAAAAAAAAAGTCTGAAATCTCAGGATTGAAATCTGGGATGGAAATCATCAGCTTCCATCACTCTGACTTGGGAGTCATAAGCTCACATGCAAGTCTTGAGGGAACCATGGAAATGCATGTGACTACCCAGGCTACACTGTTTAGACTTTATCTTACAGTTAAGGAGCCCTTCCCACTGTATTTCCAGGTTTCTCTCACCTGGAAGACCTCACTGTTGTTTGCGATGTCCTAATGGCATCCTGTCTTCCCCAGCTCTCTCCTTCCTCAGCCACCAACTGGGTGATTGCCACCATGCCCTAAACAAACTCTATTCTTCCTCAGAATTTTGTTCTTCCTCTTCTCCTTTTTATTGTTTGAAGCATAAGCTCTCCATGGCCTTTACAGATTGTTGATGGGTGCTATGTGTTTTTCCACTACAGTACTCCCCCCCTCCACCCAAGTTTCCACCCTCATGTCAGGGTTGACATTTCTGAACAGCTAGTCCTGCCACTCTGCCCCAGGTTCAAAAAGCACAGTGACTCCTCGACCAAGCAGAAATGAAGAGTGCCATTTCCCCAGCTCTGTGTGCTCTGTCTTGCACACCCACATTTGCATTAGTTTTCAGCTTGTTTCCACTCTGCCAGTTTAGCTTGCATGTCTGGCACTAGGGGTGGCTTCCGGGACATTTTGTAGCCCTCTTCTTTCACCCAGAAGGAAGGTGGACCACTCTGACCCCGATTTACTGTTGAATGCCAAACTGGCAGGTGGCTGGGGTGAAGGAAGGGCGATGACCCTGCAGGGCACTCCCAGCAGGCAGGGAATTGGAGTACCAGCTTGGGACCCACAGTTGCAGCTTAAAACCGTCAACAACAGCCAGAATCCTGGATGCTGAACTCTCCTGTTATTCCCTACAATCTTGGCATCTTCTTAGTGTGGTTTGAATACTAATGCAAAGAAAATTTCTCAGAAGCCACACTCGTTCTAGGAATCAGAGAGTTGAAACAGTGTCTCACCCTTTTCTAAATTCTTGTAATGTACAGATTCACTCCCCAAACCAATCTTAATTTCCTCAAAGATGGAGGAGAGAGCAATTGCTAGACATATACCATAAACAACATTCTTCATCTGGATACCTCCCAGCTCCTACACTGTTATTTCTAATATACTGGGGTGTGAGGTCCTACTCTTTGTGCAGCTTTCTAAGACTCCTCCTGCAAGGGTAGAATACCCTCTCCAACATAATGGATGCCCAAGGGACTTTCACAGTAGACTGCATGAAGACCATTAGCATCTCAGCTTGACACTACGCTTTACTCATGAATGCACCTCTCTCCAGCTCTAGCTTCCACTTTCAGAAACTCACCTCCTTTCTTGAGAGAGGAAGATTTCTCCCTTCCCTGCCCCCAGGGCTGCTTGACATCCACATAACCCCTCCATAACCTTTCTCTCTCTCAATCACACCACAGCAGCTTCCCTTTATACTCCATTTAACCAGATCTCCCCATGCCCTTTGGGCAACTTTGTGACTAAATGGCAACAGCTCATAAGACAGGTTCCGGATATTTCCTGTTCGTCTCTCCACCATTTCCCATCCTGCCCTGTGCCTTGAGAGGCTGAACCTTGAGGACTGCATTATTGGGCTCCCTTGCCTGATAGCAATGGGAGTTTGGCCAGTGGAAGTTCCTAGCAGGAGACAGAGGCTAGAAAGAGAGTGAGGACAGAGTATGTTCCTATGACCATTTTCTTAATTGTTTTGGGTTTGTTTTTGTAGGTCCTTTTCTTCTCTTGTGTTTCCCACTTAGAGAAGTTCCTTTAGCATTCGTTGTAGAGCTGGTTTGGTGGTGCTGAATTCTCTTAGCTTTTGCTTGTCTGTAAAGCCTTTGATTTCTCCATCGAATCTGAATGAAATCCTTGCCAGGTAGAGTAATCTTGGTTGTAGGTTCTTCCCTTTCATCACTTTAAGTATATCAGTCCACTCCCTTCTGGCTTGTAGAGTTTCTGCTGAGAAATCAGCTGTTAACTTTATGGGAGTTCCCTTGTATGTTATTTGTCATTTTTCCCTTGCTGCTTTCAATAATTTTTCTTTGTCTTTAATTTTTGCCAATTTGATTACTATGTGTCTCAGCGTGTTTCTCCTTGGGTTTATCCTGTATGGGACTGGCTGTGCTTCCTGCACTTGGATGGCTATTTCCTTTCCCGTGTTAGGGAAACTTTTGACTATAATCTCTTCAAATATTTTCTCTGGTCCTTTCTCTCTCTCTTCTCCTTCTGGGACCCCTATAATGTGAATGTCATTGCATTTAATGTTGTCCCAGAGGTCTCTTAGGCTGTCTTCATTTCTTTTCATTCTTTTCTCTTTATTCTGTTCCACAGCAGTGAATTCCACCATTCTGTCTTCCAGGGCACTTATCCGTTCTTCTGCCTCAGTTATTCTGCTATTGATTCCTTCTAGTGTAGTTTTCATTTCAGTTATTGTATTGTTCATCTCTGTCTGTTTGTTCTTTAATTCTTCTAGGTCTTTGTTAAACATTTCTTGCATCTTCTCGATCTTTGCCTCCATTCTTTTTCCGAGGTCCTGGATCATCTTCACTATCATTATTCTGAATTCTTTTTCTGGAAGGTTGCCTATCTCCACTTCATTTAGTTGTTTTTCTGGGGTTTTATCTTGTTCATTCATCTGGTACATAGCCCTCTGCCTTTTCATCTTGTCTATCTTTCTGTGTGGTTTTTGTTCCACAGGCTGCAGGATTGTAGTTCTTGCTTCTGCTGTCTGCCCTCTGGTGGATGAGGCTATCTAAGAGGCTTGTGTAAGTTTCCTGATGGGAGGGACTGGTGGTGGGTAGAGCTGACTGTTGCTCTGGTGGGAAGAGCTCAGTAAAACTTCAATCTGCTTGACTGTTGATGGGTGGGGCTGGGTTCCCTCCCTGTTGGTTGTTTGGCCTGAGGCAACGCAACAGTGGAGCCTACGTGGGCTCTTTGGTGGGGCTAATGACAGACTCTGGGAGGGCTCACACCAAGGAGTACCTCCACAAACTGCTGCTGCCAGTGTCCTTGTCCCCATTGTGAGCCACACCCACTGCCTGCCTCTGCAGGGGACCCTCAAACACTAACAGGTAGGTCTGTTTCAGTCTCCCCTGGGGTCACTGCTCCTTCCCCTGGGTGCTGATACGCACACTACTTTTTGTGTGCCCTCCAAGAGTGGAGTCTCTGTTTCCCCCAGTCCTGTCGAAGTCCTGCAATCAATTCCCACTAGGCTTCAAAGTCTGATTCTCTCGGAATTCCTTCTCCCATTGCTGGAACCCCAGGTTGGGAAGCCTGACGTGGGGCTCAGAACCTTCACTCCAGAAGGTGGACTTCTGTGGTATAAGTGTTCTCCAGTCTGTGAGTCACCCACCCAGCAGTTAAGGGATTTGATTTTACTGTGATTTCACCCTTCCTACCGTCTCATTGTGGCTTCCCCTTTGTCTTTGGATGTGGGGTATCTTTTTTGGTGAGTTTCAGTGTCTTCCTGTCGATGATTGTCCAGCAGCTAGTTGTGATTCTGGTTTTCTCACAAGAGGGAGTGAGAGCATGTCCTTCTACTCCACCATCTTGATTCCTCCTTTTTTTCTTTTCCTTTCTTTTTCTTTGTACTTCCTCTAATTTCACTTGTTGACAGGATGCTGCACGCAGAGGACTTGCACCTGGCTGGCCCTTCAGACTAGAGTTCCTCCAGTGAAATGGCTGCTCTGGACACCTCAGCTCCATGGCCGAGTGCAGATTCAAAAAAAAAATCTCCAGGCTTCCCTGGTGGTGCAGTGGTTGAGAGTCCGCCTACCAATGCAGGGGACACAGGTTCGTGCCCCAGTCCAGGAAGATCCCACATGCCTCGAAGCGGCTGGGCCCGTGAGCCATGGCCACTGAACCTGCACATCTGGAGACTGTGCTCCACAACGGGAGAGTCCACAACAGTGAGAGACCCGCGTACCAAAGGAAAAAAAAAATCTCCAGTGGTCTTAATGTTCAGATTTCTGATCATTAGACCCTACTTCCATTCCAATTTTCTTTTCAACTTTGAGTGATATTATCCTTTTATAATTAAGCTTGTCTAGATACTCCACCAAGTAAAATTTCCCTTGATGGGGCTTTAAGATGCCAAGTGAGCCCACAGGAGTTTACTTGGGGCACAATCGTGTGAGGCTCTCCTGAGTTTCCGCATGTCTATTTTTTCCTATCAATCCCAAACAAGGCTGCATACTTCCAAGGAAGATGTGAGTAGAGCCAGCTCTGGGGATTCCATGCCCAAATGGGGTCAAGGAAACGTGGGATCAATGGTTACACACACAGAAAATCATCAGCAGACATTGCTCTTGCTGCCAAAAGAGCTGATCTGT
Source organism: Mesoplodon mirus (assembly GCF_964341445.2). Lineage (NCBI taxonomy): Eukaryota > Metazoa > Chordata > Mammalia > Artiodactyla > Ziphiidae > Mesoplodon > Mesoplodon mirus. Next base: position 71,801,974 of record NC_138989.1, read on the forward strand.
ATCCTTTTGTCCAGAAATCCCAGATAATTGTTTTTGAAAGACATTCCCCCATAATACGACTTTCTTTCTTTACAAACTGTGATTTTTATTGTCCAACTGTCAGTGCCTGTTTCTTTTGAGCAATTTACCACTTTAAAAAATGACTCTTCAGGATCAAGAATAAAGTAGGACTCACCCTACACAGGACAGAATCTATGACCGTGGCTTCATTATTGCTCTGTCCTAACCTGAGCTTTCCAGCCTTCATAATTAGGTCATAAGAGTCAAGAGCCTCACATCACACACAGCAATCAGCTGTCTCTGGCAGCCTCGTCTTTATGCCAAAGATGTCACCATTTGTCTGGACCCAGGGAGCTCAGTGCCTGCATTTCCCTTGAGGGCCACCCAGGGAGTTTCCCACATGGAAGGATGGTTTATTTAACTTATCACAGCAAGTTCTAGTGAAAGATGTTGAGGTTCACAGAGTAATGACCAACTGTCATCTCTTATTAGCTAGATATTTCACACTGGAGATTTGTTATATTAAGGGGTACTGAAATTACTTACATCAGATAACTGAATTATAATTAAATGCTATGTAGATCATTAAAATACCATTGTTCCTATTATAGAGAAACATAAATAATGGCTCAAAACAGGCTGATTACAAAATTAGCTTATTTCTAGACACTGTCAGTTTGTCATGAAGTGGAAGCCTTGCCAAACCTGCCTGACCTCACAGCTCTTCCTCCATCTCTGCTCTGCTGAGAGCCCCATTTTTGGTGGATGGAAGGAATACCACAGTGAGCTGGTGAAGTAGAGAACTCAAAGCAGAGATCTAATAGCTACTGCAGGCCCTTCCCCTGGAGGCACCACTGAGCCCAAAGAGAACCCACATAAAGATGGACTCATCATACATGAAACCAGAGGATTTTACTTCAGGAAAAGAAATTCACAAACAGCTCAAGAGATGGTAAAAATATCATCATCCTAAAGTGTTTCTCCATTTCAATGTCAGTTCAAAATCCCCCAGGGAAAATTTGAGTGTGGGGAATAAAGTCTTCATCACACTCAAGTTTGGCCTTCTCTCTACTCCATTTTCCAGTTTGATCTCTTCCCAGAACAGCCCAACTCATCACAGGACCCCCCTCCCCTGAGTTCTTGGAGCATATGTTGTTCATACCATTCCTAACTCCTTTGTAGACCTCTCTAGAACCACCATGCGGTACTTCTGTTTATCTCTTCCACTGATATTTAACTTTCACATGTCAATGACTTCTAAAAGTATAAGTCATGGCAGGAAAACACAAATATCATATGATATTGCTTATATGTGGAATCTAAAAAGGGGTACTAGTGAACTTATCTACAAAACAGAAACAGAGTTACAGATGTAGAAAACAAATTTACGGTTACCAGGGGGTAAGGGAGCAGGGGAGGGATAAATTAGGAGATTGGGATTGACATACACACTACTATATATAAAATAGATAACTAATAAGGACACAGGGAACTCTACTCAATACTCGGTAGTGGCCTATATGGGAAAAGAATCTAAAAAAGAGTGGATATATGTATATGTATAACTGATTCACTTTGCGGTATAGCAGAAACGAACACATTGGAAATCAACTATATTCCAATAAAGATTTAAAAAATATATTCAGTAAATAAAAAGCGTAAATCATGGGAGGTCAGGACCTTGTCTTTTGTGCTTCTGGTTCACCCACAGAACTTATGATGAAATAAAATTTGTGTTTTAAGGTGGGACAAGAAAAATTAAACACCAAATTCTCTGTTTGTTTGGGCCTTCTCCCTCCCTCCTTAATGTGCAGTGTGCATCTGCATCACACATTAACCAGAGCTCTTCAGAGATGGGAGTGCCTGCTCCACCATAAAGATCAATTTTCTTCTTTCTTCTGACGCCAGCAATGTAACTTCTTAAGAGAATGCGTTCTTCCCCAGCTCTGTACAGGATCACGGTGACTTGTTGCTGGCTTTGTACATGCTTACCTGGACTATGGGTCCTTTGGGGAACTTTATGTTAAATGTCATGTCAGTATGTCACTTTCATGTACAATCCTTTGTCTCAAAAATGTATATGACTGTGCCTTCAACTTCTAACAGGTGGAACAGTCCTCAGAGCTTTCTGAGAATCTTATCTCCTGGGATATAATCCTCAGTTTGGTGTGAATAAAATTTCCCTTTTTTTCTTCTTAACTTGATTGTTTAATTGAATTTTTGTCAATACCTATCACATTATAAGTAGGTGTACAAAAAATACCTGCTGTTTTTTCAGAAAAGGAAGGTGTTGGAAAATTACAAAATCAAGAGAAACTTTATGCAGCAAATATTTAATTGTGTGTGAATACATAAATGGATTTCAGTACAATTCAATATGAGGCAATACAAAAAGCATAAATCAAAGCATATTATAGCCCATTTTTAATTACTTTAAATTATAAAGTCCTCAGGGCCTGAAGCACTCGGATTCAACTGGTTGAATCTGTGGAAGTGAAACCCACATGGATACCTAAGGCTGACAGTGTTAAGCAATAATAAAGACCAGGGTTTCCCTGGTGGCGCAGTGGTTGAGAGTCCGCCTGCCGATGCAGGGGACGCGGGTTTGTGCCCCGGTACGGGAAGATCCCACATGCTGTGGGGCGGCTGGTCCCGTGAGCCATGGCTGCTGGGCCTGCCCGTCCAGAGCCTATGCTCCACAACGGGAGAGGCCACAACGGTGAGAGGTCCGAGTACCACAAAAAAAAAAAAAAAAAAAAAAAAAAAAAAAAATAGAGACCAAAGTGGGAGCTTTTAAATACCTTCAAGCTCAGAAAGGAAATCTTCCCTTGGGATAATGCTGACTTGATCCCCACTCAGACCTCACTAAATCCATCACTTTGGTTACCTGGCCAACACACATAAGTGGTCAGAATATAAGTGAGTGTACATGTATGTGGGAATTCTGTCTACTGTCTGTGTTTGCAGTATTGGTTCTTTCTTCCCCCAGCCCCACTCATCACTAGACACCGAGGATCTGCAGCCCGTACCCTCAGTTCCATTTAGTTCCCCCTGTGTAAACCTAACAGATCATGCAGTACAGTGAAAGAGTCCAGGCTTTTGGTCTAGACAGCACAGGGGTCAAATTCTAGCTCAGTCCTTTGCTAGCTATGAGTACAAGGGTAGATTAGGAAGCATCTAAGGCCCAGTTTTGAAATGGGAATAATAATAAATCCTCACAGTGATTTTTGGAAGGTCCAACAGGGTCTCAATATATGTTATTTCCCCTCAGCCATCTTGGCCAGACCCTCTGCTGGGAGCTTGACCCTTATGTCCATAGCCTCTACCACTAGATGGGCTCTCACTCTAAGTCACTAACCACAGGAACCAAGATCCTCCATTATTTTGCCTCCAAATGCCACCCCTGCCTGCAGACACCTGCTGGCATTCTCTACCCACCAGACTGGATCCACTTCATTCTTGGACTAGAGCCCAGATACTGGTCAAAGTCACCACATGACTTTGAGGAAGTGTAACTTGGAGCGCAAACCAACACCATGCTATCCCTACCCATCCGCATCTTTACTTCCTCTTACCAGCCTGTCCTTACTTACCAGCCTGTGCTCAAGTCCTAGAGCACCTCCTTGATGAGTCTTCAATGAAATATCCATTTTAAAGGATGGCACTATCTGCTGGGCCACTGGGAAGTGCAAATTGGGGCTCACTTGCATCATCTGACCTAAAGTCTAAGTGCTTTATAACGTTCATATGTTGTATTAAAAAGCCATAGTCAGAAAAAATAAATACAAATATTATATAAAGAGAGGAAGCATTTATATAAGGGGCCACCCAGATTCTGTCTAATTTGGAGAGGCTATAAAAAAATAGTGGTTAAATGCAGAAATTCATGAGCCAAATTATGCAGGTTTGAAACCCGAATCCACTGTGTCATTTGGGACAATTTATTTAATCCCTTTGTGCCTCAATCTCCTCATCTGTAAAAGGAGGATATGAATAAAAACTACCTCATAGTGATATTGAGTATTAAATAAACTAATGCATTTAACGCACCTGAAACAATGCTTGCTGCGTGGTGAGTGGCAGTGTTGGGTGTACTCCTGATTGAAGAGGCTACTGTCAATTGATGGGCATCGCTAGATTTAGATGGGAAATGTGTACCAGTCTCAAAGTGTGCATTATAAACAATTCTTGGATGTGGAGCACTGTTATGAGTTCAATTGTGTCTCCATCACAATTTATTTGTTGGAGTCCTAACCCCCAGTACCTCAGAATGTGAACAGATTTGGAAATAGGCTCACTGCAGATGTAACTAGTTAAGATAAGGTCATACTGCCCCCATAATCAAATATGACTGGTATAATTATAAAATGGGGAAATTTAGACACAGCCACACATGTAGGGTCTTTCACTAAGAGGCCCAGGCCTTGAGGGAGGGCTGGAAATCTTATTTCGGGAAGCAACATATTTTGCACCATACTGGTATGATAAAGCACTCATCCCCTTGAATCGTCCCCACTAATGCCACAGGGAAACACATACATCATGTAAATAGGAAAGTAGAGGGCAGAGTGATGCACCTAAAAACCTAAGAATCCAAAGATTTCAAGCAACCACCAGCAGCTAGGAGAGAGGCATGGAAGAGTCCTCAATAGGAGCCAACCCTGCCAACACCTTGATCTTGGACTTCCAGCCTCCAGAACTGTGAGACAATACCTTCCTGTTGTTGAAGTCATCAACTTGTGGTACTTTGTTACAGCAGCCCCACCAAAAGGATACGAGGACAGGTCCAGGTGTCAATTTTAGTTGAGGTCAGTCAAGCAAGAGCGGCTTTTTGAACACCTCAGGACACTGTGCCATGAAGAAGAGGAATGCCATCCAAGGCACAATCCTTATGAATCGAGGCGGCAAACACGCACACACACACACATGCACACACATACACACACACAACACTCCATTCAATGTGTAATCAACGACCATTGAGTGGATGGACAATTCGCACTACAAGAGTTCAGAGCAAGGTAATCATGGAAGCTCTACTAGAAAGGCCACAAATACACTCCAGCACTAGATGGAAAGTGTTAATTTCCTGCAAAATTCTTTAAAACCAAGAAATCCATGCTCAAGGATCCTGCTTCCCCCTTTCATCCCCCCTTCCCCTTAATTCTAACCCATCTTTCTCAGCACATCCTTTCCCCAAAGGATCTGTTCAATCCATAGTCACTCCCATACATATGTGAAATTCCTCCCCTTTTGTTCCTTCAACTTTCTGTGCAGAAGATGCTTTGCAGCAACAAACCCGTTAGCTTTACAAATGCTGTTTGGAAATCCAGGCAGAGCTATTGTTTTCTCAGATGGTTGGGAACGTGGTACTCCAAGTGATTTTTTTCCCCAATTTCAGGGTCATGCTGCTTGGATCTGTGGAGTGGGGAGAGAAGGAAGAGTGGGAGAAAAAGTTCCCTCCCCTCAAGCCCAGCAAAATCAGGCAGCTTTCCCTGGAAGGCACCAATGCTACGACAAACAAATAATAAATATTCCTTCACTAAAATGATAAGTCTCACTTCGGTAAGCAACACATTATACACCATACTGGTATAATAAAGTGCACATCCCCTTGAATCATACCCACTAATACAATGTATTCAGTGCTCATATGATTACACTTTTACAGCCTGTTAGCAAAAACACATACAATTGCAAAGTGCAGCTAATGCAATGTGACAGAATACTGTTATTACAAGAAGAAGTTGTCAGCACCGAGCAATTGATTTTCCTTCATCTCCTTCCTGCTTCTGCCCATCCTCCCCACCTCTCCTGGAGATGTTTATTATGTACTCTAGGTGCAGTCCTTTCTCTGAATCAATTCTAATGGAGTGCAGTGAAAGAATACAAAGACAGGAAAAGTCAACACTCTTCTAGGTGTTCTAAGGGGAAAAAACTTTCTTTGGGGCTATTTTCTTCTCCAAGTCTTTATTAAAGCTTAGGGAACTATGGCTCATTTCCTCCAGCTAAGTGATCTTATCCTGTTGCTCTATTATGCCATGCCTATATATTGCCCCTTTCTTTTTCCTTTTATTTTTGTTTTCATAAAGTAAAAATAAAGGTGGCTTTTAAGGATGAGGGCTCCTACATTCCTGCTGATTCACTTCCATGCATTTTGAAGAGGAATGGAGGGACAGAAGTAGGAATACAGGAGACCAAAAAGATAAATTATTTGGTTATTGCTTGGCCAATATTTTCTTTACAAATGCCTACCTCCATTCACAAGGTGACAATAGCTGTATTAAACAATAATAGCAACCTAATCTATAAGAGAATGATAGAATTGTACAATTGGATGGGACATAGAAATCATCAAGTCCATTGTAATTTTACAGATGAGAAAACTCCAGGCTCCAAGAGTTAAGGAATTTATCTGAATTCTCACCACTAGTGTGAGAGCTGAATCTAGAATTCACTTTTTTGCTGCTATACCATACTATACCTTGAAATGTAACACACATCGATGAGTTACTGAGTTACCCAGTGGCCCTTAACACCTTTTCTGTTTCTTGGTTATGATGGAATAGAAAGGTTCCACTTGTCAATGTAGGTACAAGGGAGAACAGAAAAATCCATGAAAATTGCTTAATGGACCTCTGAAAGATCAAGTTCTAGGAGCAAACATTAAAATACCCTGGCTTGTAGATTCCATTTGTGGGTAATGCACCTTCCTAAAATACAAAGAAGTGCTATTTCTCTCCTACCCTAATTCAGTGTGTAATTCCCATATCTTCCTTTCCCACCTCACCTCATTAAATAAATGCACCCTTTGTTGGTATCAAACATAAATGCTGATGCCTCCTCTCTCACTCAGCAGGATCTCATTATAACATCTGAATCTCTGATAGTTACATGAACCAAGGGTCACATCAAGGTCCCCAAGCATTACTGCTCATTAGTATTTGAAAGGTAAAGCCTCAGCCAGTTGGGTTTTGACCCACTGGGGCAATCGCATCTGTGGTTCTGGTTACACTTTACATTTTTATAAATTGACCGCAGAGTTTGGGATCTTTTCTCTTGAAGATGGCTTAAGGTACCCCCATGTATGAATAGAGGGTGGAGGTGCTGATTTTGGTTTATGATGCCAACTAGCAAATATTCATGGATGGACAGCATTTAATTGGGGCTGAAACTTACCTGCATTGAGTAGGGACTTGTAGATACAAGTACCTGTTCAAGAAGAGCCACTCTCCCTCTTGGCTCTACACCCTTGAGCTATCCATATTAAGAAACAGAAACAGAAAGAAAGCAGGGAGTACCTCACATAATCTAGTGTAGCAACCCTCTGGAAGCATTGGCCCACTGCGACAGAAGTGGCCTGAGCCAACTTTATAAGGTTTGGGAGACTCACTTTGCTTTGTATCCATCTCATCTTTATTACCCTCTTTCCCCAAATAAACATGCTTTCCTGGGGCCCCTTCCTGCAAACCCCACAGCAGCCTGTCTCCATTCAACAGTGTTCTTGGCTTTCCTCTTTCCACAACAATTGTGGAAATGCCATTCCTTACATCTTCCCCTGCCCATAAATCTACCAATCATGCTAAGCCATTAGGTAGGAACCACCATCTGTGACCGTAACAATGGCAATTTCCTATAGTTCAACCTAATACTAACGGGTAGCAATTAAGACACTATCCACTCTCTGGTTCTTTTTTTAAAACTTCTTTTTACAAAAAGCTTCTTTGGACATGAATGCCTTTCACAGTGTACATTTCAGGCCTGGTTGACATGTGTCTGCTGCAGGGGTGCTGTGACACTTCCAGAAAGGCCACTAGACATCCATCTATGACACATTCTAATACTGCAACAGGTAAAGGGAAGGGACAGGGGAGGATTTTCTTCCTCCAAATTCCAATTCAGTTAAACTCATTATATTCACTGAACATCTAAACATGGCAGACACCATACTGAGTGCTGTGAGAAAAGGAAAGATGCAGAGTAAGGCACAGTCTGGGGTCTCCAGAAATTCTTAATCTGGGTAGGAAGACAAATTCATAAGTGTCAAGTGGTATAAAAGAACCACCACAAAATGTTTCGAGAGCTGAGATAGAAGAGGTGAATTCCTACTCAGAGTACCCAGTCGAGGCAACACGGAGCAGAAGGATCAGCCCTGGTCCCTGTAGGAGGTATCAGTAGGTAGAACTCTGAGGCTAGGGCATCCAGCAAGAAGCAATCAATATTAATAATCATGCAGGCCTCCTTCTAGGAGCTAGTTATGCTGAGAATGGTTATGACACCTCTGGTGGTGGTCATCATCTCCTGCTGTCAGGATGAGGAATCCAGACCAGCCGAAGAATTGGGGAAGATCTCGGGCATATGTTTGCTTGTATCTTCCTGTGTTCATTTATCCAGCACTTTAACTAACCAGCTATGATCTTCTCCAGAACAGGAGATAAAATGACAAATGAAATATGGAGCAATAACAAAAGGCTAAGGCAAAGTTGCTGGTTTTATTGCATGCCTTTTCATGGGCAGATAGGCGATAAGGTGACAATGATGAAATAAAAAGGACTTACCTTTTAAAAAAAGATAAAAATCAGGTAATTACTGAAGCTTCCGTTTTCTATGAAATAATTGGCAATGACTTTGGATGAAGAAATCACATTGTGATATCGCTGACAGGACAATTTTCCACTGAGGCAGTGGGGAGATATGTAGCAGCTGGTTTCAAAAGCAGGAAAAATGTAATTTGTTAGCCCAGGCAAGAAAACTGCTCATTTATTGATACAAGACTGAACGAGTGCAAAATTTTTAACTGCTGGGACTAGAGAAGGCCAGTTAACTAAAGCTGTTCTCGGATAATGTGACAGGTCACCACCAGTGCCCTGCCTCTATTCCCAGAGGTCCCCGTGGTGTTCCAACGCACGCTGATGGCTCCGGGTGTCTCTCTGCCTGAGGGGTTTTCCAGCTATACTGCCCCATAGGCTGGAAGTACCAAGGTGTTAACAACCCAGGACCAATTCACAATCAAGGGCAGAGCTTAGTAGAAAGTAATCCAGATTCATCTCTGCTCAGTGGTACCATCCTGATGTGTGTTCTACAGCCTGCCCTTGAGTCCCCAGCAGGATGGAGCCTCAGTTGCCCACAGCTGTAACCCACCCATTAATATACTTTTTATTGACTTCCTCACTCTCTGTCATAATTCCCCACTCTCCATCAGGTCTTCCTGGGATCACCTCCCAAATAAACAACTTGTATCCAACTTGATGTCTCAGAAGATGCTTGGGGGTAGCGCAGGTCCAAGGAACCAAACTAAAACACATCATTTTTTCACATGCTGGTGTGTCAGTGAACAAATATTTATTGAGTACCTATGACCTAAATAGCACAGTGCTAGGCTTAAACTACAAGAAAGTTTAAGTTCTAATTGCAAGAGACTCACAATCTAGGTGCTCAAGTAAAACATGGATTCACCAAATATTAAATAATGAAACTGGCGGACCTTCAAAATGGCAGAGGAGTAAGATGTGGAGATCACCTCCTTGCCTACAGGTACATCAAAAATACATCTACATGTGGAACAGCTCCTACAGAACACCTACTGAACGCTGGCAGAAGACCTCAGACTTCCCAAAAGGCAAGAAACTCCCCACGTACCTGGGTAGGGCAAAGGAAAAAGGAAAAACCGAGACAAAAGAATAGGGACGGGACCTGCACCAGTGGGAGGGAGTTGTGAAGGAGGAAAGGTTTCCACACACTAGGAAGGCCCTTCACTGGTGGAGATGGGGTTTGGAGGGGTGAAGCTTCGGAGCTGTGGAGGAGAGCACAGCAACAGGGGTGCAAAGGGCAAAGCAGAGAGATTCCTGCACAGAGGATCGGTGCCGACCAGCACTCACCAGCCCGAGAGGCTTGTCTGCCCACCCGCCGGGGCGGGTGGGGGCTGGGAGCTGAGGCTCGGGCTTCAGAGGTCAGATCCCAGGGAGAGGAGTGGGGATGGCTGCATAAACACAGCCTGAAGGGGGCTAGTGCACCACGGCTAGCCAGGAGGAAGTCCAGGAAAAAGTCTGGACCTGCCTAAGAGGCAAGAGACCATTGTTTCGGGGTGCACGAGGAGAGGGGATTCAGAGCACCACCTAAACGAGCTTCAGAGATAGGCGAAAGGTGCTGCTATCAACGGGAGCATGAGACACTAAGGCTGCTGCTGCCGCCACCAAGAAGCCTGTGTGCGAGCACAGGTCACTCTCCACACCTCCCCTTCTGGGAGACTGTGCAGCCCGCCATTGCCGGGGACCCGGGAGCCAGGGACGGCTTCCCCTGGAGAACGCACAGCGCGCCTCAGGCTGTTGCAAGATCACGTTGGCCTCTGCCACCACAGGCTCACTGCATATGCCATACCCCTCCCTCCCACCGGCCTGAGTGAGCCAGAGCCCCCTAATCAGCTGCTACTTTAACCCCATCATGTCTGGGTGGGGAACAGACACCCTCAGGTGACTTACACGCAGAGGTGGGGCCAAATCCAAAGCTGAACCCCAGGAGCTGTGCAAACAAAGAAGAGAAAGGGAAATCTCTCCCAGCAGACTCAGGAGCAGTGGATTAAATCTCCACAATCAACTTGATGTACCCTGCATCTGTGGAATACCTGAATAGACAACAAACCATCCCAAAATTGAGGCAGTGGACTTTGGGAGCAACTGCAGACTTGGGGTTTGCTTCCTGCAAGTAATTTGTTTCTGGTTTTATGTTTATCTTAGTTTAGTATTTACAGGTTATTATCACTGGTAGATTTGTTTATTGATTTGGTTGCTCTCTTCTTTTTTTATGTATATAAAAAGTTTTTTTTTCCTTTTTCTCGTTTTGTGAGTGTGTATGTGTATGCTTCTGTGTGATTTTGTCTGTATAGCTTTGTTTTTACCATTTGTCCTGAAATGGGTTGAAATGGGTTCTGTCTTCCCATTTCTTTTTGGTTTTTCTTGTGTGTGTACTTTTTAGCACTTGTTATCATTGGTGGATTTGTTTATTGGATTGGTTGCTCTCTTCTTTCTTTTTCATTATTACTTTTTTATTTTTAATAATATATGTTTATTTTAATAACTTTATTTTATTTATTTATTTTTCTTTCTTTCTTTCTTTCTTTTTTCCCTTTTCTTCTGAGCCATGTGGCTGACAGGGTCTTGGTGCACTGGCCAGGTGTCAGGCCTGAGCCTCTTAGGTGGGAGAGCCGAGTTCAAGACACTGGACCACCAGCGACCACCCAGCCCCACATAATATCAAACGGTGAAAGCTCTCCCAGAGATCTCCATCTCAAAGCTAAGACCCAGCTCCACTCAATGACCAGCAAGCTACAGTGCTGCACACCCCATACCAAACAACTAGCAAGACAGGAACACAACACCACCTATTAGCAGAGAGGCTACCTAAAATCATAATAAGGTCACAACACCCCAAAACACACCAGCAGACGTGGCCCTGCCCACCAGAAAGACAAGATCCAGCCTCATCCACCAGAACACAGGTACTAGTCCCCTCCATCAGGAAGCCTGAACCAACCTTACCCACAGGGGGCAGACATCAAAAACAATGGGAACTATGAACCTGCATCCTGTGAAAAGGAGACCCCAAACACAGTAAGTTAAGCAAAATGAGAAGACAGAGAAATATACAGCAGATGAAGAAGCAAAGTAAAATCCCACCAGAGCAAACAAATGAAGAGGAAATAGACAGTCTACCTGAAAAAGAATTCAGAGTAATGATAGTAAAGATGATCAAAAATCTTGGAAATAGAATGGAGAAAATACAAAAAATGTTTAACAAGGACCTAGAAGAACTAAAGAGCAAACAAACAATGATGAGCAACACAATATATGACATTAAAAATTCTCTAGAAGGACTCAATAGTAGAATAGCTGAGGCAGAAGAACAGATAAGTGACCTGGAAGATAAAATAGTGGAAATAACTACCACAGAGCAGAATAAAGAAAAAAGAATGAAAAGAATTGAGGACAGTCACAGAGCCCTCTGGGACAACATTAAACGCATGAACATTCAAATAATAGGGGTCCCAGAAGAAGGAGAGAAAAAGAAAGGGACTGAGAAAATATTTGAAGAGATTATAGTTGAAAACTTCCCTAATATGGGAAAGGAAATAGCCAATCAAGTCCAGGAAGCGCCAAGAGTCCCATACAGTATAAATCGAAGGAGAAACATGCCAAGACACATGTTAATCAAACTATCAAAAATTAAATACAACAAAAAAATATTAAAAGCAGCAAGGGAAAAGCAACAAATAACATACAAAGGAATCCCCCTAAGGTTAACAGCTGATTTCTCAGCAGAAACTCTGCAAGCCAGAAGGGTGTGGCAGGACATATTTAAAGTGATGAAAGGAAAAAACCTACAACCAAGATTACTCTACCCAGCAAGGATCTCATTCAGATTCAGTGGAGAAATTAAAACCTTTACAGACAAGCAAAAACTAAGAGAATTCAGCACCACCAAACCAGCTTTACAACAAATGCTAAAGGAACTTCTCTGGGCAGGAAACACAAGACAAGGAAAAGACCTACAATAACAAACTCAAAACAATTAAGAAAATGGTAATATAAACATACATATCAATAATGACCTTAAATGTAAATGGATTCAATGCTCAAACCAAAAGACATAGACTGGCTGAATGGATACAAAAACAAGACCCATATATATGCTGTCTACAATAGACCCACTTCAGACCTAGGGACAAATACATACTGAAAGTAAGGGGATGGAAAAAGATATTCCATGCAAATGGAAATCAAAAGAAAGCTGGAGTAGCAATTCTCATATTAGACAAAATAGACTTTAAAATAAAGACTATTACAAGAGACAAAGAAGGACACTATATAATGATCAAGGGATCCATCCAAGTAGAAGATATAACAATTGTAAGTATTTATGCACCCAACATAGGAGCACCTCAATACATAAGGCAAACACTAACAGCCATAAAAGGGGAAATAGACAGTGACACAATCATAGTACGGGACTTTAACACCACACTTTCACCAATGGACAGATTATCCAAAATGAAAATAAGTGAGGAAGCACAAGCTTTAAATGATACATTAAACAAGATGGACTTAATTGATATTTATAGGACATTCCATCCAAAAACAACAGAATACACATTCTTCTCAAGTGCTCATGGAACATTCTCCAGGATAGATCATATCTTGTGTCACGAATCTAGCCTTGGTAAATTTAAGAAAATTGAAATCATATCATGTATCTTTTCCGACCACAACACTATGAGACTAGATATCAGTTACAGGAAAATATCTATAAAAAATACAAACACATGGAAGCTAAACAATACACTACTGAATAACCAACAGATCACTGAAGAAATCAAAGAGGAAATCAAAAATTACCTAAAACAAATGACAATGAAATCACCACGACCCAAAACCTGTGTGATGCAGCAAAAGAAGTTCTAAGAGGGAAGTTTATAGCAATACAATCCTACCTGAAGAAACAAGAAACATCTCAAATAAACAACCTAACCTTAAACCTAAAGCAATTAGAGAAAGAAGAACAAAATAACCCCAAAGTTAGCAGAAGGAAAGAAATCATAAAGATCAGATCAGAAATAAATGAAAAAGAAATGAAGGAAATGATAGCAAAGATCAATAAAACTAAAACTGGTTCTTTGAGAAGATAAACAAAATTGATAAACCATTAGCCCAACTCATCAAGAAAAAAGGGAGAAGACTCCAATCAATAGAATTAGAAATGAAAAAGGAGAAGTAACAACTGACACTGCAGAAATACAAAATCATGAGGGATTACTACAAGCAACTCTATGCCAATAAAATGGACAACCTGGAAGAAATGGACAAATTCTTAGAAATGCACAACCTGCCAAGACTGAACCAGGAAGAAATCGAAAATATAAACAGACCAATCACAAGCACTGAAATTGAGACTGCGATTAAAACTCTTCCAACAAACAAAAGCCCAGGACCAGACGGTTTCACAGGCAAATTCTTTCAAATATTTACAGAGAGCTAACACCTACCCTTCTCAAACTCTTCCAAAATATAACAGAGGTAGGAACACTCCCAAACTCGTTCTACGAGGCCACCATCACCCTGACACCAAAACCATAAAAGATGTCATAAAGAAAGAAAACTACAGGCCAATATCACTGATGAACATAGATGCAAAAGTCCTCAACAAAATACTAGCAAAAAGAATCCAACAGCACATTACAAGGATCATACACCATGATCAAGTGGAGTTTATCCAAGGAAAGCAAGGAGTTTTCAATATATGCAAATCAATCAATGTGATACACCATATTAAAAACTGAAGGATAAAAACCATATGATCATCTCAATAGATGCAAAAAAAAGCTTTCAAGAAAATGCAACACCCATTTATGATAAAAATCCTCCAGAAAGTAGGCATAGAGGGAACTTACCTTAACATAATGAAGACCATATATGACAAACCCACCGTCAACATCGTTCTCAATGGTGAAAAACTGAAATCATTTCCACTAAGATAAGGAACAAGAAAAGGTTGCCCACTCTCACCACTATTACTCAACATAGTTTTTGAAGTTTTAGCTACAGCAATCAGAGAAGAAGAAGAAATTAAAGGAACCCTTGTTGGAAAAGAAGAAGTTAAATGATCACTGTTTACAGATGACATGATACTATACGTAGAGAATCCTAAAGATGCTACCAGAAAACTACTAGAGGTAATCAATGAATTTAGTAAAGTAGCAGGATACAAAATTAATGCACAGAAATCTCTTGCATTCCTATACACCAATGGTGAAAAATCTGAAAGTGAAATTAAGGAAATACTCCCATTTACCATTGCAACAAAAAGAATAAAATACCTAGGAATAAACCTACCTAAGGAAACAAACGACCTGTATGCAGAAAACTATAGGACACTGATGAAAGAAATTAAAGACGATACAAACAGATGGAGAGATATACCATGTTCTTGGATTAGAAGAATCAACACTGTGAAAATGACTCTACTACCCAGAGCAATCTACAGATTCAATGCAATCCCTATCAAACTACCACTGGCATTTTTCATAGAACTAGAACAAAAATTTTCACAATTTATATGGAAACACAAAAGACCCCGAATAACCAAAGCAATCTTGAGAAAGAAAAACGGATCTGGAGGAATCAGGCTCCCAGGCTTCAGAGTATACGACAAAGCTACAATAATGAAGAGAGTATGGTACTGGCATAAAAACAGAAATATAGATCAATGGAACAGTATAGAAAGCCTAGAGATAAACCCATTCATGTATGGTCACCTTATCTTTGATAAAGGAGGAAAGAATATACAATGGAGAAAAGATAGCCTCTTCAAAAAGTGATGCTGGAAAAACTGGACAGCTACATGTAAAAGAATGAAATTAGAACACTCCCTAACAACATACACAAAAATAAACTCAAAACGGATTAAAGACCTAAATGTAAGGCCAGACACTATAAAACTCTTAGAGGAAAACATAAGCAGAACACTCTATGACATACATCACAGCAAGATGCTTTTTGACCCACCTCCTAGAGAAAAGGAAATAAAAACAAAAATAAACAAATGGGACCTAATGAAACTTAAAAGCTTTTGCACAGCAAAGGAAACCATAAACAAGAGGAAAGACAACCCTCAGAATGGGAGAAAATATTTGCCAACGAAGCAAATGACAAAAGATTAATCTCCTAAATTTACAAGCAGCTCATGCAGCTCAATGTAAAACAAACAAAAAACCCACTCGAAATATGGGCAGAAGATCTAAATAGACGTTTCTCCAAAAAGCTTTACAGATTGCCAACAAACACATGAAAGGATGCTCAACATCACTAATCATTAGAGAAATGCAAATCAAAACTACAATGAGGTATCACCTCACACCAGTCAGAATGGCCATCATCAAAAAATCTAGAAACAATAAATGCTGGAGAGGGTGTGGAGAAAAGGGAACGCTCTTGCGCTGTTGGTGGGAATGTAAATTGATACAGCCACTATGGGGAATAGTATGGAGGTTCCTTAAAATTCTAAAAATAGAACTACCATATGACTCAACAATCCCACTGCTGGGCATATACCCTGAGAAAACCATAATTCAAAGAGTCATGTACCACAATGTTCATTGTATCTCTATTTACAATAGCCAGGACATGGAATCAACCTAAGTGTCCATTGACAGATGAATGGATAAAGAAGATGTGGCACATATATACAATGGCTTATTACTCAGCCATAAAAAGCAATGAAATTGAGTTGTTTGTAGTGAGGTGGATGGACCTAGCAACTGTCATATAGAGTGAAGTAAGTCAGAAAGAGAAAAACAAATACCATATGCTACAACATATATATGGAATTTAAAAAATAAAAAAGTGGTTCTGAAGAACCTAGGTGCAGGACAGGAATAAAGACGCAGATGTAGAGAATGGACTTGAGGACATGGGGAGGGGGAAGTTAAACTGGGACAAAGTTTGAGAGTGACATGGACAGATATACACTACCAAATGTAAAACTGATAGCTAGTGGGAAGTAGCTGCATATCACAGGGAGATCAGCTTGATGCTTTGTGTCCACCTAGCGGGGTGGGATAGGGAGGGTGGGAGGGAGATGCAAGAGGGAGGAGATATGGGGATATATGAATACGTATAGCTGGTTCACTTTTTTATACAGCAGAAACTAACACACCATTGTAGAGCAATTATACTCCAATAGAGATTGTTTTAAAAATAAATAAATAAAAAGGGGGGGGGGAATGAAACCAAGGCAGTACGTGATGAGTACAAAATGAGCTATCCAGAGTAAAGTGAGAAATGCATGGATTTGGGTAGATGGGAGTGGAGGAGGAGAATCCTATTGGAATGACTCAAATGCAGATATACATTGTTCTAAGAAGAATTTCTGCAGAAAAGAAACCTACCAAAATATGATTAACCCAGTATTTCCTAAACATTCCTGATCCTGAAAACTTTCCTTTATATAACATCTCATAAAACTTATGTTCAAAAGAACACACTTTAGGAAATGCTGTATTGGTAGTCAAGCTCCAGTTTCCAGGGTTAGATTCCAATGCCTTAAACAGTTTAACCCAGGGTTGCTCCACCTCTGGTCTCATTGGCCAACGCAGATGTGAAGTAATCATTACTTTAAGCCCTTTTAAGGATCAAACAGATAGACTGAATTTCCAAGATATTTGAGGTTTTCTGTAGGACATCAAGGATGAATGTATGGTGGTATCTTGCTAATATCTACAACCCCATGCAAAGCTCCGGGAACAGTCAGTGAAGCTGACAGGTCATGAATCTATTCTTTAGAACTCCAACTGCCTGGCAGAGAAAATGATCAATTATTCTCAGTGAGAATGTAGATGATAGATAGATAGATACATACATACATACATACATAGATACATACATACATACATAGATAAATAGATACATAGATAGACCTGTTCAGCTGTTATCATCTGTATCAGGTGAAGTGCAACCTTGCTGCCTGGCTTCACATCCTAGAGAACTTTGGACGAATCATTTTATTTCTCTGCACCTCTTTTCCTCATCGCTGTGAGGATACAATGAAACGTTACATTTAAAGGACTGAATATTGTTCCTGCCCCATGGCAAGAGCTCAACAAATGGTAGTTCTGCCTAATATGAGTAGCACGATTAGTCCTAGAATCATTTTCATTGCTTGGTTCCCTTTTAACTTGAGTGGGTTTCTCTCCCCTGGGACCAAAACTGCCTTGACTAGAACATGCCCCCAACTTGGGTGCCTCCATGTGTCAGGAACAATGGGCGACAAGATGAACACAGACAAGTTCTTTAAAGGAGAGCTTGAACGTCTTCCAGAGGGAAACAGCTCCACCCACCCAGCTCTGGGAAATCTGGATTTGATACATGAAATTCACTCCACAGATCACTTTTTGAGAAATTGTTGCAAAAAACAAGATAGACTTGTGCATAAACCTCTCAGAGAGTTTTGTCCAGTATTTTTTATGACTTGTTTTCCCCTCGCCTTCTTACCTCAGCGCCTGTAACTGCTCTGAGGAGTCGGTGAGTCAGTGCTGCAGCCTGTTTCCCTTCACTTCTCCCTGGATTTTGTTCACTAGTAAAATCTTATGTACATAGGGGTGATTTCTAACATCAAAATATCATGGAGGCTTAAAAAACTAAGACTGCGTCTTCATGGAAGAGTCTCTGCCTCCCTCCCCACCCCCTCCCCTTTCCTCCTCTTCTTCCCTCCCTCTCCTCCAGTGCCCCTGGCTCTCTCCCCCTTCGTATCTTTCCCCTGTCTGCCTTCTTCTCTCTTTTTCTTTCCTTTCCACATTCTCACTCTCTCCAGTTCTCTGCTCATCTTGTTCAGTCGTTCTATCTTTGTCTCTCTCTTTTCATCTGTCTATCTCTGGTTGTCCAACTCTCTTGGGGTGTCTTTGTCCTATCTTGGTAACTCTGTCTACCTCTGTCTCGGCCCATCTTTTTCACTGGTTCCTCTCTCTCTCTCTCTCTCTCTCTCTCTCTCTCTCTCTCTCTCTTTCTCTCTCTCTCTGACTCTCTTTGTCTCTACTTCTATCTCTCTCAAGCCTGAGCTCTAGATGGAACCAGACTCTGTAACTTGCATTGCCCTCGAAAAGAGGATTTCCTGATGCAAACGGAATGTACAACATTTAATCCCGCTGACAGCTTAATGAGTGAGTATCAGCACACTTCACCGAATGTGTTGGAGGGGGGAGAAAACCATCCTCTCAAATCACTGCAAACACTAAAGCAGATGAACAAAGGAAATTAAACCAGTTGCATCCAACAGACTTTGAAGCACACCCACAAACCTTCCCTGCCCCCTCCTCCATCAGCAGATCTTCACACTTTTGCTAATACCAGCTGGTTCGTACACTCCAGAAGTATCACCCTCACCAGTTATTGAAAGTGAGACTTCAAATATGGGTTAAATCCACTCTGGTCATTAGCCAGTTTTTCTGTTCAATTTTTCCCCTGGATTTTCTTCACCTGGGAAAATCTTCATACTTTATACATCCATCAGAGGAGGGAAAGTACCACAGCAACTGGGATGAGAAAAGGAGGAATTGGACAAATGTGGGCCCAGAAACACAGACTATTTTTCTGTTTGAAAAGCAAGCAAAGAGATCAGAAGGACATGACTAGTTCCAATTCCATTGTAACTGAGTGAATGTGTGTTCCACAAATACAGAGAAATATCTGTTATTTATGTGAGATCTTTTGGCAAAGATATCAAAGCATGTGAGATGAACCAGGTAATGCTTGCAATCTATCCTGAGAGTTTATATCAGTCTGATTTCTACTCAATAGTAAGCGTGGCAGCTAGAGAAACTGAGGCACAGTTGTGTGTCTTGCCCCTCCCATCTCCTGTCTCAGAGAAGCATGGGGTTGACCACCAGGATGGGGCTGGACAAATCCAAGAGCTGAAACTTTCCAGTGCCACCTCCTTCAATGGCCTTGGGATCCCAGGTCTTAAACACACACACACATACACACACACAGAGTAGCCATGTTGTCCAGACCCTCTACCTCTTGCCACTCCACCTTCCAGCTGCAGGCCTCCAACTAATCCCCTACAGGCTTAACATTTCCTTTGCTTCCTGCCTTCTCTTCCTCTTGACAATGGCTGTTTATGGTTGGCATTTCAGTTCTTCAGGATCCTGTTCTCACACTTCAAGAGGTAGCCTAGCCGATCTAGACTGAACCTAATCCACAAGAATGGGTTTAATGGATTAATGTGTTTCCCCTCTAAAACAGGCATTTGTTCAAGGCAATAATGAAATAATGAATTCTAAGAGGACTCTAGTGGGAAGCATTTTAGGCATCATTGTTGGCCGAGAGCAAAACCTTTTGCAGGCAGAGCCAGCTGCCTGCTCCTAGAAGGGCTAGCTTTGGATGAGCCTCAAGATGCTGTGCCTTTCCTGTTGAGTTTCTCCACTTCCTTATACATTGACTAAGATACAGAAATCTCAGAGTGTACGCTCCTGGCTGCTCATCCCTGTTAGAGGCACAAGTCTCTGTGCACCAAAACATAACCATGCAGACATTCATTATACAACAGAATTTTACTTGAAGTGGGCACATTTTAGTACCAGTTTAAAATGTTCAAATGCTCCAAGGGTTTTGTTAGAAGCTGGTCTGATCTACAAAGCAGCCCTAGGGCTATGGAATCTAGACAATGTTCTATAGGACTCCAAGGAACTTTTATTTCATACCTTTTAGGTCACAGCTTTAACGCTTTGGGTCCAAAGACCATATTGAAACTTCTAGAAGAAAGAGAGTTCAACACAGAACAAAGTTAAGGAAAGACATACATTTTTAGAATTAAAAAAAAATCATTAGGCTAATAAGTGCTCATTTAATATTATCACTAATAAAAATTATCCATTCAAGCACTTAACAAATATTCATTGATTATTATGTGCCAAGAATTGTGCTACGTGAAGGGCTCCAAAGGGGAACAGGACAGGCACGGTGGTCCCTAATCTCACAGAGATTGTTACTGTGTAGTTGGAAAGACAGACAACCAAGCAAATATAAGAAATAAGGTAAATATTACGACAGAAGTATGGAAAAACTACTCAAGACTATATGACAAGATAGCTAGTAGGAAGCAGCTGCATTACACAGGGAGATAAGCTCGGTGCTTTGTGACCACTTACAGGGGTGGGATAGGGAGGGTGGGAGGGAGACACAAGAGGGAGGAGATATGGGGATATATGTATAGCTGATTCCCTTTGTTGCACAGCAGAAACTAACACACCATTGTAAAGCAATTATACTCCAATAAAGATGTTAAAAAAAAAAAGACTATATGACAACATAGCAGAGACACCTAACCAAATTCAGAACATGGGGGTGGGGAGGAGAAGGGAGATAGGAGGGGTCAAGGAAGGCTTTCAAGAATCTCTGGGAACTAAGAACATCAGTAGCGGTTAACGTCTAGAGTACGAGGTGGGTAGAGTAAAGAAAGATGAGGATGAAAACGCAAGAGTACCAGAGAAAGTAGGGTCATATAAGCTCTGCTAACAGCTTTAACTTCATCCTAAGGACCACAGGGCGCCATGGAAGGATTTTGAGCAAGTTATGGATGTGATCGCATGTGACTATGAATTGTATCACAGTCAGTGCAGAAGGTAAATCTACATGTTGCAAATATGCCTATTAACATTAAATGAGGCCCTCAAGGCTGTTAACATTTTCTCAAGAAACATCTGGAAGGCATCAGATGTAAAGGACCACGATCAAAGACTAAAGAGGTAAACCGTTCTACAAACCAGCTTCTCTGCTGCAGTCGCCAGGTCTGGCCCTGTCTGCCTTCTGTCTTGGCAGTGGGCATGACTGAGAAGCATAGAGGCTTGTCTGGATTTGAGGAAGGTCAGATGCATCAGGTTGAAAATATTCGATGTCCTGTAGAACACAAGCTACCAGTCAGACCAATCTTTTTCTGTCAAAGAGTCAGTCAGCGAGACTCAGAGCTGCCTGGTCCACAGAAATGGAGCTACAGGAAGCAGATCGTGGAGTGCTAACCCAATTCTTGGTGATCCTGCAGTCGGGCAGAGTGCGGTATTGGCAGAAGAGCCTCAGATGCCCATTGGAACATGGGCTCTGAGGGAAGAACTCACTTGGAGACTTTGTGGTGGTCCTTGTTGAAGACAGAGTGAAGGTGTTTAGTGGCAGATAAAGCCCATCTCTCTCTCTCTCTCTCTCTCCAGCCCTTCCCCCTCGCCCTCTCTCTGTAAATGCCACCCTCTTATGAACTGGCTTCCATCTGATACAGCTTGCTCTGCCTTGTCCAGAAAAGAGGGGGCCCAGGGTCAGGACATACCCGTGCCCCCTGACCATGGGGGCTTCCCCACAAACCACAGGCATTCCATGACAACATTAGATAGAGCCATTGTTAATTGACTCTGTTTTCATTGTTTGTTTGATTTTATAACTAAACTAGTCTCCAAGGAGTAAACTTTCTAGTCCCCCATATGTCCTATATAGTTAATTATAACACACTCCCTCTCTTACCCACAGACCCTGAACATAAGGATGTTTCTAGTCTACATATGGTGAACAATACTGCTCACGCATTCTACCCTCAACGCATTTCCTAGAGCCCTCACACAGTGGACATTAATGACTTCTTTGGGCCCCTTCTGGTTTCACCAGATGAACAAAAATGAAAATAAGCAGCTGTCATACTTTAACTTAAAAAAAAAAAAGAAATTCATCAAGCCTACTCCAACTTGGAGAATTATTTGGCTTAGAGAGAGGGGAATCGGCTGTACCATGGATGGCAAAAATCTCACTTACTAATGTACCACTTCCTGACATTTAATTTGCACAATTTGTCTCCTATTCTCTGGCAACACTCAGAAGATTTTGGAAGCAGGAAAAAAGAAGGCAGAAACATAATAAACAGTAAGCTTAGAAAGTGAGAACGTGTGGGGCACCAGGTTAAGAGTCAGATAACTAACTCCTAGATCATGTCTCCCACCCATCAACACCTGTTAACAAATCACCCCAACCAGATAATGGCTATAAAAGGGAACCAAATGGAAGGTTAGTCATTAGACAACATGCAATCATACAACAAATGCCACTGCTGTTACTTATCCAGCACTTTAGACACCAGAGAAGTCGTATGAATCTAAACTTCGATGTGATGTATCTGAGAATATTACCATACACCTAGATAGGGAAAATGGCATATTTTAATCATAAACAAAAATCAAAATGTTTTATCTGTGCTTCTGAAATTGAAAAATGACTGAAGCTGTGAACTTCAAATTTGGCAAGATTGTTGTCCTCATTAAGGAAGGGAATGGAAGCCAATTTTGAAGAGAAATGGTTTCCTATTTTTGAGTATAGAAGGTTGAAACAATGAGTGTTGAGCCTAGATGAGGAACACTTCCTCTGCTGTTTTAGCTTCCATTTGGATAACAATTCTTAACCAGAGAATAAAAGTAGACATGTCTCTTTTTTGACTCATAAATGAAAACATCTTTCTTGATTAGTTTGTTTCTCTCCTACCTTTCTAAATCAAAGTTCGATTTGTTAACGTGAAGCTAAGATGTGAAATCAAAACACCTCGAAAATCAAATAATTCGCAAAATGACTTCAGCCAGCTTAGGTCTGGAGTAGTCGATCCTAATATGGTTTTGGAGTTAAATGGTTGTGGTGCAATAGACAGGATCTGCAAGGGACTAAAAGAATACTGTTATAGGAAATGTAACTTTGGAATTTCCTGATTTGACTGCAAAGATTTCAGTCTTAACACTGTGTCAATATTGGTTTTAAATATATACATGTTTGTTTATTGGCACACACACACACACACACACACACACACATACACACAGGAATCACATCCATAAAATGCACCCACATCTGTGGTTAAACACAGCAGCTGTTTAACAGCCCAGTATAACATGCTGAAAAAAATTGAGACCTGAATTAAGGATCCCACAGCCAGTCAAGCTGCTGAGGGAACTGAGGCCCTACATTAGGAATGCTGTGTTGAGAGCTCTCCAAGCTTCCCCCAGACAGAACCCCTTTGCCAAATTCACAGCATGTTTCCCCAAATTTGGAATCGATCATGAAAGACCCTGACTTTATTCCTTGCTCTAATAGCTGTACTGTAATAAATTCTTTGAAGGCTAGCGCAACGTAGAACCAAGGCAATTGCAAGTCTGCTAAATGTGTACATTTACTGTCACAAGATCTCTGCAACTCCAATGAACAAAAGAAGCAGAAGTAACTAAGTCTCTGTCCACGTGTCCACAAAAGAAAAGGCCTGTCCCATGAACAAGTGTCCCACTGATGCTGGCACAGGAGGCTATGTACACCTTTAGTTAGCATTCCAAACCATGACACCTCCTTTGGCTGCATCCATGTGTCCAATAACCTAAGTAAGAATAATCTTGGAAATATAATAATAGAGAAATAAACAGCCATCTGAGATCACATCCACAAATCATCAGAACACACTAGAGCTGGTAATCTTGTAAGGGCACGTTTCCTTAGTGATTTTTGCCATTGACTGAGATTATTGGAGAGCCTGACAAGGAGTAAGGAGTGTACAAAAGAGAAAACATGTCACAGTCCTGTCACCCTACAGCTGCCCAAATCTCCAGATGCAGAGATGAGACATTCTTATTAGAAAATGAATTTGCAGATTTCTGTTGCTGTTTTTCTCACTGAAAATTGAAATTTTCTGAATTCCTGCAAATTGCTGAATTTCTCTTTTCTCTGTATGCAGGTTTTTTTCCCCCTAATTTTGTTTAGCATGTGAGTTGAATCAGTGCATCTCACCCACACCCTGCTACTGAATTGTCCTGCCAACAGCGGCACAGTAAGTTCCAATTACCCTCGCCTGGCACTCAAGGCCCTCCACAATCTGACTTCATTGATCCTTTATTCATTTATTCATATGCTCACTTATTCATGTGTTTTCATTAAATTCGTATTTATTAAGCATCTATTATGTCCGAGGTATAATGACAGGAATTGGAAATACATGAATAAGATATGTTCACTGCATCAGGGAAGTTAGAGTCTAGCAGGAAACACACACAATGACTATTGATTACAACAAGGTAATAAGGGCTAGGATGGAGCAATGTATGAGGCACCATGGGGCAAGAGAGAGCAGTGTGCCTAATGCTGCCATAAAGGAGATACGAGGTGTGAGCTGAAGTTCAAAACCTGAGTAGGAATTTACCAAAGAATATCCAAAATGAGGGGACATGGGCTGTTACAAGAAGAGTGAGCAGTGTGAGCAACGTCACTGAGTGGAGAAGAAAGAGGTGAACTGGGCGAGAGAATGGAACATTTCAATATGGCATCACGGTGATGGGTAGAGCAGGGGATGGGGATTGAGACAGGCTGGAGTAGAAAGGTTGGCAACAGTCAGTCCACACAAGGCCAAGAAAGCTGTACTAAGAGGTTTGGACTGTTTAATGGCTTGGTAGACACTGAAAAATTCTAGTTAAGAGTCTAGATCTAGTTAATCTAGGAAGATTCTAGAAAACTTGGATTTTTGCCAAGTCACTTGAGTAGAATGTGCATCAAGAAAGCTGTGCCTAAGGAATCCCATCTCCCTCCTTTCCTACCATTCTGCCTTTCCCGAAGCTTAGCCAGTTCAACTAATGCAACAAGTAGGAACTATTTCTCCAACCCAGCTGTGCAAGACGCAAGCCTATCTAAATTTTAATAAGTCCCATTTTCTCAGGGAATCCAAGGTTCTTCTCCCTTTTTCCCAAGATTCTAAGTTCTTACAGGGTGAGTGCCTGGAGGATCGATCTGACAGCTGTTCCATTTTATCTGCTGCACGCTTTTGTAGGAGGCCTGTCCTGTGCCTTTATAAATCCACTGAAGGAGCAGACTTATCATAGATAACAAAGCCAATCCCTACTGAAAAAATTCTTACTCTTCCTTCATAAAATCTTTGCTCTTCACTGACAGCTTTGCACTGTGTGTTTTTTGCAAGATTTCTTGGCCAGTTGTACTTTGGGGAGATCACTTGGAGGTTTTGTCATTTTTCAAATTCTGATTCAAGTCAGTAGGAGGTGTGGCCTGAGCTTCTGCATAGCTGAGTTGCCAGGTGATGCTGATGCTGCTGGTCCATGCGCCACACTTTAAGTATCAGGGATCTGCATGTTAATCATGCCCTACTTCTCCTGAGACATGCCTTCTCTATTAATATATTATTTGGGATTTTTTAAAAAAAGTTATTCAGGTACTCACCTAACTCAAGAATATTAGCTCTTTGAATGTAAAAAATATGCCTCCCACATTCTCCATGTAAAGGTTAGCTACTCTCCTGGGAAATCTTCAGGTTCTGATGGCTTCCTCCAATTGATTTGCTGATCCTTATTGGCTGTCAGCTAGCCTCAGGATTCAGCTCAAACTCCTCAGATTGTGCCAAAAATGTCTCGTGTGACCCGGCTCCTTTACCTTCTCCAGCCTTATCTGCCACATCTGAGCCACTGCCATCACCTATGGGATGCTTTCTTATTCCTATAGGGGTTCAGGGGGGATTCCTATTATGCAATAAGTTGTCTCCCCTGAAGACTCTGGGGACTTAAGGAAAGGGGGAGAAGTATGTCCTATTTCTTTTGCCTTTGGCTTCTAATCCGGATAAAAGGCTCTGCATAACTCAGGCACAGGCGTGGTATCAGAGGCAGCAAGAAGCTGATCCGTGGGGCGTGGGGACAGGACAGCCACTTCCTTTGTCCCTCAGGTCCTCTGCCTTCTCTTCCCCATTTCTTTCTATCTATGCACTGTCCAATTTCAGTTTTGATTATGTTCTTCCATCCTCTGGCCTAACGTCTAATGATTATTCTCTCTACATTTGTATCTTGAGAATTGGGGGATTTTTCTCAGAATGTCCATCTATGACCTTTGTTTCTCTTCCTTCATTAGTTTTTCTACTAAGGCATCATTCTTTGCTCTCTCTTTCCTTTTGCCTCCTGTGTTTACCTGTCCTTATGGTAACTTGGTGCCTGGTCAGCAATGAACAGCTTTCCCTTCCACACCAGCCAAGGTCTACACTTCGAGTTGAGCTTTCAAACATATTCCTCTTGTACCAGCTATCGTTTGATGAAATTGGATGCTCCATCTTTGAAGCCTCCCATACATCATTGAGCATGTCTTCATCTCTTTCCTCATCTTAATTAAAGCCTGTTACACTTCCATGTACAAATTAAAACAAATTCTACATACATTCCTTTTATAGTTCCTAGAGATTTGCAGGTGATCATGGAGGTGAATACAATCCCTGAGGATGTTACAGCCCACAGCTGCTACCTGCTCCAGATACCTACAGAAGGTTCACTGACAGGCAGCCCAAGTGGTCTCAAGACTGGAATCCTGACAAATACCGCATCTGCAGGGGGAATTGATCCAATCAGAGCTTGTTTAGATGCAAAGTGACACCAGTGAAGGTCTCCTGCCTTCTCAGGCTGCAGACTTGATTTCCCAGAAGCCTCCAGAAAGCTAAAGATTCATTGGAAACTTCAGGGAAATCCTCCCCCCAGCTGCTTTCTTCCCTAAATAACTTGGCTATTGTTTGGTGGTGTAGGGCTTGGCGTGAAGGTTTCATCTAGATGTGGTGGGCTTCAGGCCCCAGCACAATCTTCCTTTTAAGTGGTGGCCTGAAACCTGCCATTGAAGACACAAGGCAAGAATGCTTTTAAGCTCTTCAGAAGATGTTAGCCTATTGCTCAAGTGTCCTCTTGGGCAAGATTTCTTTTTTTTTTTTTTAATTCTGAAGCTTTTTTTTTTAAGATTTATTTTATTTTATTTATTTTTAAAAATAAATTTATGTATTTATTTTTAAAAATAAATTTATGTATTTATTTTTCGCTGCTTTAGGTCTTCGTTGCTGCACGTGGGCTTTCTCTAGTTGTGGTGAGCGGGGGCTACTCTTCGTTGCGGTGCGCGGGCTTCTCATTGTGGTGGCTTCTCTTGTTGCAGAGCACAGGCTCTAGGCGTGCAGGCTTCAGAAGTTGTGGCACGTGGGCTCAGTAGTTGTGGCACACAGGTTATTTGCTCCGTGGCATGTGGGATCTTCTTGGACCAGGGCCCAAACCCATGTCCCCTGCATTGGAAGGCAGAGTTTTAACCACTGCGTCACAAGGAAAGTCCCAAAGGTTTATTTAATTTATTTTTGGCTGCATCGGGTCTTAGTTGAGGCATGCAGATCTTCATTGAGGCATGCGAGATCTTTTGTTGCGGCGCACTGGCTTCTCTCTAGTGGTGGAGTGCGGGTTTTTATCTCTCTAGTTGTGGTGTGCAGGCTCCAGGGCACATGGGCTCTGTAGTTTGCGGCACACAGGCTCTCTAGTTGAGGCGCAGTAGCTCAGTAGTTGTGGCGCATGGGCTTAGTTGCCCTGACCAGGGATCGAACCCACGTCCCCTGCATTGTAAGGTGGATTCTTTACCACTTGACCACCAGGGAAGTCCCAGGCAGATTTCTGTTCTCTTCTTGCATTAGATTAGTAGGCTAAGGATATGCTTCCTCATGAAGAGTGAGGAAGATCTGACACCTTTGGCGGGAATGGTCAGGTTCTGTTAAATCAGGATGCTCTGTAGGGTAGCGCAGCGTACTAGCCTGGTTCATCATCATAAGCCCAAAAAGATTTGATAGAACCCAAAGGAATTGAGCTGTGGTTCACCCAACATTTTAATCAAAACAGCAAGCTTTGCTTTCAGTAACCATACTGTCCTTAGTAAAGACTGTTATGTTCAGCAGCAAGAAAGGCACCATTGCCATGTAGGTGTGAAGAAATGGGAAACAGCTAAGTTAAACTGGGAAGTCATCAGCAAACAGGACAGTGGGAAGAAATGCCACACGCATCCAGAACTCAGGCACCTGCGGCACACTGTCACTTTGGAAAGAATTTTGATCATTTCAACTTTATAATAAATTTCTGATGCACTAAAAATGCCTTGTCATCCAAGGTCCCACTTGCATGTAGAAATTAAAATGTATTGATCCACAGCTTCCTTTACATTTCAATTTAAGGCCAATAGAGGAAGGGAACTGGATTTTTCTTTATATCGCTTTCCTGCAAAAGGGGAAGAAAACAAACACAGGTGCTTTAAATTTTTCAAGGTGCAAACTAAATTACACGATGCTCAGGAGTGTGCGGTAGCGTTTCTTTGTTTGAGCATGGAATAAAAGACAGATAATTAGGAAATTGGGAGTCTATTAATTTTCCAAAGTTACTCATGCATGAACCACTGAGCTATGGTGATATTTGCTTACCTCGTCATTATGCAAAAATATATTAGCTAATTATTTTGACTAATGCAATTAAGATATGCATATTTAGCATAAACCATACAATAGAAATGTTACAGTCAGCAATTCCTGGGTTGCGCTCATGGGTAGCAGAGAGGCAAAAGTCCCTGCTCAGCCTCCAACGGTAAGCCACAAGATTGCTACAACTCTGCCTGCACTGTTATTATTAGTTTGGTTGCAGTAATTAATTTACTTTACAGCTTGACTAGGTGGCAGAGCTAGCAGTGGTATTAATTTTGGTTATGAGACACCTGAAGATGTCAGCTTCTGAGCAGCAGTGTCTGCACCTTTAATTGCCTTAATCAGTGGAAATGCAGTATCTCTTCCAGGGATCCAATTAAGAATGCTATTGTTATTTTTCTTTTCCTTCTAATCTAACCCTTGCTAATGAATATAGGAGCTGGTGAAAGTTAAGGTGATGGTTATAGCCAAAAGGGGTGTCTTTATTTCTTAACCTGGGAATCCCACTGAGCCTTGACGTCCCGAATGACCGAATGAGGTTCGTTGGGCACCATCATCCTATAGGCTCACGCTACTTGAAATGTAGTTCATGGACCAGCCTAGACCCACCCCAGACCCTCTGAATGGGAATCTGCATTTTAACAAGATCCCAGTGATTAACACATATATTAAAGTTTGAGAAATGCTGCTAGAGAGAAGGGGCCAGAGCCAGCCCCCCACTTCAATGAACTTGAAATGGTTCAATCCGTGATGTGATTTGAGAGTATGCTGGGAAGGAACCCCTGGACAAACATGAACTGCAGTGCCTATCACTTATTCCTTTTCATTTGGAAGCATTTCAACCTCCGGGAGTTTCATAATAAAATTCACATGCTCTTGAGAGAGATGAAGATTTTTCTCTGCTCTCATTTTACCCTGTGTCAGCTGAGACCCCAGAAAAGTGAAGCAGAGAAGACGCTGGAGAGAAAAGGCCAAGAGAGTAAGAGGTTTGGGGAAAGGTTAGAATGAAGAAGATGGCTCCACCTCTCAGTTCTGCTCCAGAGCCGGTTCCCCTCAGGCTCCTTCCTGGGCTCCGGCTGATCTGGTCTAAGCACGTCAGCCCAGGCCTTTCATCAGGGTGCCCTCCACCCACGCCTCATGGCACAGTCCCCCAAATCCACCTGTAGTCCCAGCTCTCTCTTCTCACTGTTCTTTCTCCCTTTGTCCTCACGCAGGAAGAGTTATGTGATTCATGTTCCAGGCTTTGTATTACCTTTATGTTCAACTTTCCAGAACTTTCCTCTCTGGCATATCGTGACTGGCTCTCCCTTATCTATTCGCCCACATTTCATGGCACGTTATTCTACTAGAAATGCCAAGGAGAACTTTTTAGGGCCGCTAGCTGACCCTCCACGTTTCACACTGGTGCATCTGAAATCTGGACCCTTTCGTCTGCATCTCCACTCCATTTCCAGTTTCTGGAGTTTTGTGTCTCCAGAGTCAGCTCTGTTTATCATCACCTTACTAGCTTCTGAAATGATCTAGACTAGCATAGTTTAGGAATAAATGAACAGGTTCGCGGAGGGGCACTAATGAGAGTGAAATAGAGGTTCCTCTGCTAGTAGAAGCAGCAGGACCAATGAGCAGAATAGAAGTATTGTTATTTATAGTATAGAAACAGTTATTAGCTCCTGTTATGGGCTGAATTGTGTCCCCATCCCCAAGAAATTCATGTTGACGTCTTAACTCCCAGTACCTCAGAGTATGAGTATATTTAGAGACAGGGCCTTTACAGAGGTGATTAAGGTCAAATGAGGTCATTAAGATGGGCCCTAATCCAATGTGACTGGTGTCCTTATAAGAAGAGGAAATTTGGACACAGACACACACAGAGGGAAGACGGTACGAAGACACAGGGAGAACACGGCCGTTTATGAGCCGAGGAGAGAGGCCTAGGATGGATTCTTTCTCACAGTCCTCAGAAGGAACCAACCCTGCTGACACCTTAATATCAGACTTCTGGCCTCCAGAACTGTGAAGAAATAAATTTCTGGTTTTTTCAGCCACCCAATCTGTGGTACTTTGTTGCGGCAGCCCTAGCAAACTAAAAGCACTCCTTAAAAAACAGGAATTTTGGTTCACATATTTAAGCCCATCACAACATAGTAATAGGTGTCACATAGATGTAATTGTTCTATAAATATTCATTGAGCGAATGAATCGATGAGTGAATGGGTACCTGTATAAATGAATGATTTAAAGAAGCATCCCTGTGAGTGAAGGTGGTCAAAGGGTACAAATTTCCAGTTATAAGATGAATAAGTTTTGGGGATCTAATTATAGCTTGATGATTATAGTTAA
The DNA here is from genome assembly GCF_964341445.2 of Mesoplodon mirus. Taxonomy (NCBI): domain Eukaryota; kingdom Metazoa; phylum Chordata; class Mammalia; order Artiodactyla; family Ziphiidae; genus Mesoplodon; species Mesoplodon mirus. The sequence continues at coordinate 71,833,105 of NC_138989.1, forward strand.
CAATACTGTAGTGCATACTTGAAAGTTGCTAAGAGGGTAAATTTGAAAACATATTTTACACACACACACAAAACAGTAACCATGTAAGGAGATGGATGTGTTAACTAGCCTTAATGAGGTAATCATTTTGCAATATATATGTATAACCTATCACCTTAAACTTACACAATGTTGTATGGCAATTATATCTCAATAAAACTGGGGAGATTTTTAAAAAATAAAATAAAAGAGCATCCCGAGGTCTTTACGATAAGAAACATCTTCTTTATTTGGGCCTGGTGATTCTATGGTACATATGTGATATGTGCCTTCCATCCCAAGGGGAAACAAAACTGATCCCTGAACAAATTCTCTGGAGAAAAAAGAAATGCTAGCATAGGGGACCCTTTTTTCTGTCACAAGGGGCTTTTTGTGGATCCTTCAAAGAGTTTCCAACAAGGATCATGAGTCAGCCGGGTGGCAAACATATTTGTTTTCACGTATTAGTCATATATTTGATAGAGTGTAGAGCAAATGTATGTGATAACATAAAATATATTTTAAAATTACAAATTTGGACAGCTGTCATGACATTTGAAAGAGTACATTAAAAATGTTGCTATATCCATTTTTAAATGCCATGCCAAATGGCTGAATTTGTCAGGCTTTCCACATATTTTATGTTTGCTTGCTTGTTTTGATTTTTTAAAAGGAGCTCACCAGGTGATTTCTGGGCATTTGGTCAATGTTCGTGAAGAGTCCACTATGTAAAAGTTAAATAAAAAGTGAGTCTAAGATGAACCCCGAACGAATCCACCCAGTTTGTCCTATTTCACAGCCTACCTTGAGCAAAACTGACAAGAAACTATCAGGAAGTAAGTGGGAGATACAGCAAACAGGGTTGGCAGAACAAGAAGAAAGCAAACTTTGGGGTTTAGGAATTGAAATTTCAAAACTCATGCACTTGAGTTGAACTTGGCACCTTGTTACGTGTTGCCCATTCCCTAGAGGGACAGTGGTGCTGAACTCCTATCAATTATTGCCATGATCGAACACAAACCTAGAGCAAGAAAACCCAGAAATTCAAATTAAAAACAAACACTCCCCATATTTTCAATTATAACTTTTTAAGAACACCAGACAAAGCCAAATTAAGCATGTCAAGAGGCCAGATGTGGCCTGTGGGCTGCCATTTTGCAAACTTTGCATTACTCAATGCTTAAAAATGTCAGAAATCAAGCCAAAGGATTTCCATACCATGCTGGTTTCTTACAGCACACTTATCCAAAGGAATTTGGCTTTGGGGGTACCTTACATGTGAAACTGCACCGTAAGTTTATTTTCTATATTATATATGTTTTTAATATATTGTATGAATTCCTCATAGTGGAAGAAACAAGCACTGGCACAGATAACCCAGTGCATTGGTGGGGCGGGTGGAGGCAGTGTTGGTGTTTATTGGCAATTGTAGGATGCATCTTCCGGCTTTTATTTATTTATTTTTCTTTATGAATAGGTAATTATTTTATTTGAGTTACTTCAAATAAGTCAACTCATATATTTGGTCAGGTAATGGCCATGAGATTGGGTCAAAATTTGAAGTCCTAAATGTATGTTTTCTTTTTTTGTTTTTTATTTAAACATCTTCATTGGGGTATAATTGCTTTACAGTGTTGTGTTAGTTTCTGCTGTGTAACAAAGTGAATCAGCTATACATATACATATATCCCCATATCCCCTCCCTCTTGCGTCTCCCTCCCACTCTCCCCATCCCACCCCTCTAGGTGGTCACAAAGCACTGAGCTGATCTCCCTGTGCAATGTGGCTGCTACCCACTAGCTATCTGTTTTACATTTGGTAGTGTATATATGTCCATGCCACTCTCTCACTTCATCCCAGCTTACCCTTCCCCCTCTGTGTCCTCAAGTCCGTTCTCTACATCTGTGTCTTTATTCCTGCACTGCCCCTAGGTTCATCAGTACCACTTTTTTAGACTCCATCCTGGTTTTATTTAGGTTGAATCAAAATAGTAAAATTGATTTGCTTTGCCTGAACATCTAAAACCTGAGAGAGAGGAGTGGAGGTCCACGTGCATGATGGTGACAGAAGGAAGTTTGCCCAGAACTTGAAGTTTGCCTCGGATCACGAAATATCAACTGTACTGTGGCAACATTAAGTTGTCCTTTGGAATGGAGCTAATCCTTAAACTGTGTGCATATCCAAAACATCAGCTATATGCTGTCAGTCCTTTCTGTGCCACATGCTGAGTTAATTAACACAGAGATGCTTGATACGGGAACCCTCCAGAGAAGAAAACAGAAAGAGGCCCAGGCCTGAGAACAGACCGAGCCCTTGGGGGGATGGAAAACACAGGGGTTTTTATTTCTTTCTGCCCTTGTGATACAAGGTCAACCCCATTTCTGTTCCATCATCTGTTGTAATTCCCAGGAAGACATCTGTGAATAATGACACCTTACTGAATCCCAAGAACTAAACATCCAAACTCCCAACATCCCCTCTATGAAGGTCAACAGGAAGGGTTCAACAGAAAGATGGCCTGCCCCTATGAGACAAGAACTCTCCTCTGGGAGCCCAGTACAAAAATGATGACAGTCATCTCTACTCATAATGTCATCCTTTTAAATGTATTGACATATAAATGGGTTTATACATTTTAATGGAAAACATGCCCGAAGTTTTACATTTTTAGGCTGTGGTGAATGTATGTACACACACGGACACAACAGAAATCTCTTCTTTTGTAGATTTAGGTACAAGTTAGTAGCGAAAGCCATCCTATTGTTCACCTATCTCTTGAATATAGGATGGCAGAGTGTGTCTCTGAGGCTTGTGCCTAGAAGTCATGGCACAATATGGAGCGACACACCATTTGTTGTGTGGAAACCAACAACCAATGGAAAACCTTTTAACACCACTGTGAGGGCCAAGAAACCTTGTCTGGACTGTCTTGTAACAATGGAGATGGAGAAGAAAGGAATGAGAAAGGGGATGCCCTGAAAGAAGAAGAAATAACACTTGAAAAGTAACAAAATACAATGTCAATATGTCTCAGAGCTTCAAGCATGGCTGCTGAGGAAGCCAGTCCAGAGAAAGAGGGGGAGTTAGAGAAGCTGGCGGAGGGGAGAGGGTCTAGCCTGGGGCCAGTCGCGAGCTGGGAAGTAAGACAAACTTGACCAAGAAGGATGAATACTGTATGATCTCACTTATATATGGAATCTAAAAAAAAACAAACTCACAAAAAAAGAGATCAGATTACGAGAGGCAAGGGAGGAAGAATGGGAGCAAGGTGGTCAAAAGGTACAAATTTCCAAGCATAAGATAAATAAGTACTAAGGGTGTACAGCAGGATAACTATAGTTAATTCTGCTGTATGTTATATAGGAAAGTTGTTAAGAGATTAGATCCTTAGAGATCTCATCACAAGGAGAATTTTTTTTTCTTTTTACTGTATCTCTCTGAGATAATAGATGTTAACTAAACCTATTATGGCAATCATTTTACAATATATGTCGATTAAACCAACATGCTATACACTTTATACTTATACAGTGATTTATGTCAATTATTTCTCAATAAAACTAGAGAAAAAACAACAACAACAACAGAGATTTGACTCTGAGACCTGTGACCCCAGGGAATTCCTTTAACTCTCTCTGTTTTAGGAACGATGACAACATCTTTATAGGGCGGTCATAAGGAGGAAAAAAGAAAATGTACATATCAGAGGCCGTAGAGCCCAGCATTTAAAAGCATTGACTCTGGAGTAGACAAATTCCTCCTCTTAATAACCATGTAGCCTTGGGAAAATAATTTAAGGTCTCCAGGCCTCCCTTTTCCATGTGTAAAATTAAAATAATAGTACTTATTTCATTTGTTGTAGGCATTAAATGAGACAATATATGTAAATCACTCCAACCAGTCCCTGGTATATAGTGACCACTCAATGTATATTAACTATTATTAGGTGGAGTGTTTAGCTCACCACTTGGAGCAAAACAAAAGCTCGATTAATAGCCATGATAATGCTCATGACGATGTGTAGAATTTTGTATAAATAGTGCCACAACGGAATGACATTAAGGAAAGGCCACTTGACAGAGATACAGAAATGAGAAAAGAGCCACAGACTGGTAATGACACCAAAGTTCCACTGCACCCAGAATAAGAACACAAGCGACCTCCCCAGGTCATGAGCCACAGGCCAGGCTGTGCCCATCACCGTTGGCCATGGCAATTCTCAAACCCAGGCTACAAATCGGGGTTCAGAGAAGCACATCAAAGCCCCACAGGGCAATGATGGAGAAGCATCTCAAACTCTACGGACACCTGCCCCACCAGACATCACCGTGCTTGTCTCCCCTTAGCCTTGCCTACATCTCACCTCACAACACCCCCATTACTGCCGCTGCCATCATTTTGGCTAATTTTGCATTAGCCATGTGGACTGTCGGATGGTTTCTGCCGTATTTTGTTGCCCTTTCAAATATTTCTTAAATAGAAGATTGTACCATCTGGTGGACAATCTGCCTGCATGCTATCTCACCTATCACAGCATGGATCCACTCCTATTAGGGAAGGAGTTGGGGAAAGAGGAGACGCTGTTTGCTCGAACACTGCCTCTGGCCGCCTGCAGCCCGGTTGTCGCTGGGCTGCTCCCTCTCTCCCAGTGGCCTGGTTCCGCCTGCACAGCAGTCAGAGTCTATGTGCTGAGCAAATGTTTCTCCCACTCACTTCATGGCCAGGCGATTACTCATGGGGCTTCAGGGAGCAGATGTCTCCATAGGTAGATCCCTCTGACCTGTGTTGATATTTTACCTACATAAGCATGAAATGGTGATGCAGCTACACTTCATAAGTGGAAGAGAGAGTGGCTAAGGCTCAGTTAAATTCCACACATAAAATCTCTACCAAGTCAAAAAATTGATTCAAGGTGCTCAGAGTATAATGGTACCTAAAGAAGAAAGGCATCCACAGATATATTAAGGAATATATATGTATATGTATGTACATGTCTGTATATGTATCATATACCTCATGAACCTTGCCAAAAGAGTTCATGGTATATTTACCTTGTATTCTGCTCCAGGGAACATCAGTTATGCCTGGGGAGAGATGGAAAATTGGTGTTTCTGGTTTAAAAGACGACACTCTCAACGACAGCATTAAGACTTGAGAACATTTTCTAATAAACCTCATTTGATGGGAACAAAAGCAATTCTGCTGATTTGTTTTCCATTTGGGGATGAGTAATGTGGTCCCAACGAGGCCCATGGCAGAATCCCAAATGATTTTCAAGTATGGCAATTGACATGTGGTTAAGAATGGGAGGTCTTGAACAAAGCTGCCTGAAGTTGGACCCAGACTCTACCTTCTATTAAATGTGTGACCTTAGGCAAATTACATAACCTCAGTTTCCTCATCTATAAAATGGGTATAATAATAGTACCTACCTCATAGGGTTGTTTGATTCAAAAACACTTACAGCACTTCCTATCTGCCAGACACTCTCCTAAATACTTCATAAATCAGTCAAAGAATAGCTCCCCATTTTCCTAAGTGGACTCATGGCATAACACCAGTATCCATCTGACCTTGTGTTAACATCTGCATCCCATTCCCCATGTGGCCAGACAGTCGACATCACACAATTCCAAACTGAAGAGTGGACTCCCTTTCCTCCCACACCAGATAGATAAGGGCTGTACTTAGGCCACTCTGTGCCTCCCACTGCTACTCCTCTGTTACTTGAAACAAGGCGGGATATGAGCAATTTGCCAGCTCAGCAGATAAAAACTCTGCATCATTCCAATTAAAAATGGCATCTGCGTAGTTATCTAATGCAATTTCTCCTAATATCCCACTAAAATACACATAAACATATAAAAAAGGAAAACTCACCACAAAACCAAAAACTAAGTTCAGCAGATAACCTGTGGTCAGAATTCTAATTCCACTAAGTATGGATTTCTCCTAAGTACAAGGCTGATGGAACTGTATGTAAAAAAAAATTAGTGGCCTACTGTACTTTGTCTCATGAACTAGAGCAGCCTCATCCAGCCAAAAGTAGATGAGAAAATTCTTCACTTCTCTCCCAATACCTTCTCCCTCACTTCTCTCCCAATATCTTCTCCCTCACTTCTCTCCTCTCAAAAAACATGGTGGTCCGACCAGCACTCACCAGTCCGAGAGGCTTGTCTGCTCGCCTGCCGGGGCGGGCGGGGCTGGGAGCTGAGGCTCGGGTTTCAGTCGGAGCGCAGGGAGAGGACTGGGGTTGTCGGAGTGAACACAGCCTGAAGGGGTTAGTGCACCACGTCTAGGCGGGAGGGAGTCCGGGGAAAGTCTGGAGCTGCGGAAGAGGCAAGAAACTTTTTCTTCCCTCTTTGTTTCCTGGTGCGCGAAGAGAGGGGATTAAGAGCGCCGCTTAAAGGAGCTCCAGAGACGGGCGCGAGCCGCGGCTATCAGTGCGGACCCCAGAGACGGGCATGAGACACTAAGGCTGCTGCCGCCACCACCAAGAAGCCTGTGTGCAAGCACAGGTCACTATCCACACCTCCCCTCCCGGGAGCCTGTGCAGCCCGCCACTGCCAGGGTCCCGTGACCCAGGGACAACTTCCCTGGGAGAACGCACAGAGCGCCTCGGGCTGGTGCAACGTCATGCCGGCCTCTGCCACCGCAGGCTCGCCCCGCCTCCGTACCCCTCCCTCCCCCCGGCCTGAGTGAACCAGAGTCCCCAAATCAGCTGCTCCTTTAACCCCGTGCTGTCTGAGCGAAGAACAGACGTCCTCAGGCGACCTACTTGCAGAGGTGGGTCCACATCCAAAGCTGAGCCCTGGGAGCTGTGTGAGCAAAGAAGAGAAAGGGAAATCTCTCCCAGCAGCCTCAGGAGCAGCGGATTAAAGCTCCACAATCAACTTGATGTACCCTGCATCTGAGGAATACCTGAATAGACAATGATTCATCCCAAATTGAGGAGGTGGACTTTGAGAGCAAAATATATTATTTTTTCCCCTTTTCCTCTTTTTGTGAGTGTGTATGTATATGCTTCTGTGTGAGATTTTGTCTGTATAGCTTTGCTTTCACCATTTGTCCTAGGGTTCTATCCATCTGTTTTTTTGTTTGGTTGTTTGGTTTTATTAACTTAAAATTTTTTTTTAATAATAATTTTTTATTTTAATAACTTTATTTGATCTTACTTTTATTTTATCCTTTCATTCTTTCTTTCTTTCTATTTTTTCTCCCTTTTATTCTGAGCCATGTGGATGAAATGCTCTTGGTGCTGCAGCCAGGCATCAGGGCTGTGCCTCTGAGGTGGGAGAGCCAAGTTCAGGACACTGGTCCACAAGAGACCTCCCAGCTGCACATAATATCAAACGACGAAAATCACCCAGAGATCTCCATCTCAACACCAAGACCCAGCTTCACTCAACGACCAGCAAGCTACAGTGCTGGACACCCTATGCCAAACAACTAGCAAGACAGGAACACAGCCCCATCCATTAGCAGAGAGGCTGCCTAAAATCATAATAAGGCCACAGACACCCCAAAACACACCACCAGACATGCACCTGCCCACCAGAAAGACAAGATCCAGCCTCATACACCAGAACACAGGCACTATTCCCCTCCACCAGGAAACCTACACAACCCACTGAACCAACCTTAGCCACTGGGGACAGACACCAAAAACAACGGGAACTATGAATCTGCAGTTTGCAGAAAGGAGACCCCAAACACAGTAAGATAAGCAAGATGAGAAGACAGAAAAACACACAGAAGATGAAGGAGCAAGGTAAAAACCCACCAGACCTAAAAAATGAAGAGGAAATAGGCAGTCTACCTGAAAAAGAATTCAGAATAATGATATAAAGATGATCCAAAATCATGGAAATAGAATAGAGAAAATGCAAGAAACATTTAACAAGGACCTAGGAGAACTAAAGAGGAAACAAGCAACGATGAACAACACAATAAATGAAATTAAAAATACTCTAGAAGGGATCAATAGCGGAATAACTGAGGCAGAAGAACGGATAAGTGACCTGGAAGATAAAATAGTGGAATTAACTACTGTAGAGCAGAATAAAGAAAAAAGAATGAAAAGAACTGAGGACAGTCTCAGAGACCTCTGGGACAACATTAAATGCACCAACATTCGAATTATAGGGGTCCCAGAAGAAGAAGAGAAAAAGAAAGGGACTGAGAAAATATTTGAAGAGATTATAGTTGAAAACTTCCCTAATATGGGAAAGGAAATAGTTGATCAAGTCCAGGAGACACAGAGAGCTCCATACAGGATAAATCCAAGGAGAAACATGCCAAGACATATTAATCAAACTATCAAAAATTAAATACAAAGAAAAAATATTAAAAGCAGCAAGGGAAAAACAACAAATAACACACAAGGGAATCCCCATAAGGTTAACAGCTGATCTTTCAGCAGAAACTCTGCAAGCCAGAAGGGAGTGGCAGGACATATTTAAAGTGATGAAGGAGAGAAACCTGCAACCAAGATTACTCTACCCAGCAAGGATCTCATTCAGGTTTGATGGAGAAATTAAAACCTTTACAGACAAGCAAAAGCTGAGAGAGTTCAGCACCACCAAACCAGCTTTACAACAAATGCTAAAGGAACTTCTCTAGGCAAGAAACACAACAGAAGGGAAAGATGTACAATAACAAACCCAAAACAATTAAGAAGATGGGAATAGGAACATACATATCGATAATTACCTTAAATGTAAATGGATTAAATGCTCCCACCAAAAGACAGAGACTGGCTGAATGGATACAAAAACAAGACCCATATATATGCTGTCTACAATAGACCCACTTCAGACCTAGGGACACATACAGACTGAAAGTAAGGGGATGGAAAAAGATATTCCATGCAAATGGAAATCAAAAGAAAGCTGGAGTAGCAATTCTCATATCAGACAAAAGAGTCTTTAAAATAAAGACTATTACAAGAGACAAAGAAGGACACTACATAATGATCAAGGGATCCATCCAAGTAGAAGATATAACAATTGTAAGTATTTATGCACCCAACATAGGAGCACCTCAATACATAAGGCAAACACTAACAGCCATAAAAGGGGAAATAGACAGTGACACAATCATAGTACGGGACTTTAACACCACACTTTCACCAATGGACAGATCATCCAAAATGAAAATAAATAAGGAAACACAAGCTTTAAATGATACATTAAGCAAGATAGACTTAATTGATATTTATAGGACATTCCATCCAAAAGCAACAGAATACACATTTTTCTCAAGTGGTCATGGAACATTCTCCAGGATAGATCATATCTTGGGTCACAACTCAAGCCTTGGTAAATTTAAGAAAATTGACATCGTATCAAGTATCTTTTCCAACCACACTGCTATGTGACTAGATATCAATTACACGAAAAGATCTGTAAAAAAATACAAACACATGTAGGCTAAACAATACACTACTTAATAACCAAGAGATCACTGAAGAAATCAAAGAGGAAATCAAAAAATACCTAGAAACAAATGACAATGGACACACGATGACCTGAAACCTATGGGATGCAGCAAAAGCAGCTCTAAGAGGGAAGTTTATAGCAATACAATCCTACCTTAAGAAACAGGAAACATCTCAAATAAACAACCTAACCTTAAACCTACAGCAATTAAAGAAATAAGAACAAAATAACTCCAAAGTTAGCAGAAGGAAAGAAATCATAAAGATCAGATCAGAAATAAATGAAAAAGAAATGATAGCAAAGATCAATAAAACTAAAACTGGTTCTTTGAGAAGATAAACAAAATTGATAAACCATTAGCCAGACTCATCAAGAAAAAAGGGAGAAGACTCCAATCAATAGAATTAGAAATGAAAAAGGAGAAGTAACAAGTGACACTGCAGAAATACAAAGGATAGTGAGAGATTACTACAAGCAACTCTATGCCAATAAAATGGACAACCTGGAAGAAATGGACAAATTCTTAGAAATGCACCACTGCCGAGACTGAACCAGGAAGAAATAGAAAATATGAACAGACCAATCACAAGCACTGAAATTGAAACTGTGATTAAAAATCTTCCAACAAACAAAAGCCCAGGACCAGATGGCTTCACAGGAGAGTTCTATCAAACATTTAGAGAAGAGCTAACACCTATCCTTCTCAAGCTCTTCCAAAATATAGCAGAGGGAGGAACACTCCCTCACTCATTCTACGAGGCCACCATCACCCTGATACCAAAACCATAAAAGATGTCACAAAGAAAGAAAACTACAGGCCAATATCACTGATGAACATAGATGCAAAAGTCCTCAACAAAATACTAGCAAAAAGAATCCAACAGCACATTACAAGGATCATACACCATGATGAAGAGGGGTTTATTCCAGGAATGCAAGGATTCTTCAATAGAACTAGAACCAAAAATTTCACAATTTGTATGGAAACACAAAAGACCCCAAATAGCCAAAGCAATCTTGAGAATGAAAAATGGAGCTGGAGGAATCAGGCTCCCTGACTTCAGACTATACTAGAAAGCTACAGTAATCAAGACAGTATGGTACTGGCACAAAAACAGAAATATGGATCAATGGAACAGGATAGAAAGCCCAGAGATAAACCCATGCACATATGGTCACCTTATCTTTGATAAAGGAGGCAAGAATATACAGTGGAGAAAAGACAGCCTCTTCAATAAGTGGTGCTGGGAAAACTGGACAGCTACATGTAAAAGTATGAAATTAGAACACTCCCTAACACCATACACAAAAATAAACTCAATATGGATTAAACACCTAAATGTAAGGCCAGACACTATCAAACTCTTAGACGAAAACATAGGCAGAACACTCTATCACATAAATCACAGCAAGATCCTTTTTGACCCACTTCCTAGAGAAATGGAAATAAAAACAAAAATAAACAAATGGGACCTAATGAAACTTCAAAGCTTTTGCACAGCAAAGGAAACCATAAACAAGACCAAAAGACAACCCTCAGAATGGGAGAAAATATTTGCAAATGAAGCAACTGACAAAGGATTAATCTCCAAAATTTACAAGCAACTCATGAAGCTCAATAATAAAAAAACACACAACCCAATCCAAAAATGGGCAGAAGACCTAAATAGACATTTCCCCAAAGAAGGTATACAGATTGCCAACAAACACATGAAAGAATGCTCAACATCATTAATCATTAGAGAAATACAAATCAAAACTACAATGATATATCATCTCATACCAGTCAGAATGGCCATCATCAAAAAATCTACAAACAATAAGTGCTAGAGAGGGTGTGGAGAAAAGGGAACACTCTTGCACTGTTGGTAGGAATGTAAATTGATACAGTCACTATGGAGAACAGTATGGACGTTCTTTAAAAAACTAAAAATAGAACTACCATACGACCCAGCAATCCCACTACTGGGCATATACCCTGAGAAAACCATAATTCAAAAAGAGTCATGTACCAAAATGTTCATTGCAGCTCTATTTACAATAGCCAGGACATGGAAGCAACCTAAGTGTCCATCATCGGATGAATGGATAAAGAAGATGTGGCACATATATACAATGGAATATTACTCAGCCATCAAAAGAAACGAAATTGAGATATTTGTAGTGAGGTGGATGGACCTAGAGTCTGTCATACTGAGTGAAGTAAGTCAGAAAGAGAAAAACAAATACCGTATGCTAACACATATATATGGAATCTAAGAAAAAGAAAAAAAAGTCATGACGAACCTAGGGGTAAGATGGGAATAAAGACACAGACCTACTAGAGAATGGACTTGAGGATATGGGGACGGGGAAGGGTAAGCTGTGACTGAGAGAGTGGTATGGACATATATACACTATGAAACATAAAATAGATAGCTAGTGGGAAGCAGCCGCATAGCACAGGGGGTTCAGCTCGGTGGTTTGTGACCACCTAGAGGGGTGGGATAGGGAGGGTGGGAGGGAGGGAGACACAAGAGGGCAGGGATATGGGAAGTTAGGTATATGTATAACTGATCCACTTTGTTATAAAGCAGAAACTAACACACCATTGTAAAGCAATTATCCTCCAATAAGGATATTAAAAAAATAAGTAAATAAATAAAGAGCAGAAACATAATCTCAGAATAATTGCTACTAGAAGCATAAAAAAAAAAAAAAACCCATGGTGGCCATTTCTCTCATTGCACATGTGATGTTTGTGAGATAAAAATTTAGCGAGCTAACATTTATTGAGTAGTTACTATGTGGCAGGCACTCTGCCAAGCACTTCATCAATGTTAATGAATTTAATACCCACAACAACCCAATGAAGTAGGTATTTCATTATTACTCCCATTATAAAGTAGAGGAAACAGGGCCTCCCTGGTGGCGCAGTGGTTGAGAGTCCGCCTGCCGATGCAGGGGATACGGGTTTGTGCCCCGGTCTGGGAGGATCCCATATGCCGCGGAGCGGCTGGGCCCGTGAGCCATGGCCGCTGAGCCTGTGCGTCCGGAGCCTGTGCTCCGCAACGGGAGAGGCCACAACAGTGAGAGGCCCGCGTACAGCAAAAAAAAAAAAAAAAAAAAAAAAAAAAAAGTAGAGGAAACAGAGGCACAGAAAAATCAAGTCTTATGGCTAATAAATGGCAGTCTAGCTCTAAAATTGGATTTGTAATTGCTATATATGATGCAGTCACTCTTATCATTCTTCATACTTCTACATCCATATAGAGACCAATATTTTAAAAATATATACAAGAAAGTCCATGGAACTCATGATGCAAATGGCACCGTGAAAAGCACAGCCCCTACAAGTAAAGGAATACAGACAATGCGGGGGAACACAAGAGCTTTGATTTCAGCATGCACTTGCAAGTCTAGGTTTTCTTCTACTTTATGAGTTCTGAGTACAAGAAAGTAAGGGAAGTTCTCTCTGGCCCAGCAAAGCCCCACTAGATGAAGACCAGCTCAACAGTGGAGCCAAGGCTGAGAACTGTGAACAGCCACCTGCCCTCCTACTTAGATTTCAACCAACAGTGGACGACAAATAGACTCAGAGGAAAATCCACACACTTTATTTGTTTGGCAAATGGGCAGTCTGGGCTGATTTGGCCTTCTTGGAGTCTAAGTAAAAAGAAAAATTATATATCCAGACAATTGAAAGTACCAAAGATTAAAAGAAATGGACAGTATCCTAGAGACTAAGAGAAAAAGAAAATGTGAAAATAATTTACTGTAAGAACAATAAGAAATTTTTAGAAAACTCTTCAATATTTTCAGTAGAATTTGAAAAGTCATGGTGTTTGTGATACAGCAGCAGAAATATGGAATAGATTGACATGAAAATTGAACTGAACACTATAAAAAAAGAAATGTAAGAAAACTAAGTTTTCAATGGCAAAATAAAATCTAATTTAGAAACAGTGAATAGCAGATCTGACACTAAAAAATAAAGTTGGTAATGTGGAGGACAAACCAGAAAATTAGTTCTTAATGCAAAGAAAAAAGACAAAGATAAAAATAATGAGAGTTAATATAATGCACAGGGCAGAACACAACTAGAATTTAGGAATACATCTACTTCAGAAGAACAAGAGAAAACAACCAGGCCCAAAGAAATAAGCAAAGATAAAATTAAGGAAAAGTTTTCAGGACTAAGTTTTCATGCTAAAAGGGCTAATCCAGGCAAAAATTAAAGAGTGACAGAGCATCAGAGAAAGAAAAAAGATGAGCGAGATGGATAATAAGAGACAGAGAGAGACTAAGAGAAAATGAGATCCAGAGAAAAAGTAGAATTACAATCAATCAATTAATCCTTCAAGCATCAAGCATCCCTGCAGAAGAAAGAGGTTACTCTCTGTGCATATACACTCTCATCCTTATCTCTTCAGTGTAGACAGACTGACTTCCAACTTCCAACTCCTGGGATTCTTTTCATCAGGGCTTTCTCTGACGCCATCCCCACCCGGCCCCGCAGATGTCTGCAAATGCTGGGGGATCACTAAACCCCAGGAGCTGTGTTCAACCAGTGAGAGGCATGATTTGGTGACTAAACACCGTGGCTTCCTTCTCTGAGATGGAACTTTGGGAAATGTGTTTTTCACCGACTTCCAGAATTAATCAGGCATGATTAAGATGTATACAATGGTATCTGGCTTGATAACAGGCTCTTTATAATGCACCCTTTATTGTCTGCCTTCTTTCCCTGTCTTATCTCCCTACTCTCTGCCTACCTTCTCTTCCCAAAGAAACTACTGGTACTTGAATCATTGCCTTAGGGTTTAATCCTGGGAAAACTCAAAATAAGACATCCTCAGTGGAGAACTAAAATTAGGCCAGATTGCTCTCAAAGGCTGAATGTCAGAAAACCATGCTGCAGGGGTTATCCAGGTCTGAAAAGAATGATCTCGGGCTCATGAATTTAATGTTTGGCCAAGTTGCTGTTCATATGGGACAATTATAGACTTTCTCAACTAGGCAAGAGCTCAGAAGATTCTCTTCTTTAAAGCATCACTTGAAGACTACCTCCAGCCTTTAAAGAGATGAATCAAAGCAACTCAAGAATAAAGAGTTTGTGATATTCAGTGATTCCTAATCCTAACCAAACATCTTTCTCACAGATCACATTTTTGTCTCTACTCTCTTATCTGGGAGGTTTTTTTTTATTATTGTTATTAGTTTTCTCATGTTTCATATTTTTGAATTTCTTATTCAAAGAATGATTTCCATAATAGAATTCCAAATTTGAGCATTTTTGATAGTAATAAAAATAGCTAACATATATCAAATGCTCACTAGGAATCATGCATTATGCCATATCTCATTTAATTCTCATAATAATCTAATGAGGTTGTACTATTATTATCCTGAAAGAGAGTACTGAGTCACAGAGAGGTTAACTTCCCAAAGATGACGTAGCTTGTAAGTGGCTGATTGAATTCAGAAACTGCAGCCTGAAACCAGAGTGCTTTCTCTTAATCACTTTCCTTGCCCTTTATAATCCTTTAACGGAATCCCCAAATATAAGCCTCAATTTACTCTCTCTTATCCTATCATGGACAATTAAGAATGAGGACTGTAGTGGGGAATCAGAAAATGTTGCCAGATGTTTTCCCCCTCATCTTATCTTTCATTTAAATAGTTCCAATACAATATAGGGGATATTTGTGTTGACTACAAAGATGATGCTATGTTAGGTTATAAACGATTTTCAAGAGCAACATCAAAACAGCCACCACTCTGATGAGTGGCTCTCATTCTGGAACAGCGCTGTCAGGTAGAACCTTCTGTGATGATAAAGATGTCCAACATAGCATCTAATAGCTACATGTGGCTATTGAGTGCTTGAAATGTGGCTAGTGAGACTGCAGAAATGAATTTTTAATTTTACATAATTTTAACTGAAGATGAGAATTTAAATTTAAGTAGCCACGTGTGCTAATGACTGCTGCATTGCATCATGTAGCCCTAGGGTCCTTAGACCCAGGAAGACTTCCAGGCTCCTGTCTCCACCATCCTTAATTTGCATAAGCAGCAACTAGAGAAATTCTGCCATTAACAAAAATTGGGGCAGGAAAGTGGTTCCATCAATCCCCAAACAGAAGATGGACCACCCCCCTCCAGAGTGTCTTTAGCTCTTAATGGGGGACACATGAGCACTCCTGTCTCACCAGTTTTGGTGACTTAATTCCCAAGATGCTGCTGATGCTGCTTGTTATCTCCCTGGAAACCATATTCTTTACTCTAGAGTTTGCCAGGGTGCTTCAGAGATTCTGCAAACATTTAATTTGAGTTGCATTTTTAAAATATGTTTAACCACTCAAACAGTAATTTATTTATTTTTAACATCTTTATTGGAGTATAATTGCTTTACAATGGTGTGTTAGTTTCTGCTGTATAACAAAGTGAATCAGCTATATGTATACATATAATTTAAAACACTCAAGTGATATGAACACATTTGAGACCACAGACTAACCTGGTACTATAAGGTTACTTGTTTTATGCCAATTTGAGAATCCTGTTTCTGGGGCCATCTCCTAGGAAGTAAAGAATGTTCTGAGGTTACAAAGTGAATTTAATAAAAAAAGAAAAATCTTACCATATCCCTCTACTTAAACGTCTGAATCAAAATTGTCTCCATACTCTATAATGCAAAAAAAAAAATCATAAATAAAGAGGGTAGAATTGGGAAATGAGGCTGTTATAACATGGCAAGAGTCATCCCTAATTCCCAGTTTCAACCTTTTGTGTTCAACCAGTCTCTGAATTCTCTTTGAGTGCCTTTAAAATAAATCAAGCTTAAAATTATAGTTGCATAAATTTGTAAATTATAGATTCAAGGTACTCAATTCCTTTTGCTGCTTAATTTTTTTTAAAGTTTGACAATCACTGAGTATAAAATGGTGGAGTGTCCAGCAAGGTGTAAGGGGACATCCTCACGCTAATATGGAAGTATTCATTCCACCCACCCATCTTGAGTTGGGTCTGTGCTATGTGGAGTGGGTTAGAGAGAGAAGTGACGAAATATTAGATTTCAACATCACCAGGAGAGGCCAAGTGACGCCAATTAGCATCACCTTGTCAGTGTGCTTCAAACCAAGCACAGAGGACCCTATTTGACCTCACAGAGTCTTCCTGTGTGTGGTCATTCAGCATCTGAGGAAGGAACTTTGATCCCAGATGTCTGTGAGCAGTCACTAAGGCTTTAACCATGCCCTCTTTTCTCTCATTCAGCTTATTCTTCTTTCTGTACCTTTAGAACAAATTTTCCTCTGGGGACTGTACACAATTTCGGTGGCTGCCTGCCTTTTAAAATTGATGGATGACTGTGACAACTGCTGTTGCATCTTTAAATGTACACAAAAAGTGAGACCAACGACATGAAGGCTGCAGTTGGGTTTCAATATTTTAAGGAACACACATTCCAACTGGGACTTCATTTGCTGAATGTCTGTGAAAATCAAGAATGGAGGGGAAAATGCTTCTGCTAAAGAACTTGAGAGGAAGCATCCAGAATGATGCAAAAGGGACCCCCAAGAGGGAAATGTACTACACTACGGTTCATCAGGGTGAGGGAACTCTCCTACAGGCTGATTTCTTCTGCTTATTCGATCATCGTCCACACTTGCTTATTGTAAGATAATTTCTCTAAGTACCTTTTCTCCCGCAACACCCTGGAAAAAAAAAAAAAGAAAAAGGGGAAAAAAAGGCTGTTTTATTTTACAGCTAATTTGCTTGTAAGCACATAACCCAGCTGCTCACAATGAAGTAAAAGAGGAAATGAGAACAGAGGGAACCTTCTAATGAAGGTGGATGAGGGAGCGGTAGGAGGTGGAAGGATGCGAGAGATGCTATTTGTATGATTAAAGACAAGCAAAAACCAGTGGCAAACAGATATGTTCATCTTGAGCCTAGGAAAAGAGAAATAAGAGAGAAAAACTTATGGAAGAGCAAATATTTGTTCAAGCGGGTATTTTAACTGGCCCAAAGAAATCTCTCCCACCTTCCCATTATACAAAGTTATATTTTGGATTTTGCTCTTGAACGTGTGTTATCATTGACCCATTATTTGTAGACAAGGGATAATTCTAAAAACAGATGTTGAAATATTTGCAGTTCTGTAAAAAACTGTTCAGAGAGGTGAGTTTAGTTGGTTAAATGGGAAAAGGTTTAGGTGAAATGATTTGGGGGCCATTGAGAAAATGACACCCTAAACTTCTGAGACTGCATGCCTCATTCTTCCTAAATATTTCCTTGTAAAAACAGGAAAGATCACGTTCTTTATTGCATGCTCTTCTTTCTGCCAATTCAGCACACACACGCGTGCACACACACACACACACCCTTAACAAGACCTGCTCTAATTCTTTCCCCTGGGGACCACATCAGAATGGGGTACATTTTATACTTTTGTGCTTTTTCAAACTGCAGAATGCGATATTCATAAGAAAATGAAGAATTTCCTGAAGTTGCAGCTCATAACATAACCCGTGATGGGGGGCGGTGGGGGGGGGGACGGGCAGGGAGGACAGCTTATGAGCTAGAAGAGAAAATAAATAGGTTTTAATATTCAGCTTAAATAAATGTACTGAATTGGTCTCTATAATAGGGCCAAAATAATTAATTTGAGCCTGGCCTTCTCATTTGTCAGTGAGTGCAGGTTGCTGTGCTCTAAAGCTTCTGTGAAACAATAAAAGAATCAGCCCATCATCCCTTTTAAGCTCAGGGCTCCTCTGTGTGTTCCCTGGTGGAAGCGGAAGGCTAATTTCCTCTGGCCCGGCTGGGGGCTCTGTTGGGGCCAGCCTCGGAATCCTCACTGTGAGAATTGTTTCTGCATCAAGGGAGCTCCTTATCCCACCTCACACCCTGTAGCATTTTTTTGCCTGCTGATCTTCAGAGGAAACCAACATTTTTAGTTGCTATTTGATAACAATGATTGGGTATTCCAAGTTCCTCAGTTTAATCCCACTTAGTAAATTGGAATAATTCCTTGATTCTCATGGTGACAAGGATTAAGGACCACCATAGTGGACAGAGAACTCTCCTTGGCACAGTGAGATAAGAAGTCCTAAAAATTCTGAAAATAAAAAAATAAATAATAAAATGTACTGCAAAAAACTAGTGAAGCTTTGGGCATCTTAAACATCCAAATCTGCTCATTTACAAATTGGCAAACAAAGGCATACCTAGATCCAGGTTCAGAAATGATGAAACAATGACAATAATTTTTAAAATGCCAGAAAGGTACTTCTCTTAAATTTGGAAAACTTTATGCTTTAAGAATAGAAAAAATTTTTTGGAAAGTCATTGATAAGGAAGAGAGAAAGAGTGAAACTTGTTTTGGAACATAACAAAATGTTGATAGGTAGGGTCAAGAAGAAAATTAATTATTCTGTTTTTTTAAAGTTTGCTGTCTACTTTTTCTCAGCACTTGGGCACCTGAAACTTTCTCAGTGTGATAGCCTAAATGGTTATGGACCCATTCTGTATAACCTGTGTATAAGAACTGGGAGAGTGCTAAAATATAGGAAGGAATGGGACAGTAGAGTACTATACAACCATGAAAAAGAAGGGGGGAATATCTCTACATAATACTCAGGAGTAATCTCCAGGATATATTTTGTTGAGAAAAAAAGTAAGATGGAGAAATTGAGTATAATTTGCTGCTGTGCTTTTAAGAAACAGGAGGAAGAAATGTATCTATAATAAATTAAGCATATTTATGAGTGTTCACATATGTGTAAACAAGTAATTCTCAATCAGATGGGATTTTGCTCCACAAGGTGTATTTAACAATATCTACAGATTTTTTAATTGTCACAACCAAGGGGATGCTACTGGCATAGGGGTTAGAGTCCAGGGATGCTGCTAAACATCCTCTTAATACATAGGATGGCCACCACAACAAAAGATTATCCAGCCCAAAATATCAATCACATCTAGGTTCAGAAACCCTGATGTAAATATACATATATGCATTTGTGTGTATGAATCTTCTATTTGAAAAATGGAAAGACAAACCATGAAAATACAGAAAATGGGTTTCCTTTAGTAGACAGAGGGAATAGTGTGGAGGGAAAAGAAACAGAATCAGGACATATGATTATACCTTCTTTTGAAGATTTAATTTAAACCATGTAAATATTGTACATAATTACCAAGGAGATTAATATACAGGAAGAAAACCCTAAAAATTATAATTAAAATTAAACACAGGAATATGTGTTTTGATCAGGCAGCATAACCACACAGAGAGCTAGCAGTCAGTGATTTTAAAACACAGACACTGACTCTACAGCCTAACGGGAAACACCCTAAGGACAAAAGGGCTGCAAAAATAACCTTAGACTCTTTACAGTTATATTTTTGATGGTCGTCTTCGTATTTTACTCTAAAACTATTTTGTGTATGTTATAGGACAAAACAAATGAGTAATTATCACTAGTTGTCATTGAGAATCAGGATTGGGGCATGAGAGAAAGAGATACAGATATAATACAGTAGAAAGTAAATAAAAATGCCTTTGGTCCTGAATTTGAATCAGAAAAATCAGTATAGAATCATGATACACCAAAAAATTTACCTTCTAGTTCTGTTTATTGAAAAAGCCTAGGGCCTCCCTGGTGGCGCAGTGGTTGAGAGTCCGCCTGCCGATGCAGGGGATACGGGTTCGTGCCCTGGTCTGGGAGGATCCCATATGCCGCGGAGCGGCTGGGCCCGTGAGCCATGGCCGCTGGGCCTGCGCATCCGGAGCCTGTGCTCCGCAACGGGAGAGGCCACAACAGTGAGAGGCCCGCATACCGCAAAAAAAAAAAAAAGAAAAAAAAAAAAGAAAAAGCCTAGAAACAATAACCAACATGGCAACAAGGAGCACGCTTAGCACCCAGATTATGGTCACCAAGTACAATTTTCTGGGAGAGGTAGTTGAGTTCAGGTCTGAAGGGAAAAAAGTGTACAAAAGAAGGCTGGAACAGTCTGTCATAACAGAAAGCAAGGGAGCTATGAAATCTACTAGTATTGGGTTAAAATATCTCAAATGCCAATTTGAAGAGACTCCCACTAGCCAAACACAGCACAACTAGAAAATAAATAATAATTACAATGAATTGAAATATATCAAAAATGTTTAAACCCATGAATTCATTTTTTTAAATTAGTAACTTTGTAGAATACTAAAGAGCCAAATAATTATTCTGAGACTAAAAAATAGAAAAAAATCAAGCATTTATACTGATTCTCCTATATAAACTCTATATCTGAATAACCAAATAGTTAATGATTGCAGACTCATTTTGTAGATATACTTTAGATAATTAATTAACAAAACAAGATAAAGTTAGGATATCGCTATCCCTAGTGAATTAATAGATCTAAACAATGGTTATTAATGGCTATTCACATAACAAAATGTTAGACATTCTATGACTACCGATGGAAGAAATTCCACTGCTTATGAAGTATTCTTTCCAAATAATCAAACCTGAATCCAATGAAGCCTCTAGATTCAGAGGCTAGTTCCAGAAAATGCAGAATACAATGCAAAGGCACCATAAGAATATGATCAGCAAAATCCAGATTGTGGAAAATCCTTCAACAAATAAATTGCAAGGGGAAAAAATGATATGGAGGAAGAACATAATGTATTATCAAAAGTTAAAAGACATCAACTAATCAATTAATTAGTTGGACCCTGATACTAACCAAAAAAATGTAAAAAATATAAAAGACTATAGACAATTGGAGAAATTCGATCTCTGACATATATGTGATGATAATAAAGAGATTTTTAATATTTTAGATTAATAATGGTTTTATTTTTTTTTGTTTGTTCTAAGGAAGAACCTTTGTATTCTATTACAAGTAAATCACTGAAGGGAGGTTGCCTATACTCTTTTTTTTTTTAATTTTAGAATTTTATTTTTTTTATACAGCAGGTCCTTATTAGTTATCAATTTTATACACATCAGTGTATACATGCCAATCCCAATCGCCCAATTCAGCACACCACCACCCACCCCCCGCCACTTCCCCCCTTGGTGTCCATACGTTTGTTCTCTACATCTGTGTCTCTATTTCTTTTTTTTGTTGTTGCGGAGCACAGGCTCCGGATGCGCAGGCCCAGCGGCCATGGCTCACGGGCCCAGCCGCTCCGCGGCATATGGGATCCTCCCAGACCAGGGCACGAACCCGTATCCCCTGCATCGGCAGGCGGACTCTCAACCACTGCGCCACCAGGGAGGCCCTGTGTCTCTATTTCTGCCCTGCAAACCTGTTATTGTAGAGTCACATACTAAAATGTTTATAGATGGGGCTTCCCTGGTGGCGCAGTGGTTGAGAGTCCGCCTGCCGATGCAGGGGACACGGGTTCGTGCCCCGGTCTTGGAAGATCCCACATGCCGCGGAGCAGCTGGGCCCATGAGCCATGGCCACTGAGCCTGCGCGTCCGGAGCCTGTGCTCCACAATGGGAGAGGCCACAACAGTGAGAGGCCCGCGTACCGCAAAAATAAAATAAAATAAAATAAAATGTTTATAGATGGAAGGATATGATGTTAGGGATCTGCTCAAAAATAATCCCTTCAGGGAGAGGGTGAGTATAGTTGAGTCGAGATTGACAGAGTTGATAATCACTGAACATGAGTGACGGGCATATGAGAGTTCATTATACTCGTCTATTTTCATACAAAATTTCAAATTTTCTGTAATGAAATGTTTTCTAAAACAAAAATGAATAAAAATAAAAGAAGGAATGATGTCCCTTAATTTCCTGCCATAGTAGAAGCCTTTACAGCAATCATTCTGGTGAAGATGTAATTGCAGGAAGCATAATTTGAGAAGCGTTCTGTAAGAGTCTTAGGGGTGTTATCTAAAAAGCTAGATCCCTCCCTATTCTACACATCACATCCTTATTCATCGTAGTCCTGTAAAGGAATTTTTCTTCCTTCCCCCAACAGGTAAATGCCCATTAGCCCTGGATTGCATCATTCTGAAGGATGCTACAAAGAAGGTGATAGTAACTACCACTGACTAACTGCCTTCTCTGTCCAGATAAAACATAGGTGCTGTAATCTTCACAACAAGAAGACATTAGTATCCCCACTTCACAGAAGAGGAAAGAGAGGCTTAGACTGATGACGTTGCTTGCTTGTGGCCACGAAGCTAACAAGCATTTCCCTTAGGATTTCCATGCAGAAATTTCAGACTCTCCTGCACCTAACAAATCCACACCTGATCGTGCTGCTTGGGCTACATTTCCTCCACTCTCAAGCCCACCAAAACTATTTTATAACTTTAGTGTACACTAGAATCACCTAGGAAATTTGTTGAAAAGGCAGATTGCTAGGCACACCCCAAGAGATTCTGATGGCATACATCTAGGACAAGGGCCCAGGAATATACACTAAGAAAAAATTCTAATATAGATGTGTTTGAGAAACACTTCCCAAATCCATCACAATATTAAACTTCAAATGTGTTATAACATGATTCTCAATGCTTTGCTTCCTGGCAATACGTCCCCTTAAATGAATAAGCAGTTATTTAACTATTTCAGGAAGTCTCTTTGCTCCTGTTTTCCCTTCATTCAGAATAATATAATAAAAATAGTCAAAATTGTAATAATAAGTGCATTCAAACCAATGTTCTGAGGAGTAAAAAGGCCATGCCAATAGTTACATGCCCTCAATGAGTTGAATTTAAAATTACAGATGGTCCAGCCTAATCCTTTCAGGTCAGCTCAGTTTGTATCATAAATGAACTCTACCCAAGTGCCAAGGGCTGTGATACAGCAGGCGCTACAAGGATGAAGGGGACACAGGCTTTCCTCTGAAAACTTTTAGAAGCAGAGCTGAAAGCCAATTGATATGTAAACAAATAAAACAATATAGCAGAGAATATCCAAAAACAGTAGAATGCTGTGGGGGCAGAGAGGCTCATTTGCCCTGGGTAATAACAAGGAAAGCTTCTTAATGATCCCAAATGACCTAAGTAGAGCTTTGAAGTCAGCTACGAAGAGGAGAGAGGAATTTCTGTATGGAACACATAAGGAAGCAAAGCCCTGGAGAACCCGTGGTCAACCAGCTTTCCTGTTTGGGACAGCTTTCAGGGAGAGTTAACTCATTTTTTTAGAGCTGTACAACACCCCAGGCCTAGAGGAATTAAATAGTTTCCTTGTGATCCTTCAAGACTTCTGCAGCCTCACCAGGGATGCCAGCTTAGTGTTCACAACTCTCCTCACCAGCCAAGTCATTTTTGCTCAGGATTTATCAGCTACAAAAATGGGTTTAACCTTTTGAGCTTCATTGGGCACCTCGTGTTTCTCCATCCTCAAATGTTGTCTCCCACCCCATCTGGCTGTGACAAGACTCCTTCAAGGACCAGACATCTCTAAAATTAGGCGTCGAGGGAGATTTACACTGATTCTCTTGATTCAGTCCAGATTTGTCAACTTCCCTGGAAGCGAGAAGACAGTTCTGTAAATTACTGCAGCCTTTAACTGACCATCTATTTTTAAAGTGCGGTCTATATCAAATGCAAGTAAATCTGAATTGTTGCCTCAATAATTCTGCCTCCTTTCTTTTCCTGTTCACTTATATCGCCAAGTGTACTCAGCTTGCAGTACATTTAAAAGCTCAGTGCATCTTTTTTTTTTTTTTTCAGCCTCTGGAGGATTGCGAAGAGTGGTGGCACTTTTCATTTCAGGATGTGTGGAAACAAAACCTCAGCACATCAGTTTTTAATATGCACCCTGGTTAAGCGTGCCACACTGATCCTGTCTCTAGAAAACTGCGCTCCTTGATGGAGGCACCCAAGGAATTGAGCACAGGTGAAGTTCTAGGACCCAAGAGCTAAAACAGATCTTAACATCCCCATCAGTTTCAGTGATTCTGACTCAAACACGCCCTAGTGAGTCCTCTGATACCCAACTATGTTATGGTAACTGGACCCCATGCCTCCCTAAACTAAACCAACCTCCATTTCCCACCTTACTGGTGTTCTCTGCATAAGTGGAAGTAGAGCCATGCTGAAGGAAGGGTCCCAAAAGCCCTGTCCCCCTCCTCCCTGGCCATCATCCCAAATGTCCCAGAATAATCAAGGTTGTGTCCCAAGGAGAGAGGATACATAACGAGGGGTCTGAGTCCATTTTTCGTTTGAGTGCTGGAGGCCCTCAAGCCTCACTCCTGCCTCTTCCAGGGGTGCCCACATCTGGACAAGCTGATCAGAAAGTCTGAGCACTGGCAGGAGATACAAACCCTCCAGCCTCCGTGCCTGGGAGCTCTCACCCCAGCCCCACCCCTTCCCAGTGGGAAGTCATTTGGGGTCTGCTGGAGTGCCCTACCCTGCTCTCCCCCAGAGACTTATTGTGGGAGTCCTAAACCTTTTCATACCCTCTTGGTGTGCATGGCACACACTTGCACATAGGGCAGATCAAGTTCTCCCCAACATCACCTGCTGGGAGAGAGCCCATGTCACCTCCCCTCTACCAAAGCTCAGAGCGCCTTAGCCTTTACATCTCCTCTCAGGTGGAGGGCATTTGCTCACATCCATTAATGTATTTATCACCTGCAGCAGAAGTGTACATTCCTGTAGGCTTCCCAGCTCATCTCATCCTCTCAATAACTAGTCACAGGTTGTCCTTCTCTTATGCCTGAAGAATGGGATGGAGGTGCCTCCTGCATGGGAAGGGACAATTAAGGCAAAACACATGCTAACAAATAGAACCACTGAGTCACTCACAGTAGAGAAAAGTGCTAGATCAGGATTCCTGCCTTACATTCTATCACAATGTTCTAAAGTTTCTCGAAGCATTTCTGTATTTATTGTCTCAAAATCTACGTTGAATAGGTAGGACTGGCATAGCAGAGTTGGTTGTCTACCCATCATCCTTATTCCTTGTTAACTGACCATGGTTTTGTTCAGATACCCACTCTTAGGAAAAATGATCCTATTACCATCTCAGGTGTAAATCGAAGCCAGAGGTTGGCAAAAGATAGCCCAGGACCAAGTTGGCCCTGCCACTGTTTCTACATGGCCTGGAGCTAAGAATGTGTGATGATTCATTTTATGTGTCAACTTGGCTGGGCCATGGTGCCCAGATATGTGGTCAAACATTGTTCTGGATGTTTCTCTGAGGGTGTTTGTAGATGAGATTTATATGTAAATTAGTGAACTTTGAGTAAAGTAGATTGCCCTCCACAATGTGGGTAAACTTCATCCAATCAGTTGAAGTCCTGACTTTCCTCAGACTATACAAAGGGCATTTCACTTTGTCCAATGTCATATGAGCAACAGGGACAGTTACTGGATCCCTGAAGCCAAAGCTGTCACTGTTTGACCTCATTCCTCAGATGATTACTGCTGCCCTCTTACAGGTGTGTCTGTATAGACCTCTCCCTGCTGTTTTGGTGAGTCATTGTAACTACTCTCAGCCCTCAGTTTTCCATGTAGAGATCTCTGAGATTCCACACAGATTGATTCTCAGACATTTTTCAATACCAGGAACTAATGGGGAACCAGCTAATACAGTCATGATTTTGTTTTATTTCCAACATCTCAGAATCCTGTAATTGTGATGTTTGAGCTGTGTTAGAATTAAGTCCTTTCTTTAAAATCATGGACACAGATGTAAAGAATCATAAAGTCTGGGATGGGAAGGGGCTTTGGTGGTCTTCTGACCTCAACCCCCTACTCTACATTAATCCTGTCCAATTATTCCATCTCTGCTTCAGCACATTCAGAGTTCATTGTTAGAAAGTTCTGCCTAATGTTGGGGAAAAAATCTTTCTTCCTGCCCCTTTTACCCCAGGTTGTAGTTCTGCCAGTGGGTGCCTCCCTAGAGAAGTACATTTCCTCTTTCACAAGACAATCCCTCAGATATTTCAAGACTGTGACCTTGTAACCCAGAATTTTCTCTTCCCCATGCTAAACATCCCCAGTTCCCTCAGCCTTAAGTCAAGGAGCATCGGCCCAAATCTGCTCACAGGTCTGGCCACTTTTCTCCAAAAGTGGGCCCCAGGAAATAAGAGCAACTTCACTGAACACTAATATTGCCCAGACTTCTCCCCAAACTCATGTGTTCTGTAAATTTCCACTGAATAGCATCGCTTTTTTATGGGCTTATTTCCTACAACTTTTGGAAAGATACAAATTTAATTGTGCCCTTATGATTATATTTTTTTGGATATATACTTTCTAGAAAATCATTGCATCCCTGTGACCATCAGAGTGGGTTCATTCTGCCATGATCTTGGAGCCCAGTTTTCTCTCTAACATCATTAACAAAGGGCTGTTTGGATATGGGCCGATTTCACCTACAATTGACACTCAGTGTCTGATTTCAGATGCATGCTAAGCACTGCCACATCTGTCTGAAAATAAGTAAATACTCCATTAATATGTGTGAACATCTTAGAAGTGAGTCTAAAATGTGCATGTGGCAAAGGGAGGTGCTTGGAAGGCTCCGAGGAGACGCTGATTTGAATCAGCGCTGAGAATGAATGTTAATACTGATCAAGTCCTAAGAGAGTCCCTGGAACCAGAGAGTCATTGAAGGTACAGCCCTTTAGCGATGATCATGGGCCAATAATCAATCAATCAATAATCATTTTTGAGGGCCTACTATGCACTGTGCAAAACAGTAACTTGGAGTGAGTCAAAATATAATCAGATCTGATATGAGCTTAACCGGGAGTTTACCATCTAGCTGTGGAGCTAAGATGTGCCATTGGCATCATGCGACTGCACCTACTGAGTGCTAACACATGGAGAAGATAATTAGCCACAAAAGTTTTGCCCAAGGGGAAGAAACCTAACACATGAGTCCTTCCTCTGGGCTCCCATGCTGCAGACATCACTTCCTTGGCACTGTCCAGCAGCTCTCCCGTGGGTATCACTGGTCCATTCGGAGACAAGGAAGTGAGTAAATGCAAGATGGCACTACATCCTCTATATCAGGTCTTCTTAGAATGGGCAAGGAAAAGGCCCCCAAACAAGGCTGCAGGATTAAAAACTACTACCCTGTGAGTAGCTACCAGAGCTAAAACAATGACACTGAACAGCAAACATCTGAGCAGAGAAGGCGAAGAAGGAACAGTGGGGAGCGGAAGGGGGAGGGTGGGGAGATGGCACCGGCTGGATGGCCCCGAGCCTGTTTTAGGAGGGGACAGTGTCACCTGGCTGAATGGGGAGGTCAGACAGGCCAGGTGGGGACTCTGCTCTCCCACTCCAAAAGTCACGACTGCCACTGGCTCTTGGCCTTCTGAGTTCCTGGAAGCAGAGCGAGAAGTGACCGGAAACTTCCTCTGGCCCAGCCCTTCATTTCGAGCTGAGAATCACGCACCCTGACCCTAGAAAGAATGTGCCAATATCACCTTGATGGTCCTCCTCCGGCTGGGATTAAGCACAGGCTTCCAATGCTTAGTCCCTTTTCTTCCCACTGAATCACACCTCCGCCAAACCAGGTTTCTCAGCATCCCCAACTTCTCAGGTCATTCTCTTCATTTTTCACATGAGGGAGGTGCTTGCGGCCCCCTATCTGAATGCTGAAACCAAGAGCACTTCATACAAAAGCCTGTTAGATTGTCATGACACAAAACAGGGTAAGGGAAATAAACCCTGCACATAAGTAGCTATAAATAAAAGCCCCAAACTAGTGAAAGTTTCTAGATCTCCTTTTTATTTAAATGTTCCTCATTTATATGCAACCAATTCACAAAAGCCCACACACCAATCTGTAACGCACCTGGTATTGTGAGAAATTGCCAGTTTGGTGGTGTCGTGCTTTTTTCTCCCACAATAAAAGCTGCACAATGTCACGTCTTCAGCGTACATCAGTCCCCTTTCCTCTTTCTTTAATGAATCCCCAAAGAGGTAGGCTAATAAAATACACCCAACACAATGGGTTCTGTTTATTTCCTCTCATTCTAGGAACACCCATCCAGGAACATTTTAGAGAGCAGGTATGTGTAATAGCTCTCTTTGGCGCGACGTTGTATCATACCAAAATCTGGTGTAGTTGGCTGGGGCTGCCGTAACAAAATACCACAGCCCAGGTGGCTTAAACAACAGACATTTATTGTCTCACATTTCTGGAGGCTTGAAGTTCAAGGGCAAGGTGTCAGCATGATTGCTTTCTTCTGAGGCCTCTTTCCTTGGCTTGCAGACAGCTGTCTTCTCCCTGTGTCTTCATACGTTGTCTTCCCTTTGTCTTCCCTCTCTGTGTATTTTATGTCCAAATTTCCCATCTTATAAGGACATCAGTCATATTGGATTAGGACCCTCTCTAATGATCTCATTTTAACTTAATTACCTCTTTAAAGACCCTGTCTCCAAGTACGGTCACATTCTGAGGTGCTGGGGCTTGGGACTTATGAACTCTGGGGGGACACAACTGAGCTCATAACACTCTGTTCCTCCCCCAAACCCCTGCAGTTTCATGTCTTCTTGCAGGCAAAATATACTCACTCCATCCCAACAGCCCCCAAATTCTTAACCTTTCTACCATCAACTCTAAGAGGTCTACCTCAAACAGCTTTAAGGGATGGAATTTGAAGAGGTAGAGAGGGATCAAAATAACGTGTCATTCTCACCAAAAACTGGAGTCTAGTCCTGGTGTCTAGCACTACAGAGAGAGGCTTTGGCTAACTGGGCTACATCAGTCGGGTGAGTTGTGAAACTCAGAACTCAGTTACGAGAAAGGGATCTGTTTCTCCTGAGGCCACTGCACAAAACTTTCCGGATGAATTGGGTAAGCATCTATGGCAAAGGAGAATGCACTTCCTATCGCCTCCTGTTCAAAAGGAGCTGATCTCCTCTCTTCTAAGGAAGGTATACAGGGAGCTGATTCAGCTTACTGAGAGTAAAAATAGCTAAGTGGACAGCTTGAGTGAAACTTAGCAGCTTACCTGTTCTTCCTATTATCAAGAGCACAAAGAAAGTGTATCAAGAACCGCAAAGTTAGAAGCCATTGGAAAACCAAGGCTCTGTGGAAAAACCGTCTCTCTGAAATTGAGAAGTGGTAGGGAGCTCGCTCGGTTTGAAAATAAGCAGCTGCTTTGCATGCTTCTCCTTGAACAGCTGCCAGGGGAACGGCAGTCCACAGGAAACCTCGATGGTACCAGTACCACGTTGGGGAATGTTCCCTGGAATACTTGCCATCAGCGGGATTCCAGCAGATCACATCAGCAGGGGGAGAGGCTTGGGCTTCCCATCATCATTTGCCAGCCATCCAAAGTTCAGCTTTTGTTTCTGGCTAGCCCAAGGGGCATTGGAAGGTCAAGTTCATTTTCAGTGGTGCAAGGCTGGGAACCTTTTCAGTAAGGAGCCGCATTTATGTTTGATTCACACACCTACTTGGATGCCTATGATTTCTGAATCATAACATTTTGAGAGTACAATTGGACCCTTGAGCCGGACTCACCACCGGCAAATAGAACTTCCCAGAGCAAGTCAAGAGAGAGATGTAGATGGTCTTAGGAAGTTCTCCTGCTAGCCCTGAATGACATTCTGGTGCTTAAAGAAATCACAATCTACACTCAATTCTACAAAGGCTTAGAAGAATCAAGTTAGAGATTTGATAAGGGACGGGGGAGTGTGGCTTTAGGGCTTAAGAAAAAAAAATATATATGTAAAATATATTATACTTAAAATATATATTACATATAATCATACATGCACATACATGCATACACAAACATATACATATACACGTACATATACCTATATTCATTTTTTAAGAGAGAACAAGTGGCAGCTTGAGAATAGCAAACATGCCCCAGTTTGCCCATCCTTAAACTTTATAAGATGAATCTGTCATGTTGACAAATAGCCCCTGAGTGGGGCAAGCACAGACAGTGTTTCTTCCTGATCCTCCCATATGCAAATTGTGGAATGCAGGAGGCCTATACTGGGCACACCAGTGGACTAAAAATACCTGCCCACCCCACCTCTATGGGGATCTGCTTCCCAGGTGACTGGGGTCCTACGTCCTGGGCCCTGCCCAGGGGAGGGGCAGGAGACTCCATGCGCACCAGAGCTAATTACCAGAGGACCTGGCCAAGCAGCTGCTGGGCCCCGGCTCTTGGTTTGTGAGAAACTTGCAAGGCAGTGGTTCTAACTTCAGATCTCCACTCCAAACTTTGATCTTCCAGCACTTCTTGGCTTTAGGCAAAACATAAACTTGAGAGCTGCAACATGTTTTTCAAATTTTATTCCCCTGGTAGTTTTAGAATAAGGACAGGAATTATTTTCAAATGAGAATCTTTGACTGCATAACACAGGCTTCCAAAATTAAGCAGAAACACATGGTGGCTCTTATTATTAAATTTCCCTTGGAAAACAATGCTTTAAATTATGGGGGTGAGGGGAGAAGTTTGATAAAACTTTGAAATGTGAAGCTTAAAGTTTAAAATTAAAAAAAAAAGCTCTAGTGTTTATTTTCTTTTAAAGATCATTGTGGAGTTTTTCTAGCACTGCCATTATTATTCTGTATCTACTGATGTTTAAAAAATTCAATGCTTGGGGTTTAAAATATAAATGACAGCTTTTAAAGCTGAAAATCAGGTGTTAAAGGGTCTCCTGAAGTACAGAGAGAAATTTGGGCTGCCCGATTAGAGCATCTCCCCAGAAAGCATGCTTTTAGGAAAATAACGAAGGTAGAGTTTAACTCTATCCTGATCTATACCTGATCCTGAATAGTGTTTTGCAAGAAACAGAATCCTTCTGGCAAGGTGTGCCGTGCATTGCAAGCCTGCTTTTCACTAAAGGCATCAGGTCAGCCACAGCTAGGGCCATTGGCATCCTCTATCATCAGAATAGATCAATGCACCGCTTTCCTCTTCTCCCCAAGCCATTCCCCGGAAGGGATTTGGGAAGACGATGTTCTCAGAGGCTGTACTATCTCAGACCTCTCAGGCAATATTTACTTCTCCCTTCCCTTCCAGGACGGACTCAGCTACTACCTTCTTGATGAAGCCTTTCTGATGACCTCACTTAAGTTTCCCCACACCCCCGTTAGTTAGCCCACATCCTTATGGTTGTATCACTCACTTGGAACTTATGATTTCCTGCTGGATGTGGTTAGTGATCTCAGAACTGTGGCTCTTCCCTTCCCAGCTACCTTATAAGCCCTGCCATGGTGAGAACCTGCTCTTTTCACCTTTGGCATCCGCCATGGGGCCTAGCTCAGTGCCCTGAGCCCGTGCCTGGGTTCCTGCGCCGGGGACAGCAGGGGACAGTCTCAGTGCTCTGGTAATGACAAGAACTTATCTTCTAGCATCACCCAGAGGACACCCTGGGCAACAAACTCGGAGGGAAAAAACCCAAACTCCTTCCACTCCCTTCCCACAGCTGCCCCAAAAGAGAGTCGGGTGGTGCCATCTGATGGAGGCTGGGCAGCCAGCTGGGCTCTCTGGTGAGATGGCAACTACCCCCGTGACCACTCAGCTGACCAGAGAAATGGAAGAGGAGATGAAGCAGCAGTGGTCCCCACTCTGATTCTGCAAATGTCTATTGTTTTTCACTTTTGTCAATTCTCATAACCCCGCTCCACCTCAGAGACCTAGCTTCTCTTTAAGTTTCTCTGATTAAAGGCATGATTTCTGCACAGGGTACTGTTGGTCGTAAGGCTATCCACCCCCCCCCCCAACACACACGCACACACAGCAGCTTCCCATGCCATCTTTGCAGCATTTTGGAAACAGTATTAATACCAGTTGTAGGAAAACAAGAACATCATTCACACAACTGTGTTCATGTAACTGAACTCCAGTTTGGAATGATTTCCTTTTCAGTTATAAGAAACGTCCCTTCCTTTTTCAAATAGCCAAGCTAGTAAGCTCATTCAACATTTTGGATAAGGATTTCATTGCCTGGATCATGAGAAGACACCACGGGGGCGGAAAGAGAACTTTGCCCAGGTGTCATTAGTGATTTAAGGCCTGGTCACTCAAAGTGTGGTGTCAGAACTGCATCATTGCCTGGGGGTTGGTTAGAAAAGTAGCATCTCAGTTTGTACTCCAGACCCTCTGAATCAGAATCTCCACTTTTAACAGGATTCCCAGTGATTCATGCACATGTTAATTTTGATTATAAGCATCCTCTAAATGCTCTCTCCCAGCTGAAAAGCATTCTCCCACCAGTCTGTCACTTCTGCCTAAAATGGTCATTGTAGAGATTTACAAGATGGGGGTTAGCCATTCTTTTTTTTTTCACCTTTAAATGGCAAATTCATCCAAGAGAAACAATTTATTAAGGCAAATCAATTACTAAGACTGAGATGCTCAAAAGAATGCATCTGTTCCTTTCAACGGGGAAACTACATTTGCAAGTGAGGAAAAGAATGAGCGAATGCTTTGCACCTGTTAGGACAGGGCACAGCGGAGTCCCCAGGTATCAGGATGCCAGGCCAGGAGGGCTCCTCACCTGCCCTGGGCCGTTTGGATTCCGATGCGGGAGACCCAATCCCTACAGTGGCAGACTTTCAATGGTTAGAAAATAATCTTCCCAAATGGGCAACCACATCCAGCAGGGATTGAGAGTCAGCGAATAGAGTTAGGGAGCCAGTGAGGACGAAAGGAAGCAAGGGCAGGTTGAAATGGGCAAGTGAGGAAGCAAACAGACTGAAGGCTAGAGACACTTTGGCCTGTGTGTGGTTCCACCCTGGGCCTGTCCACAGAGGTGAGTGCTTGTGTAAACAGAATCGATCTGAAAGGCCGGGAACAAAAATGTGCTCGGTATCTATCTGTCTTTGGGTGTACAGATGTCACAGTCACACTAATAATGATTTCCACTACCCTGCTAACCCCTGCCAGTGTGGCTCCAGAGCCTATGTCCCTATGATGAGTTCCTCCTACCATCTTAGCTGTCTCTGGAAGACTCCATCTCAAACCTGCTGAGGAGTCAAACTGCTCCTTGCTCCACTCTGGGGTCCATCATCCCACACATGGATGCTCATGTCCTTGGGGTCCAGCAACAGCCTACCACTAAGAAGTAGCTTAGAAGCTACTTATAAGAGAAAGGGAAATGTCCACCCTCACTCCATGTATTGCTGTGTGTCTGAGTCCATTCAGGTTGCCATAAAGGAATACCACAGGCTGAATGACAAATCAACAACAGAAATTTATTTCTCATGATTCTGGAAGCTAGAAACCCAAAATCAAGGTGCCGCAAATTCAGTGTCTGGTGAGAGCCCACTTTCCGGTTCTGTGTTCTTACCTGATGGAAGGGGCATGAGAGTTCTTCAAGTCTTTTTTATAAGGTCACTGATCCCATTCATGGGGGCTCCACTCTCATGACTTAACCACCTCCCAAATCCCCACCTCCTAATACCATCACATTGAGGTTAGGATTCAATTTGTGAAATTGGGAGGCACACAAACATTCAGTCCATAACACTCTGTTAAAGAGTTCCCTTAGCTGAACTGTGGAGGGTAAAGGGTATAGGGCTCAGAGAGACCTCCCTAATCCCCTCACATTCTCAGACCCTCCTGTGGAGTCGGCGTCAAGTTTTCTCACAGAATATATTCTCTCTCCAGGACGCCGTGGTGTCCTTATGTAATTTAGTTTCTGTCCCTTTCCTTCTTACTCTGCCAAGTCACCAGGCATTCCAGATAGGAATGAGGATAGAATAGGGATGAGAAAGACAGACATAGAGGTAGAGATGGAGATGAAGGGAAGAGTTTTGCGGAGAAGAGCCACTGGACTCATGACATAGCCAGTTCTCAGCACTCACCACTGCAATACCCTGCAACAGTTCATTAGTTTGTTAATTAACCGAGGGAAATAACTGAAATAAACTGCAAAAGGACCATGAAAGGGCAGCAGCGTGAGGGAACAGCAGCAATTCTGCTCACTTTTCCTCATTTGTTCATTTATTCAAAACCTAGAACAAAGTCTGGGTAGAACAGGCAATAAATATTCGCAAATGAGTAACCACATGAATGAATGAATTTAGCAAAAACAGGCTGAGTGCGTGAATGTGCAAGTCTTTGTGCTAAACACTAGAATGCAGCAGTAAGTCCATCAGTCCCAGCCCTGATGGGGGATCCAGGGAAACAGCTGACCCCCCGTGCCCCTGTGTGATAAGCAAGGCAAGAGAGGAATAGTGGGGAGCCGGGGGAGCACCACTAGAGGATCCCCATGCCGGTGGTCCCACAGAGTTAGTGAGGGGTAATATACAGCCAAGGGCACTGATATGGGGTCACAGGGGCTTGGGGTGCCTGCTAAAAGGAGTAATTCTTTTGGCCTCTTAAGACATCTCCCCGGGGGCAATGACTATAAATCTCCAGTCACAACTGGGTCTCCAGCACTCGAGCCTGGGGCCAAGGCTGGATTTCCTCTGTTTGGGGGAGAGCTCAAGTTCACTGTCCAGCTGACAGTCATTAATGCACAAGGCGGACAAAAGAAATATGGTGCTGCTGTGTCCATGGAAAGGGTGGGGAGGGGAGTAGGGGAACGGAAAAGAGGTTATTGCTGTCCAGATATGATGGACCTTTACATTTTACACATGGAGAGGAAGAAACAGGCAGATTAAAAAGGGGAAAATGGCAGTTTATAGAGAAAGCCTAGCTGTTGGAGAGTAAGAGATGGAGGGAAGACACATTGATAACAAAATCAGAGGAATTAGGAAGTTATCTGCTGGAATCAACTGCTTCCGAGAGAAACTTAAGAATCATCGAAGTTGTTTTATACAGGGAATAAGACTGAGTTTGGATGGGATTCCACTAGGTCATGGGATAAAATCTCAGGCACTGCTCATTCAATTCCAAGGCTCTATCGCAACCCACTCTGAGCTGGAGGGAATTGTGTTGTGGTATATACTGATGTGTGAATGCAAGTCAGTACATATTCTACAGACATGAAGTTCTCTCATGCTCGGGAAAAAATGTTCCTGTTCTTATATATTCTTTCATCCTAAGTCAGAGGCACTTAGTAAGAAGTCAGTGTTGGCAAAGACCTGGTATGAAGCAAGGCTGTGGATGGGGTCGGGGTTGTGTGCAGGTGTGTATGTTTGTGTTGCCAAGAGAAATGTACATCTTTGCAGCGATGGGAGAATAAACCAGGTTTTCCATAAATGGTTCACAGGAATCTAATGAAGCGTTTGCAACATTCAGCGTGTTGTGGGTCCCATTTTAATGTGCATTGTTCCCCAAGCTCCACTGCTCCTTTCTTCCTAACTGATTCCCACCTGCCCCACATGTCACATCCATCAAGGCTTTCAATACGTCTGCTTTCAGCTCCCATAAACTGGATCAGTTGGTGGGAGTGGAGTCGGTGGTTAGTGGAATCAGGCTTCCCCAGTGCTCTCTTGTTACCAAATTGTAAAACATCCAAGAGCAAAAGATAAAATCCAGCCTGACTTAATGCTGAATGTGGGCACTTGTGGGCCCACATTTGCAATGTGGGCACTTGGGGTCAAATAAATACCTTAAAGGTTTCCCCTGTGAGATGTGAAGCTTTGAAGTTAGAAATCAATGGTCAGCTTTTCAAAGGAAAGGTTAACAAGTATTCTTAGACGAGCCCCAGACAGCTGGGTATGGGAGAGCAAATGCTGGTGCAGGTGCAGTGGCTGTTCCTGCCATATGTCCTGAGCAGACCCAGGATGCAGAAGGAGGGATGAGCCCTTGAATCAGAAAAGGCAGACCCATTCAGCCATCTGAGCCTCATTTGTCTCCAGGTACACAGAGCAAATCCACAAGTCAAGAACAAGAACATAGCAGATGGGACTTAGGAGGAACATGCTTCCTGCTCCAAAGCATTCAGAGAGGAGTAAAATGCAACCAAAGAATTTTTGGCCATTGAACTGATCTCAAAACCAAGAGACGGAAACCGCCAGGACCCATGAAAAGGCATCTTGCAAATATGAGCCGCAATGAGGAGTTGAAGTAGAGCTCTAGATGCTACCAGCAGGGGTGTAGACCCTCAAGGCATCTTGCTGACCGTCAAATGCTGGAATGACTCAGGCCTTGGTCCTGTCCACCCTTCCTCTTTATCTACACTCTCTCTGGGTGACCTCATTCAACCCCATGCTTTTATATACCATTGATGTACCGATGGCCCCCCACTCTAAATGCCCCCTCCTAAGCTCCAGACTCAAAATCCAGTGGGTTGCTCATCCTCTTGAATATTTAATGGGGCTCCCAAAGTTAATGTATCAAAACTTGAACTCCTAGTTTCCCACTGTACCCCTAAATCCCACTATGTCTTGGTCTTCCCCAGCTCAGAAAGTAGTCCTATCATTTGGCCAGGTGCTCTGGCCAAAACCTTGGATTCATTTTTGATTCTTTCCTTTCTCCAACACTCCACTGTCAATCCATCAGCTCTACCTTCAAAATACACCCCATTCCTAGTCTCATTGTGTTCACTGCGACCACCACCCTGTCCAAGGCACCACTCTCTGTGGAATCTAAAAAAATGATACGGATGAACTTATATACAAAACAGAAATAGACTCACAGACATAGAAAACAAACTTTTGGTTACCAGAGGGGAAAGTGGGTGAGGGATAAATTGGGAATTTGGAATTAACAGATACACACTATTATATATAAAATAGATAAACAACAAAGACCTACTGTATAATACAGGGGACTATAGTCAATATCTTATAATAATCTATAATGGAAAAGAATCTGAAAAAGAATATATATATATATACACACACACACACACACACACACACACACACACACACATGTATAACTGAATCACTTTATTGTATACCTGGAACATTGTAAATAAACTATCCTTCCATTTAAAATAAATAAATAAATAAATATTAAAAAAAATTAGCCTGCTCTATGATCAAAAACTCCCATTGGTGTTTCATTACCCTTAAATTGAGGCCCAAGGTCTTATAAAGGCCTGCACTTCATTTCCCACCTCAAACTCATCTCCTCCCATCTCCCTCATGCCCATTCCAGCCACGCTGGCCTCCTGGCTGTTCTTCAAAACCTACCACCTTGTTCCTTCCTCGGCATCTTGAAATTTGTGATTCTGTCCACCCGGGAAGCTCTTCCCAAAACTTTTCACACCCCTCACTTCTCCACTGCATTCAAAACTCTCTTAATCACATGTTACCTCTGCCGAGAAGCCTCCCCGACCACAGATTCTAAAGGAGACCGACCACCACCCAGGCCTTGCATCACCCCCTCTTCCCTTATTTTGTCCTACTTCAAAGCACGTGAGTTAGATATTTATGATGCTTTGTGGCTGCCCAGCTTTTTTGCTCTGTTTGGGAAATTTCAGGACTTCTCAAGGCAGAAACCAGTGGGTTTAATACTGTCCCCCCAAAATCTATGTCCACCCAGAACCTCAGAATCTGACCTTAGCTGGTTCTTTGCAGCTGTAGTCAGCCAAATATCTCAAAATGAAATCAGCGTGGATTTATAATGGGCCCTAAATCTAATGACTCCGATTCTTATAAGGGAAGGGAGAGGGAGATTTGGATAAAGAGACACAGACATACAGGGGAGGGCCAAGTGACAATGGAGGCAGAAACTGGAGTTATGTACACACAAGCCAAGTACTGCCAGGAGCCACCGGGAACTAAGATGATGCAGGGAGAATTCTTCCCTAGAGCCTCCAGAGGGAACATGATTCTGCCAACACCTTGATTTTGGACTTCTCGCCTCCCGACTGTGAGCCGATAAAGCAATCAAGTTTGTGGCAACTTGTTACAGCAGCCTTAGAAAACTAATACAGCCAGAAAACTCGTTTCCCTAGATGCTTGGTAACCAGAGCACAGGTGGGACGCTTAGACCCCCTCCTGGCAGATATACTAACATGAGATTTCCACTGTGGGACTAAGCCCCCCAAGGAAGCCCACCCCCACCTGTTCATATCTACCCAGCCCATGCCCCAGACATCAAGGAACAGGAAATAAGCCATCTCTGTGTGTCTTGCCCAAATCCCTGACCCATAGAATCTATGAGCATAATAAAATGATTGGTACTTAGCATCATAAAATTGGGGTGATTTGTTACACAGCAATAGTAACTACCACAACAATAACAAAAAATTCTCCTCTAATGGTGGGGCTTGGGGGAGATGGAGGGTAGAGATGTATGGAATTATGCCTTCATCAGAAAGATAGTGGATTTGTTTGAATAGTTTTTTCCCA
The DNA here is from genome assembly GCF_964341445.2 of Mesoplodon mirus. Classification (NCBI taxonomy): domain Eukaryota; kingdom Metazoa; phylum Chordata; class Mammalia; order Artiodactyla; family Ziphiidae; genus Mesoplodon; species Mesoplodon mirus. Next base: position 71,871,701 of record NC_138989.1, read on the forward strand.
GAGCCACATATTTCCCAGAGCCACATCAGAGACCCAGAAACCTGAGGTCCTTCAAAGTACATGAAAATCTCCTGGAATCCTAAAATTTAAGAATACATTTCAAAAATCTTGGTATAGTATATATAAAAGGATCCTCAGTTTCCTTGCCATGATAATGGTGAACAGCAAACATTCACATCTTACCAGGCATTTCCACAGTCACAGTTTCATGTAATTGCCCAGTATCTCTGAAAAGCAGGCCTTATCATTTTCATTTTACAAATGAAGCCTGGAGAGTATAGAAACTTCAGCTCATGCTTTGAACCTTAAAGAGACTTGAAGTCCCGAATTCTGACAATCCATCTCCCAGAGTCGTCTCTAAATAATAACAACACTGTGTGAAGTGCCAAGTGATCTCAATGATCCCCTTTAATGATATTTTAAGGCTACTGCCAAGCACAATGCTGTCATAGAGGCAGCTTAGGGTAGTTACCAATGTGGGAGAGAACCATCAGCGTGCCCTCGAAGCCCACGATCGGAAGTTCAGGGCAGCAGGTCATAAATTATTTTTATGAGAGAAAAGCCAAGCAAGGGGTCTTTTTAACAGCTGTCTGGCATCTCCATCCTGCAGCCTGTGCTGAGTTTGTACTGAATTTCATGCTTTGGGGCAGAAATTCGTACCAGGAAAATATCCACTGATGTATTTTTCTGCAGTTGGATAAAATTAAGAATTTGTTCCGATTTAAATTAAATGACCCCTAAGCTGATATACTATGAAGTATATTAATCAGGTAGTCTCAGTAAATACTGATAGGGCACCCAGAGGGTGCTGAGCGCTGCCAGGAGCTAGCTGATATCACTGCAATGAAAGAAAAGGGTGGCCTTTTTGGTTGGTGCGATTCATGTCTACAAGCTAGTGAGAAGAGTTGTCATGTACAGTTCAGCTCTAACCTGGACAAAAATGGTCCTCGCAAGGGCTGCTAATCCACTTAAAATAATCAGTATCAGAGCATTCATTTGACACCCTCCCAAGGATACTACAAGGACCTGTCAGTTTTCATGAGAATATCAGCCACAGTAGAACAAGAACCACCCATAAATCCAGATATGTAAGCTACAAAGAATCATACTCTTTCTGAACTACAATCCTACTCTGTTTGAACTATAAGCAAAAGATCATCTAGTCCAATTGCTGCATTATACAGATGAGAAAATCTAGACTTGTGAATATGAAGGAAATTTCCATGACAGATTAACTCATGGGTCTGTAGAGCTCAAAGTTTAGGTCAGAGAGACCTGGGTCTCTACCACTTGCTAGTTGCATGGCCATGACCATGGCAAGATTACTCCACTCCCTGCACCTCAGTTTGTTTCCTTATCTCTAAAATGAAGACGCTAATGGTTTTCACCTTGTATTATTGTTACAAAGAACAACAACAACAACAAATGGATGTTAGAGTCCCTGGTGTAGAATAAATACTCCATCACATGTAACTGTTCTTGGTCTTTCCCAGGGTCATACAAACAAATTCTGGCTGATCCAGGATTAAAACCCAGGTGTCAGGACTCTCAGGCTGATACTCATACCATACTTCCCCATCAGAAAGAAGGGTATTTTCCATCTGAATCCCTGTGTCTACATTCCAAATATTCAGGACACTGACCAGCACCTCAGAAGTTGAGTAAAATATAAACAACTTCAATAAATCTCCATCTTTTTTCCAAAGAAATCAAGTTCAGCAAGCTGTCCCATAACCCCATGCTGAATCCACAAAACTGTAGGCAGCTTCCTTTGGGATCAACATTTTCTGGCTAATTAAGATGAATGTTGTATCGATGAAAGATTATTTTAAAATGGCACTGATAGTGTTTAGACATTGTCATAACATCAGCCGGTGGATCACTAATTTGCAAATTTTGCTAAAGATCTTGCCAATTAAAACCCCTTCTAGACACTCTTGAACACACTGACAGTGACAGCTGATAGACCACATGGTAAAGACATGATCACATTAAAATCACACAAGACTGTTCTCCCTGGAAGGGCTGAGAGAGAGAGACGGGGGCATGTCCCCAAAGCGGGTGCCACTGAGTCAACCCAGACAGACTGTCAGAGGAGAAAAGCAAATCTTTGGGTTTTATTTTACCCTCACTGTTTTCCAAAACAAACAGTGGAACTTCTCAAAAAGTCTGCAGGAAATTATCACCCTGCAAAATTGTTCCTGTGTTTCTCTCCGTGAGACAAGGCAGGAGTAGTGAATCTCTGGAACAAACTGAAATTCATTAAGGCACAAGTCAGCCTACCTGGGAGCTGGTGGACATTAGCCTGGGGTCCTATGGGGACAATTTACAGTGCTCCAGGGGTGTTCAAAAGGGGCAACAGTAGTGATCAGACTGTCTCTGGGAAGTCACCCCAGTTAACAGCCACAGCAAATTCCTGTAAAAGTCAGTTTTACAAGCTCTCCCCAGCAGTGGGTCACTGGGGGAAATTTTCCAGATTTGGAAATTAAGGTAGTATGACAAGGCGTGTATTTAGAAGGACAGATTTCATACACATAACCCTAGTAGCTAACATTTATTGAGCATCTACTGTGTGCATTATATTATTTATTCCTTACAACAATCCTATAAGATTGGTGCTATTATAATCCCCAAAAGACAGACGAGGAAATTAAGGTTCAGAGACATTGCAGAACTCATTCTTGTACACACAGTTGCTAAACAGTAGAACTGGGATTTAATCCAGTCCCACCCGGCTCCAGGACTGTGGTGGTAAAATTCCATAGTGGATCTGGCCTTATTCCTGAGATTTGTGATCCACCCATACACTGGTCTAGGAGAGATTAGGGCTTTTTCTGATATCCATGTGTAATATTTCTCCATTCAATGAGATATTCAGCAATATATCAAATTATACAAGAATAACCATGCCTACAGTTACTGCATGTATTCTTTCCATATAGAAACAGTATGTACTAAAACTTTATTAAGAATACAGATTCAAAATATGCAATTATTTATAGAAAACATGAAATAAAATGGGCTTATTAAACAACCTGGTAAGTAAATAAAGTGGTACTGCTCTTCCAATAGCTATGGTTGTATGTTACCCTAAAAATCAGTGGCACAAAAAAACTACGTATTAGGCCCATAGATTCTGAGGGTCAGGAATTAGACAGAACACAGTGGGAACAATTTGTCTTTGATCCATGATGTCTGGGCCTTCAGCTGGAAGACTTGAGGCTGACGGCCAGTCACCTGAAATCTCCATCACTCACATGTTTGGGGGTTGATGCTGGCTGTGAGCTAAGGGCCTCGGTTCCTGTCCATGTGGGTACCTCAATGGGGTCTCTCCATGTAGACTCTCTCACAGCATGGGGGCTGGGTTCTAAGGGCACACATCTTAAGAGAGAGAAAACCAGGTGGAAGCAGTACTACCTTTTGTGACCCAGCCTTGGAAATCTCATGGCAGTATTTCCATATCTATCTATTCATCAGAAGCCAGTCACTAAAGCCAGCCACATTCAAAAGGAGGGGAATCAGACTCCACCTTTTCTTGGGAGGAATGTCAAAGGTCTGGGGGAAAAAAATTGGAATGGAAATACTGTTATGGTCATTTTGGGAAAATGAAATATTTACTTATATTTTTTCTATTTAAAAGAACAAATTACTTATACATAAACTATATGTCCAGATTAGAAGCATCCGTTTACCTATAAACATTCTTTTCTATTCTCTAAAGCAAACTTATAAACAACATATGAATTACAAAGCATCAAAACATTTTTATATTCATATTTTATATATGATGTTAAAAATAAATCCTCAAAGTATGCTACCTGAAACAGTTGGCTGAATAACCATATATATGGTTCGAAGGCAATGAAATTATATTTCTCTTTAAATATAATATAATAATACACTTTAGAAATTTAAATTAGCTCTTTCCTCTCTAAGAGTTTATGTGATTTTATTGTATGTGTGTAAAGACCCTGGACTACAAAGACCACTGGGAATCAAACTGTTCCTTCCACTATTCCTGGATAAGCAAGGCTGAATCTAAATCATCCTGATGTCTTTACTGTTTTATCTATTAAAATCTCAAGCAGAAGAAAAATGTGACCTAATACTTCCCACTAGTCCAAGAGACAGGCAGGTGCATTCTTTGGTTTCAAAACGTTTGGGGATTTTCCAGAGATCTTTCTGTTATTGATTTCTAATTTAATTCCATCATGGTCAGGGAACACACTTTGAATGACTTGAACACTTTTGTAAACTTGTTCTACAGCCCAGAGTATGATAAATGTTCTATGTGCACTTGAAAAGGATTTGTATTCTGATGTTTTGGGGTAGAGTGTTCTGTAAGTGTCCATTAGGTCATGTTAGTTGAGCAAGTGTTCAAGTTTTCTATATCCTTACTGGTTTTCAGTTTACTTGTTCCATCTGTTAATGAGAGAACAGTATTAAAATATCTGACTATAGGGGCTTCCCTGGTGGTGCAATTGTAGAGAATCTGCCTGCTAATGCAGGGGACACGGGTTCGAGCCCTGGTCTGGGAAGATCCCACATGCTGCGGAGCAACTAGGCCCGTGAGCCACAACTACTGGCCTGTGCGTCTGGAGCCTGTGCTCCGCAACGAGAGAGGCCACGACAGTGAGAGGCCCGCGCACCGCGATGAAGAGTGGCCCCCGCTTGCCACAACTAGAGAAAGCCCTTGCACAGAAACGAAGACCCAACACAGCCAAAAATAAAAATAAATAAATTAAAAGAAGGCTCAACATTAAAAAAAAAATGCTAAAAAAAATCTCTGACTATAATCATGAATTTATCTATTTCTCTTTGAAATACTACCAGTTTTTGCCTCATGCATTTTGAAGTTCTGTTATTAGGAGCATGAATGTTGAGAATTGTTATGCCTGCCTAAAGAACTGACCCTTTTATGAAATGACTTTTTTATACCTAATAATATTTTTGCTATGATGTCTACTTTGTTTGACATTAATATAGCTACCTCAAGTTTCTTTTGATTAGTGTTAGCATTTTTTAAAATCTATTTCCACTACTTTTAAATCTCCTGGTGTCTTTATTTAAAGTAAGCCTCTTATAGGCACTATATAGTTGGGTCTTTGTTCTAAATCCAATCTGATAATGTTGACTTTTTAATTGCAGTGTTTGAGTCTTTTAAATTTAAAATGATTATTGAAATGGTTAGGTTTGAATCTAGTACATTGCTATTTGTTTTTATATTTTTCCTATCTTTCCTTTGTTCCTTCTTTTATATCTCTGCCTTCTTTTGGATTAATTGGTTATTTTTATGATTAATTTAATCTCTTTGGCTAGCTTACTAGCTACATCTTTTCTCTTTTAGGTATTTCGTGGTTACTTTAGGGTTTAAAGTATACATATTTAACTTACCCCAGTCTACCTTTAAATAATATTATACCACTTCTTATCTAGTAAAAGGACCATACAATGGTATGGTCTTCCATTTCTCAACTCTCAGCCTCTGTGCTGTTGCCATATATTTGACTTTTACATTTCTTATTAAATCCACATTACTTTGTTATTATTTTATTTTAAGTGGCCAATAATCTTTTAAAGAGATTTAAATAGTAAGAAAAGTATTTACATTTACCCATGTAATTCCTTTGTTTAGATAAGGGTTTTTCAACCTCATTACTGTTGACATTCTTTGCTGGGGGTGGGGGCTGGGAATCCTGTGCTTTGTAGAATATTTAGTGGCATCCCTGGTCTCTACCCATTAGATGCTAGTAGCCTTCCACCCTCCTTTCCACACCCACCCCAAAGTTGTGATGATCAAGAATGTCTCCAGATATTGCCAAACATCCCAGGGTGGGAGGAGGCAAAATCACCCCCATTGAGAACCACTGGTATAGATCCATATTTCCATCTGGTGTCATTTCCTTCTTCTTGCAAGACTTCCTTTCACACTTGTGTAGTGTGGGTTTGCTGGTGATAAATTCTTTCAGGTTTTGTTATCTCTTTTTTTAAAATTAATTTTTATTGGATTCATAAATTCAATTTTTAGTTGATTTACAATGTTGTGTTAGTTGCTACTGTACAGCAAAGTGAATCAGTTATACATATACATATATCAAACTTTTTTTAGATTCTATTCCCATATAGGTCATTACAGAGTATTCAGTAGAGTTGCCTGTGCTATACAATAGGTTCGTATTAGTTATCTATTTTATATATAGTAGTGTGGACACGCCTATCCCAATCTCCCAATTTATCCCTCCCTCCCTTTCCCCCATGGTAACCATAAGTTTGTTTCCTACACCTGTGACTCTTTCTGTTTTGTAAATAGGTTCATTTGTACCATTTTTTTTAGATTCCACATATAAGCTATATCCTATGATATTTGTCTTTCTCTGTCTGACATACTTCACTCAGGATGACAATCTCTAGGTCCATCCATGTTGCTGCAAATGGCATTATTTCATTCTTTTTTTATGACTGAGTAATATTCCATTATATACATGTACCACATCTTTATTTGTTCTTCTGTCTATGGACATTTAGGTTGCTTCCATGTCTTGGCTATTGTAAATGGTGCTGCAACGAACATTGGGATATGGTTTTCTCCAGATATATGCCCAGGAGTGGGATTGCTGGATCATATGGTAACTCTATTTTTAGTTTTTTATTTGCCTTCATTTTTGAGAGATATTTTCCCTGGGTGAAGAATTTTAGGGTGACAATTTTGTTTGTCCAGCATTTTAAAAATGTGACTTTGCTGCCTTCTCACTTGTATTGTTTCTGACAAGAAATCCATGGCCATCCTTATCTTTGTCCCTGTGTGTAGTGTGCATTTTTTTCCCTCTGGCTGCTCTTAAGATTTTCCTTTTATTTCTGGTTTTGAACAAATTGATTATGATGTGCCTTGGTGTAGTTTTCTTCATATTTCTTGTGCTTATGGCTCATTCTTATTAGTATGAAACTTAATCTACAAACAGGTATGCAAGAAATATCAAATGTCTTTAAAAAAAAAAAAACTAAAGTTAAATCTAACTCAGAGCCAATGCCTCCCCAACACATTGTGGGAAATTTAATCATAGTCATTATTTTCCCTTCCTCCACCAGAGACGGGAAGTTCCCTGGGCCATCCACCAATGAGGAGACCTCTCCAACCAGGGGTCATTGACATGCCTTGGTTGCCACAGTGACACCCAACATTCTTGTTCACAGCCAATACTGCCCCTAATCTGTGCCTGAGACCTACACTCTTCAGTCAGAGCCCTGTGCCTGAGCTTCTATCTCAAGAATGGGACCAATCTCCCCAGGTCTATTACCCTCTCCTGTCTCCCTAGGTGTGCTCCTCTCAGTGGAGCACTGCAGTGGACTCCTGCCTCTTTCGACTCCAAGGAACTATCTCCTTCACTTCTTTCAGAGACACTCCTTCCTCTTCTCTTCCCTTTTCCAGATATCCAGCACAATATATTCAATAAGTTTGGTTTCGAAGAAAAAACAAACAAGAAAATCAGATAACTTCAAAGACCTTCTGCTTTCTCCCCTGAAAATAATTCCCAAAGCAAAGAAATGCCAATAACATGGCTACCAGCTTGAAAAGAGTTTGAAGGAGGAAAGTTTGGAAGTCAAAAATCCAAATTGACATCAAAGATTACCCTGCCACCTGTATTATAATATAAAGCAGTAAACTGTATCACATAGGTTAATGAAGTGCTGTGGGAACAGTTAGGACACAGTTAGGACACACAGTTAGGAACCTGTACTAGAGGCAATAATTGAACTAGATTTTAAAAGATAAGGAAGAATATGCAAAAGGAAGACATCCAGGGAGAGGGGGAAATTGTGCAAAGGTTTTAAGTTGTGAGGTGTCCTAGGAGCAATGAGAAAAAAGGAGGGAGTTGTACGGAGGTGTCTATAGAGAGAATGGGGAAGAGATAGGCTCATAAGTGAAGAAGCTGGCAAAAATTGTCAGTAACTAATGGTGAATGGGCTAAATTAAGAAGCTCAGATGTGATATTGTAGGGAGCAGATAGTCACACAGAGTTCCTTTAAGTGTGTGAATGATATAAATTGCTCTATTTCTATTATTATGTGGTTATAAAATATTAGGATACAGTAATTATGGCCAAAAGAAAGGAAAACCATTTTTGTTTTCTACTGCCTCCTAAAATCGTACCACCAACTTAGCAGGTTAGTTAAAACAACATTCATTTATTATCTCACAGTTTGTGTGGGGCGGGAGTTCAGCATCTTATCTGGATCCCCTACTCCAGAGTCTCTCATAAGCTTGCAATCTGGATGACACCTAGGGCTGGGGTCTCATCTGAAGGCTTGACTGTAGAAAGATCTGTGCCAAGCTCTGGGGATTGTGGTCAGTGTTCAGTTCCTGAGGGTTGTTGGCCAGAGGCCACCATCAGTTTCTTGCCACTGGGATTCTCCATAGGGCAGCTAACAATATAGCAGCTGGATTCATCAAAGTCACCAAGAGAAAGAGTTTGCTAGCAAAATGTAATTACAGTCTTATGCAATGTAATCATGGAAGTAAAATCCCATCACCTTCACTGTATTCTTTTAGTTAGAATCAAGGCACAAGTCCTATTCACACTCAAGTGGAAAGGATTGCAAAGGACATGAATACAGATCTTCCTCCACTTACGATGGGGTTATGTCCTGATAAACCCATCATAAGTTGAAAATATCCGTAAGTGGAAAATGCATTTAATACACCTAACTTACCAACCATCATAGCTTAGCCTAGCCTACCTTAAACATGCTCAGAACACTTACATTAGCCTACAGTTGGGCAAAATCACCTAACACAAAGCCTATTTTATAATAAAGTATTGAATATTGTAATTTATCATTGTACTGAAAATGAAAAACAGAACGGTTGTGTGGGTACAGAATGGTTGTAAGTGTATTGATTATTTACGTTCTCCATCTCATGGCTCACTGGGAGCTGTGCTCACTGCCACTCACTGCCCAGCATCATCAGAGAGGATCATACTGCATATCACTAGCTGGGGAAAAAAATCAAAATTCAAAATCCAAAGTACTATTTCTGCTGAATGCGTATCAATTTCTCACCATGGTAAAGTCAAAAAATCATAAGTCAAACCATCATAAGTCGGGGACCATCTGTACCAGGAAGACAGGATGGTTAGGGACCATTTAGAGTCTGTCTACCAGAAAAAGAAAAGAAAAGCAATTTTTCACTAGCAGCTGCCTTGTAAGTTTGGAGTGGGACGTCACACCTGCTGGTGTACCTAAGTCCGTAGGTAGAAACTCTAATTGTCATGACACTGCACACGTCTCCAAACAGGCTGCTATCTATTCAGTGTGTCCTCACCTCCAAGGAAACTCAAACAATTAGCAATTTCATTAATTAAGAGCAAGTTTGCACTTATACTATGAAGGATAAATATTTCTGAGCTTACATAAAAATCCATGCATTCATTAGAAAAGACAGAGATATTTACCAAGCCTGATTCCTTCTTTTAAATGTAAGATGTAGATGCATGAAGATTGCTATGTTGTAGAACTCATTCACATGACCTCTGACAATGATCCTAAAGAAACCAGACAGTATCTTTCATCCTGATAAGCAATCATAATTGAAAATAGACATTAAATAGTTCCCATTTAATGCATTTTCTCAGATCTTGTTTTTCTTTTTGTTACAGGACCTGATTCCAGACTTTAGCTATATTCCATAAGTTGAAATCTGAAGCTTTCCCTCTGAATACTTGTGAAAATGAGTCTGAAGCTTAGCAAGTTTAGTGAGCAAAGCCAGTGGACTCCTGTTCTAGACCCACCTATTCCAAGAACTTGCTGTGTGAGATCTTGAACTAATTACTCAGCGGTTCTTGACTCCAGGTTTCTTCATCTGCAAAAATGCTAACATTGGACTAAATACTCTCTTTCAGCTCTAACTATCCATAAACACATAATTTTCTTACCATTCAATCACCTTGAATTATGCCCAATTGTTTGAGCCCAAACTTGAAAGGCCTTTCGGGGATTGTTATTTGCATATAGTCACTTCAGGATGAGTGTCAAGAAAATGGTCCCAGGTCTGAGATATAAACTGATTGCAAAATGGAACTGTGGGACCTACAAGGGATGATGGATTGACTGCAGAGTGTGTATGTGGCAGGATGGGGAGGTCCAGCTGCAATGGAGTAACCAGCTCTTCAGTGCCACGTTTTACACACACATTTAACTTGTGCATTCTCTCAGAGACTCCCCAACCAAGGGAACTTTTCCAGACTGTGTAATTAAAGATCGCTTTTCTGTGTAACCCCCAACCTTAAGCTAAGACTGGGACTCAGCTCATTCATGTCCTGAGCTACACAGAGGCCAGGTTGACACAGAGGCCCTCATAACTCTCACCAACCTCACCACCCATGGATGGAAAGAGCATTTCCTGTCCACACACATTTGGTGCTAAGCCTGTTCTGGTACTCTTTATTCAATAGATATGAGTTGAGCAGGTTCTCTGGAGGAGAGACATTTCAACAATGTCAAGCTACATTCCAACTATTTCTAGAATATTTTACTATCAACATCTTTTCAACAATAACTCAGATTCTAGTCATTTCAAGGAGGCAGTCTTTCAAAACTTTCTAATGCTTTTCCAAAAGTTTCAAAATTTTAGTGTAACCAAAATGTCTCAGGTAGTTTAGAGGTTAACTTTCACGTTTACACAAATCTCCCAAATTCCAAAACTTCCAGTGGGACTAGAGGTTCCAAAAGGCAGAGGCCGCTACCACTTCATCTAATATCCCTTGGGGTTTACTGATCTGTCCCTATTTCCTTAATCAGTCCTTTTCTTGTTCCCATTTGTGGCATATCAGACACTCTTTTACATAGGGCTTATTTTGACTCTGGTCTCTGAAATTGCTTATTTTTCAGTTATTCTTTGATTCTGAAGAATTATTAAGGCCTTAATGAAAAGAACGACTTGATGGGTGTCAAAGGAGTTTCCAGTGAAGAGTTGCCAAGGATTGGCTTGATTACAGGGGCCTGTCTATGAAAATAACACAGAAGGGTTGAGCTCTGTAATTAAATTTCTAGGTGCCTGAGCTTACAATGGCCTCCAAAAAAGATAAGATGAACCCAATATAGGTGATTATTTAAGGTTATTAGCAGCAGTTCAAGCTAAAAATATAATAATAACTGACAATCTAAGAGGAGATTTTAATTAAAAAACAAATGTTAAGAGAAGATCTCTGGCAATGTGAGTGTTAACCACCTATTAGCAGAAAATAAAAGAACTTTTGCCCACACTATTAAGAAAATTTTCCTCTTCCATTTCACTTAGGAATGACAACTTTTTTTTTTTTCATATTTTCTCCCTTCGATCCAAACTACTCTGTTCCAGGAGCTTTGGCAAACTTTTTCAAGAGGTGCCAATTTCTTTACCACCAAGTTCATGTCACTGCATCTGAGTTGTCACCACACCATCGTGACTGCCCTGACATTCCTGTTAACCTCCTTCGCATACAGTCAACACCATCTCAAGTAAGATATGGGGTATGCAAGATGATAGACCAGGTAGAGGGCCGCTTGCAGAAGCAGCATGTGAGAAAGGAAGTTCCCAAGAACCAGTCAAGACAGGAAGGGTGTTGTATCAGGAGCAATTAAGTGGATTTTGAATCAAGAAGATATACAGGTAGGAATCCAAGGTAGCAAGAAGATACTGGATCCTGTATCAGGTTGAATAGGAAGGATCAAGACACAGTGATAAGAAACAATGATGTCTCAGTAGGGAAGCCAGGAGTGGGTGAGTTTAGAAACGAGAAACGAAGACCATGAATACCAGGTATGTGTTGAGGCACAAGCTTGCAGTTGCTGTTCTCACTAGACACAGAGTGCACAGAAAGAAAATTGCACTGTTGAAAATAATGTTTTTATTTATTCCCACAAAAGACTGAGTTTGACATTAAAATATAAACATATAAATGGCATTATGAATGACAATAAACTCAATTCTATCTTTTCCTCCCTGAAATTGCTGTGTGTGAGTTGAACAGATTTTGTGCACTCATTTTTTTTAAAAGAATTAACTCTTTATTGCTTACAGCTCTTATAAAATCAAATTTTCAGTTAAATAAAAATGCAACTGTAAAATCAATACAACAAAAATGAACAATTTTCATCAAATTATATGTACTAAAAATAAGTGTTCTGTTGGTTTTAATAGTGTAAAAGATATTTACATTTTTTGGCACAATGGAACATTATTTTAACCTTTATCATGATTATATTTCCTTTTTAACAGTGAACTTTTTAAAATATCTTTTTTTTTTTTTTTTTGGCCATGCAGCTTGCGGGATCTTAGTTCCCCAACCAGGGATGGAACCCGTGCCCTCTGCAGTGGAAGCGTGGAGTCCTAACCACTGGACTGCCAGGGAATTCCCTTAACAGTGAACTTTTTTTAAACCACTAATCCATTATTTTGATGGGCACTCATTTTTAAAGATGTTGGTCAGTACATCAAGAGGGAACTTACTCCAGGGCCCCATTTTACCACCGTTTTACTGAGTGTGTCCCGTACATATGTGAGATGACTCTATGTTTAGTTAGACTAAGTTTTTTTAGGTATCACGTTATTTTTGGGTATCACGCAGATCCCAAGAAAGTCAGGACACCAAGTATTGTGAAATCTTTTTCTTTTTACAATCCTAATTATAGATTGTGTATAAAGAAACCAATGGTCTTTCACAAAGAAATTTCTTTCTTGTCATTTCTTTGGTTCAAAGATCTTCCTCCTCAAAACATTTTCTCTTCCTCTCCCCACCTCTTTCCAGAGCCAATCAATTCTGCCATCATCTCCGATTGCAGATTCTCTGAGCTCAACTTTCCCAAATGCAGACATGGCATTCAGGCTCTAAAGGTTCATGCTCCTCCCCAAGAAGGCTCATCAAAGCATGTTCCCAACAAATGGTAATCTCCAATGTGTGGGGTGATGTGAAGGAGGGGGTGTTCATTACTTCACACATGAGCATTGTTAGGATCTTAGCTTGACGTCTAGTTTTTGAGCACACACATGGGAGACAGTTAAGTGACACTGAAAGGCAGCATGTGCCCAAATGCAAAGCATAGACCAGCATGGATTGCATAGATCAAAGGCAGCCTCGGAGGACCTTGTAAGCTAGGTCTAGGGTTGTGAAGAGACTAGAACCAGGAGGACTCAGAAGGGAAAACAAAGAGGAGTCACTGTTGGGAGTGGAAAAGGAGTCAAGATGACAAAGGTGCAGGCATGAGCGTGGATTCTTCTATGCTATGATTAGAACAGGAAATATGTCCATAGTAATGGCAAGTTAAGTATGTAGTCCTAACCCTGCAGGCACTTGTGCCAAAGAGATAGGACAAGCTAAGCTGGATGACCACCATGGGGTGGACTGTGTAGTGACCACTGTGAGAGCCTGGTTTTCAAACAAGGCAAAGCTTCAGTCAGAGGGCAGCTGATGTCAGAATCAGAAGAGACAGGGATGGGCACTAAGCCAAGGGGAAGGGACAATATGACCACTTAATACGAGCCATGAAGTCAGCTTGGTGGCTAAGAGAATAGGAACAACTCAGGGATAGGTAGTGGTTCTATATGTTAAGAGTGATCTGGGGTCCAGGTGAGAGTTCCCTTGTACATACACACAACACTACATACTGCCAGATGGACAAAGCTCTTAAAACTATTGTTCTAGGCTGGGTGCCTCACAAACCAGGAGGAGCAATTTAACATAGTAATTTCCCCAATAAAATGAGGTCATTTAAGTTTTTTGAGTAGAGATGCCAGACAAAGAATGTGATTACTTACAAAAATTGTGATTGGTATGTGCGATATGGACTATAGTACCAGGAATAAATAGTTAAAATATATTCAATTAATAGTTAGATGAGTCGTTTATCCATTTACTTACTCAGTGAATATTTGTTAAGTGCCTACTATTTGTCCAGCACTGGTGAGCAAAGCAGTTCCAGTCCTGACTTCATGGAGGTATAAACTAATGAGGAAGGGGACATTAAGCAATTAATGGCATACATTACAAATCATAGTGCTGTGAAGAAAAGATCTAGGGGATTATGAGAGATTATAACAAGGGAGTTGTGAGGTCAGTGACTTGACAAGGTGCAGCTCATTGTGACCTTAGCTAGGTCAGTTTGGGTGCAGTAAGGAGGGCAAAGATTTATGTGGGTTGAAAATTAAAGAATAGAAGGAGTGAGTGAGGAAGGGAAAGAAGAAGCTGGGGAGACATCATTAAATAAAACAGACAAAACCCCTGCCTTATAAGCCTACATTCCAGAAGAGATGCCCTGTGAGCAGGCAAAGCACTTGAACGGGAGATCAGAGCTGGGTCTATCAGTGTAGGATTAATGGGCAGAGATGCAACTGTAGCCGCATTCACCAAGGGAAAGAGTGCCAAGAGAGACACACAACCCAAGAAAATGTCCCCTGTTGGGAAGTGTGGGCAAAGAACAGAATTCAGAAGAATCCAGAAAAGGAAATAGGCAAATATTTGCATTGACAATAAGAACACTTTAGGTTGACAAGATGACTAGAAAAGGTTGTGCTCCAGGTCTGTTACCTTCTAGGAGAGAAGAGACCTTTAACTGTTTTTAATCAAAGACACTAGAGAAAAGCGTCATAAGGGCCCACCGACTGAGCTAAGAGAGTCTGCGGGAGCCCAGCCTGAGCCATGGGTGAGTGAGGGCCGGGTGAAGACAACCACACTGAGGCCTGATCCATGGTGGGGGGGTGGGGCTGGAAAGACTGTTGAGAGACTGAATGAACAAATACACAGAGGTCTGAAGGCCACTAGGTAGCCAGTCTGTCACACACACCAGCCATTCCAGTTTAGAAAGGAAAAGACACACAATATTTGATATCTGTGGACATCTTTCTACTTTCAACTTCTCAAAGGACCCTCATAAAAAACCCTCTGAATCTCTCTCCAGCCCTTTCCTCCTTTATTTTCTGCTTCAGAATCTTTTTTAGCAGATAGTTCTTTAACAGTACTGAGGTAGATTTCAAAACTAAACAAAACTAACTTAAAACACAAAACTAAAAAACTCCCAACTTTGACCAATAAACCAAGAAAAATTATAGGTATTTCAAAGACAAGCTGAGTAGAAAAGTGGACTGGGTTGACTTACGTTACTAACGCTAACTTCAAAATGATGTAGAAAGATAGAGGGGTTTTTTAGGAATCTATAGACTTCATTAGGGTCTATACTGTAATTTTGCCTAATTAAGCCCCAATAATTAATGCTGTGAGTATAACAGAGAAGTAATAGGACAAAATGCTGGTGTGCAAAGCCCCATGAAAGTAATATATCTTTGGCTGGTAATGATTATGTTCCTTTTTATTATTAAAGATGCAATTAAAAGAATTTGTCTTTCCCTTTTATGTGAAGAAATAATAAACATTATATTTGATATTCTGATTTTCCATATACAGTGACGCTAGAAATGTAATTAGCTATGTACTTTTTTTGTTTGTTTGTTTTTGTGCAGTGCGCAGGCCTCTCACTGTTGTGGCCTCTCCCACTGCAGAGCACAGGCTCCGGACATGCAGGCTCAGTGGCCGTGGCTCACGGACCCAGCCACTCCACGGCATGTGGGACCTTCCCGTACCGGGGCACAAACCCGTGTCCCCTGCATCAGCAGGCGGACTCTCAACCACTGCGCCACCAGGGAAGCCCTAGCTATGTACTTTTTAAACAAATTGGCTGAAGTGAGTATAATGACGACTAAAGGATTCTAAAATGGAATGTGGACTCATTTGAGTCAAAGTACGGTGTTGGTATTCCATCCATCTACTGTTTATGAAGCACTATGGTGGGTCGGGCATCACTAAAGTTTTAAGAAAGTGTTGTGCCTCCTACAAAATGATTGTTGGCAAAAACACTGAGAATGGAGTGATTTCCTAGTGATTTAAAAAAGAGAGAAAGGAAGGAAGGAAAAGGTAGGGAGAGTAGGATGACCATTTTCTGGATGACTCTTTGTGTTTGTGTTTATGCCTGATACCCATAATCATGAGCATTCCATCACTGGTTGAGGCTGATTATAGTTTTGATGATGGTGATGATGATGGTGATGATGATGATGACAAACAGAACCTTTTCCCCAATCCCCTAGTGGTATATCAACAGGAAATATCATCATCTCTAATTTGTAGGCAAGGAAAAAAAGGGACAGGTTAAAATTTTGGTGGCAATCTCTTTTGTCTAATATATTTGTAATCTGAAGGAAGGGGAAATCAGAAAAAACTATGAAACTTTGGAAAATGTCCAGCAACATCACTTTAAGACCTGGGAATTTCCTTTGTAAAATAAGCACTTCCTCTTGCCCCCCTTGCCACCATTTGGTTCACTCCACATCATGGTTAAATGGTATATATTCAAATTATATTTTGGCACCAGTCTTACAGCAAAACATAGGTGTCTCTTGATTTTTCTCATGCCGATTGCAATACCCCAGTCAAATTGTCACCTTTTCAGAGTTAACAAGACTGAGCATTAAACCGTTGTGTGTGAAGAACCAGAGCTTCCACCTGAAGGGATTTTCAGGCTATTACACAACCCATATTATTGGGCAGCACCTTCCAGTGAAATGCGAGCAGTTCAGCTCTGTTAATGGGCTTCCCGCCCAGAAAACAGGGACACCATTCAAGCAGTATGAGTGGGTGGGGGTGGAGCATGAATCATGGCAGCAGCCAGAGTCCAGAGGAGGAACAGTGCTGCTAAAGCCCACACCACTGGTAATAACAGGGTGCCCTACACCAAGGACTGTGTCCCCCCAAATTCACATGCTGGGGTCCTAACTCCCAGTGTGATGGTATATGGAGATGGGGCCTTTGGAAGGTGATTAGGTTTAGATGAGATCATGAGTTTGGGGCGCCTTTCGATATGATTAGTTCCCTTATAAGAAGAGACACCAGAGAAGAGGAGGGCACTCTCCTCTCTCTCTCTCTCTCTCTCTCTCTCTCTCTCTCTCTCTTTCCAACTTTATCTTTCTCTCTCTTTCTGCCATGTCTGCAAGTCAGGAAGAGAGTCTCACCAGAACCTGATCATGCTGTCACCCTGATCTTGGACTTCCAGCCTCAAGAACTATGAGAAAATACATTTCTGTTGTTCAAGCCACCCAGTTTATGGTATTTTGTTTTGGCAACCTGAGCAGACTAAGACACCATAAAAGCCAAGTACCCTGCAAACACTACCCTACACATTAAGTGTTCGATAAATGTAAATAATTTTGTTTACTCATAGTAAATATTTTCTTCTTAATTGATTGGAGAACAATTCTATAGCCACATATTTTTACCTTTGTAACCAATAGGAAAGTTTACTTTGCCGTGTCATTTTGCAAATAAATTGCCAGCCAACAACAATGCTTAAATGACAAAGTATTTCTACTCTAGGTGTCTTCAGAACATTGTTATGGAGTAGGCACAAATAAGTATTATTGTTCCCAGTTTCCAGATACGGAAACTTTGGCACAGACTTGATTAATGTCACACAGAGAGTCTTAAGTTATCAAAACAATAAGCAATACCTTCTGACTATAAGTCTAGATTTCTGGTCCATAAATAGAATAATAAGCTATCTAAAAAATGCATGATAAATACATAGAATTTTAATAGAAAGTTTTGATTATATATACTCAACATGGCAAAATTAATTATATTAATGTCCCCAAGTTCCTTAGAATGAATAGTAAATCAAATCACCATGTGGAAGGCATAGTGGCATGTGTTGAGAATATAGGAAGAGCTCTTATTTACAGTCCCTTTTTAGCTGGATAGAAAGAGCAAAAATCAAGCTCACGTTAAAAGATAACTTTTTAAAAAGGGGGAACAAGGGGTCTTTACACTACAAAGCATTATATAATATCCAGACTAGGAGTCAGCAAACTTTTTCTGTGAAAGGTCAGATAGTAAATATTTCTATCTCTAGAGCCATTCGCTCTCTGTTGCAACTACTCAACTCTGCCATTATAACCTTGAGGCTGGCTCAAAAACCGCCACAGACAATGAATGGGTGTTCCAATAAAACATTATTTACAAAAACAGATGACAGATGAGATTTGACCCAAGGGCCATACATTGCTGACCATTCATCTAGATAATAACTTAGCTATGTAGCATTTAATATTTAGCTGCAGCTTTTAACTATGTGGCTCTTTCATTTTCCTGATAATTAAAGCCTATTCTTAACTATTCATTATTTATTTTGAATAGGTGATGAGAATCTCAATGCAAAAAATGAAAGAAGGTCCAAAGATTACTCAGTGAAAAGTAAAAAGTCTCCCCTCCCCCCTCCCTTTTTTCTACTCTTCTCCCCTCTGCTCGCTGCCCACCTCCAGCTTCTCACTTCTTCTCTCAAATGCAATCACTTGGGTTAGTTTTTTTGGACCCTCCCAGGGATATTCTAAAGCTCAGTAAATCATGGCAGCTTTCAAAAATATAACCTTGGTTTAAATCCTCACTATAGCTCCGTGGATAGGGAGATTACCTGTTATTATCTCCATTTTGAAAATGAGGAAACAGAGAGATTCAGAAAAGCCAAGTTACTTACCCTAGGCCATAGAGTTAATAGCTAGGGTTCAAATCCATATTTTTGGACACAGAACACCGTCTCCAAAAGAGTGGCTGTTTAAAAATCACGCATCTTCCAAAACGTGAACTAATGCTTCATTTTTTGTAAAAAGAGAATGACAGAACAAAGTTGTTTAGTAAGTAGAGCCTTGATCTCAAAAGCTGCTGCCTGCCCTCCTTTTCTCACTGCCACACCCTTCCAGGACGTCTTCTTTCCTTCTCTAGATAACAATGTAATATTCGGGGCACGTTGTCTATGCCATGAGGAAAAATACAATACATTGCATGGACAGGCGCCAGTATCATTCACTGCAGAATGTCAGTAAACCTTTGGGTTTTTCTACAGAAGTTGTAAACTCTCCTCTCTTTCCTCATTCTCTCTTCCCAATCAAAAGCTCATGCTCAGTACTTTTTCTTAACAGTTTTTATTTTTCTTCCCTCTCTAGTGACCTGTGTGTACAGCACACCCACATACCTGCATGCCTTCTCTGTTAACCCAAACCTGGACATTCTTTAAAGAATGTCAGGCTGACCACATTCCAAGAAGAGCCTATGATAATTGTGGCAAAATTCACTCTCCGTCCTCTGATTACAAAGCTCTCATTGTCTGAATTTGATGATTCTAGCCTTATTATCTATAGTATTATGTAATTTTTCATGAGTGGCTAATATCAAAAAGAATATTTCTCAAAATCAAAAAACATACTCCCACGCCCAGGCTATATGCTATTCAACAAATAAATACTTGTTGAATAAATAAAGAGGTGAATGAGATACTTAAACCTTCATCTAGGAAAATACACTTCGCTTCCATGATTCTCTTCCTAGTGTTGTTGAGCACGTCGTTTGCTTCACCAGCCTCTTGGCTATGAGGTCACAGGAGATGTATATTCAGCCTTAGGACCAAGAATGGGTATGCATTACCTGTACATTGGTTGACTTTACTCTTGGGGCTGCTGTAAATTGTGTGGCTCTTGAGCATGTCTTTTAGTGGAGGATGCTTTCTTTAACTTAAATCTTACCCAGAATCCACACCGTAGAAAACAAATAAACTCCAAACTCCTCTGGATGAGCAGGAGGGCAGAACTCTATCTTTGGCTTGGTCTCACCCATTGTACCTGCCCCTGGTAACTCCTAGGAAGCCAAGGACTTCACGGGATAATATCTGATGACTGACCCCCTCTCTCTCTCTGTATTGGCTACTAGAAATTTGGCCCACTTCTAAAAAATGCAGAGGACCCATGACTTATTAAACTCATTCTTGGCTTTGTTTAATCTTTTTCACTATTCTACCTTTGTCCCAGGTTCCTTATCCATTACTTTTTAGTTCTGTTTTATATTTTGTAAGGTATCTGAAATTATTTCTGACACAGGCATAGGGAAGTTAGATGGATGGATGGAAGGATGGATGGATAGATAGATAGATCTCTATAAAACTAGCTTTAGTGCCATAATATTAACTGACAAAAAAGGTACCTAGCACTAGTGAAAAATTCTCAATAATCAACAGTTATACATAAAACCAGAGGAAACTCTTCATAGAGTTTACCACTCTTCCTTCATAGTAGAGCCCCACTGGCACCATGGGTGGCTGACATTCGCATTGTATTGCATAAGATGGAGCCAATGAAATCCATACACACATAAATGTTAATATGACATAGAAAAAAAGTGTTGAAAGAATTCCTCTCAACAACTATTTCTAAATAGCTAAAATCTTCCCATTGCTCTATGGAATATTGGTCAAAAGTGTTCAGACTGAGAAATTAGTGTTCTTGCTGATAAAATCAACTCTTAAATATCTGTTCTAATTGAGGGAGAAGTGAAAAGTTAGTCTAAATCAGTAGTGGATATTCTCATTCACTTCAGTTTGTTCTCACAGAGCATTCATTCTCAGCAGATTTGTCTCCTTAATAATTTTCCTTGATCTTCATATTAACATTGGTTTGTATGGGTTTATCTGCCTAATGCTATTGCTAGTCCTTTTAGTTTGCTAAGATCTTGGTGCCTAAACTTTCTCAGACTCACTTGCTGATGTCTATGTAAAATTCAGGATCAATGGTTTTCAATGGTTCTTACATGAGTGAATAGAAATACCGATTAAAGACTGGTAATGGAATTGCAGACTTGCCTGTGGATCTCAGAGCAATTCACCAAGCTTCATTATATGATCTTATAATGTTGAGGGCAAGTGACTGAGTCTGCATTTGTATGTGGAGCCGTGAAACCCAGGGCCCATTTCTCTTATTGCGCTATGCCCCACCAAGCTGATGATAAGCCTGGGAACTCTTGAGAAATCAGTAGGGGGCCTGTGGAAGCTCTTCACTGCAGGTGGTTTGGGGTTAAGCAAGTTTCTGGAGGTGGAGCCTGCCGTTCAGTTGTCCCACCAGGAATCACACAGCAGATTGGGTACTTCCAGAGATTTGCTCCTTCCCATTGAACTAATTGGTGTTCTTTTAGGTCCAACCAGTGTTTCACATTTTGGAGATGTTGACCCAGATCCTGCCCATTCAAAGACTCCACTCTACCCCTGGCCAGGTAGAGACTTAAGGAGAGCAGGATCAATTTCACCCACTGACTCAGGGAAACAAACCAGACTTGAGATTCTCCCTTCTTCTCCCATTAACTAAGGCAGAACTCTCCCTTTAAACTTTTAGTTGCCTTTCTCTTTAATAACACTAAGTTTTTCCTTTCTGAGCATACAAGCATTTATCTGGACAGAAATTTTGAAAATACACAAGAGCACAAAGATAGGAACATTTAAATCATGCATAATTCTACCACCCAGAAGTAAGCAGTTAACATTCTTTAAATATTTCCTTCCAGTCTTTTTTTTCTATACAGCTTATATATAGACACATATAACACAGCAGAAGCTAAACCATATGTGTTGTACATGTTGTTTGGCTTTTGCATTTAACAATACATCATGACTAGTTTTGCAGGTAAATAAATACTCTTTAAAACATGATTTCTAAGGGTTTCACAGTAGTTCACCGTGAATCATAATTTAGTTTATTAAATCATCTTACCATTGAAATGAAAGTCCATTCCAAGTTTTTACCATTATAAATAACGCTGCTGAATGTCTTTGCATGAAAGTTGTTATATACATATATCTCTGGTTGTCTTCCTAGGATACCATGGAATTGATGGGTTAAAGGCCATGAACATTTTAAAGATCTTTGATACACATTTCCTAGTTGGGCCATCTCCCCTATCAAAGGACTGTACCAAGTTATACTCTGATCAGTGGAGCATAAGTCTTCCTAAAATGGTCTTTTCTCATTTCTTGTCCACTCAAGCTTCTTTCAGGTGCATTTTAACATAATTTTTCCTGGATAGAAATATTGCCAGGGGGTGGTATGAGGTATTTAGAACACAGTGTGATTTCCATCAAACCCTCAAAGGCAAGCGACACTGAATTGGAGTCCTTTCTCTATTTAGGGAGCTGTAGGAAAATCGATGGCATGAGGGGAGAGTTGATCCATGATTTTGTCCCCCTCCTGAGCCCAGGTCTTGCTCATGATTTTCTGTATTGAATAAACAACCAAACACAAACTGGCTTTTGTGCCTATAAAGAATCAAGTTAAATGAATAATCTATAAAACTAATTTGAAATGTTTTTCCCTCAGCTACTAAAGAGGACAGCTTTCTTATTTTTCAACCTGTGTAAATGGCTCAAAGTTCTATGTTTCTCAAACTGTCATGAAAAGGATTCATTATTCTTCATACATATACCTCTACACTTTGCTGTGAAAGTCAATATTTATTGCACTTTTTTCTGCATTTCTTAATGGAACATGTGTGTGATTATTGAATAAACATGAATGCATTGAGTTTTGCAACACTTCTTTTCCAATAATTTGTTAGGACTTTTTCACTATTCTAACTCAAAACAGATTTATTTTTCTAATAAGATTTTGCAAGTTCTTCATCCATAGTATCCACTAGATACATTTCATTTCCAAAATATAAACTGCTGCACCTGGGCAGCAATTTTTTTGACCCCTCCAAATGGTTTGTAATGGTTTCTAGCGTAGAGCAATGGTATGCATACTCACCAGATGTACTGCAGTCCATGCATTCCTTTTTGGTTCAATATTTCTTGGTCTGCTTATTCCATCTCAGTCTCCCTGACCACATTCTCAGGTTTTATTTTATCCTTATTTGCACATCATGCAAGAGAGCATCTCAGCTGAACAAAGAATTCTTTGAAAGATTTCACACAGAGATGGAAGATCTAATAAAGTTCTGTTGAGAAATTTTATTATTGTTAATGTAACTGTTATTTAGCCTGGATGAAACATTCCTATGATACCCCCAGCTTTGAAGAACCTATATGTGGTATCTACTTCTCTCATAAGGCAACCTGGGTGCATTCCTCAATCATTTCTCTCCATGAATCCAGTGGCCCAATGATTAGGAATTCAGAGACCACTAAAAGGAAACTTCAATTTTGAATTTTAAAAATATTATGATTAAGCTAGCATATTTATATTCTTTCTTTTTCTAATGA
Source organism: Mesoplodon mirus (assembly GCF_964341445.2). Taxonomy (NCBI): domain Eukaryota; kingdom Metazoa; phylum Chordata; class Mammalia; order Artiodactyla; family Ziphiidae; genus Mesoplodon; species Mesoplodon mirus. Next base: position 71,894,792 of record NC_138989.1, read on the forward strand.
GCTCAAAATATTTCATAAGTAAGCAGCAAGATTTTCCTCGATGTACATGTTTACAACAAGATTTTACTGGTCCAAAAAATACCCACCAGACTTTCCTATATCTCATTGCAATAAAGTAAATCCATAACAGTAAGTGCAGACATTGGCAATATACATGGCCTTGAAAATTTACAAATTAGTCAATATGTTCATTTTTATTAGTATTTTTCTTACTGAAATAATGGTGTTTTTAAGCTTGGAAATTTGTTCTGATGATTAAGCAGTGTTTTGATAGAGATGTCAACATTTATGTAATATAATGATATATGACCATCATTAGTAACCCCACCTAAAAAGCACACCAATTTTTACAAGAGAAGGGAAATCAATCAATCCACATTATTTACTCTGCTAGGCTAAGTACATGCCTGAATTTATTGTTTCCAACCATGACCTTTGGCCTGATATCAGAATAACAACTCATATGATAGCCACCCACTTGGGTGATTGATAAGCAACTCAAACTTAATAATTTATCCAAAAAACACCCTTGATTTACCTCTCAAATCAATTTCTTCTCCAGTCTTTCCCATCTCAGCAAATGACACAAACACCTGCTCAAACTAAAACCCCAAGGGCCATCTTTGATGTCCCTCTCTCTAACATCCAATTCAACACCAAGTCCTGTTGACACTAACTATAAAATATATGCCAAGCTGGTCAATTTCTCTCCTTCTCCACTGGTGCGATCTTGGTCCAAGCCACAATCATATCACACCTGAAATTCAGGAAAATGAGTTTCTCTTCATTTCCACTCTTGATCTACTACAATCAGTTCACTGCAGAGCAAAGCATAAGCCAACACATAATACTCCCCTGTCTCAACCTTGCATGGGCTTCCCATTACCCTCAGAATAGAGCCCGAGCTCCACCAAGGTCTGCAAGACCCTACATGGACAGACTCTGCCCTCCTCTGTAACCACATCTCATACCGCTATCCCTTCACCCTCTATGAACTATTCTCCCTGATCTTTTGTTCTTCAAAAATGCCAAGCACATTCATCTCTTGGATTTTGTTCTTTTCTGCTTCTCTTCCAGGAACTCTCTCCCATCCCTTATCTTTGCATGACTGAGGTCATCTCATCACTTAGGTCTCAGCACAAATATCACGTCCTTGGAGAGGTTGCCCTTGACCTCCCCAATACTGTCTCTTTCCCATCCCTGCTTCATTTCCTTCCCAGCAATTATCTCTCTTCAAAATCATCTTCTTGATTTGTCTACTTTTTAATAACTTAGCTCCCCACTAGAATATAAGCACCATGGAAGAAGAGAACTCATCTCTTCTTCACAATTGTAATAACAATGTCAACCTTTACAAGGTATGTACTCAATAAACATTCACTGAATGAATGAATTTCTCAGTTAACCAGAAAGTCAAACTCATTGGCATGTCATTCAAGGCCCATCACCACTCAGCTCTAACCTATATTTGTAATATAGACATACAAGCCATATCAGACATACAAGCAATATAGACATACAATATGTCTATATATATAGACATACAAGCCATATCTTTTTTTTTTTTTTTTTTGTGGTACGCGGGCCTCTCACTGTTGTGGCCCCTCCCGCTGCGGAGCACAGGCTCCGGACGCGCAGGCTCAGCGGCCACGGCTCATGGGCCCAGCCGCTCCGTGGCATGTGGGATCCTCCCGGACCGGGGCACGAACCTGCGTCCCCTGCATCGGCAGGCGGACCCTCAACCACTGCGCCACCAGGGAAGCCCCAAGCCATATCTAAATAGTCACAATTTCTTAAACACACTGTGAAATTTTATGGTCCAATATCATTTGACAGACCATTAATTCATTCTCAAGCACCCTTTCTCACCCTTCTCCCACACCTCTCCCAAGTCCCACTGGGTTGAGTTCTACTCAGCATTCAAGGCCCAACTCAGCTATCTCCTTTTCCACTGATCTGCTGTAGTTTTTTTCTCTGTATCCATAACACTCTGTGTCTCCATCAGAGTGTCCTTAACACAGCCCACTTTCACAATTCAATGGGTCTATCTTTGGTTTCACCAGGATATGCTATGTTCCTTGAAAGCAGAAATTTAGCATCTTCACATCCCTCATAATACATAGTCTGGTCCCTGATAAAAGGTACTCAATAAAGATTTTTTGAATTGAACTGAACAAGCATATGAGAAAGAGGACCCCAAAACTAAACTCTGTGCCTCCAATCAGGGATTTTTAACTCTCATTTGATTGTGAAATACATAGCTCTCTAGTTAAATGGATGAGGTGTGGAGTTCTGGGTGATGAGGAATTTTCTCTGAGTTTGCTATGCCTGTTGCAAAGAGAGACGTGGTCAGAAATCACTGACCTTGTGTTTTCTGTATCTCTGTCTTAAATCACCAGCTGCTTATTTAGCCTTTATCCTAATGTTTGGCAGAAACTGGGTTGCTTCTCTCACACATGTTTTTCCTTCAGAGTGTTGATATTGGCCTATATCCTATACGATAACAAAATACCAGACTTCTTGGGTCATTGGTTTAATGCAGCTGTAGTTGGTTGTGGTTCATGAAAGTCTCCACTTGTCATTTGTTTATATCACCGCCTTAGTGAATTTAGGGCTTTTCTTTGCTAGAGAGTTAGAAACTTCATCCCCAGATCCCCACTTTTGTAAATTAGCATGAGAATGGGGAAAATGGGGCAAGGCAGTCTGTGAGTGTCCAGCAAAAACTTGGTAGCAACTTAGTAGGAAGATCAGGAGGAAAGAGGCTCAAGTAGTTCCTTCTTAAATTAATCCACTCTTTTTCCATAAGAGTCAGGGAAAAATCCATAGTGCAGCTGGGTAGGACATTGTCTTCTTAGACAAGCCTGGCTGGAAAAAAATATGTGTCCAGAGAGCACAAGAGAATCTTGAGTATACCAGAAAGAAAGTGGTTATATCCAGGCATTTCTGGGGCTCTAAAAAGCAGGGTGAAGCCCTGGCTGAAACAAGGCAAAAATACAACACAGGTGTGCAAAATGCAATGGGTTTGGGATAACCCAACACGAACCAGATTATAGCCAACAAACATCCCCCCCCACTCAGATTTGGTCCTTAAGTCTTCAGCTACAAAAGAAACATCTATTCCTGAGATGCCTGGACAGGGTGAAGTGAGTGTATATTACCACTTGGTGGGAACCCTCTTGGTGCCTGCCATGGAATAAGGTAAGGATTTGCCTGAAACTGGTCAGAGAAAGGCTCGCTTCTTCCATCTCTTTCTTCTCCTTTCCCTTTAATAACTTTCCTACTCTTCACACATCCCTCCACTTGCCTCCTCCCCACAAAAGACAGAGAAATCACTATTCTAAAGGAAATACAAGGTCTAAGCAATGGGCTAAGAATAGACAAACAAAGCTCTAGTTCCATATGGCTCACCAAGCTTGCAGCAGGAGGAATAAAAGGTAGACTGGCTCAAGACTAGCTGACAGAAACTTCAATTTAACTTTATTTAGTTCAGTCTAATTCACTGATTAGAGTGAGAGCAGATAGGGAAGAGTAAAGTAAGAGTGTTCAAGTTGGACAGATAGCTCATTGCTCCATAAGGTAATACAGCTACTAAAAGATCTACCAAATGCTGGTGAGAAATAAAGACAGAAGCACAAACAGATTTATATTAACTGTGCTGGTGAGGAAGAGCATGGTATGGTAGGATATGAGGGCAGTGGAATGAATCAGAATCAAAATGTAGCCTCTCCTGATGGTCTCTCCCCTATCTGATTCTGCTTCCTTGCTAAGTCCTGACAGACCAGGAAACATAAGCACTGCTGATCATTTTAAAAGTCATATGCAAATTCAGCATGGGAAGATCAGGCACCCATGGTCACAAAACTAGTCAGCTGCAACTCCTGCTCCAGTTTTCTCCATTGCAATGAACTCCAAAATGTGTTTCCATGACTTCATGTCAATGAAGATATGTCTGATGCTTGGGAATTTATCTCACTTCAAACAAAACCAAGAAGCTCCACTGAGAAGTCACTCCAGAGTTTCTTGAGAGAAATTCTTCCCTCCCCAGAATCTACCCTGGTGTCTGCTAAAAAAAACAAACACACAAACAACAACAACGACAAAAAAAAAAACGGCAAGAGGACACATCCCCTCTTAAGACACATAAAGTCATGAAGTTATACTGATGGATAAACAGGCCCTTCTCTGTGTATGTAGTGCATGTGTGTGTGTACGTGCACATGTGTGTTTGAGTGTGTGTGGGAACGTGTGTGGGGATTTATTTATTTAAAGAACTACCTGCTGGATTGCTAGCTTCATAGAGAAATAAAAGTAAATAATAAATAATGAATAATAATGAAATGTGTTGATATAGGCCCTTACTAACCACCCTGCTGAGCTTTGAGAAGAATTTGAAAGCATGTTTTGCCAAGAACAATTTACAGAGTGGATAGTCAGTCCTTTAGACACTAAATATTACTGAGGCAAATGTTAGATGCTATCTTGTAATTATTTTACACCAAAAGGATTTAATATCAGTTTCTCATTATATAGAGTAAAACTACTAGGCTCCATCAAAGTTCCCTAAGATCATCAGGATGATCTCCCATGGCCCCCGGGACTGCCTATTCATCCAAATATCTCATAGAAATTCGCACTAAAATAAAATGTCTGTTTCATCCTAGGAAGACAAAACGGTGCCTTATAAATGAGGGAAGCAATATATATTTACACTCGGCTAGATTGCATAACAGGAGATATTGAGAAGACAAACATGATTCCTTGGTGTTCTGAATCACATATGATGAAAACAGCATAGTCTGTTCCAGGTTTAGTTCCCTTAAAACATCAAAATTATATTTGGAGAAAGCTGGTGTGGCTAAGTGGGTCACATGCATTTGAATCTGGTGATTATAATATTCAGGCCAAGAAAATGATATATGCCTGCACTTTGGTTGGTTAGTCACACCTGGAACAGGGCTCAGTTCTGGGGACTATATTTTGAGAGAGGGGTGCAGATAAACCAGAAAGTCTCCAGAGTTGAAACCCAGAATGGTGTTTGATCCAGGAATTATTTAACAGGGAGCAAAGTTGAGGGAACTGGGACTATAAATCTAGAAACAAGAAGAATAGTATAGGGAGAGGGTATTAAAGTCAAATTGAAAACTTTGAAAGTTTTTCATACTGCATATATTTTTCTATTTTCCCAAGTATACTATGAGTTATCTGTCTGTATAACTTCTACTTAAAATGCTCTTCCTCCTTCTCCTGGCTGTTGATCTCTCAAGATCTAGATCAGCATCACCTCCTCCAGAAAACCTTCCATGTGTCTCTTCTCACTTTTTCTATCACTGCCACAAGCAGAAGACTAAGCATTCTTCCTCTCTGAACACTATTATTATGCATAAAAATCTTTCATGCTACAGTAGAACTTTGTATTCCAATGTCTATCTCTCTTATTTCACCCAGTAAGCTGTGAGCAGGGAGTGGATTCTACATCTCTTTTATTAATTTTTTTGACCACCCTTTGCTAAGTATCTGCTATGTCCTAATACTGTGACAAAGACTAGGTATAACAAAGACAAAAGACTTAGCCTCTGTCCCTGAAGAGCATAAAATAAGAAAGACAGATGCAAATATCAGAAACAAGACAAGGATGTCTTCTCTCACATATTCTCCTCAATATTGTATTGGCGATTCCAGCCAATGCAACAAGGCAAGAAAAAGAAATAATAAAAGGAATCCAGGTTGGAAAGGAAGAAGTAAAATTATATTTATTTGCTGATGCCATGATAGTCTATATAGAAAATCTAAGAGAATTTAGAACTAATAAGTGAGTTTAGCAAGGTTGTATGATAGAAAATTCACATACAAAAATCCATTGTATTTCTACATACTAGGAACAATGGGAAAATCAATACCATCTATAATAGCATCAAAAATATAAAATAAGTAGAGATAAACCTCCACAAAAATGTGAATGAAATGTGCACTGAAAACTATAAAATATTGCTAAAAGAAATTAAAGAACATTTTTTTAAAGGAAGAAATATTTGTCTTCACAGTTCAGAAAGCTCAGTATTGTAAGATGTCAAATATTTGTAAATTAGTCTCTAGATTCAGTGCAATCTCAATCAAAATCATAGGATTCTCTTTTTGTAGAAACTGAACAGCCGATTATAAATTTCATATGAAAACACAAAGGAAAAAGAATAGCCCAAACAACTTTGAAAAGGAATAACAAACAGGTTTAGAGAACAAACATTATTTGATTTCAAGAATTATAAAGCCACTGCAATTAAGACAATGTGGCATTTGTATAAAAACAGAGAACTAGATCAATGGAACAGAATAGAGAGAATGGAAATAGACCCACACATATATGAGCAGCTGATTTTGACAAAGGTACAAGGCAATTCAGTGGAGAAAGGACAATAAATGCTGTTGGAACCATTGGATATTCATATACCAAAAAAAATGAACTTTAATCAATGCATCATATGAATATAAAAACTAGCTCAAAATGAATTCATTGAGCTAAATATAAAACTTAAAACTCTAAAACTTCCAGATGAAAAGTGGGAGAAAATCATTGTGACTTTGGTTGAGGAAAAGATTTCTCAGATACCCTACCAAAATCATGATCCAAAAAAGAAAAATTAATAATTTGCACTTCATCAATATTAAAAATTTCTGTCCTTTACAAGACACTGTTAAGAAGATGAAAAGACAAACCATAGCCTGAAAGAAAAATTTGTGGTACATAAATAAAGAATTTTTAAATCTCAATAATAAGAAAACAAACAACCCAATTTTTAAAAATGGGCAAAAGAATAGATATGTTGCTAGAAAAGATATATAATGACAAATAAGCACATGAGAAAATGCTCAGTGTAATTAGTCTCAGAAAAAAATGCAAAGTAAGACCACAAACTGATATGACAGTATGCTTATTAGAAACTAGAAAGACTAACTATATCAAATATTGGCAAGAATGTGGAGTAACTAGAGCACTGATATATAGCTAGTGAGGATACAAAATGGCAGTACTGCTTTGGAAAACATGTTGGCAAGGTTTTTTTTTAAGTTAAACATATACTTACCATATAATTTGACAATTCCACCCCTAGGTATTTATCAAAGGGACATGAAAACATAAGTCCATCCCAAGACTTGGACATTAATTTCATAGAACTTTATTTGTAATAGGCAAAAACTGGAAACCATGCAAATGTCCATAAATAAAGTATGCTATATCTATACAATGGACAGAATTTAAAAGGAATGAACTATCGATACACTCTACAACACGGATAAATCTCAAAATAATTAAAACTGGAGGGAGGGATTACAAAGGGCACAAGGAAGCTTTCGGGGAGGGGGTGATGTGGTGATGTGTTTATTATCTTAATTATGGTAATTTCACACACTGAACTGTACATTTTAAAGACATGCAGTTTATTATTTATCAGTTATTCCTCAAAAAACCGATTGAAAAAACATAGTACGTAATAGTAATTTCTAGGAAATTAATTTTCAGTATGCCTGAAACATGGCAGAAGTCCAAGATGTGTTGAAGCATTGAAAGTGTGGAAGTGGCCTATTAGATTAATTCTTTGTTACTTACTCTGAAGTCCAGAAGTAGTCCAAAAGGCCAGATTTTAGCTTAACATATTCATTAGAGTTGTCCAAAAATGGAATGAGCTTCTTGGTTAGGAAAGTGTTTATTAGAGTGATTAAAAGTTTGATTTTAGTGTAAAGAAGACTTGGGTTCGATTTCTGGTTTGGCTTCTTATTGTGTGACCTCAGTAAGTCACTTAAATTTTCTAAGCCTCAGTTTCCTCATCTCTAAAGCAGAGATAATAATAGTATTTACATCATAGAGATGTTATGAATAATGTTGAGGAAAAGCATGTAAAATATATTATTGAATAGGCAGTTACATCTTTTGAGCTGGTCAATTACAAGTTGTTAGATAACAGTATTTATATAAATACAGTAATACTGGGCATTTCTTTCAGGGCATACAGATGTTTATTCAGAAATACTTGTCAGAATACCACTGATGGGGAGGGTGATGGAGTCAAATGGAGGCTCAAGTAAATTCAAGGGCAAGTCTTCTCTTCATTATTGTTCAACCTTCAATCTCTAATGGCTTCTTCCATTGAACACTAATTAGCACCTGCCTCTTTCATTACTCTAATATTTGTAGAGATCCTACGTTACAAACTCAGGTCCCCACAAATCTCCCCTACCCCTCCTCCCAGGCATAATGGTAAAATCTAAAAAGCTCAGTCACTTTGCTTGTAAACATTTTGAATTGTAGGATGTTCCTTTGGATGAGTACATCCCAAATTCATTTGTGCAGAAACTTTTTTCCCACAAAAAAAGACTATATTTGCAATATGGTTATAACTCACTATGGCAGCAAACATACCAAAAAGAGATTTTAAGAAGCCTGTTTTGATAACATTCTTTATTAATGGATTTCTCTTTGTTGAGTTTCCACTCATCTGTGTTTACATAAAATGTTGATTCATGAAAATGAATTCAGCAGTTACAGAACTGCCTCTTTGAAGGTTCTAATTGACCATACAAGCTGTGAAAAATGTGTAACAGGAATGGTTCCTTAGTGTTTCCTCCATTTTATAGGCCAGGAAAAGGAATAATTTCCTTGCTCAAGGCCATGTGGAAGGAGAGAGTTACAAGCGTCCAAGGAACTCAAGAGTTCCTGATTGCTGATTCACGTACAATTTTCCAGGGCCCAGTGGTTCTCCCATGTGTGGCCAGTTTGCTCTTTGTTCACTTGATGCTGGCTTAAAATTGAGGACTGCCTTATTCCAGACCGAGCTTTTGTTTCTTTTGACTGATGATCTTAGAGCTACAGAGACATGATGTTTACTTATTAGGTGGACATGGGTTTATTTTTCTATTTTTGAATCAGCAGGCCTCTTTTCTAACGATGTGCAATCACAAATCTGGCAGACTGTTTCATTCCACATGCTGAAAGAAGGCCACAGGAAGTATTTCCATTCTATATCGCATAGAATTTGTGATTTGCATGCACTTTTTGAGTCAAAATCAAACATTTGCCCTGGATTGGCCCGAGTTTAATTAAAATGATGAGAATGTGTGATAGGCATTTGGTCTAAGGCAAAAAGGATACACAGTATTGAAATTTGAAACAAACATTTTTTTTTAAATGAGAAATGCATGGTTGGCAGTGATAAGAAATGCCAAGACTATGTATTACCTGGGATCATGGGTTGAAAATAGAAAATATCCTAAAAATTCTGGTGCACTGTGAAACTATCATAGGAAAGTTTGGATAGGATTACATGCTTTATGGATGATGTCCCTGTAACTAACACTGTAGATGTTTATAATTTTTTCTACAGTCTTTTTGTGGCTCACCATGTATAGCTGATGGGCTGCTCATCAGTCTGGCAGATTTTCCCATTTAAACACACAGGGGAGAAAGAAGAGGATTTTTATCCCAAAGGGTTAAGCTCTGCAAAATTGATGATCATCCAAACAGACTGATGCCAGCAAAGTCAGCATGAAACAAATTCTAAATGGCCAAGCACAGAAAGGGGCTAACCAATCATTTAAATTGAGGATTCTTGAAATTGGCCACTTTTTCCACTGCAAAAATTTTAATGTGGCTGTGATATTAGAGAATGTTTACTATTACAATTTAAGTTCTATTTAAATAAATACACATACTGATAGTTTGATAAACAGATTTGCTGGTACATATTGCTTGGGCTCTTGAAGTGAAGACAGTTGAATTAAGAAATAATCTGAGCTACAGATACTGTCTCATTTTACAGGACAATTTTAAGCTTCATAGTTTACTAACTAAATATTTAAACTTCTAAATAATGTACTTGGAATAATTTACAAAGAGCATTATCACATTGCAAAGACACACCAACTTATTAAGGTAGAGCAGCCTAACAAAATAGATCTCAAACTGTTCTAAACAATGAATAGAATTGTTCTCATACATGAGTAGTCTAATGTTTGGTCTAATTAGGATCAATGGTTTTGTTAATCTATGGCAATATCCATGAAGACATTTCCAAATTCCACCCCAAAATTGGTGATTAAATGGCCTCTTATACCATCTCCATGGGACTCAAATATCCAACATGAATGTCATCTCGAAAGTCTGCAAGTCTGGCCCCAATCCAGGAAGAACAGAAAATAGTGTGAAAAATGGCAAATGGATTGTACCCACCTCTCTCAGAGACAAATAGACCACTACTGAAAAATATAACTAATTGAATTTCCATTTAGACTGTAAAGAGAGATCCATGCTCTGCCTTGCTCTCTTTAATAATGATGTTTGTCTTCCAGATAGCTCCTACCCAAGTTTCAGTGTTTAGTTTTAAATAGTACCAAATATTGTTTCAGCATCTTCAGGGAACACAGTAACGGTGTTTTAAAAAAAAAAAAAAAGAAGAAGAAAGAAAGAAAAAACTTTTCATTTAAACCAGACCTCTCTCCTCTATTTACTCCAAACACTTAAAAAATATAATTTGAATTTTAGAAGCAGCAAAGTTTACAATTCTACCTTGTTAACATGGGCTTCATCTTAGGTAACAATACCAAGGAAGAAGCGTATGACAAAAGATCATCAAATACCATAAACATGAAATTGGGGTACAAGTCAGCAATTTGCTTAAAACTCCACATCAGTTCAAAGGTACACAAAGGGAGGGGTGACTGCCTTAAGTTCAACAGAGGAGTGAACATCTGTTCCAAACATCCTCTCTTGGGTAGAGTTAGACTCATCTAAACAACTTTATATGCCAGACAAATACATTTTATGAAAAGAACGTGTGGCTGAAGAATTCACAGACTCAAAACTCACAGTTGTCAAGATTGAGTTTTCATAAGAATAGGTGTAAATGGGAGAATATACAAAAATCTAAAACCTCTGTAGCTTTTTACTTTAAAATACACTCTCCCTCCCTCCCTGCCTCTCTCTCTCCTTCTTCTCCTCTCTCTCTGTCACACATACACACACACACAATCAAAAAATAGATACATAAAAACAGTATCACATCTAATTTCAATATCAATATTATTTTTCAGTGCTTTCTGAGAAAAGTGCTAACACCAGCATTCAATGAATGCTCAGATGATACTCCTATAAGATGTAAAGAAAAAAATCCTAATTTATTCATTCATTTATGAATATTTATCAAGCACCAACTATGAGTCAGACATGTTCTAGGCAAGAGATTTTAAATTACAATAATGGTGAATGTTAAAATAATAGTACAGTTGTCACTGGAGTCACTCAAAAAGGTTTCCAAGCAGGTTAAAAAACCCAAGACAGAGACAAAGAAGGGTAACTAGTTCTGTAGACAAGCTCAAGTGAGGCTACCAGGTGGCAATGGCATCACGGGGGTTATAAAGCACTCATCTCCCCCAGCTATGAAATTACAGAATCATTTACTAAGGCTTTTTATTTTCTTGAAAATCATGCTATTTTCATTTCTGGGCATAAAATTATTAATATTTTATATAACACTATCACAAATTTGCATGATTAAAATTTGCATACTCTGCAATCATGCTAGTTTGCCAAGATCTGCTAGTTGGTTGAGTTGTCTTCCAAATGTCACTGGATAACCATCTTAATTATTTAATTAGAGAGTTTAATCTGATATTTGTGTTTATATTTTGATATTAGAACCAAAGAACTACAAATGCTGGAGCATTCATTATCCAGCCAAAAATCTTAGTGATAAATGACCTTTTAGAGTACAGAAACTCACATTTCCTTTGTTAATTATGTTTTCTTCTTTGGACCCTATGTTTAAAAAGTTTCAGTCTTCAAAAAATTATTGCAAAAAATTAACTTGTTTTCCAACATTTTATTTATTATGGACTCAAATGACAGTCAATAAGAACTTTAGATCATATGGCAATAACCAGGTCACCACACTGAGTGTATGTATGTAAACTCAATGCAATATCAATTCTGATATACAATGTCCAGTAGAATTTTTGACTTATTAACAAGAGCTCACAGACTCCTTTACTTCATTTGGGGGTACTCAGGATTACCAGAAAAAGCTCATGTAGAAAAACTTGTAGGTGGAAATGTGATTGACCAAACTCTTTTCTTTATTATAGAACATTCTGCCTTGAAGAAAAATTGATGTTTGCAATAACTTCCAGCCCACAGTTTTAAGTAGGTGATTTCATGCACCATCCTGTTTTATGTTCTCACCTGTTTCATACAGTTTCTACAGTTTTCCCTTGTGAAATATCACATTATAACATGGAGGGGGCTTGGTACAAGGAGGGACACTTGGGATTGGAAAGGACAAATACCCTATAACAGGTCTGGGGATTCTGCTAATAATCTGTAACCAAAGAGGCTTCATCAAGATGAAAGTATGAGACATATTGACTTGTAACTTTCAATTACACACTCTTCTGTAATTTTTTTCAATTATAAACTCTTTTGTAATAAGACGAGTTTGAGATTTATCCTTCTTAGAATTCTTGGAAGGAGAATCTAAAGCTTCCCTTTTCCTAGTTAGTGTAAAGGAACAAGTTCTGAAGTCTTTATCAATTGATTCCTGTGCTTGAGATTGATTTCCCCTGGTAACCTGCAAGCCCATTAATGATCTTGTGCTGTCCCTTTAAGAAAACATATTGGAGAGTCTAAGGTAGATATAATAGACATTGCTAGAGGCTGAATGTAGGTGTCTCAACAAGCTAAATGGAAGGAGGAGTAACAACAGAAATATTTGTAATTGAAAAGTCTACACATCACAAGCTCTTCGGCTAAACATTGTACCTGAAATGGGTGGTAATGCATTCAGAGAAGAGAAATCCCAGAATTTACAAGGATTGCCCTTGACCTAGAAACATGTTTTGGGAAATTTCTGGAACTCGTTCACACCTAATCCTTTGATTTCAGAAGCTTCATTTTCTTAGGACAGAGCTTGCTGCCAACAAGCAAACTTCAGTGTGGGGGCAAAATTCCCCTTCCCTTCTTCCTTTTCCTTTTCCTCCTTCTTTTTTCCCTGAGCATCATTTTTGCTATTTCTGAAATCCTCAGAGCCAGAGGATGCTCAGGATAACAGTCAGATGCTCCTGGCACACCCCTACTCTGCCTTAGGTCAAATGAGTCAGGTACTGAAACCCTTGAATTTTTTTTTCTACCTACCATATTTGCAAAGATTTTTTCATTTTTAAAATTCTTTTACTGAAGCATAGTTGATTTACAACACTGTGTTAGTTTCAAATGGATGCTTTCTCATTCTAAAACTCTTCCCCCCTTTCCATTCTTAGTGGATCATGTGTCTGCCTCATTCTTTCCTTTTCCCCCTTCTCCTTCTCTACCTAATCCTAAATTTGGAGTCTTGCCTGAATGAAAGCCATATCCTGGGAATTTCCACTAAGAACACCTAAGGTTCTTCCTGTAAAAAGTGGGGAAAGGTCACCTCACGATGCACTAGGTAGATGGTAAAGTTGCTATGGCAACCACCTGTCTCCCTGTTTTTCGATTTCCAAACCCTGGGAAGTTTTCTCTGAAATTAGTTGACCCCAACATCTTTCCCAAGCATGAGCATGGGCGTGGCTCTCATTTAACAGTGTTACCTGTTCCAAATTGGTCCCAGATTCATAGACCAGGTCAAAGGCGTGGCACTGGCAACCAGAAGACCAGGGACTACCACACCCCAACTTGCTGCGAAGGAAACTCTGGGTTTTTCATCCATATTTTGCAGAATGCCAAATGTGCTCTTGGCACTTTGTAAATAGTACTAATTATTTCTTCCAAATTACAGACGGGGCAGATGTGTTAACCATGCCCTGAGGTTCATTTGTCAATGGGTGTAAAAATGTGGGGCACTAGGCATTTTCGTTGAGGGTCCCAAAGGGCTTAGCCAAACACAGAGCAAACTTTGAAGGGCTGTTCAGGTGAATCAAACTTCACCTGTTCTTTGCTTCTTTGCCATCTAGTTGTAAGTTGCTTCATTAAAAAATAAAAATTAAAACATGAACATGAGGACTTTCCAGGCATTTGAGGGCATTTTCTCCCCAAGTCTTTTATTTTATTTTTTTTAAATTCTCTGCTTTCTCTCTGGCCTGCCCTCTCTCCTGAGCTGTTCACAAGCATCTCCCGGGTTAAAGATGTGGAGGACAGCAGTTTAATACCCAAAGGTCTCGTGGGTAGACAGTGGCTCCATGGATAATTCTTCTGCCTCACCTGTTATTTCTGAAGCCTAAATGTCTAAGGCTTCATTTCTTTTTTTTTCTTCTTCACTTTAACATTTGATTCCTTTTCAAATAACTCAAGAATATGTGTTTCAAAGAGGAATAACATTTTAGTTATCTGTATGAAATTTTTTCAGACCCTGAACAGGAAGCAGATTTTGGTAAGAAGAAAAAGAACATGATTATGTGTGAGAAGGGGCGTCAGGAAGAGAGAGAAAGGAGGAAGGAGGGAGAGAGGAAGGGAAGGAGGGAGGAAAGAAGGGAGAAAAATGAAAGAGGAGAGGTTGTGAGCAGTTGAGAGGAATGGGACAGAGATGCCATGGAGTCTAGAAAGAAAAGACTGGGAAAGTACAAGAGACAGAATACTCACCTACCTCTCAGAGGAGATCAAGGACAGCGTCTTTTACCACCTATTCCAGAACATTTATGTTTGAGAGGAATTTTCCAGACCAGAAGATCTTGATTCTGTCTGAAGAGTTAGATGCACAAGTCACATTTCCCTGAATGGCTGAAAGTGAGGCAGGTCTACAATGATCTCTACGTAGAAACTAAAGATTCTATTAGAGGTCATTTAAAAATATGGTTTAAGTGAAACTCCCTGAGTTATTTCTCTCTTGTGTTAGTGTTTTACTTCTAAGGTGGTGTAAATATAACCTTGAAAACAGTTGTGGAAAAGAACCCCAGGCTGACTCCGCTGCTGAAGGGTTATGCAGAGGGGAGAGTGGCCTGTCTTATCGCCCTCCCTCTAACTCTGCCCTGCGGGCTCCATTTCCGGGATGTTCAGGGTGGAAGGATGATCACATTTGAAGTGAAAATACCTGATTTGAAACCTTGTTCTGAGAGTCACTCCGAAGACTGCCCAGAAAATTTCTTCCCATCTGGTCCTTCCAGAACATTCCTTCTCAGAAAAGAAAATAAATAAACAGATTGTTGTCGGCTTCAGTTTGGTGCCAAGCACCAAAGACTTCCAAAAATATAGACGAGTCCCTGAGGCCCTAGAGAAACAGTAAAACGTGGGCCAGATGTGGGATGAGGGTCCCTTTTGCTGTGATCACAACAGAATCATAACCAAACAAGCTAATTTCTGTTTTCAGATCTGACATCAGACATGACGTAAGTATCAAGATATTCACCAAAGTGTTACAAATCACAGCTTGAACTATCAATCTGTCCACTACTAATCACAGGTTTGGTATTTTCAAGTGCTGTGGGAATATTAACTCTACCAATAGGCTCCTGCTTCTTTACAGAACTGCTCAGCTTCCCAAGCAGCAGGAATTACTGTTTGAATCAAAGACGGTAATAATACTTCTCATTCTTGCTAATGCAAAGCAGTGAGGCCTGAGCCCTTCTGTTTTACGCTGCACACTGATTTGGAAGCAAATATTTTTCCAACAGCATCACCAAATTGAAAGCATTTTGAAAAATCTGAAGCCTTCACAGAATTCTGTTTTGGAAAAACCAACTCTTGGGGATCTGTCAGTGGCATAAGCCATTCCCTTCAGTTTAGCTTGAAAATGAGAACGTGCTCTGTCAAACAGCTCTAACTTATATATATTTGCAGATGTAAACTGAGCACAGGGCATTCCAAGATCCAATAAAAAGGTGGGGAGTGAGGGTGGAAAAAAAAGATGCATTTTCCATTATTCTCTTCTTATGTATCAATAAGAACAGTGACATCTTTCAGCTTTAACGTGGTTTGGGACGTATTTATTTGTGAATAACGTATCCAGGCACACTTGTGAATGTGAAATGCTCAATCAGATATGCATTTTTAAAGGTATAATTCACCCAAACCCCTAAGTGCTAAATACAGACAAAGCTCTACACGAGATCCTGTGACAGGTATAAAGTTATCCAAGAAGTAAAGTCAGCAATTTAAATAACTTACCCATCATTAGGGTAGAAAATAAATAATGCAAATATCTGAATTACAAGAGAGCTTTTTAAAATTAATTTTTAAATTGATTTATAATTCATTTAACTGAAATTAAATGAATGAGGCAGCCTTCTCTTTTCCTTCTGAGCTCTGTCGATTGGACTAAGACATGAGAATCACTAATGGTCATCCCATCTCTATTTTGTCATTGATCAGTATTTAAGGGGAACTTGTAAAATAAACTATACCTAGGGACTATGCTTTTCTACCTCAAGTGCTGATAAAGCACTCCAATACCCCAAAACCCCTCAATTTGTCACATTGTATTTTCCCCCGAATCCTTTCACTTTCTTCTGGAAAATTTCAACTATATACAGAAGTAGAGGGAATATATATGCACACTTATGTACCTTTCACCCAATTCCAATGACCACTGATGCTTAAACCATCTTGTTTCTTCTGCATCCTCACCAGCCCCTCCCCACTACACCCAGGCTAGATTACTTTGAGGCTAATCTTAAATATCATATCATTTCTTCAGTAAATATTTCAGTGTCATCTCATTGTTTTTTATAATTTTCTTTACATTTTAATGAGTCCCTAATGTTTTAAGGTATTAATCAGGCTACTTCACAGCCTACAACATATGCTAATTTTCCTTCTATCTACACATATAAGTGGTAGAGTTGGCCCATCTATTTTAAACAAATTATCACTGAAATCATCTGTAAGCATCATCATTTTTAATCATCACCGAGCTTTTGCACAGCTATGTATCTGAGTTTACAAGCTCACACTTTGTCAGTCACTTCCACACTATTATTT
Organism: Mesoplodon mirus; assembly: GCF_964341445.2. Lineage (NCBI taxonomy): Eukaryota > Metazoa > Chordata > Mammalia > Artiodactyla > Ziphiidae > Mesoplodon > Mesoplodon mirus. The sequence continues at coordinate 71,911,722 of NC_138989.1, forward strand.
TGAGCATGTTAGTACTTGCCATTTATTTATTTAGAATATTTTTATATTATAATGAGTTTCTCACATTTTTGTTTTCTTTCCTGCTCCTCTGCAGTTATTGATCTGTGAAAGCCTCCTATTCCAGGGAACAATTATTCAGTCTCAAGGGAGGGAGCTACGCCCAGTTCATGGGTCTTCTTTCCATGTGGCATTGAAGGGACCAAAGCATCTAGTTTAAAAGAAATGACCAGGAAAAGCATCTAAACACCTTGGGGATTCTTACGGGGTAGGACAAGCTCCTTGTGGTGAAATCAGCAAGAAAGTGAAAATTACATCACGAGGTTAAGTAGACAAGATGAATTGAAAAGTCACACTTCTTTATTCTAAATGAAGAATTGCACTCCCAAGCCTCACCTCTATGAGGAAAATGAAGTCTTATGTTTAGAGGGCTCAAGCAAAGCATTAAAGGGGAAAATAAATTCCCTGGTGCCTATAAAAAGTCAGCCTGCATTAGTCTCTCCTCACTGCCCAGAGTAAAAGCAAAAGTTTTGCGACGTTCAACAATAGGTCAAAATAACATCCTGTGTTCCGCACACCATATTCCAACTCAAGCAAAATGTCTATGGATATATATTTTTTTAATTTCAAAGCCTTTTGATTAAAGTATACCAGAAGGGCACTGACAGAGCAGGCTGTTTCTGTTCTTCTGTGGAAGGTTTCAATGGCCGCTATAGACTCTCTAAATCTATTTACTTCAAGGCTGGAATGAAACAAACATGACAGATGGCTTTAAAAAAAAAAATCAAAGGGGAAGTTCTTGGAACACATCCTTCAAAATAAAATTTTGTTTCTTTTTTTTTTTTTCCGAGCAGCTGAAATGATTTTTCAGAACATCTGATGAGCGATTTTAATACTTCAACTTTCTCCTCCACGAAGCAAGCCCATTCATTTGGAGACTTCTGTTCTTTTGTTTTATTTCTGTGAGTGTCTTTCTTTGACAAGACATAACGTCTGAAAACGACAATATGCTAAATGAATGGACCCATCATATATTTGGCTACACAAGAGCTGCTGGAGCACACTTTGGATTTTGATGGGAGAACAGAATGCTTAATGGAAGAAATCTTGAAGAAATAAAAAAGGAAGTTAATGAGCCTCCATGTTTGTCATTGCTCACGTACAAGGGACCAAGCAATTTCCCTTCATCTGTTGCAAGGGCAGTAACTAGAAGGCTAGTCCATTCTCCCAAAGGCTGGAGAGCTTGATGGTCAGGAAAATGCCAAGAAAGTGGGGAGAGGGCTGAGGGACTCGAGGGAGGGTGAGGGGTGCTCCTGTGAAGAGGCTGCTTTCTCCCACCCATGATCAGAAGAGCACTGACTTAACATCCTGGCTAGGATCTCACTTACAAAGCTAAGATTTAACTTCAGGACACGTGAGATCAACCATCGACATTAGCACAGTCTGTCAAAGCAAGTAATGGCCCTTGCTCAGTTCTGATGTGGACTGGATGAGAGGAAGGGGGAGGAGTCTGGGCTGGGTTACTGGGGGTGGGTCACATGAGTCCAGGGAATACAGGAAAAGAGCCCATTTGGATACTAACACTTTGACTTTCAAAGGCATATCTATCTAAGGATGTACGAATGTCAAAGTCACGCCATCCCTTGATCTCACAGCTAGAAACAGAAGGACTTAGATCTCCGCAGAAAAGCAACTTGAAGATATTGTTTTCAAACACATACTTTGGAGTGAGAGAGACGTGGGTCAAAATCTCTGCGTCACCGCCTCCTGGCCGTGTGACCAGAGATGATGTGGCCCAGCCTTTCTAGGTTCTGTATCAATGTCGGTCAAACATTGATCACTGAACCTACTTCTTAGGATTTTAGGAGGCTCAAAAGAGAATGTGTAGGAAGCCTCTATCATAATAGAAATAGAACCTTAATAAGCTATCTGCCACTCAGGCCCTGTAGTACCAGCCACAGGAGAGTATATTCTACAGAAACACAAGGATCTATGCTGACCATAACCTCTACCCAAGAAAACAGGGCATTATGCTAAGTGAAGCCAGTCAGAGAACAAATACTGTATGATTCCATTTATATGAGGTATCTAACATTGTCACACTCATAGAAGCAGAAAGTAGAATGGTAATTGCCAGGGCCTAAGGGCAGAGGGAAAAGGGAAGTTGCTATTCGGTGGACATAGAGTTTTGGTCATACAAGATGAAAAAGTTCTATTGCTACACAATAATAGGCATATAGTTCCCAATACTGTACTGTACACATTAAAAATTTATGAGGGTAGACTTCACATTATGAGTTTTTTACCACAATTAAAAAAGAAATTAAAAAAATAAAATTGTGCTGTCAACCTCCCGTCAGCTCCCCCCATGGTCCCAAACTTTGACAGCATTCCTGCAAGGACCACCCAAGGAAGCTCACCAATAGTTATCCTGGTTACAAGCATAAAAAGGTAATAATAATGCAAGGGCAAAATGATAAATACTAAATGCTAAACAAATAGTAATGACATGTGTTCTCTCTTTGAGTTACAAAAGAGAACAGTCACTTTCATCAGAGGGGTAAGAAGATGAGGAAGGACAGGGAGAAACAGCCAACTTTGACTGAATGCTTATGCCAGACCCTCTCCCAAGTGTTTTCAGAAAGTACAGCTGAAAGAAGAATCCAGGGATAGATCAACACGTCTCATCCTTTAATATAGTTCCTGGTCCAGCTTAATGTTTCATACACGTTTGGGGAATGAATGCAAAATCCAAATTTCACAAAACCATCTACTACAAATTTTATTTATTTAGCTGATACAAGTTAATGATGTATTTACAAAGCTTATAATAAAAACATTTGGTTTGGCAGCGTCATTTCAGACTAATGATAAGCTTATGCTCTGACCCAGAAATTCCAGTTCATCATGTTTGCCTGAAGAACCCTGCACAGAGCACAAGGAGATATGTACAAGGATGTTCATTATAACATTGTTTGTCACGGCAATGGCTGAATAAATGTGTGGTCTGCTTATACTGTGGAATACTACACAGCACTGAAAAGGAATGAACTAGATCTTTTAGAAAATAAGGATAACCTTTGAATTCCTTGCTCTGAGCTGACAGTGCCACTTCTTTAGAATTGTCTTCCCTAAATCCCCTGGATGAGGCTTGATCTAGACTGACAGCCCTCTAAGCTTCTTTACAGCACTCTTCACAATAATAACTGACCGTGAATGGCCAGCACCCTGCACAGAGGCTGGCTCCCAGTAAGTGCTAAGTAGTTACCAGTTAAAATGCTGAATGAATCATGACATTATAACAGTAGCATAGAACATTTATTGAGAGCTTACCACATGACTGTTTCAAGAATTATAAAAGCATTCACTCATTTAATCTTTGCAACACTCTCATGAGGTATAAAACACTATTTTTATATATTATGATGAAGAATACAGAGGCAAAGAAAATGCTTGAAAAAATAGAAATAGAGCAAAGCCTACTAATCAGTCCATCTGGGATGAGACCCTGTAAAGCTGGTCTTTTTAACATTGGGCTTTAGCCAGCTGAGATAATCAGACCTCTACCCTCCTTGAATATATCGCTTCCTTTAACAAACTAAAACACAAGGAAAATAGTCATTCTTTCTGAGCAAGCTTTTGCCCACCATAATTGTGGACTGGAATTTTCTAGGGAAAATAATGACGACACTGATCCGAAAGTTGGTTGGATAGCAGAAAACATGGTCTGGTAATATTGCAAAAATGCATGTGTTCTCACATGTGTTCCTAGAGTTCTGGGCCCTGGAGACTGCTCTGATTCAGGAGATAGAAGCACCCCGGAGACCACGCCCCAGAGGGAATGGAGAACTGCAACTCCCTGCTGGAAACGACACGGGCCTGGCCATGACCATGGGACACATTCTGGTCCTAGGAGAGCCCTAGCCACAGAGGATGCATCTTCTCCCTGCCACTGGGATAATAAGGCTCATTCTCCAGCTGAGAAAAAACAATCTGGTCACTTTGACTAACCTGCTTTAGACAAAGTTTATACTCAGAGAATCACATGATGTTAGGGGAAGCACAAGAAATAACAGAAACAGAAGGCCAGTTGAAGAGCTCCTCAGAGGATGTGGCAGAGGAGAACAAGACACAGAGAACTGACAAATTGAAGGGATTACTAAAGATACCTGATACTTATCCAAAACTGAAGTTAAATGTAAAACATGGCCCGGAGGACCTTGTAATAGATGAGGTCTCTCTTCCACCATAATATTTGCCGAGATTTGTAACCTGGGCCAGTAGGCACATGTTCCTAAAACCACAGTCTCTTCTAAATACATCCTTCCTGAGTGGGTGTATTGGGATATGGGGATATATGTATACGTATAGCTGATTCACTTTGTTGTATAACAGAAACTAACACAACATTGTAAAGCATTTATATTCCAATAAAGATGTGGATAAATAAATAAATAAATGCCTCCTTCCACTGGAAATTGATATGTCAATTTTTCATTGAGAAATGATTAGGTCATTAAGTTTCTCATTCTAATAATTAGTGTAAAACTGAGAAAATCATCAAGATAATTCAGGGATTGCTTTAAGCGCTTTTGGCTACTATCTAGATATACCAAACCAAAATTGTTTTAGATGGAAATTTCCGAGTATTTTCCTATGTCTTCCTTGTTACTTGACATTGTATATACACACAAAACAAAGGTAACTAGAGAGGGAGATTCAGACTGTAAAATCTGGGGTCTTTTCCTCTCTTCCTCCCATCAATTTTTTTCAACTCTTTTGGGGTAGAATTGATGAGTGGAAATTGTCTCCCATAAATTATGTACATTAAAATAATGTTTGCTTCTTTACGATTTTCAAATTTTGTCTGCCTGTAAAGTAATTCTTAATGTTTTGTGTGTCACAACCAATTAGTTCAAGAGATATCCCCAAATTCTCAAAACGATTTTTTTCCCTTCATTTTAGGTAGTTTTCTTCAATCTGTTTAGCACATTAGCAGAGGGAACACAGAACTTCAGCAGGGGGTGTCAGAGATTTAAAAGGGCAGTCTCAGAGTGTGTCACTCAAGATTGGCAATCATAATGTCAAGGATCCTTCATAGCTGACTCACAGTTTTAAATTAATGGAAAGCAAGGTCCTTGCCATGTTATTCTTTCCACAACAAGCTTAGTGCTGCATTTCATTGATTCTTTCAACAAATAATTTACTGAGCATCTTCTATGTGTAAGACCTCTGCTTGGCACTTCAGGGCAGGAGGGGAAGAAGGCAGAATAACAAAATTAAATAAGACACAGAGCCTGACCTTTAGGAATTTACACCCTAATAAAGGACATAAGTTCATTATCTAAATATAAGGAAGAAAAATAATGCCAGAGAGCACCATGGCTCTGGCATTTATGGAAAGGAAAGATGAACTTTAGCAAGGAGGGTATTGGGAGTCAAATTTGGAAGTTCTTAGAAAATATGCGTTTTAATGAAGTCTTAAAATGTAGGTGGAGTTTTGGCAAGCAGAGTTAGGAAGAGAAGGGAACTTATTCCATAAAGAAAGCTCAACATGAATAGAAGCTCATCTGAGAAAAAGCAGGGCCACGTCCAACATTACAGAAAGTTCCAACTCAAAAGCATCTTATTAACTGTCTATCTCTTTGAAAACCACAGCCCTCTTAAAGACCCAGAAATGTTATCTTGTGCTTTCATCGTGAGACTATCTACTTGATTCCTTCCGGATGACTAAAACGGAATCACAAGGCTCTAGATGCACTCCAGTCATTTCTCCTCTGTTTAGTGTCCTCTTGAGCTTTTCCTTACAAAATAAAGCTAAGTGCATTTGAATGGGTAGGATCTTCTTCACATCCTTTTGAAAATGCAGAGTAAATATTCTGTTGGCTCCTTTCTGCACTCAATTAATGTATCCTTCTTGCCAATGTCATAAATATAACTTGTTTCAGCTGATGCGTCTCCTGTTGCAGACACGTGCTATTGATAATTACTTGTTTTTGAGCTCCTAATCGCTTGTGCATGGAAATACATCTGAGGTTTAAATGTTAAGACTATTGCATTATGAAATGTCTTCTTTTATAAGTGAATAGGTCATCACAAACCCTATTCTATGTGCTAAAATCGCACTCACCAAAGGAATCCATTTCCATATTGAAACCCTGAAACAATCAGAGGTTCTTGTAAGAAAGTGAGTACAACAGCCTCTGTGCCCTCTCTGTAATCAATTTCCTGCAGCTTCTGTATGATGGCAGCTTAGGAAATTCTCTGGTTTTATTTTCTGTGCTTAGATAAAACAATCATGATTCAATTAAAGATGCTTGGTCTTGAAAATGAATTTGAGGGAGGTCCTGTTTGGGTCTAGAGTAAATAATTATGGCTTTCTTCTATGGAACTATTATGGGTAATGGGAGTAGGGAGGGTCAGGACAAGCAATGGAATGAATCACTGCAGAGACATAAGGTTCCCATATTAAAACATTTATGCCTGTTTCTGCCCCTTTTTATTGCAACGAGGGGCGGACTGTTTGTCTTAGTATAGCTCAATCATGAATTTTCTGCTAGACCCCCAAGGAGGGTGGGAAATACAGTTGTTTTTCTAAGTGTGAATATTGCATCTTTAAAAAAAGAGCCTTTGAGATATAGAGCTTAACGGGCTTCTATTCTATAAATTCGTGGGTCATGTTTGAGAACATCTCTGCCACTTCCTGTGCTGAAGTCAGCACACAGAGCCCTTCACTTTAAAACCAGGTGGTGTGGATTTCCATCTACCATCACCCAGAGTGAATGTGCCCACTGGCACGCATGCCTGATTGTTTTATGAAATGTACTGCAGTTATAGCTAAAAAATTTCCATAACAAAAATTAAAATAATAACAATAATAATAGCTTGTACCCCAGTCCGTCTAGGATTCTGACTCATTGCAATTTTAATGAGCCAATGTGGCCATTTCTGAAGCCTGATTTGTGTCAGGGTGTTTTCAGACTTGTATTGCCTAGCAGGTCTTTGTTGTGAGACATTTTGTCCATTTACTTGGCCTCATTTTATAACAATAGTACTCAGCTTTATGAATAAGGGAAGGTCAATGGATTAAGCCATGGGAAATAAACTCAAACCTCTTTAGATTTATTGGAAGGTCCGAATGAACTTTTTTTTTTTTTTTTTTTGTGGTACGCGGGCCTCTCACTGTTGTGGCCTCTACCGTTGCGGAGCACAGGCTCAGCGGCCATGGCTCGTGGGCCCAGCCGCTCCGCAGCATGTGGGATCTTCCCAGACCGGGGCACAAACCCGTGTCCCCTGCATCGGCAGGTGGACTCTCAACCACTGCGCCACCAGGGAAGCCCCGAATGAGCTTTTTTAAAGTGTGAATTATAAAATTTTGAAGGAGTTCACTACTACTTATATTATTTTTAGCTGTAATAAATTATTACTAAGGTCCTCAGACAATGAATACATATTTGTATTATGTGTAATTTTCCCATTAGTTGTTCAAATGTAATGATGCTCCCAGATGATTGTTAGTTACATTATTACTCTTAAATAGGCTTGAGCCTGTGGTCAAACTAGTTGTCAGTGTTCATTTGCTCAGTAAACTTGTACATCGATCAGGCAACTTTGACTGCCAGCCTAGCCCCTAGTCTAAATTATTGACGTTTATTTAATGACAATGATGCTGCCTTAATAGCAAATTTGCTTTGGCTCAGGACAATGTTTCAGTAAAGCACTTAACCAAACATGACTTGCTGTACCTTTAAAAAGCACATCAACATCATTTTAACCCAGCACCATCCACAGAAATAGAATGTAAATCGCATATGCCATATTAAATTTTTCTAATACCCACATTGAAAAAAGTAAAAAGAATCAGGTAAAATTGATTTTAATAATGTATTTTATCCAAATACATTATGTATGTATGTATCCAATACATGTTCAACATATTCTAACTTCAACATGTAATCAATAGAAACATTGTTGAGATATTCTGTTTTGTTTGTTTTTTAAATCTTTATTGGTGTAGGGGTTTTTTGTTTGTTTGTTTTGTTTTTTTGCTTTACTAAGTCTTCGAAAGCCACTTTACATTGGTCACAGCACATCTTAGTCTAGACAAGCCACAGATCAGTGCTTAGTCACTGGCAGCTGGTGGCTACTGTATGAGCCAGAACAGTCCTAAATAATTACAGATGGTTCCTGCCTTAGGAAGTTTCGACTTAGAATTTTTCGACTTTACAATGGTGCAAAAATGATATGAATTCAGTAGAAACTGTACTTCCAGTTTTGACTTTAGATCTTTTCCAGGGCAATATGTGAATTGATCCTCTCATGACGCTGGGCAGGGCAGCAAGCCACAGCTTCCCAGTCAGCCTCAAGGTCATGCAGGTAAACAACAAACACATTGACTACCGTTCTGGACCCATTCAACCATTCTGTTTTTCACTTTCAGTACAGTATTCAATAATTACATGAGATATTCAACACTTTATTATAAACTAGACTTTGTGTTGGATGATTTTGCCCAACTGTGTGCTAATGTAAGTGTTCTGAGCATGTGTAAGGTGGGCCAGGCTAAGCTAAGATGTAGGTTAGGTGTAATAAATGCATTTCTGACATGGTATTTTCAACTTATGATGGGTTTATTGGGAGGTAAAACTACTTTTTTTTTTTTTTTTTTTGCGGTACACGGGCCTCTCACTGTTGTGGCTTCTCCCGTTGTGGAGCACAGGCTCCGGACACGCAGGCTCAGCGGCCATGGCTCACGGGCCCAGCCGCTCCGCGGCATGTGGGATCTTCCCAGACCGGGGCACAAACCCATGTCCCCTGCATTGGCAGGCAGACTCTCAACCACTGCGCCACCAGGGAAGCCCATAAAACTACTTTTATATATATATATATATATATATATATATATATATATATATATATATATATATATATATATATATATATATATATATATATATTTAAAGATTTTTTTGATGTGGACCATTTTTAAAGTCTTAATTGAATTTGTTACAATATTGCGTCTGTTTTATGTTTTGGTTTTTTTGGCCACAAGGCATGTGGGATCTTAGCTCCCCGACCAGAGATCGAACCCATACCCCCTGCATTAGAAGGCGAAGTCTTAACCACTGGACCACCAGGGAAGTCCCTATATGTATTTTTTAGCTTTGAACTTAGAACCCCCAAATTACTATCTAAAGAAAGGGGATAAAAAGGAAATAAGAAGGGAAGAAAGAAAATGAGTTTGGCTTGTATTTTTTTTTTTTTTTCTTTTTGCGGTATGCGGGCCTCTCACTGTTGTGGCCTCTCCCGTTGCGGAGCACAGGCTCCAGATGCGCAGGCCCAGCGGCCATGGCTCACGGGCCCAGCTGCTCCGCGGCATATGGGATCCTCCCAGACCGGGGCACGAACCCGTATCCCCTGCATCGGCAGGCGGACTCTCAACCACTGCGCCACCAGGGAGGCCCTTGGCTTGTATTTTTTAACCTGACCTCCAAGGGGCTTCACGGTCTGGCCTCTACCCCCTTGGCAGCCTCATCTCAACTCACTACCTCCCCTGCCTTCCCTTGAACTTGACACTCCAACCAAACAAATTCTAATTCCCTGACTATCCCAAGCTCTCCTGCCTCAGTCTTTTTTTTTTTTAATTGGACTATAGTTGCTTTACAATGTTGTGTTAGTTTCTGCTGTACAGCAAAGTGAATCAGGTATACGTTATACATATATCCTCTCCTTTTTGGATTTCCTTCCCATTTAGGTCACCACAGAGCATTGAGTAGAGTTCCCTGTGCTAGGTTCTCATTAGTTATCTATCTTATACATAATAGCTTATATATGTCAATCCCAATCTCTCAATTCATCCCTTGGTGTCCATACATTTGTTCTCTACATCTGTGTCTCTATTTCTGCTTTGCAAATAGGTTCATCTGTACCATTTTCCTAGATTCCACGTATATGCCTTAATATGTTATGTATATGCCTTAATATATTTTTCTCTTTCTGACTTACTTCACTCTGTATGACAGTCTCTAGGTCCATAAGACTCGCTCTTTTCCTGCCTCAATAAATCTTGCCACTCCTCTCTGCCTGCTAATTCCTCCTCATCTGTCAGTTCAGCCTAGAAGCTCTCCCAGCACTGCCTGGACTACATGTGCCACTGAAGCCACCACGTGGCCTTGCACTTCCCCTTCCATGTGACCTTTATACATTTGAGGGTCTTCCTTCTAGACTGTAAGTTCCGCAAAGGCAAAGATCATTTTTTTTTTTAAATCGTTGCCTTCCAGTTTCTAGCACAATGCGTGGCTCATTAAAAGTGCATACTAAGGGCTTCCCTGGTGGCGCAGTGGTTGAGAGTCCACCTGCTGATGTAGGGGACACGGGTTTGTGCCCCGGTCCGGGAAGATCCCACATACCGCAGAGCGGCTGGGCCCGTGAGCCATGGCCGCTGAGCCTGCGCGTCCGGAGCCTGTGCTCCGCAACAGGAGAGACCACAACAGTGAGAGGCCTGCATGTCACAAAAAAAAAAAAAAAAAAAAAAAAGAGTAAAAGTGCATACTATATTGTGTTCAATGAATAATGAATGAATTGATGGTGGAGAAAGAAAGAAACATTGGAACTAAAATGACCATCTCTTCTCTTGTTCCCACCCTCTGATTTGGATGTTGCAAAGTTGATTACTGTGTCACACTAGACATGGTGTGGGGATCCCGACATCTCCTAACATACATGGGTTACATGAACTGCTTGGTTTAACCTGATTCCTGCTGTTAAGTCACCCTGTTTGATGCTGAAGTCTTCTGGTCCTACACTGGCTAAATGATTAATTCATTCTAGAGCTAGATGAGAAGACAGCAACATTTGTACTCAATGGATATTAGGTTCCTTGGTATTCTTTAGAAGGAAAGTGTCTGTATCTGTTCAACTCACTTCTCCTTGGAGATATTTTAAATGTAATGCAATGAAGCAACACATCGAAGTTGGGTCTTATTTTTGTGGTTGAAGGCCTCCACTTTCTAGTCCCATACCTATCACCTCCCCAATTACAGAAACCTCTGTGTTCATCAAATCACTAAGTCTGTTATTCCCCAAATGCATCCCAAGCTTCCCTGTTTCTATGCCTTTTCTCCTCATGCATCCTCCTCCCAGAAGGATTTTATCCCAACACCACCTGTCAAGTCCTCATTCAATGCCAGCCAAAGACCCTATCTTCTAAGAATTTTTTTTCTCTAATTTCCAGTAAAGCTATTCATTCTTCTTCCAAACTTCCTCTAGTACTTTATGTCATTATAGAGGCTGCAATCACATTCTGATCTGGGTTGTATAACTGATTCACTTTGTTATCTCTTGTGCTGGACTTCGCTAAAAGATAAACTGGGGCATTTTTCAAATTGTAAGAGTTCAAAATTGATTTAAATTGGGAAGTGCCAGATCAGAAGTGGTTAGGAGCGCTCTCCAACAGGAGCCCGAGAAATACTTACATAGAGAAAGTGCAGAAACAATGAAAGGAAGTTACTGCTTGGCTATAGCTTAAAACCTCATTGGCTGTTGGTGATTGGTTGTCCTTAGGTTTCAGTTTCATAGCCTTGAGGCATTTACAGGCTTAGATTTTGGTGTCTACCTAAACTGCCACACATTAAAGCCACCTCAGTCTAATGACCTCTTGTTTAATGAATTTAACAATTTATAATTTCTTGGAAATGAGGCAATGATGTTTGCGTTGTTACATATCCTCATAGCACCCAGCAAAAGCCTTATCTACAATAGTTACTCAACAAGAAAAAGCACTGAAGTGTCTCTAAGCCCAGAAAATATACCATACAGTATAAAAGTCTTCAATAAAGTTTTTCTAGCAGTAACCAGAGGCTAATCCTACACCTAAACCTTAGGTCGATACAGCTTTTAAAATACTGACCATAATCCCACTGTATATAAATCATGTTTTCCAGATGGTGGGCTGTTTTTTTTCTGTCCTTTCTGCCTTAGTGAGCTCCATAATAAATGTATAACTGCTTAAGTTCTGTAACTGAGTAGCTGCATGAGCTTGGATCAGATTGAGCCCCTTTGGAACTCAGTTTCCTTACTTGCCAAATTAAAGAACTGAATTAACAAATCTCTACTGTCTTTTTCAACTTGAAAATGCCAATTATTTATTTTTTTAGAGCACTCTTTCTTTGCCTCGATTACAATAGGAGCGGTGGATATAACTCAGTATTTCACTGTAAATGCAGCCCTCGGGGAGGATGAAGATATATAAGGGTCCAAATTCACCACCAGTTTTAGGTATTCACAGAAGCAAGCAGCAATCTCCATTATGAAATGTAGGCATAAGCCTGATTTCTCTGTAGATTTATCTGGGCAAAGTTTTCATTTTAAAATAAATGAGTACAATGTTAAGATTTTGAAGGTCAAAGAGATTCTAGGTAGGTTGTCTATTGATTCATCTCACACTACTCCTCTCAAGAGATGGTTTCCTGATGCCTAAGAGAGTTCTTCCTTCCACGAATCTCATCATTTTATCTTTGGGAAAATCCAGAATGTAATGTGAATGGTAATGTACATGATAGGGCACTGCCAAAGATTAGAACCAAAGTTTGTTTTGATTCATCTTGATGGTCCTTTTGTTTTTCTGGAAGAGAGAAGTGCTGTGTAGCTGCTGTTGGTTTTCTTTAAACTAACCTAATCTGAATGCCTCTTGTTTGTAACTGAACGTTATTTAATATTCACTATACACCTTCTGCAAACAATACGCCAGGCAGAGCCCTTGTTCTTTTGGAACTCACAGAGAATTCAGGGAGGAGAGGAGGAGATAGGATCTACATTATGTAAATAAAATGATCTCTAATGAAAACATTTTCCTTGAGGCATGAACAAGTGTACTAAGTACCAATTTTGTGATGCAGCAATCAATCGCTTTCCAGCCCTAAAACCCTCTGGTACAACAACAGCTTTGTAAAGACTGCTGGATTCCAGATGTAAGAATTCCTCCTCCCTTTCCTCGACTCTACAGGACGGATTGCAAGCTATCCCCCTAAACCCCCTTTGCAAGGGACTCTGGATCTACTCTGTGGAAGTCTGGACCCAGCCAGAAGACAGGCCCTTCTTGTTCTGCTCATTTATTTCGCTATTTTATTTTAATTGGAAAGAATAAGAGCCTTTTATGCCTTGCTTCTCAATACGGTCCCTACTGGTCAAATATTGCTCATGTGTGGGGCCTTGTCAAAGCCTTTGGGGATCATCATTATTATCAGTCATGATGTTAATGGGCTGTCACCGTTGGCTGAAGTTGACTCATTCTAGATGCTTTGTTTACTCAGCTAACAAAAAGGCAGCTTGGAATTAAAAAAGGAAACGTGCCAAGCAATTAATCCATAACTTGGTTGGAATGCTTTGGGGATTTTCTAACATTTCTTTTATTGAATTTTTGTTTAAGTGCAGTATCCTTTTTTCCTCTGAAATTTCATTCTAGAGTTTTTTTATTACATGCCATTTCTGCAGGAGGCACATTGAGCCATTGAGACCTTCTGGGTAAATACCACGTGTTTTAAAATATTTATCAATAATGAGGCTACTTGCTCACACATTCCCTGAAAATGCCAGGCTGTGAAGCCAATTCATCACACAGGTTTTAAAAAGATATCAAAATGCATATGCCATAAACATTTTTGTTACAAGGCACTTTTTTTGAATAACTTACCAAATCAATAACAATCCAAAAACAAACAAAAAAATAAATAAAAATAAAAACCCTGCAATTAGAGAATGAAATTCAACTAAATCTATAGACTATAAATACAGAAATTCTTTAAATGTTAGCAGTCTAACACATAATATGGAAATTTCTCTATAAAGAGAGCAATAGTCATCTATTAAGCACATATCCTAGTAATACTTCTTAATTTTCTTAAGAGAATGTCAGCTCTATCTTTTGGCTTGGTTGATTGACTGCCAAAACATATAAATCTGTCTTCAACCAGCTGCACACAAAAAAACCTCACCACATAATTTTTCCAGAGACTATTACCTTGAACTCCTTGCTATCCAAAGGGTTATATCAAAAGCTTGACTGTGAAGAATAATATTCATAGTGTATTGCCTGAAGAGGACATGTTCTATCAATTTATCTAGATGGTCTAAGTTTGCCTTTATTTCAAATCAAACCGTCAGAAAACTGCATCCTTTGTTGCATTGATTTGCATCCTAAAATAGCATTTATTAAATTTTGCTTTGGCATTGTGCCAAAGTTTGCTTTGCCAGTACAAATAGAATTGTCAATGAAACAATGGAATGAGGAGACAATAAACAAAACTCACCACTGTATTTATTGTATTTATCGAGGCTGTTGTTGAAAATGTGATCTTACCATATCGCACTGTGTCCTCTTTCGGGTCTCAGAAATGCTGTACTTCTGGTCAACTGTCTTTTGTTTTGATTTTGTGGTGTTTTTTTTTTAACTTCAGGAACACTATGTCACTTACAGGTGATTATTTTCCTTCATATAACTGATCATCTTCCTTCTTGGCTTTGCATGTTACGATGTTCAGAGACCAAAATCATGGCTCAATTCTTGCAAATACACAAGTTGCACTCTAAATGTGTCATGATTTTATACACTAACTCTCGCCTTAGATTTATTTTATTTTGTTTGCATATTCTCTCTTTGCCTGATATTCTCACTTCTTTATCTTTGTATCTTTATAAGTCACCTTATGTGTGTTTTTCTTGGTCATCTTACATCAATTTTAGGGGCAAGATGGACCATACATCAATCTATAACATTGGTTTTTGATAGGTCAAAATTAGACATACTATAGGCCCAATGACTTGGGAAAATTTAGAACAGAGGAAAAAAAAAAGTCGAAGAGTTAGAGTACAAAGTCATAGACTGAAGCCTGAGGGCTGACAAAACCCATCCTTCAGTCTGATATTTAAAATGTGGAGCCTGAAGTTGTGGGCTCACTCTGGGGGTTGCAGAGACTATTGGACTCCAAGTTCATATCCAGGGCAAACTGGAGTGCTGGGGTGAGGGAGGAAGCAGAAGCAACCTGCATACCTGATACCTGCATTCACTTACTTGAGTCCTGATCTTGCTGTGTCCTCTGTACTGCTTGTTTGCTGGTCCAGCAAACAAGTAAATCAAACTGAAAGCAATCTCAGGTTTGAACTACATCCTTTCGGCTCTAGCTTAGACCTTGCAGCAGACACCACCAGTGCCCCCTACACACTGTTCTGATATATGCCACACCCTCCCACCTTGGCACCTGCAATTCTGCCTGAGGGCCTTCTCTCAGATGCACCTGAGCTGACCAGAAGTGCCAGAACCTGGACACTTTCTTCTTTATTCTTCCATAACTCACCAAAATATGCAAATATATGTTTGATTATAATAGCTATCATTTTCATCACAAATATTCTTCCCACATATTCTTATTTCAATTGGAATATCTTTAAAGTTTTATTTAAAAAGTACTGCCTACTCTTGTGGTTGCCAAGGGGAAGGGGGGTGGGGTTTGGGGAGGGATGGGGTGGGAGGCTGGGATTAGCAGATGCAAACTATTATATATAGAATGGATAAACAACAAGGTCCTGCTGTATAGCACAGGGAACTATATTCAATAGCATGTAATAAACCATAACGGAAAAGAATATGAAAAAGAATATATACACATATGGATAACTGAATCACTTTGCTGTACAGCAGAAATTAACACATTGTAAATCAACTATACTTCAATGAAATAAATGTTTTAAAACAGTAGTGCATGCTCATTACAAATAATTTCAGAAAATGACAAAAATTATAAAATAGAATGTATCACATAGATATTATTTTTAATATTTTGGTGTACATCATCTAACATTTTTTTCTTTGTGTGTAAACTTACAAGTCTTTTTCATGATTTACCCATTCATTTTATTTAATTTTATTTTATTCTTCAAACTACTTTATTGAAAACTTACATTTTAATATAAAGATAGATTCATACTGTCTATACAAACTACTTCTTTCTGTATCTTTTTACTTTGTGGAAATCTTTCCATATGTTGAAGAAAGACCTACCTAAGCATTGCAAAGGCTGCACGGTATTCCATTGTATAGGTACAGTATAATATTTTAAGTATATTCCTTATTGATGGTCATTTGAGTTTATATTTTCTGCAATTAAAATTATTGTTTTTGTTTCATACATTTTATAATGTTCATAAGAAAAAAATTGTCATTTAAATGAGTAGATAAAAGAGTACTTTGCCTGATTATCATTCTGAATGACTGCACAATTTACCTTCCCAAACCAGAGTAGTAGATTGTTTATTTTCTGACACCTTCATCAATAAGGGGACTGATTTTTTCCTCTTGTACAATATGATATCTCAACATTTTATTGCATATTTCTTCATTCATTTGTGGGAAGTTTAGTGCAAATTTTTGTGTAGATTTCTCACTTATATCTTTTTCCCATTTTTTTTATTGGAGTTTTCACCTTTTTCTTATTGATGTGACAGACTTCAATATAATTTAAAGACAAAGATCCCTTTGATATGTATGCTTCAAATGTATTTCTTACCTTTTCTTTTTTTGTTTGTAAATGGTATTTTTTTAAAATTGATGGATAGTTAATTTACAATATTATATTAGTTTCAGGTATACAACATAGTGATTCAAAATTTTTATAGATTACACTCCTTTAAAATTTATTATAGAACATTGGCTATATTCCCTGTGTCGTACAATATATTCTTGTAGCTTATTTATTTCATACATAGTAGTTTGTACCTTTTAATCTCCTACCCCTATCTTGCCCCTCCCCCCTTCCCTCTCCTCACTGGTAACCACTAGTGTGTTTTCTATATCTGTGAGTCTGTCTCTGTTTTGTTATATTCATTCTTTTGTTTTATTTTTTAAGATTCCACATATAAGTGATAACATACAGTATTTATCTTTCTCTGTCTGACTTATTAGCATAATACCCTCTAAGTCTATCCATATTGTTGCAAATTGTAAAATTTCATTCTTTTTTATTGTTGAGTAGTATTCCATTGTGTATGTATCCCACATTTTCTTTATCCATTCATCTGATTTTTTGTGTGTGTTTTGTTTTGGGGTTTTTTGGTTTTTTGTTTGGTTTTTTTTGTTTGTTTTTTATCATTCATCTGTTGATGGACACTTAGGTTGCTTCCATATCTTGGCTATTGTAAATATTTTGATCATATATTTTGTTTCTCATATTTTAATTTTTCTTTGTTTTGTTGTGACCTTATGTGGTCTAATTTATCAATCTTTTCTTTTTATGATTTCTATCCTGGGTATCAGGCATAGAAAGGCCTTTTCCACCTCAATATTACAAAAATAGTTCTTAAATTTTATTCTAGTTATTTCATAGTTTCATTTTTTACATTGAAAATCTTTAACCTAACTAGAGTTTCATTTAGGTTAAAAAATATGTGAACTAGAAATGTAAACTTTTAAACATATTCTGATTTAAATAAGGTTAAATTTGGGTAAGTTTAATGGTTTAATAATTAGCCTATTGTTCCAATGTCAATTACTGAAAACATTTCCCCATTGATTTGAAATACCACCTTTATTATATAATAATTTCCGTATATAATTTAGTCCATTTCTGGACTGTTTATTATGTTTTATTAAACATAGATCTTAATGGCTTTATGCCTGACACCACTTTCAATTCATCTTCTTAAAATCATCTACTACATCTGCACTGATTTTTTTAAAGACCATTGGGTCACCTGAGGAATTCTCACTTCTCATCTGTTACGTGCATTTTTTAAATTAAAACAAGTCTAGCACCATATCCTTTTAGCTTTACTGAGGCAAATATGAGGTCTCACCTGTCAAGTTCAAGTGGAGCATCAAATAACACTGGTCTTGATCAAATATAATGAGTCATTAATTTCCAAGCCTTTCCTTGTTCGCTTTACAACTTATATCTGACCTTTTTCTTTTGGTTTTTCTTTCCCTAATTTTTCCTACTCATCTACCTGAGCCTAAACCCACCCACCAACTCCCACATGCATCTGTATTCTCATTGCTTTGCTCTTTTCTTACATATTTCTCCCCTGCACCACTCTTCTCCCAAAATCCAAGCAGACAGCCTGTTAAAACCAAATGGTGAAAGAGGCATTTAGGAAAGACGTCAACTCATTTCACATTCATCAGAAGCAGAAAGAGCCCTGGGAAGTACCTAGTTCTGTTCTCCCATTTTACAAACAAGAACCCTGGGTACCAGCTATGGCAAGATCCTGCTCACTTTGACCTGATTGGTATTGGAAGTCAGGTCTCCCTGCTCTCAGACCAAAACTCTGAGTCTCAGTCCCCACTGTCCCTCCACTGAGAGGTAGGATGATTGGAGTTACCTTCCCTGGAAACGAGCTTTGCCGAAGCCCTCCATAAGCAAGAACATTATGCCTCTTTATTATAGACCTTAAGAGCCAATGAGCACTGGAGTCAACATATTACTGTATTTAAGAAGCTAGGTGCCCTCTGTTAAATTCCCTTCACACAGGCAACTTAAGTGACTCTCCCTTATGGATGGAAGAAGCAGCAGGGTTAGAGACAGCCACCTACTTAACTACACCATATAGTTACAGTGACATTAGCTAACATTTTTGGAACACGTTATATGTCAAGCACATTACATGCATTATCATGTTTCATTCTTCCAACAGCCCTGTATAGCAGGCTCCTATTAGCTTCATTTCACAAGAAGGAAAGGACAGCTCAGGGAGGTGTAGAAACCTGCCCCCAAATCCCATGAAGACAAAGTAGCAGAGCTGGCCCTTGGCCCTTGGTCCCAGGCAGCAGGACTGCTAACCACTCCTTACAGTGCCTTTAAGACATAGCAGCCTCCAAGATTTGGCATCGGCCTGCCTGAGTCCAAATCTCAACCTTACTAACCATATGAACATTGGTGTATGTCTCAATCTTGCTAAACCCCAGTTTCCCCATCTGTAAAGGGAATGATAAATATCCCTTCCTCATATGATTGTCATGAGAATTAAATGTTTAGTGCCTGCCAAGCAATGGGGAAATAATGGCCACGTAGGAAAGAGTATGCCTGACTACTTGAAGGCCAACAGTCCCAGGGCACTGAGAAGCCCCAAGAGCATACCTACACCCCAATGTTCAGACCCATTCAGGAGGTGGGAGTAGTTTTCTCAAGCACCAGACTGAATTGAAAATGACCAGCCGTGGAGCATACTCCCTTGGGTACCACTGGAAGAGAGAAGAGTGTCAGGGATTCAGTACAGCTGTGAGATCCATGGGCAGTTTCGTTGGTTGTGATGGCAGATTTAGCATCTTGAACTTGAGCTTGGTGAACCCCCCAAGCACAGGGAAGAACTGTTGTGCCCTGAACAAAAATCATTTTTTCTGACTTAGAGTCTCTGTACAGAGGAAAAAAAAAAAAGTGATAAACCGAATCTCCTTGAGGAGGCCTCTGAGCCCTCCTGGTACTAAGAAGAACTCAGAAGGAGTCTTTAGGCCAATCGGTACAATTTTCTGATCTGTCTGTTGCTGATTGCCCAGGTAGTTTGAATTTGCATCATTAACATTCCCCAAGATACATTGTCATCTTAGAATGCAGAGAGAAGAAATCATACATGTGCATTCGAACAATACAATCATGGAAGCAATTTATTTTGAACATTACTTTGGAGTGAGGCCTTTATGCAGCCAGAGATTTAATAAATACAGGGATATGAGACTGCATTTTTCACTTAGGTTCATCAAACACAGAGAGATTTCCCATTATGGAGAGAGAGAGTTTGGAATCGGGCTGAGGTTTTCCTTGCAGAGATTAAAAAGACAGATGGCAAGGTGATGTACTCAGGGAAAAAGCTTTTATAATCAAAGAATTAGAATTTATTCCTCAATCTGGCATTTACATTCAGCCTCTATACACTGGGTCAACTCATGTGCTACCAAAAGATTCTCTTATTTCAATTTCCTGTGGACCATCAAGCCAACATTACCAGTTGGGTGAGTCTCCGGGTAGACACACTTCAGGATATTAAAATATCTATTTCAGTGATGTCTAATTCCACTGCATAGATGTATGCATATAGGTATTTACACAGTCAATAAATGGCACTTCCATCACAATGATGATCACTTCTATTGATTTAGCCCTTGAGCTTTATATACATTCCTACATTTAACCATCTCGACAGCTTTATGGGGTATATCATCCAGATGTTGGTTGGTCACTTGTCCACTTGCACTGAGCTGTTTTAGCCCTAAAGCAATCTGGATACAAAACCAGCCCTTTCATTGGTCCCCACAAGACATCGAACCACATCAAGTATTCTATAGTTTTATTTTTGTACTTATTTAAGAATCATGGGATCTTGGCAAGGAATTGCAATGCACAAGATTGTCCTTCATAAAAATCAGGGATGTGGACAAGCCCTCTTCCTGAGTTGGCAGAATGTCCTAAGAATTCATTTATATGATTAACAGAAGTAATATGAGATGAGATTCTCTGAAAATGTGACATTATTTGAAGACCACATTTCCATTTTAAGGAACACATGGATTAGTGAAGCTAATCACAAAGAGAATCCCCATTTGTAAATGAGTAGCCTTTTGCAATTTCAATGATCAGTTTCATTGCGTACCCACTGTATAGCAGGCTCTGTGGAACTAGAAAAAAACACTGTCCCTGGCCACCAGAAGCTGAAAATCTGGTTGGAGAGATATCATAAACAATGCCCCAAATGTTCAGGAGTTAAACAGTAAAACAAGTTTGTCAGGAGGTGGGACACATGGATGTGCTGAAAGATCCTTGACCAGAACTGCATAATCATAAGAGAAGGAATTCCTACTGTGGAAATGAATGAGTCTAGGCTTTGGAGGAAGATGGAGTTAGGATGAACAAAGAGAAAGGGGGTGGGCAGGGGAGCTAGGAAGGCTCACCTGGGTAGACAATGGGTCAAGCAAACATGATGTTCATCTCAGAGACCAGAAAAGACTAGAAAAGTGGGAAAACTTGGGAACCTTGGCAGAGAAAAATAAACTAGTAGATTCATCATTAATTCTCCTCCCAGCTCTTCCGGAGCCCTGGAGTCAAAGATTCTGAATCACGTGTAAATTCACTTATAGGACGTATGATGTCATCAAAAGGTATCATGGCCATATTCTCTCACCCCAAGCTTCCCCTGCTCAGCTGTGCTCTTTGGTATGTGGTTCAGAGGTGACAGGACCCTGGAGGATGTTGTCTCTGGCTCTAGCTAACAAACCCAGCCTTCACACCTGAACGATGCCCAAAGGAGTTAACGGTGGTAAAGAGCTTTGAAAAATGGTCACCTCACATGACCACACAATCAGTCAAAAGTATATCTCAGGCACGTACTTTGCACCAAACTCCTATTAAGAACACTAAAAAGCACCATCATATGCTATTATATATTTCAGACTCTGTCATGAGAAGTGGAATGAATTGCGGCTTCTCCACACCCAGTCAATTCTTCTCAAAAAAGATGTTTAAGGCACTTGTGGGTTGAATTGTGTGACCCAAAAAATATGTTGAAGTCCTAACTCCCATGTCTTAGTCTGTTTGGGCTTCTTTAACAGCATACCATAGACTGGGTGGCTTATAAGCAACAGAAATTTACTTTTCACAGTTTTAGAGGCTGAGAAGTCCAAGATCAAGGTGTTGGCAGATTTGGTGTCTACCTGGTTCATAGATGGATGTCTTCTTGCTGTGTCCTCTGGAGGCAAGAGGACTCTCTGAATTCTCTTTCAGAAGGGCACTAATTCAATTTATGAGGGCTCCACCTTCATGACCTAATCACTTCCCAAGACCTCACCTCCAAATACTATCACATTAGGTTTCAACATATGAATTTTGGGGGGAAACAAAAATTCAGTCAGTAGCATCTCAGTACCTCAGCATGTGATGTGATTTAGAAATATGGTATTTACAGAAGTAATAAAGTCCAGATGAAGGCATTAGGGTGGGCCCTAATCCAATATGACCAGTGTTCTTATAAAAGGGAGAAATTTGGGCTGAGACAGATACACACAGAGAGAAAATAAAGTGAAGACACTGGAAGAGAAGACAGCCATGTAACTGGAGAGATGCACCTACAAGCCAAAGGATACCTGAGGCTTCCAGAAGCTAGGAGAGAGGCTGGGAACAGATCCTTCCCTAGTGCCTTCAGAGGAAGCAGGGCCCTGCCAACACCTTGATTTCAGATTTCAGACCCCCCGGAACTGTGAGACAATAAATTTCTGTTGTCTTAAGCCATCCAGTGTGTGATACTTTGTTACAGCAGCCCTAGGAAACTAATACAGCACTTGTTTAAAATCCCTTCTGAAATCATTTATGGATGGTAAAGGAGAGTGAATGAATATGTGTGAGTCAATCTTTAGCTGTTTTAATGCTATGATTCCTTCTTTTTTGGAAATATGCCAATGATCAAAGATGCCATTTTTTACATTACTGGGTTAAATTTCACTCTTGTTCCCAGCAGCAAGGAATGTTTCCTTATTTTTACCTCTTATTACTATTGGGAGAGGAAAAAAACCCCAGAGAGTTCTTCTGTAAGTCATTATACTCTGAAGTTATTTAGTATCAGGCTGATTACTGAATAAAAAGATCTGGTTACCGTCACCTCTAATCCGCCAGAACTGAATTATATCTACTACATGGTTTTCTCCTACGTTTCCTCTAATTTCCCCCAATCAACCACCTTTGAGTACATTCCAGTTTCTAGCAAATGCTGCTGAAGCTTCAGCTATTTTCTTTAGATTATATAATTTTCCAGAAAACTCAGAAGTCGATCTGCTTAACAATGTATTCATTTTTCCTCTAAAGAATGGTATTATTTTCCATCCCTAAGAAAGTGAGCTTTGTAACATTTCCTCTCCAATTTAAAAAGAAGCATTAGCCAGCTTGCACTGAATATTAAAAAAAACCTGAATGCTACTCTGATTCTCACCAGAGTGAAATATTTTCTCCGTGAACCAGAAATAGTGATGGAAAAATCTTTTCCTTTCACACAGTATTTGAGCATAATTGATAAAAGACTTCAATTATGGATAAAGTCTTATAAGAACTAGTCTTTCTCTCCACAAAAACTCTAACCCATTCGGATTTATGTGACTCTATTAGCTGAAGCCTTTCTATTAATAATATGAAATGCTTTTTTAAAATTTGCACAGAGTATCTCCCATGAATGTCTCCAGCCATTTCACCACTTCATCATAAAATTTAGATGTAAGAACACTTTGCACCTTGGTGCTGTTTTATAGAAATACTACATGACTAGCAAGTTACAATAGTACTCTACAAACTGAGTCTAAGATTGCCCATCAACATAGAAGAACTGTTGAGATAAATTAGCTTAAATAATTGGGCATTATAAAAATGAATTATTAAATTCAAAAAAATCTTAAAGATAAATTATCCCTTTTCTCATATTTAATAAAGAGACTTGACTTTGAATAATGCTTAACAGACTATAAACTCTAAGACACTCAATTTGAAGGAATTGTGTGTGTGGGGGGAAATTATTGGGCAAATTACAGGACTGAGTATTGATTCTTACACTATTCTCCTGTAAGTTCATGGGCAAATAAACTCATTTCTTTTCATTTTCATTTTCAGTCTATAAAATAGAATAATAATATATAACTAACAAAATTCTTAAGATGATCCAATAATACAATATGAAAAATATAATACTGTTGATTTCTCAGGCTTGACAAGAACCAAAGTGGGTGCACACACGTATCAAATTTGTGGTGCAAATTATTTACAATGAGACGTTCTACACATAAATACACAGAACGTGCTCATGCATATCAAAACATTTGCTATAAAATTGTAGCATCTTAATCCAATCTTCTTAAGGAATATTAAGGCAGGAATAGTCCCTACAAAACCCTTCAAAAGTGGTCACCCCACCATTGCATGAGCACCTCCAATGGTGGGGAGCCCACTCCCTCACAGGAAGACTCATTCCATTTTAGAACAGCTCCAGCTATAAGAAAGTTGTTTTTGCTGTACTCTTTTTAATTTCTCGTGTTCTAGATCTGTGTTCTACTGCTATATAGAACAAGTCTGATGTCTCTTCCACATAATAGCTCTTTGGTTATTTAAAGAGTAATATCCCCACCCACACATACAATGAATAACGGATATCACTGGATCCTTGATAGGGCGACCTGATGTAGGAAGCTTATTTACATTGCTCACAGATGAAAGAACTGAGGCTCAGAGAGGGTAGATAACCTTTCCGAGGTCACACAGCTAATAATAAAAAAGTCAAGATCCAAACCCAAGTCTGCCAGACTCCACAGTCCATGCTCTTAACCATTATACCTTACTCCTAAATATTTCTTCTTCAAGTCAAACATCCCTGAAGCTCAGTTCCTTTAGTCCTTCCTCACTGGGAACATGACCCAGACCTTCCTTCATTCCTGCTCCATTTACAGGACTCTCTTAACACCTCTGTTTAATATGCCAACCTCAAAATGAACCACCTACAATGGCCAACGCACATGCCAACCATTCCAGACACTCTTACTATACTTCCCTGGGAGGTTTCCTCCTCCACTCTCCCAAAAGACAATTTCATACTTTCTCTTTTCTAAAACTGGCTATACCTCCTCCACCTTCCCATTCTCAGCTGATCACTGCATCTCCTACTCCTTTGAGAAAATAAAAGCAATCCAACTGGTACTCCCTCACAGTCCCATCAGTAAACATGAGCCCAACTGCAGTGTCTATACCCTGTCTCATCCCTTCTGTCACATTTGTGTCCTGTCTCCATGTCTGGCACTTGTGTTCCCACCTTCTCATGGACAGCCTTCCTGGAATGGAAACTTCTTTCCCCTGCACCATTGTTCTCCTTCAGTCTAATGATTCATCTCCATCAGAACACCAACAGCACCTAGTACTTCCCACTTTGAAAAGAAGAAAGGAAGGAAGGGAGGGAAGAAGGAGAGGAAGGGAGGGAAAAGGAGGAGAAGGGAGGGGAAGGAGGGTCTCAACCTCACTACCCCATTTCCCATATTTTGAAAGTGATACCATCATTTCCTCCTGCCCATCTGTCCAGGCCACACACCAAGCTTCAGTCCACAGCACGCCCTGTAAATATTCCTACCATTACCTTCCACATTTTTCTCCCTAGTTCACTTTGCTCCAGTCCCATGGGTCTTCCTTATGTCTTTCAAAAACGTGTCATGCTTGTTGCCATGCTATGACTTCATCTCATGATTCAGGTCTCAGCCTAAATGTCCTCTTCTCGAAAAGGTCCCCCTCCACTCCCTAACCCAGGCATACTCTATCAGAATTTCCCTGTTTCATTTTCTTCATAGAATGTATTATTCTCGGAAACTATTTATTTGTCTCCTTGTTTACTCTCTTTTCCCAGTAAAATGAGAGCAGGAATCTTACTTGTCGTGTTCACCACTGTATCTCCAGTGACTAGAACAATACCTGGCATGGGGTGCACACTCAATAAATATTCTTCTTCTTTTTTTTTAATGTAAGGTTTGTTTGTTTTTTTAAAAAATTAATTAATTAATTAATCTATTTATTTTTGGCTGTGTTGGGTCTTCGTTTCTGTGCGAGGGCTTTCTCTAGTTGTGGTGAGCGGGGGCCACTCTTCATCGCGGTGCGCGGGCCTCTCACCATCGCGGACTCTCTTGTTGCGGAGCACAGGCTGCAGATGCGCAGGCTCAGTGGTTGTGGCTCATGGGCCTAGTTGCTCCGCGGCATGTGGGATCTTCCCAGAGCAGGGCTCGAACCCGTGTCCCCTGCATTGGCAGGCAGAGTCTCAACCACTGCGCCACCAGGGAAGCCCAATAAATATTCATTGAATGAGTGAATGCTGTCAATAAATTAACCAACAATACTTTATAATGTGACAATTGTCCTAACCATGACCACTGTTTTAGATTCAGTAAAACCATTCTTTCAGCCCATCGTTCATGTCATTAAATTAAGTGTAATTTAATTCAAGACAAACTTATTAAGCATCTACTATGTGCAAGGCACTGTGGTAGATGTTTCGTGTGACATGAGAGTGACATATTGTCACAGTCCCTGCCTCTCTTGGGAATGTGTAGGGAAAAATATATCCAGAAGTAGTGGGGATGTTCTTGAAAGGCTAGTCTCATAGAATTTATAATTTTGAGTATTCTGAAGCTATGGGGAGGTGTTGTGACAACTCAAATAAATAGCAGGGCTATTGGAAGGATATGAAACACTACAGAATTTCTAAGGACATTGAGTGAAATTCCTCTTGGAGAAGGATCTGGGTAGACTTTTTGAGCTAAACTTGGAAGAATGCGTTTGGGTTTTGAAACAACATGTTCTAAGAGGAGGGAAAACATGACAAAGATGCATAGGCAAGAATGCCGGTATTCCCTGCAAGGTAGAGCATTTTTCTAAGCCCTTCTCAGCGAGCACCAGTGGTCTGACTCCACACTTAAGGCCTACGACAGCTTGAAAGTCCATGATCCTGCATGGACCATTTCCAGGTTCTAAGTTCTCCTCAGAATTTAATCCAGATCTTAGAGATGTTCACACCTGGTTCCGTTTTGAGGTAGACTCAGAAAGGATCTTCGAACTCACACCAGATTTGGATAAACACACTCAGACACACTCAAAGACAAATCTAAGGGGGAAGATTTCAGAAGCATTTTGAAGAGTTAAAACCACTGCACTAATATAAGATGGTGTTGCAGTTAAAAAAGTAAACCAGTTTATGGAGAATTATTATTAAATGGCTCCAACATCAGTGATATAGGATAAGTGAATCCAAAGAGATGAAGCATAGTTAATGTAATTACACATCCATTTCTTGTGATGTACGACCATGTGAAGCATTACTAATCCCCAAACAGATACCTGCCGGGAAGACTATTGAAAACAGCTGTTTGGTCTGCAAGAAATGAACCAAGTGAATTCAAAGTACCACGGGCATTGAACTGATGGAGTCCCAGAGTCAGACCCTGTCCACTAAACCCAGGATTTATAAAGAATTAAAGAGGATTCCATCAGAAGGTACATTTGTTTCAAGCATAAATCACCCTGCCAACTCATTTATTATTTTAATAACCTCTCAGCATTTCCATTATTGGAGAGGACTTCTTTTCAAATGAAAAATGGCGTACCTGATTATTTGCATGGGACTTGGCGTCATACTCGTTTCGGTTTTTTGTTTGAAGCAGTGAGAGGGCCAAGGAAAGGCCTTTACATCCTTGCACGCATATCAATTACAGTTAATGGAGTTCATGGGTTTATTACGCGTTGGGGAGTTAAAAAGCAAGAACTGTAATGATGGAAGCTGTACTAATCCTACTGGTATATCCAAGAAAGAGACTTCAAGCACTAAAAATAGTTAAAACTATTCTCAGAAACACTTTATATTCAGCAAGGATAATTGCATGGGCCTATAACTGTTTTCCATCATATTAGAACACTTTAATAACCTATATTTTATTTATATCTAGTTGCTAAGTTTATTAGTGCTTATTATAGAATATGTTCTTAATTTTATGTTTTACAAAACAATTTGAATAATCAGAATTACTTTTGTGAATTTTTTTCCACTGCAATAAGATGAGTGAATTATAAAAAGCCATTTTCTAAACATGCTAACAGGTGCAAGAAAGATTGACAGAGCGATATGAGAAAGTATTCTTAATGTAGGCTTTCCAAGATTTTAAATGGAATTTCTTTAATGAATGCATATCAGCTTTAATGGGCCCAGCTTACTACTCAGGGGATGCTGAATATAGGATATAACAGCATATTTCATTCAACAATAACCATAATCAGAGTTACATGATATATGGATGTGTGTACAAAAATGAGAACTAATTAGAATTCGTTATCTAAAAACAATTTAAAAGCAACACTGGGACAAAATACAAAGCGGTAGAAACTAATAACTTTGATTATTGAAGGAAACTTCAAATTACAGGTACAGATGAAAAAAAAAGAAAAAAAACTGGCCCCATGAAAGCAGAAGGAGGTGATGACTTTTAAGCTTTCCTTTGAGCCTATGACCATGTCCCTGTCACCAGTTGACTTATTAATTGAGCCAAGTCTTCCTAAGTGCTTGCTGTATGGGGCCCATGTGAGGACACAAACTTCCCACAGATAAGAAGTTCCCTGTCCAGGGGATGGTCATACATTATAAGCCTGAATCAAGACCTTTCCTGGTCTCTCAAATATATCACTCCCCCTCTACTTGACTGAGATGTGCCTTGGTTATTTTTTAAATCACTGTATATGAATCACCAAAATTCCTTCTGATTTTTGTTCTCAGTTTTTCATGCCAAAAGGAATGTTACCTGAGTACGGTTCTCAGAACTGAACTCTGATGTGAGACCTCTGGGAAGTAAGTCACCTTTAAGAAGTTCTGAACATAAATTGAATTACCAAGAATTCTATTCATTGAAAAACACATTATATTGCATCATGTCCTTTTCAAATAGAGTGAAACTTGCTTATATTAAATTTCTAGGAACCCGAGTCAAAAATTTGATAAAGGATGGAATTTGATATACTCTAGAAATATTACATGTGCGTGTTATAGACCTGGATTTCCAATTTGATTGCTATACACAGGGATTCAATATAGGTGGATTCAATATTAGGGGGCTCATTGAATTTGCATTTGTGTTTTTCAGGATATATATGGTATATGTTTCCTCAAGGTAAAAATCAGATTGCCTCCTGGGTTCAGGAAAGCTAAATATTCATGGGAACAGGAATTCTGGGAGGAATTTGACCAGATGAGGGTAGTGCAAGCAATCTAGTTTTCACTTCATTCCACTTTAATATTAATTTATTTGACTGGGGTTCAGACTATTGAATTCTGGAATGGCATCTTTCTCTCTTTACCTAGCCCTATAATTCTCTGGCCTATAACTTCTTTATCCCTTTATTCAACATTTTAATATTCATCTGAATGAAAGTATTCAAAAGAAGGGAATTTACCAAAAAGTTTCAACATGTGAAGAAATTTTTTGTCCCTAAGAATGTCACAAGTCTTAGAAAATCATAAAAAGAATGAAAAAGTGGTGACTGTTATAAAAACTGAAATAAATCATATTAATATTTAATATATAAAATGTACTACCCCTTTAAATTATAGACACTGAAAATTATTAGCATTTTCACACACACTTTTATTGTTCCATTGTTTTTTGTTTGTTTGTTTGTTTTCATTCTGAACCCAAACACCATCATTTTAGAGACTCACACTTGGGTGGGAGAAACAGCTTTATCAATCTTTCCCTCCCCCCACGGAACACTCTATCACAAGGAATTCCATGGAATCAACCCTCTTCACCAAAGGAATGAATGTGTGAACTAAGGATAAACTCCATTTAGGAACCCTCGGATACTTTGAAAAACATGTTTCTTTTACTTGAGAGAACCAAAAGCTAAAATCATAAAGTTTGTCACCATACAGCTCTATAATAGCTTCTAAATCCTACAGATTTTACTCAGTGTTCCAAGTAAGCAAATGTAATGAAATAAATAGAAACATATGTTTTGAGTACCATAACAGATTGACTTCCCAACAGATAAGGAACTCTGAGCTATTTCTCTTACACACAAGTTAGGTCATACAAACATACAAAACAATACTAGTCTCTTTCACCTGAAATATTTTACATGGTTGCTTCAAAAACCATTTTCATCATAAAAATGATACATATTTAGCCCACTAAGCTCTTCTTTATACACAGGGTTATACTAGGGATTCGGCAGTTTATAGAGAGAGCCACTGCTTTCTTAGGCTCTGCATATTTAGTTTATACCACAAAGGAACCTCAAACCAATGATTGACTTAAGTGACTATTTCACTGAAATGGCAGAGCATCCCGTGCAGAACCATTGATCCTGTAGTATCGTACAGCTCCCTCTTCAGTTACATCAAAAGGAGGTGAAACTGACATATATCTAAAGGAGGTACCACAGAATAAACATAAACAACACACAAAACTGAATTAAATACTTGGATAAATGATGCAGAGTTCATGCAAATCTTACACATTGGCTCCACGAGAACTTTCCTATAACTGCTAACTCTCTCTCTCTCCTTCTGCCCACCCAACCCCCTCCCCCAACACACACACACACACACACACACACACACACACACACACACTCACCAGCTGCCATGGTTGAAATACTGCCTCTGGAGATGCATTTTTTTTTTTTTAATTCCCTCTTGCATCTCCCTCCCTCCCACTGGAGATGCATTTTGGTTGACCAAGTATCTTGTTTCTAACAGCAGGTTTGGGAAGGAGGTCACACATTCACCTGCTCATAATCTTTGGTGCTTTGCTGTGAATTCTTTATGGCCTTAACCCTGGAGACATCTAGCTGATTGCTGTGATCTGAAGGAAGGGAAACAGCAAGGGAAATGGTGATTTGGAAGAAGGGAAGGCTGGGGACTGCTTTGAAGAAGGGCAAGGCTTGGGCTTCCCTGGTGGCGCAGTGGTTGAGAGTCGGCCTGCCGATGCAGGGGACACGGGTTCGTGCCCCGGTCCAGGAAGATCCCACATGACGCGGAGCGGCTGGGCCTGTGAGCCATGGCCGCTGAGCCTGCGCATCCGGAGCCTGCACATCCGGAGCCTGTGCTCCGCAACGGGAGAGGCCACAACAGTGAGAGGCCCGCATACCGCAAAAAAAAAAAAAAAAAAGAAGGGCAAGGCTGGAGGGGACATTGTGTTTGTGGGTGAGAGAGGGTGAACGGCTACGGAAAGGACACAGAAGAGAGAGCAAGAAGACCTGCCTTCTCTCTCAGTTTCGCCTCCTTTTTTTCCTGCTGTTTGCGTGAAGCCAGCCCCTCCAGCCAGAGCTTCCCAGCGTCTGTGGGGTGGAGGCCTCCCAGTTGTAAACACTCCCGACACAGACGTCTACGGGGTTTGTCTGGAAGCAAGCGTGCTGTTTCTAATTCAATTTTATATATAAATATTTGCAGTGACTTGGAGATTACTGGTGGCCAAAGTGCCCCCGAGCGTCCCCCTTGTCACCTGCAACTGACCACGGGGCACAGCAAGGAAACTTGGTCTCCATTAAGTAGCAGAAAGGGGGAGCTTGGTAGCTGCTTGGTTGTCCTCTAATTCTACGGCCATTTGCCCACGTGGTTTTGGACATTCAGATTCAGTTCTCTCCTTGAAGGCAGGGACATTGGGTCCAGACTGCCTGGCTGGCAGACTTCTCTCCTGTTCTTTACCATTCGACTTTTCAGGCCAGATTGAAAGCCCTGGGACTTGTCCAGTGTAATATCTCAGGTGAAGCCCCACTCTGGAAGCCCCTTGCTCCATGGCATTGATAACTCCAGGTGGAACATTTTTTTTCTTTAGTTTTTATTGGAGTATAATTGATTTACAATGTTGTGTTAGTTTCTGCTGTACAGCAAAGTGAATCAGTTATACATATATATATGTCCACTCTTTTTTAGATTCTTTTCCCATATAGGTCATTACAGAGTGTCAACTCTGTGCTATACAGTAGGTCCTTATTAGTTATCTATTTTATACAGCAGTGTGTATATGTCAATCCCAATCTCCCAATTTATCCCTCCCCCTCCCCCTTCCCCCCTGGTAACCATAAGTTTGTTTTCTATATCTGTGACTCTATTTCTGTTTTGTAAATAAGTTCATTTGTACTTTTTTTTTTTTTTTTTGCGGTCCGCGGGCATCTCACTGTTGTGGCCTCTCCCGTTGCGCAGCACAGGCTCCGGATGCGTAGGCTCAGCGGCCATGGCTCACAGGCCCAGCCGCCCCGCGACATGTGGGATCTTTCCGGACCGGGGCATGAACCCGCATCCCCTGCATTGGCAGGCGGACTCTCAACCACTGCACCACCAGGGAAGCCCGTGTACCACTTTTTAAGATTCTACATATAAGTGATATCATATGATATTTGTCTTTCTCTGTCTGACTTACTTCACTCAGGATGACAATCTCTAGGTCCATCCATGTTGCTGCAAATGGCATTATTTCATTTTTTTACAGCTGAGTAATATTCCATTGTATATATGTATCACATCTTCTTTATCCGTTCATCTGTTGATGGGCATTTAGGTTGCTTCCACATCGTGACTATTGTAAATAGTGCTGCAATGAACACGGGTGCCTGTATCTTTTTGAATTATGGTTTTTTCCAGATATATTCCCAGGAGTGGGATTGCCGGATCATATGGTAGCTCTATTTGTAGTTTCTTAGGGAACCTCCATACTGTTCTCCATAGTGGCTCTACCAATTTACATTCCCACCAACAGTGCAAGAGGGTTCCCTTTTCTCCACACCCTCTCCAGCATTTATTGTTTGTAGATTTTTTGATGATGGCCATTCTGACTGGTATGAGGTGATACCTCATTGTAATTTTGATTTGCATTTCTCTAATAATTCGTGGTGTTGAGCATCTTTTCAGGTGCTTTTTGGCCATCTGTATGTCTTCTTTAGAGCCTTTCAAAGGAATTGAAGTATCTGTCATTTGCCAAGCACATGGCATGCACGAATCCAACTTCGGGTTGGTTTTCTGCTTCTTTAAGGAAGGTATAGGATTTTATAAAATAGTTTACTTATAAAATATTCTCTTGACCACAAAAACTTTGATGTTTTACAGCTTCACCCCTTCCGACCTCAAATCCAACTGCTGCTATTCCAGAACAGAGGCCCTTTCAAGGAGCAATAGTAATTCACCTATTTCTGAATTTCACAAAAATTGGACAAAGACTGTCCTGAAATTTCGCTTCGTAATCCCTGCTAATATTAACCCTTTCTCTTTTCTCTTCATGTATAAAACTATAAGGAAACTTTAAAATACTTAAGAACAATTTTTTTCAAATATCCTACAGCAATTTGGAAGTTCACATTCCCTTCAAGTTTGATCATCTTATCTATTCATTGATAGTCTGTTAATGATCGCTACTTACACAACATTTCTTTAGCCTGATTTGTAGTGTTTTATTTTTTTTTAATTTGTAGCTTTTTAAATTTTTCTAGGTGTTTTTTCCTTATGTGGACCATTTTTTAAGTCTTTATTGAATTTGTTACAATATTGCTTCTGTTTTATGTTTTGGCTTTTTGGCCACGAGGCATGTGAGATCTTATCTCCTGCTTTGGAAGGCGAAGTCTTAACCACTGGACTGCCAGGGAAGTCCCTGTAGTATTTTAAAAATAATCAAATGGCATCTTTGTAATCAGCCTGTCAGTGATTTCTTTCTAAACAGGCTGAATTTAAGTGGGAGAGGGAAAAGTCGTCCCTTGCAAACAGACAAGCTGCCAGAAACCACCCTTATCTCCTCCACATGGCCCTCACTCTCCCTGGAGGCTGGCATGGCCCATCACAAGCTGGCACCAGGAGGGACCCTGGATAGAGGGTAAGCATAAGAAGCCCCAGCCTCCCAGAAACTTCAGGCTTCATCACTTCATCCAAAGTCTCAAACCTCAGTTCTGGATCTGGACCACTTGTTGCAAAGGCTCTGATCTAAGTACCTCATTAAGTGGACTCCAAATCTGCCTTGACCCCTGACCTTGACCTTGACTCCTAATAGAACTGTTCCCTGAATTCCTCACTGAATTCAGCAGCTTGCAGCTTCTCTCCCCTGGGTCCTTTCTTCCCTCATCTATTTACTTCCAGAGCCAGCCAGACACAGCAGTACAGAGCCCCCCAAATAAAATACACTGAAGTCCATTAAGAATCACCTAAAATGTCAACACAATTCGAAAGTGGGCTATTAACAGTGCATCTGTGAAGTTGACAGTACTTGTGATAAGCAGGAAAAACAATGAATACTAATGTCTTATATTTGTATAGCACCTTCGAGTTTTCAAAGTGCTGTCATAACACTGTTGAGATAAGCAAATGGGGTATTATTTTCCCATCTTGCACACAAAAACACTTGAGTTCGGAAGGGTTAAATGCATGAGGCAAAACAAATAGAATTCAATTCTTGGACCCACAACTGTTCTGTGTACTATACAGGATGGCCCCAGGAAAACAATTGGAAAGTACTTGTAAGATAGTCAGGCTTTGGGAACTTGTTTTTAAAATGCTATCAGTTTCCCCAGTGTGGCCATGAAGCACCTGCACCAGCCATGAGGACTGCTTATCACGTATGCAGACCCCCAGGCCTTGCCCCAGCATACAGAATCAGAAGTGGGGCAGGATTAGCATATTAAATAGTGCCCCCAAGTAACTCTGATGTACCCACCCTAAGCGAGATAGAGCACACGAAGAGTCAGTCCCCACCTAAACAGGACTTTCCTGATGGAGAACTACAGAGAAGCAAGGTCACCATGAACTGTCATTCTGAGGAGCAGCCAATGAATCAGGATGGCATTGAGGTCCTACTCATCAACCTTGGAAGGCAACTAATGGGGCAGCTTCCCTTAGGGGTTAAGATCATGGGCACTGGAGACAAACTACATAGGTTCAAACCACAGTCCCACCCGTTACATGTGACCATGGGCAAGTCACTTAGCCTCTCTCTGTGCCTCATTTTTCTCGTCTGTAAAATGGGGATAATAATACAGTTATTATTATACCTCATGGAGTTGTGAGATTAAATGGGTTTAGCGAAAGTAAAGCACTCAGAAAAGCACCTAGCATAGAGTAACTGTTGAATGAGTGTTGAATATTAATAAACAAAGACTCCCTTTCCTTATTACAGATCTTTGCAGTGACACACATTGGTCATAGTCAACACTATAGGGACTCAGGCTGATGAGATTTCCAGCACCTGGCACAATATCCACAATTAAATACTTGCCATGGTAAGTATTTGATAGATAGTCATTGTATATAAAATGGTACAAAGTCCAACATTTTACCCAGATGGACGATTTAGAAATGAACTAGATGGGATCAAGCATCTGTTCTTTGGTCCTACAGACCAACCAAATTCCCAAGGCCTTTGAAGTGTGTCCTGAGAAGAAGCAAACTATATTTTGTGAGTTTTGTTTTGTTTTGTTTTAATAAGCCTTCATGTAAATTCTAGCTGAGATCAGCATCATTAGCCTTTCTGGAGGCAAAATAGGGGGCTCCCCCTGCTGAGTTGTGATTGTCCTGTGCAAACATGCCCTCCAGCAACCTTTATCCACCCCTGCCCTCTGTTTTCCCTCTTCCCTCCCCCTCTTCCAACAGAAGCCACATTCACAATCTACTTTTGCTGTTTATTATCTTCTTAATGCAATGCCTTAGACATTTTGGAGAGCAATGCAAGAAACAAAATACTCTAGCTGTTATTCAATTTCTAATGAACAATTGAATTGCTGATATACTATTCGACTACAAAAAGTAGCTGATAAGTTTTGAGAGCTTCTCAACTTTAATGCACACATGAGTCTACCCAACAGGATTGTAGTCATTATGCTATTTTAAAAAGCTTAAAAAGAAGCTATCACTCGGCACATGGTAAAAATGGCAGCCACTTGGAACCACCCATGAAGATGTTAAGGCTGAGCTCTTGGGGAACTGTAGATATTTTCAGCATGGGCAGGAAAGAGCAAGTTTCCCTAAAAGAAAACACATTGACAACAAGGGAACAGGTTGCTTCTATTGTCAATGCCCTAATGACTTTCTTAAATTAGCTTTTTATGGGAACCCTTTCTGCATGCTTGATGACGCTTAGACCACCCAAGTTAATATGATACAAATGTAATTTAAGAGATTCCATGTGTGTCTTAAAGAATATTTGGGTAGGTGGGGTTTGAGTTGTTATTTTGGGGGGGGTGGTTCTCTCTTTTTCTTTTACTTGTTTTTGTTAACTTGTTACAAGTTCTTTACCATATACGTGCTTTTGAAAATGAGGGTTTTCTGCTTGATTTTTACTTACAATCCAGAATAACAAAGTAAATGAATTATATAATCTTCATTAACATCAAATACAAATCAAATTTCAAATTGTGTTGATATTTTAGGTGAATCTTAATGGACTTCGGTGCATTTTATTTGGTGAGTAGGAGATGTATTGTACTTAGGTTTATACCTTGGACTAGGAAAATAAAAGTGTATTATTTTATGGAAGGCTGAAAGCAGAGAAGGAATTTGAGTTGTTCAATTGCAACCTCCTCTTTTCTTTAAACTTTTTATTTTATATTGGAGTATCATTGATTAACAGTGTTGTGGTAGTTTCAGGTGTACAGCAAAGTGATTCAGTTATACATATACATGTATCTATTCTTTTTCAAATTCTTTTCCCATTTAGCAACCTCCTCTTTTTAAGGATGAGGCAACTGAAGTAAGACCTCCAGTGCTGTATGCATGACTCCTTGACACTTTTCTGGTATTCAGTAGAACATTTAAAAGCAATCAGAAATACTATAAGAGAAGAGCTTGTGGGGTGATTCTGTTTAATATTTCTATCCATAATTTTTAATTGGCACTTTCTTATTTTCTTACATGTAATTTCAAATTCATAGCATAAAAATTCACAGAGCTAAAATTTTTCTAGCTTTGCCTGAACATGCCACAAGTTGAGATTTGATTCTAAATTTTAAACATCCACAGAGAGAATGGAGAATGCAGGCTTTGGAGTCAGACATTTCTAGGTTCAAATCCTAGTTCTGTCACTGGTTCTTTCTGAAAGTTGGGAGTTAGTTAACTTCTCTATGGGTTAGTTTCTCTGGTGAAAAATTGAAATACGTAAGACTTTTTTATAAGAATTAAAAGAGGCAACCTTTGTGAAATACTAAATACATGGTATTAAAAAAAAAGAACGAATGGAAGGAAGAGAGGGGGAGGGAAGGGGGAGGGAGGAAAGAAGGGAGGAAGAAAAAGGAAAGAAATGGCAGTGGTTCGGGTGTTTTTGCTGAGAGGTCTTGGCACTCTAAAGGCTCCCAGATGTACCCAGCCCAGCCCACTAGACCATTGATCACCCAGGTTGCAGATTTGTTCTCACTGTTTGGCTGAGAGTAAAAGGAAATTAATCTCTCTACCAAGGTAGATTACCTTATACTACTTTGACAAGGATGAGACTGGAAGAAATGATGATCCAAAGAAATGGTCAAGGGGGAAAGAGCAAATCAGGAGTTTCATAGATCTATGTACCATAAAGAAAAAATATAAAGATTTACAAAACTTTCATATGCTTTACTGAAAAAAAAATGAAAGAAATATGCCCCTAATTTAAGGATACAAGTCCAAGTATCAAATCTGTAACAGTCAATAAAAGTAAATTATAAAGCTGTCAAGAAAAGACATCCTTTAGGTAGAGAAGCTCCCCTAAGGCTTCTTTAGACAGGTCGAGGAAAAGCAGGACTGAGAGCTTGGAGAAGAGATTTCTTAGGGCAAATCATCAGACACAAGTTCAAGTGGTGGCCATTGGCTTAGTGCCTAAGCAAAATATGCCACAGAAAAGGATTCTCTCTAATGCTTTACATGGATTGCATCATTTGAACGAGGCTTAAAAAGCAATGTCACCAAAAACATGAGGAAGCATACTTAAAACCAAAGAAAATTTCTTTAGGACAATTGTCCATAGCAATCTAGGATACACAAGACTTTGACATTTCTTGACTGAACCCCTCTCAAATAAAATGTTGAGATTTATATAATAGTACGTATGCAAAAGTAAATTCGTTTTAAGATGTTACGGTTTCATGCCTTACACTTAAGACTTTCATCCATTTTGAGTTCATTTTTGTCTATATATAAGAGTACTACTCAACCATAAAAAAGAAGGAAACCCTGCCATTTCACAACATGGATGAAGCTGGCGGGCATCATGCTAAGTGAAATAAGCCAGAGAGAGAAAGACGAATATTGTATAGTATAACTTATATATGAAATTTGAAAAAAAAGTCAAACTCATATAAACAGAGAGTGGAGTGGTGGTTGCCAGGGGTTAGGGGGTGGGGAAAGTGGGGAGATGTGATTAAAGGGTACAAAATTTCAGTTATAAGATAAATAAAGTTCTGAGGATCTAATGTAGAATTAATAATACTGTATTGTATACTTGAAATTTGCTGAGAGGAGATCTTAAGTATTCTGACCAAAAAAAGAAAAGGTAACTATGTGCAGTGATAAAGGTATTAATTAACTTGATTGTGGTAATCATTCCACAATGCATACATATATCAAATGGTCATGTTGTGCACTTTAACTATATTACAGTCTTACTTGTCAATAAAGCTGGGGGGAAATTTTAAGAAAAAAAAATTAAAGGCACGTTAAAAAAAAGTTATGAAATAAAATAATAAAGTACCTAGAACATTTCCTTGCACATAGATTCTATCCAATAAATGATAACATTATTATTGTTACTAAATAGATATCTCAGTAGTACCCAAATAATCTTCACTGTTGTAATTTTATTACATCTCTAAGCCTCAAATGCCCACACTGCTCTTTAAATCCATTCAACCGTTAGCACAGAGGCATAAGCAATTTAACAGTTATATTACTACCTTCTTCTTATTTTTTTTTTTTGCGGTACGCGGGCCTCTCACCGTTGTGGCCTCTCCCGTTGCGGAGCACAGGCTCTGGACGCGCAGGCTCAGCGGCCATGGCTCACGGGCCCAGCCGCTCCGCGGCACGTGGGATCCTCCCGGACCGGGGCACGAACCCGTGTCCCCTGCATCGGCAGGCGAACTCTCAACCACTGCGCCACCAGGGAAGCCCTACCTTCTTATTTTTGAAGCTCTTTAATACAAGTTCTTCTGCCTCATCATAGAGTCTGTTTTTCAATCCTTTGATCTTTTTCTGGACTTTGTCCTAAATTCTTTCTGTCCTCCCTAAGCACTCTTTACAGACCAATCATCACTCTAACCCTTCCTTTTACCTCATGTCTCTGTTACCTGCACTTCTGACCCCATCAACCACATCATTTCCAATTTATTTACTCCCTCTCCTCTTCAGCTGCCCGTTCATCATCCACTCTTGTTTTAGTTCAATGGTACTCAAACTTTTTAGTCTAAAGACCCCTTGATACTTTAAAAAAATTACTTAGGATGCCAATGAGCTTCTGTTTACATGGATTATATCTATCAGTGCTTATGTAATAGAAGTTAAAACTGAAATTTTAAAAATATTTATTAATGCTTTTTTTTTTTTTTTTTTTTGCCACACCATGTGGCTTGCAGGATCCCACTTCCCCAATCAGGGATTGAACCTGGGCCATGGCAGTGGACCCACCAAATACTAACCACTAGACCACCAGGGAACTCCCCTATTAATTCATTTTTAAATGACAATTATAATCCTTTTCACATGTAAACATATCTTTATGAAAATACTATACCTTTCATAACAAAACAAAAGTGACTTTTTTACATTTTGGAAAATCTCTTCAGTATCTGGTTTAATGGAAGATAGTGGATTATCATATCTGCTTCTGCATTCAATTTGTTGAGGTAAGTTGAGATAAATTAAGAATATTCAGCCTCACACAGATGTACAGTTGGAAAATGGAGAAGTATTTTTATAGCCTTTTCAGATAATGATGGATTTTCTTCTTTGATCATACATGACACTCAACATGAGTAGTTTCTTAAAAGTCGGTTGCAATATGGAATGCGAAACCATATCAGTCAAATATTTATAATCTGCTCCATTAAGATCAATTGATCTATCTTACATATTAAGTGAATCGAGTGTCCATGCATGAACTTATATTATTAGCATTAGTCCTTTGTAAAATATTGGTTCCCCAAGTTATGTAGATCTTCCTAATGTTGGCAAGTTTATTTACACAATATTGAAAAAATTTCATTTGTTAATATCACCACAAATTGCATCACAAAAATCTTTAAGTACTGTGAAACTGTCAAGTTCATGGTGGTGGAATGAAGTTTTCCAAAATTCTAATTTTCACTTGAAAGCTCAAATTTTTATCATAGGCAAGAAACACTGTCAGTTGTTTCCCTTGAAGTGACAGTTTCACTTCTTTCATTTTTGAGAAACTGCCTGCCAAATACACAAATCTGAATAACTCTAGTTTTTCTGCCAGTCTTTCTTTCAAGTAAAAACAAGTGTCTCATGAAAAAGCCACTGGATCAGTTCATAGCTCAAACAATCTCACGTGTATTTTTCCTAGAGGTGACCGTTGTCCTTTAATAACCAGCAGACGTGCTATATTTGTCCTTCTCATCAAACCGTACAAAATAGTAAAAAGATACACTCGAGAGTTAAAAATTTTTTATTGCTTCATTAAAAACATTTTAGGTGAAACTGGCTTCTTTTCCCCCACAAATGCATGACAGTGGTACGTACAATAACTACCGGTGGAGTTTGATTCCACTGACTTGATTTATGCTAAGATGTCAGAAGTATTTCCCACACTTGAAAACCATTGTTTTAGTTGTCACTGCACACTTTTGAAAACCACTTTCCCTTCTCAATGAGAGTTTCAAGAACAAATAGTTAAGAAATTTGCTTCCCCTCTCTTAAACTTGTAGAGGCTGATATATCCCCAAGTCTCCTCAGATCTTGTCTTGCCTTCATACTTTATACTTAAGTATTTATATGAAGCGTTTAAGAAATATAAACTCTTGCAGATTGTTTGATTGATTTTTTTTAAACTTTAAAAATCAACTGCTCATTTACAGATTAGCCTACACCTGGCTTAAGAATTCCGAGTGACTGACTCATTAAGAAGCATTTTGGAAAACTGAAGGGTGTCTGGGAGAGGTCAGCTGGGTTAGTGGAGTGACTGAAACCACATCATATTAGTACCTACTGCAAGAACTAAAGGTGTTCAGGCAAAAGGTCTCTTGGGAGGACAGATGGGCTGCCTAAGGATTGTGTAGTGTAGAAAAGAGATTAGATATCTCCCTAGTAGTTCCAGGAGACCAGAGAAGGACAAATAAGAGAGAGTTACAGAAAGATTAACTTCAGTTCAAAACTTAAAAAAAAAAAAAAAAGATTTTCTAGGAGTTCCCTCTAGCCACCAGTGGAGTGGGTTATGTTGGAAGCTGCAGTCAACATGTTTAACAGAGGCTGAAAGATGCAAAGACATAGAAATGGGGACTGGAACAGCAGTACAGACATGTGCACACAATTTCAAGATGGCCATAAACCTGAGGTTGAGTTCTAAAGACCTTTCCAGCTCCCCAACTCTATAATTCCATAAATTTTAGGCACTAGCATGGCTTAATGAACGATCATTTTCATAACTGCTTTGTTCCATTTATTGTGAGAGTAAAAAGAAATGTGGGATGAATTAAAACTGGAGCGATTCATTCTTCTCTATGGCAAATTCA
Source organism: Mesoplodon mirus (assembly GCF_964341445.2). Lineage (NCBI taxonomy): Eukaryota > Metazoa > Chordata > Mammalia > Artiodactyla > Ziphiidae > Mesoplodon > Mesoplodon mirus. Next base: position 71,952,926 of record NC_138989.1, read on the forward strand.
AGACATCACCGCCTACTAGAAAATGTAAGGGAAGAAGGTTACTGCCATGATCAGAAGCTTAAAAAGGACTCACTGTATGGCGGACATGTGTGGAGATGGGGATTCAATCAGTGATGGTCAGGACTTGTGTATTGGCCTGAGTGTTCTGAACCTCGCCTACAAAATGTAACTGTATGTTTTCATACAGAAATGCGATTACAGAGCAAGTGACATTTGAAGAAATAATTGGTGTTTTTCCCCCCCAGTAAACCTCTACCATACCAATGCCAGAATTTATTAAAATTTGTTTGAATGCTTGCCTCAGGAAACTATTTGCTGAGAGAAATGAAAAATGAGTTAGGTGAAGGAAATGCAGCTAATACTGCGTGATTAGAGTGGCACATTTAACACAGCATCTCATTAAATGTTCTTTGCTAAATTCACTCAGATTATCTTGGTTATGACTTGTGACAAGGACTAAGAAACGGGCTTGAAGGCCCTGAGGGCCAAAGCGACAGTAAGTGGTCACTGAGTTGTGAGAAAATGCAAGAGGGAAGGAGCAGCAGGGGGAGGAAGAGGAAGGGTGCTTCGGGGGTTGATGTTTGATCTGGTCTTATTTAATAACTTCATTAATGATCCGGAAGAGGGGTAAATAGCCTGTTAATTACATTTGCAAATGAGACTAAATTGGGAGATGTTGTAAACATGCTCAAGGACAGAGACGTAACACAAAGGCACCTTGAGAGGCTGGAAGGATGGGCCTGAAAAGAAACCCAAAAGCATGTATGTGTTCTAGAAGGAAACAGTGGGTGGGAAGCAGTAGGAGCCCCTTGCGTGGTTTTTTGTGTTCTCCTGTTCCTTCGTTTCTTCTGTCCATCTTTACTGTAGCAGACATAGTTGATGACTGCCTACGCCACTCGGTAGGATTCCCTTCCACACACCTTGAAGCCTCCTCCTTGATTTCACCTTAGGGCTTTATTCTGGCCACAGCAGCAAGACAAGCCAGAAACATGGAAGAGTTAATGCCTCAGGATATCTCTCACCAATGATGAATGGGGTTGGGGTGGGGTAGATAAAAACCCAACCTTCTCTGTGTGTCTCCTAGGATTCCCCAGCAAGACTGAGCTCCAGCTGCCCACAGAGGTAACTGGCTTAAGGTCACAACTTATACTTGCTTCCAACCCACTTTGAGTGAGCTCACCTCTTAAACAGATGAATTGCACTCGAATATTTGGTCTACTTCTGGGGAAACCCAACCCAATGCATGTGTCACTTCTTCCCATGTGCTAAGCACTGTGCTACTTACGACTGGGTCTTTGCCCTCAAGGAGTAGACCTGACTGGCTAATCGAATAGCAAACATCAAATGAAAGTTACCATCTGTAATACCCTTGTATCTGCTGTAGGGTCTAAGAGAAGCATGGTTTCTAAGCACTCAGTGCGCTCAGGAAAGCACAGGACTTACTTTACTAGGTTCTGCATAATATTTCTCAGGAATAAGGTTATTCTCCATTTCCATGGTTGTAGTGAGGACTCTAAACTCCCAAGTAACTCAGTCTTGGATCTAGGACAGAGGGCTTCCAAGCCCCTCACTTCAATCTGCCCTACACTCAGCAGTAGAAATCCTCCCTCCCTCAGCTGCCACGCTGGTCATATCATGGCCCTTTGAGTGACCCTATAATGATGTCCAACCGCCTCCGAAGTTCATTAAGACCCCTCATCAGGAATTTGGGCTGCTGTTTAAATGCCTTCCCACTTTACTCACTGGTGTCCACTTTTCTGTTCAGACCAGCCTACGTTTTTGCATTTCCCTTCTTCTATTTGTCCTATTTGTCCCTATTCTGAATTTTTACTCATGTCATTTATTTTCCTCAAAAGGTCTCACAAATGCCTCTACTTTAAGTCATTTCCTGTTTCTTTGGGACCCTGATAAATAATCATCTCTGATAAAATCTTTCTAGGTTAACCATTCCCAATTCTATTATCCCCAAAGTACCTAAAATTCCCCCAAAATCTAACATGTTAAGAATATGTTATATATACTACTATACCTCTCTCACAAAATTTTTATGAACGTGTAATTGGACAATGTATATAAAAATTCTTTGTAAATGATAAAGCGTTACACTACCATAAATATGACTTCTTGTTTTCCTTCTGCTTCTTTGTTTTGTGATGAAAAGGATAATGAATGTGTTCTCTCCTTTTATTTTACCTGTTTGACATTTCATTTGGATACTTTCTTAAGTCAGGGGCCACATCTATTTCTTTTGTAATTTTCCCTACCCCTATGTACATGCTCAGCAACTCAGAATGTGTGCAAAGATGTTAATCACTGATTACCCATCCTCTGCACATGTTAGAGTCATCTGTAGGTGACTTACGAAGAAGTGCACTGCAGATTGTATTTTCCAAAGATGGCTGCAGAGATAGAAAAATAAATACACATATTGTACAACATGGGGAATATAGCCAATATTTTATAATAACTATAAATAAATCATAACCTTTAAAATTGTGAATCACTATACTGTATACCTGTAACATATAATATTGTACACCAACTATATTCCAATAAAAAATACCAAAAAATACATACATACATATATACCATATACTCTTCTCATAGTATGACAGACATTCCTCTCACTGAGAGGTGAAGTTTATTTTTCTCCCCTGAGTAAGACACTGTCACTGCCTCAATGGATAGAATTTGGGGAAAGTGATACTGTGTGACTTCTGAGGCTAAGTCATAAAAAACAACATGGTATGGTTCCCACTTTACGTTCTCACTGGTTCTCTTTTCCTCTATACATATGCTCACCCTTGGTACCCAGTCACCATGTTGTAAGGTAGTCCCTGTCATGGCTCAACTCCCAGAAAGATGGTTTTAGCTCCTAACCTTTGAGCTGCCCAAGAGACAAATCAACCCTTCTGAGTCCTACCCAAATTGACTTTTGAACAAAAGGAATGTTGCCATTTTTTAAGTCACTAAATTTTGGGTTCATTTGTTACACAGCCATAGTAACTAGAACAAAGTGCACTTTAGTGAGTTGGTAAGACACATACAGGTAAGGTATCCAATACACAATTAGAAATTTCAAGTTCAGAACTCACAAGAGAGGCCAGAGCTAAAGCTCTGTGGGTGATAGTTTAATCCATAAAAGTAGGTGGGATGGCCCAGAAAGAATAGGCCAAAATCTCCTGTGGCTTGAGGAATGCCTATGTTTACAGTAAGAGGAAGAAAAGAGCACCCTTCAGCTCTCAACTCAAATACTTCTGACCCCACGAGATGAAATCTAGTCCTCCCTTTAAATGACCTAGCATCCTACACATCTGCCTTGCAATTCATATCACAATAACTATTGACTAATCAATCATATAATTTTATTACTTAATTTCCAATTCAACCAATAGAACATATGAGATCCATGAGGGCAGGGACTGAGTCTGTCTTGTCCACTATTGTATGCCAAGTGCTTAACATGGTTGGGGTTGGGGGAATGCTAATAAACAAATGAATGAATATTTTAAATGCCAGCATTTAAAATATTAAGTGGTACTAATTAGGATGAAAACTGAATTTTTTTCTATTGGATTTGGCAACTAGTAGATCTCTGATAACCTTGACAAAAAATATTCCATTTAGCAATGAGTGAGGAAACAAGGTCATGTCAAGATGCTAAGTTTAACTGCATATCACCTGGAGGAGACTGAAATTCACATGATTTGCTCCAAGCCATGTACCTTGTTTATGGATCGTCCAGCTCCAAAATGTCCAAGTCTCCAGAAAAGATGTGGAGAGTATTATGACTGACTATTGCAGTGAACATTAGATGCCTCTTTCCCCAACATAAAGATGTTGTCCTCAGTCTTGTTTCCATTTTGGCTTGGAGAATTAATGATTTTACCAGAAATATTATATCAAACAGGTGTGGTTTTTGATCACTGAGCAAAGTACTGGAACTTTGGTGCCAGGAAGGAAATGTAAGACTCCGGAGTTTATTTTAAGCAATTCATTTCAACATGCCAAACAGTCATTAGAAAGGTGTATTTCATTCTAAATGCTAAGCCTGAGACTTGATGTGTGGCCATAGCTACAGTCGTAAAAACTGTAGTTACGTATGCTGTCCTCTTGGTGGCATATATCCAAAGATTCTGCCTGCTTTGAGGTGTTCCCCTCTAAGCCTTTCCAGCTCTTAAGATGAATCCCATGTATATGTACAACTAAATCAGTTTGTTGTACACCTGAAACTAACACAAGACTGTAAATCAACTATACTCCAATATAAAATAAAAATTAAAATGAAACAAAACAAAAAAACCACATGAATCCCAGAGGCTGGGCCAGTGCCTGCAGCAAACAAAGCCTTCTTAGAATTTGAAAACACATCGGATGGTCCTGTTCAGATGGCTTGGACAGGATCATGGCCGTCACATAAACTAGGGTAGATTGTGCTTTGTGCCATGGACTTTGCAAGAAGGAACTCCTATAATTAATAGGCTCTCAAGTGACTCAGATCAGATTGAGAGAGACAAGAGAGTAGAACATGCTGACACCTTTCAGGACAGCATTGCTTGAAAAATCTTTGGCCATATTGAGTCTCTCTAGTTCAAGTTAATGCCTAACTTTCCACTGGCTTATTTATCATCAGGAACAGATACCTGAGATACTAGAGCCTCTGCAGTCTCCCTGAACGACATACTCCTGAAAATAAGGCCAAATCCCCAAGGCAGTGACCCTGTTTCTCCAGCCTTAGGATGATACACCTTTTGACTTTCACATCATTATGTAACTTAAACACACGTCCCTGGCATCCTCAGCACTCACTGGAAGGGCATATTGGTTTGTTTCCTTGGATTTCTTTTTTTTTTTAATAGATCTTTATTGGAGTATAATTGCTTCACAATACTGTGTTAGTTTCTGTTGTACAACAAAGTGAATCAGACATATGCATACATATAACCCAATATCCCCTCCCTCTTGAGCCTCCCTCCCACCCTCCCTATCCCACCCCTCTAGGTCATCACAAAGCATAGAATTGACCTCCCTGTGCTATGCTGCTTCTTCCCACTAGCTATTCTACATTTGGTAGTGCATATATGTCGATGCTACTCTCACTTCACCCCAGTTTCCCCATCCCACCCCGTGTCCTCAAGTCTATTCTCTATGTCTACATCTTTATTCCTGCCCTGCAACGTGGTTCATCAGTACCTTTTTTTTTTTAGATTCCATATATATGCTTTAGCATACAGTATTTGTTTTTCTCTTTCTGACTTACTTCACTCTGTATGACAGATTCTAGGTCCATCCACTTCATTGCAAATAACTCAATTTCATTTCTTTTATGGCTAAGTAATATTCCATTGTATATATGTGCCACATCTTCTTTATCCATTCATCTGTCGATGGACATTTAGGTTGGTTCCATGTCCTGGCTATTGTAAATAGTGCTGCAATGAACATTTTGGTACATGACTCTTTTTGAATTATGGTTTTCTCAGGGTATATGCCCAGCAGTGGGATTGCTGAGTCATATGATAGTTCTATTTTTAGTTTTTTAAGGAATCTCCATACTGTTTTCCATAGTGGTTGTATCAATTTACATTCCTACCAACAGTGCAGGAGGTTTCCCTGTTCACCACACCCTTTCCAGCATTTACTGTTTCTAGATTTTTTGATAATGGCCATTCTGACTGGTGTGAGGTGATACCTCATTGTAGTTTTGATTTGCATTTCTCTAATAATTAGTGATGTTGAGCATCTTTTCATGTGCCTCTTGGCCACCTGTATGTCTTTCTTGGTGAAATGTCTATTTAGATCTTCTGCCCATTTTTTAATTGGATTGTTTGTTTTTTTGATATTGAGGTGTATGAGCTGTTTGTATGTTTTGGGGATTAATCCTTTGTCTGTTGTTTCATTTGCAAATATTTTCTCCCATTCTGAGGATTGTCTTTTTGTCTTGCTTATGGTTTCCTTTGCTGTGCAAAAGGTTTTAAGGTTATATAACTCCCATTTGTTTATTTTTGTTTTTATTTCTGTTACTCTAGGAAGTGGGTCAAAAAGATCTTGCTGTGGTTTATGTCATGGAGTGTTTTTCCTATGTTATCCTCTAAGAGTTTTATAATGTCTGGTCTTACATTTAGGTCTTTAATCCATTTGGAATTTATTTTTGTGTATGGTGTTAGGGAGTGTTCTAATTTCATTCTTTTACATGTAGCTGTCCAGTTTTCCCAGCACCACTTATTGAAGAAGCTGTCTTGTCTCCATTGTATACTCTTGCCTCCTTTATCAAAGATAAGGTGACCATATGTGCATGGGTTATCTCTGGGCATTCTATCCTGTACCATTGATCTATATTTCTGTTTTTGTGCCAGTACCATACTGTCTTGATTACTGTAGCTTTGTGGTATAGTTTGAAGTTGGGGAGCCTGATTCCTCCAACTCCGTTTTTCCTCCTCAAGATTTCTTTGGCTATTCGGGGTCTTCTGTGTTTCCATACAAATTGTAAAATTATTTGCTCTAATTCTGTGAAGAATGCCATTGGTAGTTTGACAGGGATTGCACTGAATCTGTAGATTGCTTTTGGTAGTATAGTCATTTTCACAATATTGATTCTTCCAATCCAAGAACATGGTATCTTTATCCATCTGTTTATGTCATTTTGATTTCTGTCACCATTGTTTTATAGTATCCTGAATACAAGTCTTTTGCCTCCTTAGGTAAGTTTATTCCTAGGTATTTTATTCTTTTTGTTGAGATGGTAAATGTGATTGTTACCTTAATTTCTCTTTCTGATTTTTTGTTGTTGGTGTGCCCGAGATTTCTGTGCATTAATTTAGTATCCTGCAATCTTACCAAATTCATTGATTAGTTCTAATAGTTTTCTGGTAGTATCTTTAGGATTTTCTATGTATAGTATCATGTCATCTGCAAATAGTGATAGAAGTAAAACACTTCTTCTTTTCCAATTTGTATTCCTTTTATTTCTTTTTCTTCTCTGATTGTCATGGCTAGGACTTCCAAAACTATGTTGAATAAGAGTGGCGAGATTGGACATCCTTGTCTTGTTCCTGATCTTAGTGGAAATGATTTCAGTTTTTCACCATTGAGTATGATGCTTGCTGTGGGTTTGTCATATATGGCCTTTATTATGTTGAGGTAGGTTCCCTCTGTGTCCATTTTCTAGAGAGGTTTTTATTATAAATAGGTGTTGAATTTTGTCAAAAGCTTTTTCTGCATCTATTGAGATGATCATATGGTTTTATTCCTTAATTTGTTAATGTGGTGTATCACATTGATTGATTTGTGTATATTGAAGAATCCTTGCATTCCTGGGATAAATCCCACTTCATCATGGTGTATGATCCTTTTAATGTGCTGTTGGATTCTGTTTGCTAGTATTTTGTTGAGTATTTTTGCATCTATGTTCATCAGTGATATTGGTCTATAATTTTCATTTTTGTGATATCATTTTCTAGTTTTGGTATCAGGGTGATGGTGGCTTCATAGAATGAATTTGGGAGTGTTTCTCCCTCTGCAACTTTTTGGAAGAGTCTGAGAAGGATCAGTGTTAGCTCTTCTGTAAAGCCATCTGGTCCTGGACTTTTGTTTGTTGGAAGACTTTTAATTACGGTTTCAATTTCATTACCTGTGATAGGTCTGTTTATATTTTCTAATTCTTCCTGGTTCAGTCTTGGAAAATTGTACCTTTCCAAGAATTTGTCCATTTCTTTGTGGTTGTCCATTTTATTAGCATATCGTTGTTTGTAGTAGTTTCATATAATCCTTTGTGTTTCTGTGGTGTCAGTTGTGATTTCTCCTTTTTCATTTCTAATTTTATTGACTTGTGCCCTCTCACTTTTTTTCTTGATGAGTCTGGCTAAGGGTTTATCAATTTTGTTTATCTTCTCAAAGAACCAGATTTTAGTTTTATTGATTTCTGCTATTGTTTTCTTTGCTTCTATTTCATTATTTCTTTTTTTAAATTTATTCATTTTATTTACTTATTTGTGTCTGCATTGGGTCTTCATTGCTATGGGCGGGCTTCTCATTGTAGTAGTGCACAGGCTCAGCTGCTCCACAGCATGTGGGATTTTCCCAGACCACGGCTCGAACCCATGTCCCCTGCATTGGCAGGCGGATTCTTAACCACTGTGCCACCAGGGAAGTCCCTATTTAATTTATTTCTGCTCTGATCTTTATGATTTCTTTCCATCTACTGACTGTGGGTTTTCTTTGTTCTTCTTTCTCTCGTTGTTTTAAGTGTAGGGTTAAATTGTTTATTTGAGATTTTTCTTGTTTTTTGAGGTGAGATTGAATTGCTATAAACGTTCCTCTTAGAACTGCTTTTGCTGCATCCCATAGGTTTTGGGTTGTCATGTTTTCATTGTCATTTGTTTCTATGTATTTTGTTATTTCTTCTTTGATTTCTTCAGTGATCTCTTGATTATTTAGTAGCACACTGTTTAGCCTCCATGTATTTGTGTTTTTCATGGGTTTTTTTTCCTGCAATTGATTTCCAGTCTCATAGTGTTGTTGTCAGAAAAGATGCTTGATACAATTTCAATTTCCTTAAATTTTCCGAGGCTTCATTTGTGACCCAAGATGTGATCTATCCTGGAGAATGGTCTGTGTGCCCATGAGAACAAAGTGTATTCTGCCACTTTTGAGTGGAATGCTCTATAAATATCAATTAAATCTACCTGGTCTATTGTGTCATTTAAAGCTTGTGTTTCCTTATTTATTTTCTGTTTGGGTGATCTGTCCATTGGTGTAAGTGGGGTGTTAAAGTCCCCTTCTGTTATTGTTTTACTGTCAATTTATCCTTTCATGGTTGTTAGCATTTGCCTTATGTATTGAGGTGCTCCTATGTTGGGTGCATAAACATTTATAATTGTTATATCTTCTTCTTGGATTGATCCTTTGATCATTATCTACTTCCCCTCCTTATCTGTTGTAAAAGTCTTCATTTTAAAGTCTGTTTTATCTGAAACAAGTATTGCTACTCCAGCTTTCTCTTGATTTCCATTTGCATGGAATATCTTTTTCCATCCCTTCACTTTCAGTCTGTACGTGTCCCTAGGTCTGAAATGGGTCTCTTGTAGACAGCATATATATGGGTCTTGTTTTTGTATCCATTCAGCCAGTCTGTGTCTTTTGGTTGGGACATTTAATCCATTTACATTCAAGGTTATTACCGATATGTATATTCCTATTACCATTTTCTTAATTGTTTTGTTCTTGTGGGTCTTTTTCTTCTCTTATGTTTCCTGCCTAGAGAAGTTTCTTTAACATTTGTTGTAAAGCTGGTTTGTGGTGCTGAGTTCTCTTAGGTTTTGCTTGTCTGAAAAGCTTTTGATTTCTCCACAGAATCTGAATGAGATCCTTGCTGGGTAGAGTAATCTTGGTTGTAGGTTTTTTCTTTCATCACTTTAAGTATATCCTACTACTCACTTCTAGTCTGTAGAGTTTCTGCTGAAAAATCAGCTGATAAACTTAGAGGGATTCCTTTGTATGTTATTTTTTTTCCCTTGCTGCTTTTCATATTTTTTCTTTGAATTTAATTTTTGTTAGTTTGATTAATATGTGTCTTGGTGTGTTTTTCCTAGATTTTATCCTCTATGGGACTCTCTGTGCTTCCTGGACTTGGGTGAGTGTTTCCTTTCTCATGTTAGGGAAGTTTTCCACTATAATCTCTTCAAATATTTTCTCACACCCTTCTTTTTCTCTTCTTCTTCTGGAACCCTATAATTCAAATGTTGGTGCATTTAGTGTTGTCCCAGATGTTTCTGAGATTGTCTTCAATTCTTTTCATTATTTTTTCTTTATTCTGCTCCTTGGCAGTTATTTCCAACATTTTGTCTTCCAGCTCACTTATTCGTTCTTCTGCCTCAGTTATTCTGTTATTGATTCCTTCTTGTGTATTTTTCATTTCAGTTATTGTGTTGTTCATCTCTGTTTTTTTGTTCTTTAGTTCTTCTAGATCTTTGTTAAACATTTCTTGTATTTTCTCAATCCATGCCTGCATTCTATTTCTGAGATTCTGGATCATCTTTACTATCATTATTCTGAATCCTTTTCCAGGTAGATTGCCTATTTCCTCTACATTTATTTTGTCTTGTAGGATTTTACCTTGCTCCTTCAACTGTGACATATTTTTTTGCCATCTCAATTTTTTTTTTTAAGAGTGGGATTGTGTTCCCATCTTACTGTTTGTTTGGCCTGAAGCTTCCAACATTAGAGTTTGTAGGCTGTTGGGTAGAGCTGGGTCTTGGTGTGGAGATGAGGAACTCCATGAAACCTCACTCCAATGAATATTGTGAGGTTCTCTGTTAGTCCAGTGGTTCGGACTCAGAGCTCCCTCCACAGGAGCTTCAGCCCGACCCCCAGCTTGTGAACCAAGATCCCGCAAGCCACGTGGGGTGACAAAAAAAAAATCCTTGTATTTCTTATGCTCAAAAAGAAGGCATCATGTCCATGTCCCAATGTCCCATGTCCCAACCACAGAATGAGGCATTCTAACGTCACTATTTATCATGTGGCAAGCAACCAAATGTCACCTCAGTCAGTATTAAAGGCAATGAGTTGACTAAAGAAACCAAAACCCCCTGGAACATATGACATTACATTAGACTGTGTGAACAATAGGGGGATAATGGTCATAACCTATGTCTGAGGAGAGTTTTTCAGAGAACTGAAAACATTTTACAATTACATACCATGTAAGTGCTAAACTTATCAGTGGATAATTGGGCACAGCCTTACCAAAACTCAGGATGGACAGTAACACCCCTACCAAGTGGGACACTATTTTTTCCATCACTTCCAAGTTAGCTTCTCCCAGCATCCTTGTCAACAGGAAAATACGGCAGCTTTGAATATGAACTCTGGTGAACCAGATCAAGGTTATCTAAAAAACATTGCAACTAAAAATATACCTATCTTTCTACAACATAAAGAGATAATCCACATCCTAAGATTTATTTTTTTAGAATAACAATGGTTTCAGCAGGAGTGCTATATCATACAGTGGAGTTCAAGCAATCTTTTCAAATATATTCAAATCTCAAAGCCAAGGGCATTGAATTCATTTCTGTGCTTGATCTTGAAAAATGCTGTAGGAAACACAAATAAGTGGTTAAAAAGGTCCATAAGAATGCAAAACATGTAATTCCATTATGGTATCATAAGGAGAATGATAGAATATCAACATGCTAATGAAGCAAAAGAGAAGGTTCTATCATCCCTGGCTTAGAACACATTTAACAAATGAAATCTGGATAAAAACAGAACTGCTTATAGCAGCCCCTGGGAATAAAAGAAATCACCTTTGTAACATATTTTGTTTTCATGTATCTAACTGGTTAAACTTGGTAATTTGTATTTGAAAACTAGCTGGGAAATAAAGCTGGAGACTTCCAACTTAAAATTATAACTGAATAACAGCTCTGGACACAACACCACCAGTATTCCCACAAAAATACCTATGAAGACCCAGAAGACAAAAACATCACAGCAATAAGAAAACTGTGATTTCCAGTCAAACTCTTATCAGAATCTAGAAGGAAGTTCTACTAATTAAGAAGAAGATCAAACCAGACTGGAAATTAATTTTGTGACTCACCATTTTTGTGCTTGATTGGAAATATTCCCCCATTGTCCACTGAGATTTAAGAATTCAGCATCTGTGCCAATCACAAAATTAAACAAACATCTGTCTTTCCCCCATGAGCAGGGGGAAGGCCTCTTTTTGAAGCTATCAGTGTGCTGTTTCATGCCCTCCACCTCAATCAATACCTCTCTTTATAACTCTATCTAAAGAGAGAATAGTAATATTAATAATGACAACAGCAGCTAAACTTTATTTTAATATTTATTTATTTATTTGGCTGTGCCAGATCTTAGCTGCAGCATGTGGGATTTTCATTGCAGCATGTGAACTCTTAGCTGTGGCATGTGGGATCTAGTTCCATGACCAGGGATTGAACCTGGGCCCCCTGCACTGGGAGCACAGAGTCTTAGCCACTGTACCACCAGGGAAGTCCACAGCAGCTAATCTTTAAAATTTACTGTGCAGTGTGCTAAGGGAGCAATAAGCATTATCTCATTTAAACCTCACAACACTCCATAATGATAGCAATATCACTGACTTTGATTTAGGTAAGGGAAGCTCAAAGAAGTGAAAGAACTAAACAAAGTTCACAAAACAGTTCAGAAATAGCATGGGGCATGAACTCAGATTATGAGACCCTCAAGAAAGTAATTAATGGATTATACCACAGACCTTAGAAGGTATTTTTCAAGAAATACAGAGAAGCTGAGAGTCACATTTAAGATCACAGGAGATATTGTGCTTCCAGATGACGTGACATAAGGGGCAAGGGGAAAAAGAGACATGGAGAGTTCTAGGATCAGTCTATGCTGGGAATTTTCACTTCTGCCCATTCCATCTTTTCAGAACATTAGAGCTAAGAAGACTAAAAAGAAACTCCCATCTCAGTCATGAAGAGTCACCCTGGAAATAAAATGTAGCTAAACCTCTGAGAAAAAAATGCAACCAGCACCAGAAAGCAAGGTCAAGAGTAAGAGAGACATTCTTTCTATTTGAGGACAAACCAAGCAGAAAAATATTAAAAGATGAAGAACAAGGCAGAAGTTGAATAAAAATAGGGAAAACCATCATAAAAATTCAGAGGGTGTTCAGGCTTCTGAAAAAAAATATGTTATGAAAAATGGAATTGGGGAAGATATTCTGGACTTATCATTTAAATAGAGAATAAACTGGCCTCTATGAGGCAAAAAAGAGAACCTCAGTAAGAGATAAATAATTGAGGTGAAAAAAATCAGCAGGATGAGATTAAAAGTGATACAGGTCAGATAGAAAAGGCTTCAGGAAAATTAGAAAAGCAATAACAGAATATAACACTACATTGGAGACAGTAAAGAGCATAATTGACCTTGCAGAAGATCAATTAATAGTATGAAGGGCAAACTTCAGTAGTTCTCCTAGAATCCAGACAAAAATTTAAATGATGGGAGAAAAATTTTAAATATATATATGTATAATAAAGATCAAACTTAAAAGGGAGAAGAAACACCATATCCAAATTGGAATAAACACAATATCTAAAACCATAGTTAAGGAAAATCTTCCTCTAGAAAAAAAAAAAGTATGAATATGATGATCAAACAGCCCATCATGTTCCAAGAAAATCGTGGGGGTGTAAGGGAGGGTAGGGAACTAGGATGTATTTTAAATGTTTTTTGAAGCAATGACCTTTTGATGACAAAGTTATAAACCAAGAATATTATACCCTGCCAAGTCATCTTTCTGAATAATGGAACAGAAACCTAGTCTTGGAGAAGCAAGCAGTCTGGTGATGTACCATCCAGTTGCCCTTCGTTTAAAATTACAATTAAAATTAGGAACTCAGGACTTCCATGGTGGTGCAGTGGTTAAGAATCTGCCTGCCAATGCAGGGGATATGGGTTCGAGCCCTGGTCTGGGAAGATCCCACATGCCGAGGAGCAACAAAGCCCATGCGGCACAACTACTGGGCCCGCATGCCACAACTACTGAAACCCATGTTCCTAGAGCCCATGCTTCAGAACAAGAGAAGCCACCACAATGAGAAGCCCACACACCACAAGGAAGAGTAGCCCCCCCTCACCGCCACTAGAGAAAGCCCACGCACAGCAACGAAGACTCGACACAGCCAAAAATAAACAAACAAATAAATAAATAATAAGGAAGTTGGCAGAGAGGAAATCATATTATAAAGCACTGATGGAAGGGAGACTTTCAAGATGGCAGAGGAGTAAGACATGGAGATCACCTTCCTCCCCACAAATACATCAGAAATACATCTACATGTTGAACAACTCCTACAGAATACCTCCTGAACTCTAGCAGAAGACCTCAGACTTCCCAAAAGGCAATAAACTCCCCACGTACCTGGGTAGGGAAAAAGAAAAAAGGAAAAACACAGACAAAAGAATAGGGACAGGACCTGCACCTCAGGGAGGGAGCTGTGAAAGAGGAAAAGTCCACACACTAGGAAGCCCCTTCACTGGCGGAGACAGGGGGGTGGTGTGGGGGGAAGCTTCAGAACCACAGAGGAGAGCACAGCAACAGGGGTGCAAAGGGCAAAGTGGAGAGGTTCCCACTCAGAGGATCGGTGCCAACCAGCACTCACTGGCCCAAGAGGCTTGTCTACTCAGCCGCTGGGGTTGGTGGGGGTTGGGAGCTGAGGTTCAGGCTTCGGAGGTTGGATCCCAGGGAGAGGACTGGGGTTGGCTGCATGAACACTAGCTCTGGGGCTAGTGCACCAGAGCTAGCTGGGAGGGAGTCCGGGAAAAAGTCTGAAACTGCCTTAGAGGCAAGAGACCATTGTTTTGGGGTGCACGAGGAGAGGGGATTCAGAGCAATGCCTAAACGAGTTTCAGAGATGGGGGCAGCGCAGACCCCAGAGACAGGCATGAGATGTTAAGGCTGCTGCTACAGCCACCAAGAAGCCTCTGTGCAAGCACAGGTCACTATACACCCCTCCCTTCCCAGGAGCCTGTGAAGCCTGCCACAGCCAGGGTCCCATGACCCAGGGACAACTTCCCTGGGAGAACATACAGGGAGCCTCAGGCTGGTGCAATGTCATGCCGGCCTCTGCTGCCACAGGCTTGCCCCGCATTCCGAATCCCTCCCGCCCCCCAGCCTGAGTGAGCCAGAGCCCCCGAATCAGCTGCTACTTTAACCCTGTCCTGTCTGGGTGGGTGGGGAACAGACACACTCAGGTGACCTACACGCAGAGGTGGGACCAAACCCAAAGCTGAACCCCAGGAGCTGTGCAAACAAGGAAGAGAAAGGCAAATCTCTCCCAGCAGCCTCAGGAGCAGTGGATTAAATCTCCACAATCAACTTGATGTACCATGCATCTCTGGAATACCTAAAGAGACAACAAATCATCCCAAAATTGAGGCAGTGGACTTTGGGAGCAACTGTAGACTTGGGGTTTGCTTTCTGCATCTAATTTGTCTCCGGTTTTATGTTTATCTTAGTTTAGTATTTAGAGATTAATAACATTGGTAGATTTGTTTATTGATTTTGTTAGTGTCTTCCTTTATATATATATATATAGATAGATAGATAGATAGATAGATAGATATAGATATACTTTTTTCCTTTTTCTCTTTTTGTGAGTGTGTATGTGTATGCTTCTTTGTGAGATTTTGTCTGTATAACTCTGCTTTTACCAACTGTCTTCAGGTTCCGACTGTCCGATTTTTTGTTGTTGCTTTCTTTTTGTTTTTTTCTGCATAGATTTCAGCACTTGCTATCACTGGTGGATTTGTTTTTGGTTTGGTTGCTCTCTTCTTTCTTTCCTTCTTTTATTTATTACTTTTTAATTTATTTTATTTTTAATAATTTTTTATTATAATAACTTTTATTTTTCTTTCTTTATTTCTTTCTTTTCCCTTTTTGTTGAAGCCATGTGGCTGACAGGGTCTTCATGCTACAGCCAGCTGTCAGGCCTGTACCTCTGAGGTGGGAGACCCGAGTTCAGGACATTGGTCCATCAGAGACCTCCCGGCTCCAGGTAATATCAAATGGCGAAAGCTCTCCAAGAGATCTCCATCTCAATTCTAAGACCCAGCTCCGCTCAATGACCAGCAAACTACAGTGCTGGACACCCTATGCCAAACAACTAGCAAGACAGGAACACAACCTCACCCATTAGCGGAGGCTGCCTAAAATCATAATAATGTCACAACACCCCAAAACACACCACCAGACGTGGTCCTGCCCACCAGAAAGACAAGATCCAGCCTCATCGACCAGAACACAGGCACCAGTCCCCTCCACCAGGAAACCTGCACAATGCACTGAACCAACCTTACCCACTGGGAGCAGACATCAAAACAACAGGAACTATGAACCTGCAGCCTGCGAAAATGAGACCTCAAACACAGTAAGTTAAGCAAAATGAGAAGACAGAGAATCACACAGCAGATGAAGGAGTAAGGTAAAAACCCACCAGACCAAACAAATGAAGAGGAAATAGGCAGTCTACTTGAAAAAGAATTCAGAGTAATGATAGTAAAGATGATCCAAAATCTTCAAAATAAAATGGAGAAAATACAAGAAACATTTAAAAAGGACCTAGAAGAACTTAAGAGCAAACAAACAATGATGAACAACACAATAAATGAAATTAAAAATTCTCTAGAAGGAATCAATAGCAGAATAACTGAGGCAGAGGAAAGGATAAGTGACCTGGAATATAAAATAGTGGTAATAGCTACTGCAGAGCAGAATAAAGAAAAAACAGTGAAAAGAATTGAGGACAGTCTCAGAGACATCTGGGACAACATTAAATGCACCAACATTCAAATTATAGGAGTCCCAGTAGAAGAAGAGAAAAAGAAAGGGACTGAGAAAATACTTGAAGAGATTATAGTTGAAAACTTCCCTAATATGGGAAAGGAAATAGTCAATCAAGTCCAGGAAGGACACAGACTCCTTTACAGAATAAATCCAAGAAGAAACACGTAAAGACACATATTAATCAAACTATCAAAAAGTAAATACAAAGAAAAAATATTAAAAGTAGCAAGGGAAAAACAACAAATAACATACAAGGGAATCCCCATAAGGTTAACAGCTGATCTTTCAGCAGAAACTCTGCAAGCCAGAAGGCAGTGGGAGGACATATTTAAAGTGATGAAAGGGAAAAACTGTCTACAAGAGACACACTTCAGACCAAGGGACACCTACAGACTGAAAGTGAAGAGATGGAAAAAGATAGTCCATGCAAATG
This sequence comes from Mesoplodon mirus, assembly GCF_964341445.2. NCBI lineage: Eukaryota > Metazoa > Chordata > Mammalia > Artiodactyla > Ziphiidae > Mesoplodon > Mesoplodon mirus. Next base: position 71,969,719 of record NC_138989.1, read on the forward strand.
GAAAATAAAAGAAAGCTGGAGTAGCAATTCTCATATCAGACAAAAGAGACTTTAAAATAAAGACTATTACAAGAGACAAAGAAGGACACTACATAATGATCAAGGGATCCATCCAAGAAGAAGACATAACAATTATAAATGTTTATGCACCCAACATAGGAGCACCTCAATACATAAGGCAAATTCTAACAGCCATAAAAGGGGAGATCGACAGTAACACAATCATAGTAGGGGACTTTAACACCCCACTTTCACCAATGGACAGATCATCCAAAATGAAAATAAATAAGGAAACACAAGCTTTAAATGATACATTAAACAAGATGGACTTAATTGATATTTATAGGACATTCCATCCAAAAACAACAGATTACACTTTCTTCTCAAGTGCTCATGGGATATTCTCCAGGATAGATAATATCTTGTGTCACAAATCAAGCCTTGGTAAATTTAAGAAAATTGAAATTGTATCAAGTATCTTTTCCGACCACAACACTATGAGACCAAATATCAATTACAGTAAAATAATCTGTAAAATATACAGACACATGGAGGCTAAACAATACACTACTAAATAACCAAGAGATCACTGAAGAAATCAAAGAGGAAATTTAAAAATTCCTAGAAACAAATGACAATGAAAACAAGATGACTCAAAACCTATGGGATGCAGCAAAAGCAGTTCTAAGAGGGAAGTCTATAGAAATACAATCCTACCTCAAGAAACAAACATCTCAAATAAACAACCTAACCTTACACCTAAAGCAATTAGAGTAAGAAGAATAAAAAACCCCTAAAGTTAGCAAAAGGAAAGAAATCATAAAGATCAGATCAGAAGTAAATGGAAAAGGAAATGAAGAAAACAATAGCAAAGATCAATAAAACTAAAAGCTGGTACTTTGAGAAGATTAAAAAAGTGGATAAACCATTGGCCAGACTCATCAAGAAAAAAAGGGAGAAGACTCCAATCAATAGAGTTAGAAATGAAAAAGAAGTAACAACTGACACTGCAGAAATACAAAGGATCATGAGAGATTACTACAAGCAGCTACATGCCAAGAAAATGGACAACCACAAAGAAATGGAAAAATTCTTAGAAAGGCACAACCATCTGAGACTGAACCAGGAAGAAACAGAAAATATAAACAGACCAATCACAAGCACTGAAGTTGAGACTGTGATTAAAAACCTTCCAAAAAACAAAAGCCCAGGACAGATGGTTTCACAGGCAAATTCTATCAAACATTTAGAGAAGAGTTAACACCTATCCTTCTCAAACTCTTCCAAAAAAAAGCAGAGGGAGGAACACTCCCAAACTCATTCTATGAGGCCACCATCACCCTGATACCAAAACCAGACAAAGATGCCACAAAGAAAGAAAACTACAGGCCAATATCACTGATGAACATAGATGCAAAAATCCTCAACAAAACACTAGCAAACAGAATCCAACAGCATATTAAAAGGATCATACACCATGATAAAGTGGGGTTTATCCAAGGAATGCAAGGATTCTTCAATATATGCAAATCAATCAATGTGATAAACCATATTAACAAACTGAAGGAGAAAAACCATAAGATCATCTCAATAGATGTATAAAAATCTTTCGACAAAATTCAACACCCATTTATGATAAAACCCTCCAGAAAGTAGGCATAGAGGGAACTTACCTCAACATAATAAAAGCCACATATGACAAACCCACAGCCAACATCATTCTCAATGGTGAAAAACTGAAACCATTTCCTCTAAGATTAGGAACAAGACAAGGTTGTCCCCTCTCACCACTATTATTCAACATAGTTTTGGAAGTTTCATCCACAGCAATCAGATAAGAAAAAGAAATAAAAGGAATCCAAATTGGAGAAGAAGAAAAGCTGTCGTTGTTTGCAGATGACATGATACTATACATAGAGAATCCTAAAGACGCTACCAGAAAACTACTACATCTAATCAATGAATTTGGTAGAGTAGCAGGATACAAAATTAATGCACAGAAATCTCTTGCATTCCTATACTCTAATGATGAAAAATCTGAAAGAGAAATTATGGAAACACTCCCATTTACCATTGCAACAAAAAGAATAAAATACCTAGGAATAAACTTACCTAAGGAGGCAAAAGACCTGCATGCAGAAAACTATAAGACACTGATGAAAGAAATTAAAGATGATACAAATAGATGGAGAGATATACCATGTTCTTGGATTGGAAGAATCAACATTGTGAAAATGACTCTACTACCCAAAGCAATCTATAGATTCAATGCAATCCTTATCAAACTACCAATGGCATTTTTCACAGAACTAGAACAAAAAATTTCACAATATATATGGAAATACAAAAGACTCCAAATAGCCAAGGCAATCTTGAGAAAGAAAAATGGAGCTGGAGGAATCAGGCTCCTGAACTTCAGATTATACTACAAAGCTACAGTAATCAAGATGGCATGGAACTGGCACAAAAACAGAAATACAGATCATGGGACAGGCTAGAAAGCCCAGAGATAACCCATGCACATATGGTCACCTTATTTTTGATAAAGGAGGCAAGAATATACAATGGAGAAAAGACAGCCTCTTCAATAAGTGGTGCTGGGAAAACTGGACAGCTACATATAAAATAATGAAATTAGAACACTCCCTAACACCATACACAAACATAAACTCAAAATTGATTAAAGACCTAAACGTAAGGCCAGACAGTCTAAAACTCTTAGAGGAAAGCATAGGCAGAACACTCTATGACATACATCACAGCAAGATCCTTTTTGACCCACCTCCTAGACATATGGAAATAAAACCAAAAATAAATAAATGGGACCTAATGAAACTTAAAAGCTTTTGCACAGCAAAGGAAACCATAAACAAGACCAAAAGACAACCCTCAGAATGGGAGAAAATATTTGCAAGTGAAGCAACTGACAAAGGATTAATCTCCAAAATTTACCAGCAACTCATGCAGCTATGTATCAAAAAACAAACAGCCCAATCCAAAAATGGGCAGAAGACCTAAATAGACATTTCTCCAAAGAAGATATACAGATTGCCAACAAACACATGAAAGAATGCTCAACATCATTAATCATTAGAGAAATGCAAATCAAAACTACAATGAGATATCATCTCATACCAGTCAGAATGGGCAGCATCAAGAAATCTAGAAACAATAAATGCTGGAGAGGGTGTGGAGAAAAGGGTACCTTCTTGCGCTGTTGGTGGGAATGTAAATTGATACAGCCACTATGGAGAACACTATGGAGGTTCCTTAAAAAACTAAAAATAGAACTACCATAAGACCCAGCAATCCCACTACTGGGCATATACCCTGAGAAAACCATAATTCAAAAAGAGTAAGGTACCACAATGTTCACTGAAGCTCTATTTATAATAGCCAGGACATGGAATTAACCTTAGTGTCTATCGACAGATGAATGGATAAAGAAGATGTGGCACATACATACAATGGAATATTACTCAGCCATAAAAAGACACAAAGTTGAGTTATTTGTAATGAGGTGGATAGACCTAGAGTCTGTCATACAGAGTGAAGTAAGTCAGAAAGAGAAAAACAAATACCGTATGCTAACACATATATGGAATCTAAAAAAATGGTACTGATGAACCTAGTGACAGGACAGGAATAAAGACGCAGACGTAGGGAACATACCTGAGGACACAAGGTGGAAGTGTAAGCTGGGACGAAGTGAGAGAGTGGCATGGACATATATACACTACCAAACGTAAAATAGATAGCTAGTGGGAAGCTGCATAGCACAGGGAGATCAGCTCAGTACTTTGTGACCACCTAGAGGGGTGGGATAGGGAGGGTGGGAGGGAGACACAATAAGGAGGAGATATGGGGATATATGTATACGTATAACTGATTCACTTTGTTATACAGCAGAAACTAACCCAACATTGTAAAGCAATTATACCCCAATAATGATGTTAAAAAAATAAAAATAAAAATAAAGCACTGATAGCCTGTCCTGTGGGCTACCACCCCAGGGAACCACCATGTATCCAACTAATGAAACTGCAGCGGCTGATGGAGGCTATCGGAGGCTTTTTTTTTTTTTTCATTCTGGGTAAAGCTTTAAAAAGATTTTTTTAATATAATGAGTTGTTACTCTCAATTATTCAGATTTAAGATATAATTCTGGAAAAGAAACTTCAGAAATTCAAACAAATATAAATATCATTATGCAAAACCCCCCACAAAAACCTGCCTACTTCCATTTAGGAAAACTGGGGGAGGGGGGAGAAACTTTGAGATCACCTTTAATGGATAGAATGTTTTTCCTTTTTTCAGTTACCACACTTCCTTTAAGGATCTCATATTATTTAATAAAAATGCAACAATTTAAAAAAGAAAACAGCACATTCAGAATCTACAAGGATTGATATCTTTGGCTTTGCTCTGCTGGCATTAAACCTTTCCAAGTATCTCTTTTAAAGAAGTAGGACACTGCGTCTGGCTAGTTCTGCTCTTTGCACACTGACTGGTGCGTGAAGGGTGTTGACTAGATGACCTCGATGGTCCCTCTTCAAAACTGCGATGGCTCTTCTGACCCAGGATGCTTGACCAAAGGAGCTGTCCAGTCCACTGGTCCAGCTCGAGGGCAGGCAAGTCTTGTTGACTGTGGTGAATTTCAGAACCTTGCTTCCCCTGATTTGTTTAAATAACTTTTTTTTTCTAATTACAAACGTAGGCATGCTTATGACAAAACATTTGGAAAACTCTGAGATATATAGGAGAAAATAGAAAATCTCCCGTATCCTCCAGATTCAGAGTCATGATTGCTGGGAAGCAGGATACCAGTCCCAAGCGGCGGCCACGGTTTCCATGGCTCCACTTTGGGAAGGAGACAGGGACTTACACAAGCGGACGTGCTGATGTGGAAGGATCTGGGGGCTCCTCGTCTGTTCACACACCTCAAGCTCAAATAAAATCCATTAGATAACACCCATGGAAGCACTTCATAAACTCTCCAGGATTGTACACATGGTACTTTGTAATTATTCTCAGGAGCAAATGGGTTGGTATCATGATATTTTCTTGATCGCACTGAAGGGAGTGGGTTTCCAGGAGGCATTTTCTGAATTTGCTGCCACCCCAGCGTTTCTCTGTCATGGCAGGCTGCTCTCTGCCACTTCAAACACTTCACTTTAAAGCACGCCGCAGGCAATGGGACTTGCCTCCCAGAAGAATGCAGCAAGAGCCCAGCATCACTGCAAGAGTCCCCATCGATGTACATGCACTCCTCTGTGACTGTACCTCATTTGCTCTATCCCGATATGAATGATGTTAAAGTAAAGCCTCTTGAGAAAAGGCTGAAGAGGAAACGTTGGAAGTTGTCAGGGTGTAAGGTGGTAAACAGATTTTTTGACAGTCCCCTCTTTAACTTCCGTTCCCCGCCAGCAGGGCTGGAGTGTTCTGGAAACACTCTCTTCTTTGGGTTTACTTAACACCACTCCCTCCTAGTTTCCCAGACACCTCCCTGGCCAGTCCTTCCTGGTCTCCATACTCACTCCTCCTTTTCTCCTCAACCTTGAAGTGTTGCAGGATCTCAGCCTACAGCGTCCAGACAGCCAGGCTCTCACCTGGTGGTTTCCCTCTGTATCCTCAGGATTATTATGTGGCACTTAGCAGATGCTCACTAAGTATTTTTGAGTGATGAGTAAATGAATGGGTGAAAAAATTGCTAGCAAACTCTCCATTGCCTTAACACAATGTTTCCACACACTTCCAAACAATTCATTCTCGAGCCTGGAGCTGCCCACCGTGGCTAGGTTGGGTCACTGAATAAGATTCCTGGATCCACCTGTAACTCCAGAGCCAAGGACCCAGTTCCCTTTATGTGTCTTCCTAAAGCTGCACGGCCCATGGATCCCCTGCCTCAAAGTCAACTCTCAACAAAGCATCCAGGCTTGTCCTTATTCTTCCAAGCCCGTTGCAACCAAAAGGATTATCGTGCCTTGTCAGCAGTATTTTCCCAACCCTTATCAAGGGAAGCTCACATCCATCCCAAAGACTTTGACCTTCTGGGAAATTTCCCCAGCATTTCTCCTCCATTGGAAAACTCGAAAACACTTTCTACAGAATGGCATCATATAAAATCACTAGTTTCAGAAGCCCATTACCACCTGAAAGCAAACTGGGTTATTTTCTAAGCTTCAGTTGCCCCTTGGCTAAGGTGGGCATAATAATATAGAGAGGCTTAGATAAAATAATGCACTAGAAAGGGTCTAGAAAAATGTTTGCGACATGAAAAGCATTGAAAAGACACTGGTTGAACTTGAATCTTTACACCCCTTATTTCCAGAGTTCATTGACATTCCCATCCCAGGGAACAGTAACCAGAAAACCACACAAAACAAAGGTGGTGCAGGAGTTGCCACTGGCAAAGGAGGCTTTGAATTCGTGGAGGAAGAAGGCCGTCTCCGAGGCTGAAATGACCTTGCAGCCAAGTGGTGAAGGCAGAGAGGGGAGAGGAGAGGAGGCTGGCGACTGGGCGTGAGAAATTGGTTCTCCACCACCCAGAGCAGTGCTGAGACAAATATCAGCAGATCTTGAATTGTGAATCATCAATCAACAGTTTTCAGAGGGCCAGCTCTCCAAGGAAGCACTTGCAGGAGGCTGGGAGTGCCTCCTTGAATCCTGCACCCTGAGTGCCTGGCTAGCCTCGTCCCAGTTCTGGCCCTTCCCAGCAGGCACCAGCCTCAGAGAACAACACTGTGAAAACCTAGAGGTTCTCCCCAACAGCCCCCATGTCCCAGAACACCAGCCCTACCCCCTCAGCATCTGTGTGCTATGAACCATTACTCACATGGTTAGGAATATGGCGGCAACGGGTGAAGCATTGATGCCATCATTATATCCAAACTACCAAATGAATGCGCTTTTATACCAATTAATATTTTACTACCACTCTGCGGTGGGAGAATCTATCCTGTATTTCAGATTTCCCAAAGGTGCCAAAAAGGGGGAAATAACGCTAACCCAGCAATAATCCACAGCTCTAATTGCCTGGGAAATTCACAAAAGGATGCACCTGGCTTGGGCGTTACCTTTGAATGTAGGTAATCACCCAGATCACAACAGCCTTTAAAGTTAATGAATAGGGGCTCTCAGCAAGAGAAGAAAAGTCTAGTAGAAGAGCATGGCTCCCAGTAAAGATGGTTTTATTAAGAACAAGTAATCCACAAGTTCTTCTATGGGGATATGAAATAGAACTTATTTTCCATCCCCCTTTTTTAAAAAAATAAATTTATTTATTTATTTTTGGCTGTGTTGGGTCTTCGTTTCTGTGCGAGGGCTTTCTCTAGGCCACTCTTCATCGTGGTGCACGGACCTCTCCCATTGCGGAGCACACCTCCAGATGCGCAGGCTCAGTAGTTGTGGCTCACGGGCCCAGTTGCTCCGTGGCACGTGGGATCTTCCCAGACCAGGGCTCAACACTGTGTCCCCCACACTGGCAGGCAGATTCTCAACCACTGCACCACCAGGGAAGCCCCATCCCCTTTTTTAATGGGGTGTTTCTTTTTATATCTTTGACAACTGAGACTATCGTCCAAGTCTATTGATAATAGTCGTCGACTATTGATAATACACTATAATCGACTAATAGCCAAACTGTGATGAATTTGAACATCAGATATGCTCACATTGAAAGCAATCTTAGGCATTGTCAAATCTAACACTTTTATTTGGGGGGAGGAAACTGAGGTCCAGAAAGAGTGTATTATTGTTCTAGCCTGAGGTCTCAGAGGTGAGCCAAGACCCAGGAACCCAGGAATCTTCATGATTTTTTCACTATCCGCTTACCACTCCTACCTTGTTCACTTAAGAATTTTCTTTAAGTCGGCATATTTTTTCCTTACATACATTTACATTTCCATTCATTATAAATGGAAAACCTGTATCACTTGCCATCAATAAAAGCCAACCATAAACAGAATTAAGGTGAAACAATGTTAAATTCTAAGAAGGCTCTGAGATCACATCTCTATAAACAGTGATATTAGCGAGTGAAATGTCATTGATAGCATAAGAAGCACTGAAAAGAAAGTGAAAAGGTGATGGTTTTCTCGATATGCGACTTGATGCCATTTAAGGTTTATTCGTGTATCAACTGCCATGTGGTTTCATTCGGGAATTCTTCAGCTATCCTCTTATGCCAGCCACGAGGCTCACCTCCTCCAGGCAGCCTACCAGAATCTCAGAAGAAACAGCCTCGTCAATGAATTAACTTATTAAGACTTTCTTGGTGGCTACACACTCTGCCCCATCACCTTATTCTGAAAATTGAAAACCATTCTTGAATTTTCAGCGAGAATTGTTGAGAATGCATTCAGGGAGTTAAAAGCACACTAGGGGAAAAAACTCAATAATAGTTTACAAAATAAAAAAATCTCTAATTATAATCACTGAGATTCATGCTTGTATAAAGGAAACAAACATTTAATGACAAATACCGACTACTCTGAGACATATGCTTTATCTCATCTAATCTCAGAGTGACCTTAGAAAGGTATTATTGGCTCCATTTCACACACGAGTAAAGTGAAGCTCAGAGAGGTCAAGGAACTACATACATGCCTAACGTCACACAGCTAATAATAATAGCAGGATTCAAATCCACATCTTTTATGTCGACTGTGGCTGCCCATGCGAATCATCTGGGACCTTTTATACTGATCAGTGTCAGAGCCTCACTCACATTAATTCTGATTAAACTAGTGAGACGTGGCACCTTGGTCTAATGTGCAGCCAGCATTGAGAAACTCTTGCATTGTACCATAACCTTTTGTGGTAATTCCCTGGTCACTTTTTCACTTATTTATCAAATCGGGTTTCCTATAGTTCCTTTATCATTTCCTAGTGAAATTTCAACAAACAGGAGTGGCCACATAGAAGAAGCAGGTCCCACTGCCTAGTGCTGAGGAGCCCCCAGGTTGAGGGTAGGGAGTCCTGGGCCCCAGTCCTGCCTCTGCTCTGATTTAGCTAGGACCTTGGGCAAAGCCTTCAACCTTGGTTTCCTCATCTGCAACATAAAGGGGTTGAATTTGGTGATCTGTCAGCTCCCTTCCAGCTCTGAATTTCTGTGATCCGGTTCCAAGTGCTCAGAGCCACTGCAAAGCCCTGTGGATGTACAGCTTCCCTGCCTTTCCAACCCATTTGCTTTCTTCTTCCCCCAGAACCGTTTCTATTTAATGAGCTTTGGTTCACTGTGCCCTGCCTGTTTCCCTGGTCTCCTCGGCCTGCGTCTAGGTCCCTAGATTATTTTTTACCATGGGAACATGTTTTCATGACTAATTTGCTTTTACTTTTTTACCCAACTCCACTTCACTGCAGGCTATGGGGACTCTTTTAATACACCAAAGTGTCCATCAATGGATCTTAATTGAGCACAATCATTTTCTAAAACTCCTCCAAAGTATGGGCCGGGGCCCAGTGGGTAGGAGTAGGGAGAAGCATGCACAGGAAAGAGGCAAGTCATGACGTTTATAACAGGATAAATGTGATTATCAGATTCACCCCAAACTCAGAGAGAGAAGTTAAAATTCAAATGTGCATATATATGTGGAAACACACACCCATACACACATATATGTACTTCCAACTTTTAAAATATTTTGGATATCTCAGTTTTGGCTTCATTCTCTCCTATGAAGTTTTTAACAGAAAAGAATATTTTTCAGAATATGGATCGTTTCACTCCATGGAATTATTTTACTTCTTTCTGTTTGTGCATTTGTTAGCGTGTTTCTTAGACATACAAGCTTCAGGATACATCACCTGAAGCAATTTAGAGAAACTAAAACACAGGTTAATACTTGGCCCCCATCCTATGTTGTACCTTAAATCTAAGTGTGTGGAGTACCCAGAGTTCCAAAAGCCAAAGCCAATGCCAAGGGCTGCTGTGAGCCCTGGGCCACGCCCTTCCGATGGCTCCCATCACAAGAGGTTCACCTTGTCTCATCCCAGACGCCTCTGCCACTAGCCTCCAATTTTTCTTAATTGCAGCAAGCCTCGGAAAATCTGTAACATTCAATCTGAGGTTGATTATTCCACAATGACACTCAGAATTTTTTAGGGCATGACGGTCTTGATGAAGCGTTTGAACATCTCCGTGTTTCACAGGAAGAAAGAACAATTTCCAGGCTGTGCCAGGACGGAGGATGGGGAGTGTCCGACTGTTTTTTTCTGAAGGAAACAATTCTGTTGATTGGAACAGAATTTTGCAAACGACTACTTCATTTTTCAGAGGTTGCAGCTTTTAAAAATCTCCTAACATCAGTTTTACATTTATCCTTGTTGTTGCTGCTTTTTTTAAGTGGAACTAATAATCAAGCCTTTTTAGGGCAAGTTTACTATTTTGGATACAACTGTTCCTCGTCCAACTACAGGCAACTACCTTCCCTCTATTAGGTGGGAAGAAAATTTTCCAGTTCCTTTCATTATTCGTCCTTTGCCCTAAAACCAGTGGTGTGTTTTTGATTTCCAGAGAGAAAGGAGAGGTGTTTATGGTTTTGTCTTTATTTTTAGACAGTTCATTCTTCTTCTCACAGTGTATATTGTTATAGCAATCTCAAGTTCTAATTTATTTATTGTTAAAATGCTCATTATGCATTTGCCTTGTTTTTATTGAAACTAAATAAGTACAAAGTTAATGAAGAGTGTTTCTGAATATCCTATGGAAGGAAAATCAGGTCCAAATGTAAAATCGAGACTGACAGACAGTAGGACAGAAGCCCCACTGGGATTTCAGGCTCAGGAGCCATTTTCAGATGAGGTCACTGGCCATTTTAGCGATAAGGCAGCATCTAACTTATTCCAGGGGGTTATTTTAATAAAGCATATGGACCATGGGGAGAGTAGGAACCCCACAATTATATCCCACCTTCATATGGACAGCAGCAAACAGTGTCAGTGAAAGCATGAGAAGTCTCCAGTCTTTGCAAAGAGTGTGATGACAGTGGCCCTTGTAGACCCTGGGGACCCATGCCACTAGCTGTCTGCTACAAAGAGCCCACGGTTACATCAGGATGCTGGAGCTGGTGGAGCTTGGAGACTCCTCAGCCCTGATTCCCATCTTACACTTGAGGAAACTGAGCTCCAGAAATGGGAACTTACTTAAGTCACAAACACTTAGCAAGTGAATGACAAGCCTGGCTTCCGCCTCTCAAAACAGAGCTCTTTCCCAAAGCGAGCCTCATCAGCATCTAGTAGCAGAGGACCCTATTCCGCCCTATAGGCTCAGAAATAGTAAAGGAGCCCCTGCTTCTTAATCCTTTAACACATACCAGCTCAGCACTAAGTCCTTGCCCACATTATCTCATTTAAGTATCGTAACAACCCTTTGAGGTTGGTATTATTACAGATAATTCAACTACAAAGTGGAGCATTAAGTACTAACTCATTTGCCCAAGATCGTAGGGCTGGTAAGGAGCAAATCCAGAATTCACTCTTGGGTCCTGTGTCCATGACCCACGGGCCAACCCACTCCTTAGTCCATCTCTTATAATTGCATCTCAACTCTTCGATGCCAGCACCAGCACAGCCTACAGGCTGCCCAGACACTGCCCGTGACCTTTCCTGACCACAGACCTCTGACAATGAGTTCAGGTAGCCAGCAGATATCTCTAGATCTCAGGGAAGCAGAGTCTCTCCCCAACACCCGGAAGTAAATACTGGCTGAGCTAACAACTCATGGTAATCCCATTCCCCTGCCCTTGTGATTATGCAGGGCAGTTGTGTGATAGCATTCTGGACAATGAGAAGCAAAGGGGAGAATTCCTTTCCTTACTGTCTAAAAAGGCAGAGCTTCAGAGGGTAAGACCTTTATTTAGCCTCTGACCTTCCATTTCTGCTTAAGGTGCTGGCATGAGCACATGATGCCTGGAACTGAGGCAGCCATATTGTAAACATTAGGTGACAGCCATAAAGGGAAAAAAATGAAAAAAAACAATACTCTGAGGATGGAGAAGCAGGACTATTAGAAGAATCCTGGCTCCTGGATGTTTGAAGACATTAATGAGCCATTGTACCAACCGAAATGTGTCTACCTTCATATTTCTTACTGTTTTCAAAAATTCAGTGTCTATCGTTTAGGCCACCATTAGTCAGATTTGCAGTCCCTGGAAGCTGGCAGCATTGCAAACTGCTACGAGTTCAGAGGTATGTGGTCTGAGGATAGCTGTCTCATCCCATGCCCCGACTCACCTTCTTTATAAAAAAGTGTACTAGCTAGAGTCATACCAAGATTTTATAATGCATTTACGTTCAGTATCATTTAGTGTAAATCTTGAAGCATTTGCCATATACTAATTTACTATCATTTGAAGTATGGACTTTTGACTAAGCCACAAGGAAAATAAATCTTGACCCATTAAGAAAAAAATTTATATAGAGAGACACATACCTCACATATGTGTAGCCATATTTTAAAAATTAATTATTTTATAGGCACCATGGGTTAGAAAATCACAAGATTATTCAGTATGCCATAGTAAGTTGATAAAATTTCAAACAGAGTCCAAGTCTTAGCTTTTCAAGTTCAACCCAAGTTGTATACACCACATACACCTCAGTCTACAGATCACCCACAGAAAGATACAAAAAATGGGGAGGTGGGGGACATATTCTTACAATGTTTCCCTCCCAAAATCTACAATTCTGTCACTTCCTTCTAAGCATATTTTAGAATTAGTTTTGAATATATTCATAGTAGACATTATATTTACATTTGCTGTTCGATCCTCTTATTTTGAAACTATACTACAGTCCTTTATCACATAGAAACCTTTTCTGAGATGCTCTGGCTCCATGCCTGTCATCCCTGCATTGTCATTTGTTCAATCAACAAACACTGATGCATGCCAAGCATCATGCTGAGAACTTAGGACTCGTGTCTGACAGTGCTGGGCCATGAAGTTTGTTCTTTTTCAGCAACAACAGCACAAATAAAAGGGACCCCAACATGAAGATGTTATGGCACCCCTTGATTCTTAAACAAAAATGGCACCTCCGGTCCTGGGAAGGGAACCCAGAACAGTTTTCTCTGCTCCCTTGTTGGGAGAAGAATCAGTGTGAGACAAGCAGCCAGTTCAAATTCAGTAAGACAAGAGCATCACATTCCTTGAGCTGGCTACTGTCCACCAGCTGGAATTGAAGAGAAAATGGGAAAGGAGAGACTCACCTTCCTTGTTATCTGGACCTTGTGTATTCAGCAGGTCCTTTGGGAGAAAACTAGATAACTAGATGAGACGATTTATTTTTTTAAGCCCACTAGAGAGAGACTCACTGCAAAGACCGAGCTTCTTAAGGGTGCAAGGTGTGTTTCTTACTCATTTTTGTATCCTCAGCACCTAGGATACTACCCAACACAAAGCAGGTACCCAAAAAAAGTGTATGTAAAAAAAAACTAAAATCAGTATTTATTATTAGGTTTTTATTACTATCACCATCATCATCATTATATCCAGGTAGATCTAACTTTGTACCTTTCATTTGGGATACTGTAAAGAAATACGTTCTCTAATAAAAATATGGTATTCTGGTCTTCTTTTTAAGTTCTGAGCCACAAAAGAATCACAAAATGTTGAAACGAAATCTTATTTTAAACTTGCATTTTAAAAACCATGGATGGAAAATCTAAGTTGGGATCACAACCTTGTTACAGAGGAAATTATCAGGTCCCTTTATAATATCCTCTGAAGTGAGAACATTGACTTGAAGATAAACCCAGAGCATTAGGTCCTCTTAAAAGATCCACGGGGAACCATCCCTTAGACAAAAACACCTGACTTTCTGATCAAGCATTGTATTTGTCAGAATAGATGATTGGGATAGCACTGACAGAAATTTTCTCACATGTAACATTTGTTCATTTCACACTTCAGGCTCTCTCTCGATCGCAGAATTCGTTTCATTGGCATTTGTCATATCTCGGCCATCTTCTTTCCCCACTTTGTAGATGGTGGCTTTTTTAGGCGACTTTTTCTGAGCTGAGGATTTTTTTTCTAGGATGCCAATCCAATCTGGTATTTCAAAATGCCAACACCATTGGCCCTGCTGGAAACCGATTAAACAATTTCTATGCCTAACAGCTCTTTTCAAGTTGCTGAGTTTTTGATTTTCATTTCTTAAGGCTAAATTTTCACACACACAAAAATTGCCCACTCTTTGCATGCAAATGAAGCAGTTTAGAAATGGAAATTCAAGCACAGTGAGCCCTGCATTAATTTACAAATCCATGGCATATTTAAAATATTTTTTCAAATTGCTTCACACGTTTTGGGTGTGTGACACATCGCCATTTAACTTAGTCAAAGTTATTTTGCTGATAAACTTTAGATAACTCTAAAGAAGTCATCTTTGGGAGAACTTTATTATCTATTCCATTTAATTTTTTTTCATTAAAATAAAATGGGATCAAATTGGGTGAACTAGTGCTCTTTGTAAAGGCAGGACCCTCTCACTCAGGTGGGTCTTTTAAAACTTGCGTGACTGGAAGGGGGAAGTGAATGAATGTCCTTGTGAGTAGAAGTTCCTAAAAGTAAAAGTGTCTATGTTATCAACACTTTACATTTCAGCCACTTGATTTCTGGTTCCTGTAAGAAGAGAACCTAAATGTACCTTCACACCTCTGTAAAGACAAAAATAGGTAATCACTACTATGCTTCAGCAAAGTACATCCTAGCTTTCTGTTGTGTATTTGCAAAAGAATGCACTTTTGCCTCAAATTGGGCTATTGAAGGAAAAGACCTTTTTTTTAATCTTTTCATTTTCTTGTAATACTCAGTGCCAGCACGTTTTAGAACTGACATTTTTGAGATTTTTAAATTTAAAGGATGTCTTCTATTTATCTATCAGCCTAGTCCCAGCCAATTCAGATTCCCGTTGGATTTGAGAACTATATTGTGCCCTACCAGATAAGAATAATTATGAAGTCATAGAAAATGAGACAGTGATATTGGTGCAGAGACAAATAGTCTTTGGAACGGAATAGAGATACGCAAGAAGACCCACACATACATGGAAGAGGTGGCATTATAAATAAGTGGAAAAAGAGGGATTTTTCAATAATGGTGCCATGCCAATGGGTTAGAAATATGGAATAAGAAAAACAGAAAAGAAGAGAAAAGAAAAAAATAGATTGACTCCTCACACCATTCACTAAAATCAATTCCAGATAGAACAATGACTACATAGGAAGGAGATTTTCACACTTTTTAGGGAAAAAAAAATACAAAAACGTTTTTGTGACCTCAGGATAGGGAAAGATTATTAACCAAGTCACAAAAAGAACAAAGTATAAAGAAAAAATAGTGATTGCTTCAACCACATTAACTTCCATTCTTTGGAAGACCCCAGAAAGAGTAAAAACACAAGTTACAGATGGGAAGATGAGATCTTCAATACCTACAGTTAACAAAGGATTAATATCCAGGAAATAACTTCTATGTCAACAAGAAAAAGACAAACAACCCAAGAAGGCACAAGCAATTCATAGTCAAAGGAGATGAAGGGGCATTTAATAGATGAGGTAAAATGAATGCCCATTATATACGGGGAAATATTCATTAATAATAGGAAAATGAATAATAAAACCACAATGAGATTCCATTCACTGCCATCTGGTGGGCAGAGATTTTTAAGTCTGAGAATATCAAGTAATAGTAAGATGTGGAATATAGATATGGAATAATGGACATCCCCTACACTGCTGGTGGGAGCAAGTCCTCACTTTATTTCTCCTTTGAAATACAATGTAGCATCACCCAGTAACACCGAACATGGGCACACCCCTCAACCCAGCAACTTCTCTTACAGATATATAGCCAAGAGAAACTCGTGCACATGTTCACCAGGCAACGTGGATAAGAATATTCACAGCAGCAAGGTTCTTCAAAGCAAAACAACCCAAACGTCCATAAACAGGAGAATGCATGAAAGAATTATGAGCTAGTCATAAAATGGAATGCAATATGGCTCCATATGAACATGGCTGAATCTAAAATGTAGATCGTCGAGCAATAAAAAAGCAAGTTTTAGAAAACTACATACAGTATGATTTTATTTATGTAAATTTCCAAAACAGGCAAAATGAAATTATATATTGTTTAGGAATATCTATACATAAAGAAAAACAAGAGGGCAATTCCCACAAAGTTCAGGATGATGAGTACCTCTGGAGAAGAGGGGGTAATACAATTTGGAGACGTCACACACAAGACCTCAAAAGTATCAGTACTATTTTTCTTCTTATTGGGTTAATTTTGTCATTATTTTTTTAATTCCAAAATGATAGCCATCAGTGTGCTTTTTTTAAAATTATAGTTGATGTACAATATTATATAAGTTACAGGTGTACAATATAGTGATTCACAGTTTTTAAAGGTTATACTCCATTTATAGTTATTATAAAATATTGGCTATATTCCCCGTGTTGTACAATATACCCTTGTAGCTTATTTTACACCTAATAGTTTGTACCTTTTACTTCCCTACCCCTATATTGCCCCTCCCCTCTTCCCTCTCCCCACTGGTAACCACTAATTTGTACTCTATATCTGTGAGTCTGCTTCTTTTTTGTTATACTCACTAGTTTGTTGTATTTTTTAAGATTCCACATGTGAGACAAGACAGCATTTGTCTTTCTCTGTCTGACTTATTTCACTTAGTATAATGCCCTCCAAGTCTATCCATGTTACTACAAATGGCAAAATTTCATTCTTTTTTATGGCCAAGTAGTATTCCATTGCATATATATATATATATATATATATATATATATATATACATACCACATCTTCTTTATCCATTCATCTGCTTATAGACATTTAAGTTGTTTGCATGTCTTGGAAATTGTAAATAATGCTGCTATGAACATTGGGGTGCATGTATCTTTTCAAATAACTGTTTTCTTTTTTTCAGATGTATACCCTGGAGTGGAATTGCTGGGTCATATGGTAGTTCTGTTTTTAGCTTTTTGAGAAACCTCCTTACTGTTTTCCACAGTGGTGGCTACATCAATTTACATTCCCACCACAGTGTACGAGGGTTCCCTTTTCTCCACATCCTCACTAACATTTGTTATTTGTGTTCTTTTTGATGATAGCCATTATGACTAGTGTGAGATGATAGGTCATTGTGGTTTTGCTTTGCATTTCCCTGCTGATTAGCGATGTTGAGCATCTTTTCAGGTACCTGTTGGCCATCGTTTTGTCATTATTCTTGAAATTGTACAGAGATGTTAAATGCACTCTCTTGTCAGTAGTATGTATTTAATATACTTTTTAATTTTTTAAAAGAACTTTGTCGTGTGATGGCCAAATCAATGGTACAAACCCGCAGCAGCAGCCTTCTCACCCCAACCCCAGTCTGCTTGTCCCTGTGGCTGATGGTGTGTTGTTGCTCTTGCTGCTGTGACCTATTTTACCTGTCTTTTTGTCATATCCTAGGCTGAAAAAAACACAGAGACATTTGGCGGTTTCTTGACCTTATTCCCCAGATCCATTTTAATAACTACTTTGGTGGGTGACATTTAAAAAAAGTCTCCACAAAGAATCTTATCCTGAAGTCTGAGTTGAGCACTTTGTGGAAACAAATATTATAGACAGTTTTTGCTGAGGAAGGATCTTTCCTTTTATGTATTTGTTTAGTCTATGCTTGTTAGACCCCAAGTTTCCTTATGTGGTCCCCCAAAATGATGAACATGTATTTCCTCGAATATTCCATGCACTTTCTGTTGCTATTTTAACATCTCTGAAATCATGCGTTTGCAATCAATGACATACTTTGATGGCATTTTTTTCTTTCTTAGAACACAAAATAATAGATTGTCTTTAGATTGATGGTTTCTTAGATTCTCCAGCATATAACATCACGTTTCAGTGGGGATTCCCATCAGTTGAAAGGGGTAAAAAGCAAAGGTCCCAGAACACCGAGAAATCAAAGGCTGCCACACTCCCTAGAGCCTGGAAGTGACTGCCTGAAAAAACCCACACCTGAGTGCCATTCTTGTGGGCAGGAAAGCAGAAAGTAAGGGAGGAAGTAAAGGATGGTTCAGTTTGAACCAAAATACTGGAAAATGTTTGCTTCAACTTTTTGTGTGTTCACTTCAAAACACACACACAGAAATGCATTAAACCTCAACTATTAAGGACCCTCTGCAAAAGCCTGACATAAGGAAGCTCCAAGCATAGCTCAAAATGTTCAGCCAGGACACTGCTATTCAAACCCAGGGAAAAGCACCTACAAATAAAGCTCAGCACCACCCCTGAGGACCACATCTATCAACAGCAATGACAATGAGACCAAGTGCACACCAGCTACTCCCAAGCTCCGAGGGCCAGAGTGTTTCCCTGCTGAGTGTTTCTCATCCTTAATTTGAAGATTTGGAGAAATAACAGCCACCACTTTGTATTTCTCTTACCTCCAGCTGGGCTCTCTCTGTATCACTGTAAGTAGCTGATGCACGATAACCCAGCTTGAACAGAAAAGGCTCCGAGTTCTTCAACCACTTGCACCATGTTCATTCAACACCTGCCATTCATTTCACAAACAACAGCACCAGACATGCTATTGGATGCTTGGTGGCCACAACTGAGGCAGAATAAGGCACACTTGACTGAGCTTCAGCTCAGAAAACAGTGAGTAGGGGGATGTTTTGCCATCCACAGTGTGAGAGGATAGAAGAATCTCTTTATCAAAATCTCTGGTCATGTTGCCCAGATGGTCTTGCACGAGTGTTATGATGTATATAAAGGACTCTACTTGAATGAACCAGCAGCGAGTCATAAATCTCCAGGACTTGTAAAATCCCCATAGAGCAAAAAATAAATAAATAAATCTATGAGGCGGGGTGGGGGGATCACCCTTCACTAGCTAAACCCTAACCTGGCTTAACTGTTTTATTTCAGCAACTTGGTCGCCGATGTCTAGCACTGGACTGCGGACTTACAAAATGAAATGAGGATGTATTTTTTATACAACGTTCCTTAAAAGAGTTATTTGTTTCTACAGATCCTTTGAGTGTTCCGGAGCTATTTGATAGGTCGTGATTTAGGAATTCTTCAGTGTATTTTTGGGGTTGGACGGCAGTCTTCTTTAGGACCTCAGGATGAGATGCTTTCTATGTCCAGCAGGAATTACCTAAACTGGGGGGAGTAGCTGCAACAGCTTTCCATCTGCTCATGGCAGCACCTCCTTAAACCAGGACTTCCTAGAAAGGGGGCTGTGCCTATTTGGTTTGATGTGTTACAGGGAGAGCCAAGCCCCACACCACATTTACATGGCACTTGTGTATAGACTGTTCACAAGTACAGATTGTTCAGAGTTTACGTGGATTGAATCTGGGTGGAAAGGGAAGAGCAGAAATTGATCAGCACATGCTTGGCTTATTTTGATAAACAGTGTTTATCTGGACCACGGTCCAGATTGATGTGGTTGGTCCAACTTGTTCACACTCAAGGTCTAGGTAGCTGTTATCCCACATCCCTGAGGGAAATCAAGATAGAGATTCTGACAGTTCCCCTTACAGGAAAGGAGACAAACAGGGAAAGAATTGATGTCGCTAAAACACCAGACTGGCAGCCTGAGTAACTCCTTACCACCTGGCCATTATAATAACCTCAGAGTTCCTGCCACTGTCATGTTTTTTTTCCACTCCATGGAATAAAGTGCTGGAAACAGATACTAGGTAGTAGTTTGCCTCCACTGCCCTGCTATGTGACAGTTTCCTGCATAAGACTTTTATTCTTATTTGGCACTTGAACTTCTAAATGACTCAGTGATTCATGCTTCACTGCTGCACGTGATAATTACCTTGGCAGAAAGCGATGTCTTTGTTCTTGCCCGCTCACCTTTCGTATGGAGTTTCCCACTCCTGTTCCCTTATTTATGACTTGTTGACGTTCATCTATATTTAGCAAGTGTTTTGCTAATATCCAAGGAGTCATCCAAGATGCAGCTGCTTGGTCCCTACAGGAAACCCCACTTTAGGGGGTTAGCGCTACTCTATATGGATCTACATGAAGATGAGAAATGCACTTCTTGATTTTTAAATGAGCTGGCTAATGCTTCTATCCTTTCTCCCCTTTTGGAGCTCGATGAACTCATATGTTATTCTTGGTTGGTTGTCAAACGAGCGAGGATGTTTTTCTGATCGTCTTTATGTGGAGTTAGATTTGGCAGTGTTTTCCTCCCTTTTCAGGGACTCCTTTCTTCATGGTGGGACATGTGACCTTGTTTTTATGCTTTCTGTGTCCCAGGCTAGGAAACTTGTGATAGTTCCTTCCTGTTCCTTCTTGAGTCACTGGTTTGCATTACAAATGTGTGGCTCACTTCCTCCAAGTCCTTAGAAAGGTGTTTCTCCAAAACAACCTCACGGCTGTCTCTCCGTCATTGCGTGGATGCGGTAGCAAAAGCCATGACAAGGTCCATCCTCTCCAATACCATTCCAATCTGGTGAATGGACAATGTACTCAAAATGCTCTGTTTTAAAGGGATCTCATCATAAGAAAAGGCCACTATAAAGTTCTCACTACACTCTGAGCTGTTCTTTGCAGGAAAAGAGGACGCCCAGTGACAACTCCCCCAAAGGCTTCATGGGCCAACCCATCAACCCATTTCTATTAAGCCTTAGAAACAGAAAATATTTATTCTCCATTGGACTAAGCTTTCAAAAATCAGGAGAAAAAAAAAATCACCCTTTTCATAAATCTTAAATAAGTAAAGAAGAGAATTTTGGAATAGATCCCACAGGTTCTTTTGAAACTGGTACGAATCTACCAGAGGAGGAAAAGTAAACACAGGAAACTGGAATGGAGAGAGAAAGGAGGACATTTGAAGGGGAACAGTCTGCTTTACTATTCCCTTGCATCCGACATCCATAGGCTGTTGTGGCAGAATCAGAGGAAGGAGAGGAAAACAGCACTGTTTTCCCCAGGCAACATGCTGCATGCGATGCTTTGACACACATTGTGGAGCATAGCATGGTGCAGGGATTGAGAGCACAGGCTCCAGAGCCGGGTTCCAATCTTGCTTCCACCCTCCTAAGCTCTGAGCCCTTAGCCAGTTATGTTAATCTCTCAGTGCCTCAGTTTCCTCATCTGTAAAATGGGGATCACGATAGTACCTCTCTCGTGGAGTTATGAGGAATAAATAGGTTGATGTTAAACAGTGCCCGGTACATAATAACTACCATATAAACATTTGATAAACCTAAATATTAACTTAAACAAAATAAATAAATAAATAAATCCGTTTGATCATCATAATGCCCTGGGCTAGATTTTTGTCACAAACACCATTTGTGGCTGGCTCAAAATCTGCTCTTCCCCTCCCTTCCCTGTGGGCAGGGTTCACCTCCACTCCAGAGAGGCTGCAGAAGCCCTGTGTCAGCTTTCCCAGCATTCCCTGCAGCTGAGGCCTGAACATGAAGCCCAACCCTGCCCAATGGAAGCTGAGGACATTTTTGCTCGTATCTTTTAGAAAGATTTTCCTGCCCTACCAAAGAAGCAGTTAGACAATGAGAAGCCCCCTCCCATGGTCCCTGTCTGCTGACATCCTTCTAGAGTCATCATCATGTGACCATGAGGCAAAAGCCGAGAAAAGCCAACCTGGTCTCACTGAACCCATACTAGAACCACCTACACCCAGGCTGCTTGTCAAGTCTGGTGTCAGGATCATAAATGGCCACTTTCTAATACAGAAATGGATACT
Organism: Mesoplodon mirus; assembly: GCF_964341445.2. NCBI lineage: Eukaryota > Metazoa > Chordata > Mammalia > Artiodactyla > Ziphiidae > Mesoplodon > Mesoplodon mirus. Next base: position 71,991,460 of record NC_138989.1, read on the forward strand.
CTTTAAGCCACTCTCAGTCCAGTGGTCACTTATTTGTAGCCAAACGCACCCCAAATAAGACAAGGTTATTTTATATGAGGAAATAGAGGGTTAAAAAGGGTTAAATGCCTTTACTAGCCAGACAGATGGTAGAACTGGAATTCAAACCCAGTCTCACTCCAGAGCTTGAGCTCGTACTGCTGCACTAGAAGCCACCACAACCCGCAATTCTCACCGCCTCGACGATACCGGTTAGGACTCAGAGCATCGAGGGACAGCTGTGGTCAGGGACGGCTGAGCAGAGTGAAAAATAACAAATGTCTTCTAACGTATGATTCTTTTCACTGGTTGCCAATCACTGTCACCTCGAGAAATGCAGAACTGGAATGGAGATCACAGGCATTCTGGTCCACATAACAAAACTGAGATGACCAAAGTCACACTGGTTAATAACAAAGTCAAATTGATCTCGGGTGGCCTCTGTCAGCAGCTGCTTGAACAGGGTTTTCGTTCCCCAGCCAGAGATTGAAGTCAGTGATGAGCGCTGAATCCTAGCCACTAGACCACAAGGGACCAGTGGCCAGTGACAAGGCCCTGGCCCCTCAGCTGTGTAGAAGTGAGTTTCCACATAGAGACAGAAAGTAGTGAAACAAGGAAAGTGTTTATTAGGAGGGAAAAGAGTATTTGTGGGTAGACACATGAACGGGCTCAGAGAGAGAGTTGCACCCTCGTGATAGTTTGAATCACTTTTATGGGGCATATCTTCCTGGCTTCCTTTGGCCAATCATCTTGCTTTGCCTGGTTCTGAGTCCATATTTGGTTTATCTCAGGGTCATCCCCATGTGTGCATGCATCTCTTAGACAAGATGGATTCTAGTGAAGAGGCCTATGGGTAGGTTAACATCACTTACTATGAGGTGACGTCCCCGCTCTTTTGACCTCCGAGGAGCCTTTCTGTGCATATATAGTCGGGAAGGTCTCCTTGACCTCGAGAATGATAAATATGGGGTCTCTAACTTTTATCTGGGCAGGGCTCAGCTCTTCTCTCGTTCCTCCCATTTTGGAGTATCTACCCACGGGGGACAACTCCAGCTGCCCAGCCTGGGGCCCATCTATCTCCTGCCTCAAGATGACACCTGAAGTCATGATCCCATTTTACAGATGGAAAAACTGAGGCACTGGGAGTTTATGTATCTCTTCCAAGGTTGCAAAGCTAGTAAGTGGTAATGCTGGAATATAAACTCAGGAGTCTGGGTCCAAATTCTTCCATGACTATGACATACATTCTCAAGTGCGCTGCTTCTGTAGCTTGGACTTAGCTTACAGAGGTGTGCTTTTTATAATTTGGAGGAGGAGTGTAATAAAACTGTAATCAATATCACAGATGCCAAGAGGTCAGCTTAAAGATTATGAGCCCCTCAGCCTGGCTGACTGGTACCACAACCTGCCAATCACTGCTGACCTGCAGAGCTGGATTGCCCAAAGGTCACACTAACTCATGCAAAGAGCACCAGCGAATTAGGGGCAACCTGGAAAGGAGAAAAGTTCAACTCAGAAGGATTTACCCAGAATTTTATAATTTAAAAATCTGAAAAGATGCACTTTCAATTTTAGCATGCAGGTAAGCTTTTTGCTTTATGGTTTTGGATTGTCACCCCAATTGTGACCCAAGACATGATGGAACAGAGAAGAATCTTCCCTGAGTTTCTGACTCACAAAACCCACGAGCATAAGTTTTGGGGTAGTTTGCTACCCAAGAAAAAGTAGTCAAAATACTACCACTTCAGAGGAATCAGCTGTTTTGCCAAATTGGGCTAATTTGTTAAACAATTGCCTCAGAGCCTCAAATCCATCCCCCAGTCACCAGTCTGAGGGTGGCCAGGCCACCTGCACTTCTGACCAACTGGCTACAAATTCAAGGTATCCCACAAACCCCCTTAGGTTTGATCATTTGCTAGAATGACTCACAGAACTCAGGAAAGCACCATAATTACAACTACAGTTTTATACAGATCAGCACCAGCCAAATAAAGAGACAACTAGGGCGAGGTCTGAGTGGGTCCCAGACACAGAGCTTTTGTGCCCCTCCCCTGTGGAATCTGGACACGTGACCCTCCTGGCACATTGATGTGTTCAAAATCAGAAGGGTCCTCGGGGGCTTCCCTGGTGGAGAAGTGGTTGAGGGTCCGCCTGCCGATGCAGGGGACACGGGTTCGTGCCCCGGTCCGGGAAGATCCCACATGCCGCAGAGCAGCTGGGCCCATGAGCCATGGCTGCTGAGCCTGCGCATCCGGAGCCTGTGCTCTGCAGTGGGAGAGGCCACAGCAGTGAGAGGCCCGCGTACCGAAAAAAAAAAAAAAAGAAAGAAAGGTCCTCGGAGCTCTGAGATCCAGCTTTTACTGGAGTTTCATTCTATAGACCTGGTTGATTAAATCATTGGCCATAAGATTGAATTCAATCTTCAGCCCCCCACCTCTCTCCAGAGGTGGAGGTCACAGGGTCCCAACTCTCTAATCATGTGCTAGGTCTTTCTAGTGAGCAGTCCCCATCAGAATCATCTTGATAGCTTAAATACAGGTGTGATCCAAGGGGCTTCTGAATAATAAAGACACTCCTATTGCTTGGGAAATTCCAAGGATTTAGAGTCTTCCTCTCAAGAGCCAGGGACAAAGGCCGGTCAAGTTATTTCTTATATAACATGCCCTTCCCCAGCCTCATATTTCCCTTCAAGGTGTCGGGACTGGGATTCTGCAAAACATTTCTCCTTTGCCACCTGGCTCCCTGCTAGGCTTTGCCAGAGGGATGCTAGAAGAAGATTGGAAGGTAGAAAAAGGGAAGAGGGATTTACTCTTGTGTGCCTGCTTCCTGTTTTCTGCCTGTTTCCTTCCTGTTTCTGTGAACATGACCCCAGCCACACTTTCCACCCCTACAATGGCAGTTTATTCCAGTACCTGTGATAATTCCAATTTTCAGTTTTTCAAACTCCCAGAACCAGTCTTATCATGCCCTCTCAGAGACAACAGAGCAAGCCAGCCATCAAAGACCCCCTCTCCCACTTAGAGGTCTGGGTCCCAGCTCCGTGGAGCCCCTCCCCGCAGCTCAGAGATACCAGGACCAGCTAGCTGAACAGCATCCCTTCCTCAGAGGTCTGTGTTCTAGCCCCAGAGGACCTCCCTTCCAAGTTCAGAGTAATTCATTAATTAACCAGTGTAGATTTTATCTACTGACTGATGTACAGATTGTCAAAGATGATTCCTTTCTAGAATCAGATATTGTTCTGTCATCTCAGGAGATCACCATGGCCCCCTTGGACTTATCACATCATCATCATCATCATCATCATCATCATGATCGTCATCATCATCATAGTTGCTCTAAATCTTCACCATCCAATGGAAACTTCTGTGATAATGGAAATGCCACACATCAGTACTGTCCAATATGGTAGCCAGTAGCCACATGTGGCTGTTGAGGACTTAAATTTGACTAGTGCAACTGAAGAACTGAATTTCTAGTTTTATTTCATTTTAATGAAGTTTACTCTAAATCGCCACATTTACCTAGTGGCTACTGCGTTTACACCACAGCTATACAACCTTACTACTAACTCTCTCACCTACTGGAACTTATTCTTCTGTTCTTCCATAGCACCTTGTTCCATGAAATACTTTTCATATTCTATTTTAATTATTTATGTGGTAATCTCTTTTACTAACGATAACTCCTTGAAGGGCCATCTGATGGTCTTGGGTACCTGGATACATGGCAGGAAAACATGCTCAAAAATGGTTCACAAATTGATTGTGATGTATAACCAGAGTACGGCAGTGGACAGACTGAGATTCTATGACAGGGAGGAAGGAGAGAGCCTTGGACCGTTGGAAGAGACTACTAGGGCAGAGTACTTATTTCTTCGTGTTTCCACTTTCCTTATCTGTAAAATAATCTTTATAGGGTAAGTTGAGGTTATTAAGAATCAAAACACCCCTTGCAAAGCTGGTCTGGAAGCTAAAGATTCATCCTGGCATGAATTTTGACATTCTATCTCTCAAAGCTGGGTTTAATACCTTATCCTCCTACCTATGTCCCAGATCAACTAGGTCTTTAGGTTAAGGAAAAAAAAATCTGTCTTTTAAGGAGAAAATACACAGAGAAAGTTCAGGAAAACTTGTCTCTGAAGCTTGGCATGAAGGACTCCATTTCCTTCTATCATCCTTTTATCCAAATTGTCATTCAACGGGAGAAGAGGAGATAAATTAGGAGTTTGGAATTAACATAGACACACTACTGTATATAAAATAGATAATCAACAAGGACCTACTGTATAGCATAGGGAACTCTATTCAATATTCTGTAATAACCTATATGGGAAAAGAAGCTGAAAAAGAATAGATATATGTATATGTATAACGAAATCACTTTGCTGTACACCTGAAACTAACACAACATTGTAAGTCAACTATACGCCAATATAAAATAAAAAAAATTTTTAATGGTCATTCAACAAATAATTATTCCACAAAAACCAAGTACAAGGCACTGCAATTCCAAAACTACTTTTTTGAAATTATGTAAATTAAATCTCTCTGCTAATTCTCTCATGGCATCTTGTATTTCTCTATGTAGCATATTCTATAATTAAATATTCTACAAATTATATAATTATAATTGTTGTATGTTCATCAGTCAGACGGTAAGTTAAATGAGGGTGAAAATCATACCTGTCTTTTCATACCTGCATTTTCAGCAGAACAGCAATATAGTATGTAATCACTAAATCATTCTTTAATAAATGAATAAACAGAAAAAGAATAGCATATATAGTATTTTGAAAATTAGTCCCCAATGCCATAACCTGACAAGAACTGATAATTCTATTTAATAAATTTTCTTCAGAAAATTGTTGACCAAGAATTGAAAATTCTAAAGCCCCAAAATGAATGTGGCAGGATAAAATATGAAGCTAATACCTGAGCTTTCTTTTTCCCATAATGCTCTCAATTGCCCCACAGTTCTCCACACACTGAATCAGTGACATTCAATGAGTCAGCCAAAAACAAAGATATCAGTTGGGGACATAAATAGGTGTTTAAAATTTTCAAAAGGAGACAAGCGTCTTGAAAATTGAATCTCTTCATTGCAAGAGCAAGACTTTCTGAAAAAGAAAAAGTGCTTTGATCTTTAAAAAGCTAACAGTCTGAGGAACTCAGGGTGTAGAGATGACCCTTAAACCAGAGATGAGGGGAGAATGCCTGATGATGTGACAATAGTTCTCTGGTTCAGAGAGAAATTGATGTTGACCAGCCAGGAGAAAGAAGAGGAAGCGAAAGAAGACCCAAGAAGAGTTTAGATGCTGGTGGATTTAGATGGTATGCCTCTTACTTCGGGGCCAAGCCCTGGGGTGGGGAAGAAATTCTAGAAACCCTAAATTCTAGAACCCCAAATAGGTTTAGGGAGGGAGTCCTCCAAACAGAGGCTGATGCTTAGGTAACCAATCAGCAGTCTCATGGAGAAGACCTTCACTCCAACCATAGTTTTGCAACAGACAAGTAGAAATGGCAGTAGGATGTGTCACAGAGAAGATCTCCAATAGCCTGAGTCTTCCATGGTACTGGTGAGACAGGAAGGGCATCTGAAGTTACCTGTGCCCATAGAAGAGGATTTCTCATGAAGATTAGGATGCTTAAGCTTCAGGATCCTCATTTGCCTGACCCCCTACAAAGCCCCAGAAAGGGTGTGTTCACCTAGTCCCATATTTTGTAAGATTTGCAACAGTAAGAAACTTTAACACCAATGAATTAAGACCATTGTCTCTTTCCATTCCAACTCCCCCCACCCATGTCAGATGATGTTGGGGTAGCCATTGGCATATTTGGGTTGCAGCTCAGAGGAAGCTGAGTTGAGAATACACTTATACTTGTGTTTAGTCAGATATATTTATATGGTTCCCAGGCACTTCTGTGTTTTGTTGTTTTGCTAGTCATCCAAGTATACCAACGGATTCCAAAAATCCTCTTAGCATCCACTGTGCCAGCACCCAGAGTCATGGCACAAAGTTGCAGAGCCAGAAGATGCTACCTGATATGAATATATCCTATAGCACCAAGAACCAGAAAGTCATGGATAGTAGAGAGAAAAGGTTTTCAATGTATGGAGCCAGGAGCTAGCCTATGGAAAGTTCTTCTAGTCATGAGAAGAGTGAAATTATAAGTAAAGCATTCAGCTTGCATTGATGCCTAGTCAAAATGGAAGTTCTTTCCAGCCAGGAAATATATTCAGTAATATGCTCAACCCAACTAAATCAAAAATTTATATTCTGTTTCTTAAATGTAGCTCCAAAAGTTCAATTAAATCTCTTTCTACAAAATCTGGATTTTCCCCTGCTGCACTCAAGAGAGCATGGAAATGCTGAGAGAATGTTGGTGGACCTTCGGAGACCTTACATGCAGGGGAACAAGGACACAGAGGGACCTACGTAGACAGAGAGGAGAGGGGCCCTTATGGTCCTTCAGCCATTAGTGCAGGAAGGAGGGACAAGATGCCTCCCACTGATGCCAGAACAACACCTAACCCCTGGTACTTTGATCAAGACTGAGGGAGAAGAGACAAATAAGGGAAGCTCTAGCTCCGATTGAAAAAGTTTAAATACTCAGGTGACCAATATCCTAAGGTGATTAAGATGACAAGGAAATAACTGATGTTTAGCTCCCAACATCAGTGGGAAGGGGGGACTGAGAACTTAGTTCAATTTAGTTACAGAAAAAGGTTAATCTTTGTGTACCTGAGATTTGTGACTGTAAAATGAAGACCCAGTAAACAGATTAAAGATAAATTCTCTAAAGTGGCTGTGTCAACTGGACTTAGCATGTTGCTGGTGCCAATGTTGAACTTGACCTGAGTCCTGTGCTCCTGGAAAATGGCAATGGTTTCAAAACTCCCCTATCCTTTCGTGTTTCTGGAAGTAGTTAATTGCAACAAATCCCCTTTCTCTTCCATATTCCAGATAACACATGTCTCTATCCTTCTGAATATCTCCCAAAAGACTCAAGAATGACTTCCTTGTTTCCTTGCCTCTGGCAACCTCCTGTTTTTCCCCCTGAGACATTCCTCATTAATAAACTTCCCTCTATTGCAAAAAGCCCCGATAAACCATCTCCTTCATTGTCTGGTACATCTTGTCCATGGCGCTCTCATGGTCTCACTAAATGGTAACCCAGAAGCTACTTGAGTTCAGAGTTATAATCACAAAACCAAGATTTTATAAGCACAGTGAAATGGGGCATAGAAAGGATCTGAACAATCCCTTCAATGGAGAGAACTCTTCAGAAGTTAAAAAAACAAAATTTCAGACTTCCAAATGATAATAGTCATGTCTTAGTATCAATAGATTGAGAAAAATTATGACCAAAAAAATTACCCTGAATTTAGTAATGCTTTGCCATCAATTTTATGTTATTAATCCCTCAGGAGGGTTACTGACAGTTTAACTTATTAGACTCTTTTTATTGTGCAGAGTAAATATTTTGGGTTAGGAAGAATTCTTTTAAACCTTAAAGTAGTTTAAGGAAACCCTTACTACTTCTCATTGGCAATTGGTACATGGTATATTTGTTACTTGATGGCTCTAAGTAGAACCCAAAATAAAATATCTTGTCACCTGTGTAACGTGCTGAACTGTGTTTGTTCCTAAACTTCGCCCTTTGTTAGACTGATAATCAATTGTCACATAGGTTTACAAAATTAAACTTGGGCTTTTTACAGTCAAAAAAAATCTCTCAGGTGATCTACATACATTGGATAAATTCAAACATATATCCAGGTCAAAATAGTTTGTTTTTTTTTTTTCTGCTGAAGATCCATGCCTTCACACTTTCACACATTTTTTTTAAGTGTCTCTTTGATTCTCAGAGATATGTGGACCACAAGTTGGGTACAACTGAGTTAGGTTCAGGTAAAAATGAAAATGTGAAGAAAGAGGGGTTGGCTTGCCTGGGGTAGACAGAGTGAAGCAGTATCTGGGCTGCCTCTTTGGAGGGCTGTTGGACACATTAACCCATATTGCTAGTTCACCCCAAGGCTGGAAAGATGCAGAACAAACCACTTCTTCCAGGCTCTCCTTATGTGGACTCACGAAGACTGATCACCTTGAATCCTTGTGCCTCTTCTCTCATCCGTTCCCCAACACACACACACACACACACACACACACACATGCATGCATATACACACACACCACCTCATGTCTGCCTCCACACTCAGGACCCTATGCCCTGGTGACCCTCATCTTTTTAGAGGGAGGAAAAGAAAAGTCTGTTTTGGGATAAGATCAGAGCCCCTTCTTCTGGGGACCCACCCAAGGGAAAGAAAGAGAGCAGGATGGGAAAGCCTGGCCACAAGTGAATCAGAGCTGCACTCCGCTTCCTGAATTCATCCTACCTGGACAACCTGGAGTCTAGCCCAAGACTAGGCTAGACAACAGAAAAGGAATATCTAAATGTTTGAGAACACAGACAACATATTTGTGGCTATTTCTAAACTGATGTTAAGGCATGCAAGTGTTATGAGAGGATTCGTGTACTGGTCATATTTGTATACGATAGCAAATACACTTTTATCCTCCCGAGAAACCACCCTGACAAATCCACACATATTTTTCAGGCTTCTATAGAAATATAATTAATATTCATTTAATCATCAGTCCAAATATTGAAAACCAGCTTTCACGCTATTTGAAATACATGATCATCCCAAGTGCAATGTCAGCGGCACAAACAGTCCAAAGTGGAATTAGTCATCACCCTTTCATACGGCACCATCCCATCTTTAGCTGGGATTTTATTTAAGATCGAAAGTTGCAAAAGAGAGTTAAGGCATTGTCTACTTTTTAAAAAGTAGTCCAACATCCTCCCATTATTCTGAACTCTCAAGATTCATCTCTAATGGGGGAAGTGTGATTTTGGGAGTGTGGGTTTTGAATCAATTCCTACGATTTTATATCTCGATGTCTGAGTTTAATTTCCTTCCCCAGGATCAAAGTGTAGATGATGGCAATGGGTGTGGACAGGGCTGAAAGCAGTGAGATGAAAATGTCCTGTGTGTGTGTTAGTGATATAGATACGGAAATGAATTGTGATTTTATGGACGGGAATGATTTCCCCTTCTGTTTAATATGTAGGCCGAGTCTCCTCTGGCATCCAAGCCCGCTATCTTTCTCCTCCTACTTCACACTTTCCATAAGCCTTCTGGTTTCACAGCGGACACGTTGTAAATCATCTCCTTCTAAGTGTCCCACATATGTTTCATTAAAAGTGTTTGTTTCTTTGATCAGCTTGACTTTCTAATGTGAAAAAAATAATAACTTTTTTGCCTGGCGCTTGGAAATGTATAGGCCCCAAATGAGGAGCCACAGTGCTGACAGCCAGCACCAGGGGCCTTGGTGGCTGCCGTTCAGGCTGAGCCCGGGAGTGAGACTGCTGCCCCAATGGCCAGGTGAGCATGGACGGGATGAGATAGGAAAGGTTATGGATTAGTCTGCCAAGGCTGCTATAACAAATGGGATGGCTTCAAACACCAGAAATATATTGCCTCACAGTTATGGAGGCTAAAAGCCTCCAATCAAGGCGTCCTCAGGATTGGTTTCCTTCTGAGACCCCTCTCCTTGGCTTGGAAATGGGCACCTTCTCCCTGTGTCCCCACATGGTCTTTCTTCTGTACAGGTGTGTGTCTGCATCCTAATTTCCCTTTCTTATAGGGCACCAGTCCTATTGGATTAGGGACCCATCCTAATGACCTCATTTTAACTTAATCACCTCTTTGAAAACCCTGTCTCCAAATACAGTCACATTCCAAAGTACTGGGGATTACGACCTCAACATATTAATTTGGAGGGTGGGCGGGACAAAACTCATCCCATAACACCTGATGTTTGTTATTCTTTGGCAAAGTATACATGAGGAAGAGGGAGGGAAAAGGGTAGCTAAGGAGAGGCAGCCACCATGGATTTCTTAGCAAGGTGGAGTGGACTTTTTTTAAAGTCTGTTTACTTAGAGCAGTTTAGATTAACAGCAAAACTGAGGGAAAGGTACAAGGATTTCCCATACTCCCTGCCCCACACATGCACAGCCTCCCCGATAACCAGCATCCCCCGCCAGATTGGTCCTTTCGTCACTACTGATGAACCTACCTTGACACATCAGTTGTCACCCAAAGTCCATCGTTTATCTGAGGGCTCATCCTTGGCCTTGTACATTCTGTGGGTTTAGACAAATGTATAATAACATGTATCCACCATTAGGATATCTTATAGAGTACTTAAAAATTTTTTTTAATTGCTTTCTAAACTGCTACGGCCTCATAAAAGTTGGCTTGAGCTCTGGATGTTATTTCACATGTAGAATTGGGCTTTGTTTTTTTGGATTAAACCATTAGATTTTTCAAGTCTATATGAAGCATTAGTTCTGAATTTGATTCCTCTTTCTTCTTCTAGCTTTAAAGTACATATTCTCATCTTTACTTTGTAGCTTGAGAGTGTACTCAAGGCCTTGGGGAAACAAATGACACAAATATTTGCCACTATCTGTAGAAAATGTGGGTGCTCATATTTAACATAAGCAGGTTAAGGAAGGATGTTAAAGAAGAAAGGGCATTTTTATTAGAACCCTCACAGCTCCCAGCCACAACCTCACCACCTTGTAGTCTACGATATATACACTATTGCCCTCACCTTTTCTGACATGAGTGGAAACCATTTAGGGAGTGGAGAAAGGCAGATAAAGAGCCAGGTGCCCTTCCTGCTATTTTACATTTCACAGCTCTGTTCATCCAACACTGTCTAGTAAAGACACACTTCACTTTTTTACTCTATAAACATAATTATCATAATTAATAATATTACTAATCTAATCCTTTTCCCATTAACTTAAATCATTGCAAACAAAGGGAAAATTTTTTTATTATAAGATACCTTATATATGCTATGTGTGCAGCCAGATGGGCAGCTACTGTGACTCACAGTCTCACCAGAACTACACAGAATAGAAGAGGGTTGGTTCCCCTAAAGGAAGGGATGCTGTGCAGACAGAAACTACATCAGCCCAGCATGGGGGGGATGGAGTCTGTGGAAGGAATAATAGAGCCAAGTAGTATATGATTATTTTCTGAAAGATTTCTGCAAATAGAAAAGAATTTATTTATGGGACAGTGAGTTCCAGTCTGGACACCACTAGTAATTAGTTATAAAACCTTAATAATCCTCTTCTTCTCTAAGCTTGTTTCTTTATCTGGAAAATGAGGACATTAAACTACATCATCTCCAGACAATTTTTAGGTCTCAAAGGATCTCTTTACATTATTGAAAGGTAGAAGATTTAACCCTAACATCAAGTAGCATCATGAAAAGGAGAAAATCAATTAACCTCTCTCAACCACATTTATAAATCAGGAATGATAATGTCTTAAGCTGCCAAATAAGATTGCATATGAAAAATCATATGAAAAATCAACAATATTAATAGTTACCATTTATTGAGCATCTTCTATGTATTAAGTATTGCACTAAATACTTCCTTGCAGCTGTATCATATTTCTCTATTCTGTTTATCTAATTCTACATAATGAAGATGCAGCCTTTGCTTCTTTCTTTTTTTCCCAATTTACTCCACAGTTTGTTCTGATGTCTGAATAGACAAAGATGATAGAATATTTATACACGTGTAGTCAGAGAAACTTAATGGATTTTACAAGAATCAAGAATGTTTTAAAAGACACAGCCATGTAATAGGAACCAAAAAAATCATGAGAGAAAGAGAGAAAGAAAAAGAAAGAAAGAAAGGAAGGAAGGAAGGAAGGAAGGAAGGAAGGAAGGAAGGAAGAAAAATTAGAACAAGAAAAAAATGAATACAGGTGAGGTACAATTGTAAGAAAAAAATGCAATAGCAATTAAAATATGCACTGGACCCAGTAAAGAGTAGGTTTAAAACTACAGAAAACTGGGTGAATAATGTGGAGGACATAATCGATACATTATCTGGAATCGGGAGTGGCAGTTACAAAAAGATGAAAATTATGAGACAAGTGATAGGTTTGACTTTTATTCTCAGTCTTTCAGAGCAAAAAACCCTTGAGTTAAAGGCTATAACTCAGGCTGCCCTGATGGCGTGGTGGTTAAGAATCCGCCTGCCAATCCAGGGCACATGGGTTTGAGCCCTGGTCCAGGAAGATCCACATGCCACTGAGCAACTAAGCCCGTGCACCACAACTCCTGAGTCTGCACTCTAGAGCCAGCAAGCCACAACTGCTGAGCCCGTGAGCTAAGGAGCCTGTGCTCCTGAAGCCTGTGCTCCTAGAGCTCATTCTCCACAATAAGAGAAGCCACCGCAGTGAGAAGCCCGTGCACCGCAATGAAGAGTAGCCCCCCGCTCGCTGCAACTAGAGAAAGCCTGTGCGAAGCAATGAAGATGCGAAGCAAAGAAGACCCAACGCAGCCAAAAAATAAATAAATGAATAAATAAATAAATTTTTAAAAATAAATAAAAGATAGCAATTTAAAAATAAATAAATAATAACGGCTATAACTCTTGACACTAAGGAAATAAATGATGGCAGAGTTATAGAAAATTTCTTGGACCTGAGAAAAGACAAATATTGAAAGGAGTCACTATGTTACAAGCAAAATCATGAATAAACAACCATATTTAGACTTACAGTTGTATTATTTTAATTATAAGGTTAAAGAAAAGCATTCTATAAAAATCTGGGGGCTTCCCTGGTGGTGCAGTGGTTAAGAATCTGCCTTCCAATGCAGGAGACACAGGTTCGAGCCCTGGTCTGGGAAGATCCCATATGCCGCAGAGCAACTAAGCCCATGCACCACAACTACTGAACCTGTACTCTAGAGCCCGTGCTCTAGAGCCTGTGCTCCGCAACAGGAGAGGCTGCGACAGTGAGAGGCCCGCGCACCGCGATGAAGAGCGGGACCCACTCGCCGCAACTGGAGAAAGCCCTCTCACAGAAACGAAGACCCAACACAGCCAAAAATAAGTAAATAAATTAATTAATTAAAAAAAAATCTGGGCTGAAAACAATTAACTAGAAAAATAAAAATTAATTTGTAATGCTCAATGCAAGATGACAATGGAGCAACATCTGGAGAATTCTGAAGTTGAACATTGGTGAACATGAATTTTTATACTCAGCCAAGTTATTGTTTTTGTATAATAGGAGCCTAAAGACAGTATCAGATATGTACAATCTCAGGAAAATATAATCCCTAACTTCCCACGAGGAAAGACAAACTACAGTTGACCAACTGACCAAGAGATAAACCAAAATTAAAACCTGAAAAACTGAAAACTAATGAAATAAAAACCGGTCTTTCATTTTTCAGTTATCAAGAATTACCACACCAGGGCTTCCCTGGTGGCGCAGTGGTTGAGAGTCCGCCTGCCGATGCAGGGGACACGGGTTTGTGCCCCGGTCTGGGAAGATCCCACGTGCCGTGGAGCAGCTGGGCCCATGAGCCATGGCCACTGAGCCTGCGTGTCCAGAGCCTGTGCTCCGCAACGGGAGAGGCCGGCGTACCACCAAAAAAAAAAAAAAAAAAAGAATTACCACACCTAACCCTGATGAGACAATATGGTAGAGTGTAGCATTTTCAAACTGATCCCTTGAGTCCTGGGAGCCCCAGAAGTGACTCAGTGATGCCAAGAAGGATGAGCACAGGTTATGCTAAAAAAATTCTGGGTCCCCCACTCCCTTTTCAACCACAGTAGCTCCATGTTTATCTCCTTTATATATTACAGTCCCACAAAGTTCAGTTTGGAAAAGTGGGGAGGGGGGATTAAAACCCATTTAGATAGTAGAAAGACCACAGATAGAAAAATCTGGGTTTGGACCCCAACTCTATCATCTCCTAATTATATGATGTTGGGCTAACCATTCATCTCTCTGACCTTTACGCTATAAATTCATACCATCCACCTTAAAGGTTCTTATCAGGACAAACTGAGATGAGATATAAAATGAATCCTTACTGTGCTATCATTACCCACCTGGAGATTTATAAATTTCTAGCATAAACCACAAAACAACTTGTATTCTTTGTTTGGCATAGGGGTTGACTCAATGGTGTATGTTTAAGCTCACGCTGCAAGGAAGGGTTTGGTAGGTGAGACAGCTTGTCACATGGGCTGGGCTTCCCCACCACTTTTACCTTGTGACAAACAGAGAGACTGTTACTTGGGGTAAACAGAGAAATCTGATTTTGGCCCAGGGACTCCAGCCATTCAAGCCTCACCCAGATACCCAGAAGAACTAGGAAATAAATATCTCAACCTACTGTAACCCATTCATGACACACCAGTAGGGAAATTCTGAGGTAAAGATCCTCATTTCTGCCTCTTAATGTAGTATGTTCTAGATCTAGCCATACTACAAGCATCTCTTAGAAAGCATCAAGTATTTTGAATTGCTGGTGAGTTCTTCTGGAATCTAGACCTTCCAAAATTAATTTCCATTCACCAACCTAAATTTGTCATCACCTTCCTGTACCTTCACCCAAATCTACATGTGCCCCACACAGGTTGTGCTATGTTCTACAGGTTGGCACCACTGTTGACCCTATATCTGTGGGTATCCACAATTCAACTCCAATGTCTCTAGGGAAAAATGACATTTTTCAAGAGTTTCTATAGTTACATGAAAAATGCTTATGTTAAAAATGTGAAAGAAAGGTATATAAATTGAATATGGATTATAATCTCAATTTGTAAAGAATGTACACTGAAAAAAATACTTATTAGTCAGCCATAAAAAAGAAAGAAATAATGCCATTTGCAGCAACATGGATGGACCTAGAGATTATCATATTAAATGAAGTTAAGTCAGACAAAGACAAATATGTGATATCAATTATACATAGAATCTAAAAAAATGATACAGAGGAATTTATTTACAAAACAGAAATAAACTCACAGACATAGAAAACAAACTTATGGTTACCAAAGAGGAAAGAGAGAGAGGGAAAAATTAGGAATTTGGATTAGCAGATACAACCTACTATATATAAAATAGATAAAGAAAAGGGACCTACTGTATAGCACAAGGAACTATATTCAATATCTTGTAATAACCCATAATGGAAAATAATCTGAAAAAGTATATGTCCATAATTGAGTCACTTTGCTGTGCACCTGAAGCATTGCAAATCAACTATACTTCAATAAAAAAGAAAAATTACTGAAATAGTCCACTAGGTTTGCAATGGTTTTCTCTGAATAATAAATGATTTTTTTCTTTCTACCTTTCTGTATTTTAAACATATTTTGTAACGAGCAGCTTTGCTTATATTTAATGAGCTCTAACTTAGATAATGTACACAATCTCAAGTATACAACTAGATGGATATTTACATTTGTATACGCACAGGTGACCATCATCCAGATCTATTCCATCTTCCAATAACAAGCTCCCTCATCCCCCTTCTGAGCCACAGATGCCCTCAAAAGTAATCATTATCTTGACTTCAATCATCATGGATTGATTTTTAAGGAATAGGCAGTACCCTTATAATGGAAGAAGTAGTAAAATGTATTTTTTAATTATAAGAAATGTGAAATATGTAGACAACAGAATGTAAATATCTTATTTTAACATAGATACATGCTCTTCCTTAAAGTGTTGACTAATATTCATGATTATTCTGTGCCTGCAAAATAGATCTTCTGGAAAATGGCCACCGTGAGAGAGAAATAATCCACATGAGCTGAAGGTGAACCTTGGGGGCTCTGCAGGTTTGGTTCAGAATAGCAAGCTTTGTCCTAATTGGCACACACACAAAATTAATATTCATATGAATTTCCAGAGAGACCCTGCATGAACAGACTCCCCTTTGGGATTTCTGATAATTATCAATTCTCAATGAGCGGAACTCACTTACTCCAAGTACCTTTTTTCTAAATATAGTTGCATAGGTTTTTTCACCTTCACAACCTGGCCAAAATCTAAAGAAGTCAAAGAAGAGGAATTATTAAAACTTCCCTATAGAATCCAAGCAAGCTGAAAACATTTCCTGCTTGAATAGTTAGTACAATCATGTTCTCCATAGAATGAGTTTCCATAGCTTTCCTTCAGATCGTAACCCTGTCAGTAAGAGGCACCTCTTCCTTTTGTGTGATAAGTTCAACATAACATGAGGTTTGGCCCTTTCTCTCTGGTGTCTCCTTAATGGACATAGCCAATACTGTCAGCATGCTTTATTTCATAAACCTTCATCTACCCGAAAACAGTTGTCAACGTTTCCCCTCTGATGTCTCTTATTAAGTTTAAATAATTTATTCTTTTAACTTTTCCATATGGAAGTGTTTTTGTATAACTTCAAACATTTTAGGCTCTCCATTCCTCTCTAGAGTATCCATATGTGGGGAGGTGTGGACGAGAGTTTCAGTGTGAATCCGAGCAGTGCTCAAACAAAAGAGAGGATGGTTAGCATTTACTGTGTATCCTACTAGCTACGAGCCCTCTCTCAATTACATGGCTTTGCTCGCTGACCTCCACTCTGCGGCCAGACCCCTTCTGCTCTGCACTAAACAACATTGGCTTTTCTTGATGTTATTTCTGGACTCTTAACATCCTCCCTCCAGACCCTGTCAGATCCCCTGAGGGGCTCCTCTTCCTTTTCCCTTTTCTCCTGGAAGCTTCCTTTTCCTAAACATGCTTTGGCCAACATTTTTGTTCTTCTGTTTTTCAAATCTGGCTCCCTGACCCATTTCGATGCCTCAACCACACCCACCTAGGATCACGGATAGATCTTCCAAGCTGTATCCTTACATATAGCACATAGGTCTCTCTCAAAGCAAATCTTCACCACACGCCAAATCTAGCTTTCCGTTTGCTTCTCAGTGACGGCTCCCACGATGTGCTCTAATATCCCAAATGGCTCTTCAACCCAGACACATACACACTAGATGAGTAACAAGGGTGTTCAACCATTTAGATGTTCAACTTTTTCCTATGTAATATTCTACCCACATAGCAGACCCCTGCCCATTTTAATAGGTTGCCATAATATATTCAAAGACTTCATGCTATTCTGGCACAGAAGACAGAATCTGGGCCTGGAAGGTGAGCAGGCTTGGGTTCAAGTGCTAGTCAATGTGCCAGCACCTCAGTTTCTTTATCTAGAGTGAAGGTAATGAAAACTACTTCCAGGAGACTTGGTGGGCAAATGAGGAAACATACTCTCCTATGGAAGGTACCACATATAGTGTTCAGATCTAGGAGGAGGCATTTTAATTTTTACTTTTATTTTTTAATTTTTCTAACATCTTTATTGGAGTATAATCACTTTACAATGGGGTGTTAGTTTCTGCTGTATAACAAAGTGAATCAGCTGTACATATACATATATCCCCATTTCTCCTCCCTCTTGCGTCTCCCTCCCGCCCTCCATATCCCACCCCTCTAGGTGGTCACAAAGCACCGAGCTGATCTCCCTGTGCTATGCGGCTGCTTCCCACTAGCTATTTTACATTTGGTAGTGTCTATATGTCCATGCCACTCTCTCACATCGTCCCAGCTTGCCCTTCCCCCTCCCTGTATCCTCAAGTCCATTCTCTACATCTGTGTCTTTGTTCCTATCCTGCCCCTAGGTTCTTCACAACCATTTTTTTTTTCTTTAGATTCCATATATATGTGTTAGCATACGGTATTTGTTTTTCTCTTTCTGACTTACTTCACTCTGTATGACAGGCTCTAGGTCCATCCATTAGGAGGAGGCATTTTTAAATTAGTCCTGTGAGCGTTCCTTTCACTGCTTTTATTTAAAAAACAAAATGTCGGGGGGAAGGATAAATTAGGAGTTCGGGATTAACATATATATACTACTATATATAAAATAGATAAACCACAAAGACCTACTGTATAGCACAGGGAACTATGCTCCACATTTTGGAATAACCTATAAGGGAAAAAAATCTGAAAAAGGCTATACATATATATAAACTGAATCGCTTTGCTGTGCACCTGAAACTAACAAAACATTGTAAATCAACTATACTTCCATTTAAAGATTCATTTTAATTAATTAATTAATTAAAAACAAAATGTTGACATGCGTGCGTGTGTGTGTACACACACACACAGATATTAAGCTAAACTCCCTAGACTAACCCCAAATTAAGTTGTCTCTCATTTTGGCCACAAACCCTGTTCCTTATTCCTTTTCTTAAAGCCACCATCAGGGCTGAAGTCTCTCTCCCCCCAGACGTGCAGCCTGCAGTTGTCTCCACAGGCTCGCTCTCTCGCAAACTCTCGATGTACAGAACCTCCCTCTCTACTCCCACCGAGAAGATGCCACCATGTGTTTTGGTCACCTCTTGACTTGACAAACGTAAGTGTTGTCCAGATGGCCTGTTCTCCCTACGTGCTTCTCAAGTCTGGTAAATATTAACGGCTGCTGCCAAGGTTTTCTCTCCCTCTGGTCATTCTGAACCTAGTTCAAATCCCTACTGGAACTTGTATAATCATTTTTTCACAAAATTCAAGATAGCTACACTCAGAAATGAAAGCAAAGTGCCCCCTCAAATATGTTAGGTTACTTCCTTGGTTCTTCTGCATTTTTACTTTTTTAGGGTGCTTCTACTTCTTCCAGATTTTTTTCTCATTCTTTACCCATCCCATGGACTTTTTCCCATTGATGCCATCTTTTCCATTCCTCATTCGAAAGTGCTCCTAAAGCTCTCTATAAAAAGCTAATCATACCTCAGTTATGATACAGTCTATTCAATGGATATTGTGCAGACTTTAAAAGAATAAAGTAGTTATTCTGGAGTAAGAGGAATCTCCCCAGAATACCATTAGCTGGGGGGGAAAAGAGTGTGGATGAGTATGTGTAGTTTGATCCTTTTAACATAAAAATATATATACATTTGTATGTACGTGCACACACACACACACACACACACATATCTGCATATTTTTCTGCAAGGATACACACATTATTTCAAATGTTTACCTTTGAGGAAAGGGACCGTTTTTCTACTATTTGAATTTTCTAGCTAGGTGCCTTAATGACTTTTCTTTCGAATATCATCAGGAGTTATCTGGGCAGAGGGATTATGACAATTATTGTTGCTTTTTTTATACTATTCGACATATTAACATCTAAGAAATCTTGTATTTAAACAAGAAAAGTAATGATGTCCCTACCCTAGAGGCTCGAGTCGAGAAAGGATTGTGAGAAGAAGCTAACAAGACACTGGCTTTTAAGTTTAAAAAAATGAGTTCCTGGAATCCATGGCATCCCCTATTTTTATTCTGAAGCGCAGGATCCAGTCACAAGTAAAACCAGCACACATGGAGCCTAGTATATCTCATGATATAATGGGCGCACAAGGTCCAGACTGGAAGGAGTACGTGATCCTGCCTCCTGGGTAAGACTGGGCTGGAAAAGCACAGCTGTAGCTATTGAGAGAAACTCCCATCAGGCAGACCGTGTGAAGAAGGCACATAAGAATCTATACCAGTGCTTCTCAAAGTATGGGCCCCAAACTATCAGAGTCAGCATCACTTGGGAACTTATTAGAAATGCACATTCACAGGCCCCACCTCAGCTCTGAATCAAAAGTTCCAGGGTGGGGCACTGAAGCCTGTGTTGTCACAAGCCCTGCAGGCAATTCTGATGCCCACTCAACCTTGTGAGCCATTGGTCCACACCTATGAGTCTCACTGTGTGTGCTTGTGAGCAGTGCAAATTCCCATGCCCTATTCCAGAAAGTCTGACTCACATCAGAGGCACGGACGGAAAACAGGGTTACAGACTAGCAAACTGTATGTAAGAAATGTAGCAACAGAAAATGCTGGTAGACAGGCAGGTTTAGCAGTGAGGAATCAAGGGACAGGTCTTATTCTGTGAACAGTAGGAAAGCTAGCAGAGTTCTGGTCCCAGCATGGATTTTGGAGACAAAACTCCTGCCCCAAGGAAATGGGGGAGTGGGGAAAACTAAGAAAAAAAAAAAAAGGAAAAGGTAAGGAAGGCTTAGAAAAGGCATCTAGCCCTGGAGAACAAGATAAAGTTCCCGCTGCCAAAACTAGAAACACAGTCGCCCAAATTTAGTCTTAGGAAGGTCCATTCATCAGCCCAGGAGCAGAAAAGCTGAGGCTAGTCTGATGAACAATGATGAATTCAATTCCGCCTGCATGAGCTCAGCTGACCCCTAGGGCATTGGAGGGAATGAGGTGCAGGCTGGCTCCACAGTCGGGATCTACCTGGGAGGAGAAGAAGCAGAGGGGATGGGGAGCCAGGACACTCAGAAAGAGACCTTAGCACTGAGATTCTGATGAGGAATGTTGCAGTCTTTTCAGTCTGAACTAAAACACAAATTCAGTTATGTTCATTTAAGACATTTTTACCAGGCAAACCACCAAGGTAGTTGTTACGCCCTTAATAAACAAGGTAAGTTATCATGCCTCCACGGATACAATATAATGCCCCCTGCACATACCCAAACTGAGTTTATAATAGTATGAGCAAACATCAGATCTCCCAAGGGGAATGTCGTTTCAGACATGACAGTGCTTTTTAATTCTATCACTTTTTCCCTCAGATCACTATATTCCAAGTCACCGTGGGAAATGCCACAGTTGGAGGACTTCCTTCTCAAGCGAGCTCTCCTTCATACAGATAGACATACCCTCCCTTCTCTCCCAGGTTTTGTCCTCTCTCCCACATCCCTTCAGGTACCCGAGTCCTAGAATAACCCTTGTTCTAGCACAAACCTGTTATGCAAATAACATGAGAAGGTTTTCAATGTCATTCGATAGAACTCCATTTTCATGATTTCTCTTTAGGACTATAAAGTAATAGCAATGTAGCAATAGCTTATGTATTATATACTACACATACATACACACACACACACACACACACACCACGGGCTCCCAAGTGAGCCTCATTTTAAAGGAGGAGACCCCTGAAGTTGTGATGTCTTAACCCAAAGGATCAGAGCTCCGATGGGAGAAAGAGGAAATGTCCTGATAGCCTAGTTGGGGAGAGAGTGGGGACACAGCGAGCCTTACACACTCTTCAAATTATAGAGAAAGGGAAACCACTTTCTTTCCCAATGAATACACCAACCCTAATCTCCTAAATTTCAGAGGAGCTCCGCGATGGCGTCCAGGCTTTCCCAGGAAGGCTGTTGGATATTCACCACTTGCCACACAGACTGGCTTAGAGGCAGTGGCCTGTCTTAATCAAACAAACAGCTCTTCAGAAAAACAAACAAACAAAAACAAACAAACAGCTCTTCATCTCCAGGAAGAAGAGAAAATGCTAGCCTGTGAAGAGTTTTATCATGTTATTAGATAACTAATGTTGCAGTGTTTCCAGAATGGTGGCATTAATTTTCACCAAAAAAAAAATCAGCTCCAAAAATTTTCCCAAACAGCATCACCACTGAAAGCCTTTCCTCATAGGCGGCTAAACTCCTGGAAAGCTCGAGTCATCTAGATTGAAGAGGCAATGATAAGAGACTTCCCTGTGCCTGCCATGGCCCATGTTGTCTGCCTGGAGCAGGCGTGAGGGAGTGACATCCATCAAGGCCCAATCATCCCATGACCTCCATGACAGCATGATCTTCATGCAGCATCTGTTCCTTCCTGTCAGCCAGCATGGATGATGAACTACCAAGGACGATACCATCTAATGGCTGCTGTTTTTTAGCCATATTTTTTAAATTGAAGTATAGTTAACTTACAATGTTTCAGGTGTACAGCAAATTGACGCAGTTATACATGTATATATGCACATATATATTCTTTTTCAGGTTCATTTCCACTATAGGTTATTACAAGATATTGAATATAGTTCCCTGTGCTATACAGTAGGTCTTTGTTGTTTATCTAGTTTATAGATAGTGGTGTGTATCTGTTAATCTCAAATTCCTATTTATCTCACCCCCACCACCCTGTTTCCCTTTGGTAACCATAAATTTGTTTTCTATGTCTGTGAGTCTATTTCTGTTTTGTAAATAAGTTCCCTTGTATCATTTTTATTAGATTCCACATATAAGTGATATATGATATTTGTCTTTCTCCATCTGACATACTTCACTTAGTATGATAATCTATAGGTCATCCATGTTGCTGCAAATGGCATTATTTCATTCTTTTTTATGGCTGAGTAATATTCCATTGTGTGTGTGTGTGTGTGTATACCACATCTTCTTAAGTCAATCATCTGCAGATGGGCACTTGGGTTGTTTTCACATCTTGGCTATTGTAAATGGTGTTGCTATGAACATTGAGGTGTTCATGTATCTTTTTTTTTTTTAATTTAATTTAATTTTATTTTTTTGCTTTATAACAAATTTAATCAGTTATACATATACATATGTTTCCATATCCCCTCCCTTTTGCGTCTCCCTCCCACCCTCCCTATCCCACCCCTCCAGGCAGTCACAAAGTATCGAGCTGATCTCCCTGTGCTATGCGGCTGCTTCCCACTAGCTATCTACCTCACGTTTGGTAGTGTATATATGTCCATGCCGCTCTTTCACTTTGTCACAGCTTACCCTTCCCCCTCCCCATATCCTCAAGTCCATTCTCTAGTAGGTCTGTGTCTTTATTCCTGTCTTACCCCTATGTTCTTCATGACATTTTTTTTTCTTAAATTCCATATATATGTGTTAGCATACAGTATTTGTCTTTCTCTTTCTGACTTACTTCACTCTGTATGACAGACTCTAGGTCTATCCACCTCATTACAAATAGCTCAATTTCATTTCTTTTTATGGCTGAGTGATATTCCATTGTATATATGTGCCACATCTTCTTTATCCATTCATCCGATGATGGACACTTAGGTTGTTTCCATCTCCGGGCTATTGTAAATAGGGCTGCTATGAACATTTTGGTACATGTCTCTTTTTGAATTATGGTTTCCTCAGGGTATATGCCCAGTAGTGGGATTGCTGGGTCATATGGTAGTTCTATTTGTAGTTTTTTAAGGAACCTCCATACCGTTCTCCATAGCGGCTGTACCAATTCACATTCCCACCAGCAGTGCAAGAGTGTTCCCTTTTTTCCACACCCTCTCCAGCATTTATTGTTTCTAGATTTTTTGATGATGGCCATTCTGACTGGTGTGAGATGATATCTCATGGTAGTTTTGATTTGCATTTCTCTAATGAGTAAAGATGTTGAGCATCCTTTCATGTGTTTGTTGGCAGTCTGTATATCTTCTGTGGAGAAATGTCTATTTAGGTCTTCTGCCCATTTTTGGATTGGGTTGTTTGTTTTTTTGTTATTGAGCTGCATGAGCTGCTTATAAATTTTGGAGATTAATCCTTTGTCAGTTGCTTCATTTGCAAATATTTTCTCCCATTCTGAGGGTTGTCTTTTGGTCTTGTTTATGGTTTCCTTTGCTGTGCAAAAGCTTTGAAGTTTCATTAGGTCCCATGTGTTTATTTTTGTCTTTATTTCCATTTCTCTAGGAGGTGGGTCAAAAAGGATCTTGCTGTGATTTATGTCATAGAGTGTTCTGCCTATGCTTTCCTCTAAGAGTTTGATAGTGTCTGGCCTTACATTTAGGTCTTTAATCCATTTTGAGCTTATTTTTGTGTATGGTGTTAGGGAGTGATCTAATCTCATACTTTTACATGTCCCTATCCAGTTTTCCCAGCACCACTTATTGAAGAGACTGTCCTTTCTCCACTGTACATTCCTGCCTCCTTTATCAAAGATAAGGTGACCATATGTCCGTGGGTTTAACTCTGGGCTTTCTATCCTGTTCCATTGATCTATCTTTCTGTTTTTGTGCCAGTACCATACTGTCTTGATTACTGTAGCTTTGTAGTATAGTCTGAAGTCAGGGAGCCTGATTCCTCCAGCTCCATTTTTCGTTCTCAAGATTGCTTTGGCTATTCGGGGTCTTTTGTGTTTCCATACAAATTGTGAAATTTTTTGTTCTAGTTCTGTGAAAAATGCCAGTGGTAGTTTGATAGGGATTGCATTGAACCTGTAGATCGCTTTGGGTAGTAGAGTCATTTTCACAATGTTGATTCTTCCAATCCAAGAACATGGTACATCTCTCCATCTGTTTGTATCATCTTTAATTTCTTTCATCAGTGTCTTATAATTTTCTGCATACAGGTCTTTTGTCTCCTTAGGTAGGTTTATTCCTAGATATTTTATTCTTTTTGTTGCAATGGTAAATGGGAGTGTTTCCTTGATTTCACTTTCAGATTTTTCATCATCAGTATATAGGAATGCCAGAGATTTCTGTGCATTAATTTTGTATCCTGCAACTTTACCAAATTCATTGATTAGCTCTAGTAGTTTTCTGGTAGCATCTTTAGGATTCTCTATGTATAGTATCATATCATCTGCAAATAGTGACAGCTTTACTTCTTCTTTTCCAATTTGGATTCCTTTTATTTCCTTTTCTTCTCTGATTGCTGTGGCTAAAACTTCCAAAACTAGGTTGAATAAGAGTGGTGAAAGTGGGCAACCTTGTCTTGTTCCTGATCTTAGTGGAAATGGTTTCAGTTTTTCACCATTGAGGACAATGCTGGCTGTGGGTTTGTCATATATGGCCTTTATTATGTTGAGGAAAGTTCCCTCTATGCCTACTTTCTGGAGGGTTTTTATCATAAATGGGTGTTGAATTTTGTCGAAAGCTTTCTCTGCATCTATTGAGATGATCATATGGTTTTTCTCCTTCAATTTGTTAATATGGTGTATCACGTTGATTGATTTGCGTATATTGAAGAATCCTTGCATTCCTGGAATAAACCCCACTTGATCATGGTGTATGATCCTTTTAATGTGCTGTTGGATTCTGTTTGCTAGTATTTTGTTGAGGATTTTTGCATCTATGTTCATCAGTGATATTGGCCTGTAGTTTTCTTTCTTTGTGACATCCTTGTCTGGTTTTGGTATCAAGGTGATGGTGGCCTCGTAGAATGAATTTGGGAGTGTTCCTCCCTCTGCTGTACTTTGGAAGAGTTTGAGAAGGATGGGTGTTAGCTCTTCTCTAAATGCTTGATAGAATTCGCCTGTGAAGCCATCTGGTCCTGGGCTTTTGTTTGTTGGAAGATTTTTTATCACAGTTTCAATTTCAGTGCTTGTGATTGGTCTGTTCATATTTTCTATTTCTTCCTGGTTCAGTCTCGGCAGGTTGTGCATTTCTAAGAATTTGTCCATTTCTTCCAGGTTGTCCATTTTATTGGCATAGAGTTGCTTATAGTAATCTCTTATGATCTTTTGTATTTCTGCAGTGTCAGTTGTTACTTCTCCTTTTTCATTTCTAATTCTATTGATTTGAGTCTTCTCCCTTTTTTTCTTGATGAGTCTGGCTAATGGTTTATCAATTTTGTTTATCTTCTCAAAGAACCAGCTTTTAGTTTTATTGATCTTTGCTATCGTTTCCTTCATTTCTTTTTCATTTATTTCTGATCTGATTTTTATGATTTCTTTCCTTCTGCTAACTTTGGGATGTTTTTGTTCTTCTTTCTCTAATTGCTTTAGGTGCAAGGTTAGGTTGTTTATTCGAGATGTTTCCTGTTTCTTAAGGTGGGATTGTATTGATATAAACTTCCCTCTTAGAACTGCTTTTGCTGCATCCCATAGGTTTTGGGTCGTCGTGTCTCCATTGTCATTTGTTTCTAGGTATTTTTTAATTTCCTCTTTGATTTCTTCAGTGATCACTTCGTTATTAAGTAGTGTATTGTTTAGCCTCCATGTGTTTGTATTTTTTACAGCTCTTTTCCTGTAATTGATATCTAGTCTCATAGCATTGTGGTCGGAAAAGATACTTGATACAATTTCAATTTTCTTGAATTTACCAAGGCTTGATTTGTGACCCAAGATATGATCTATCCTGGAGAATGTTCCATGAGCACTTGAGAAAAATGTGTATTCTGTTGTTTTTGGATGGAATGTCCTATAAATATCAATTAAGTCCATCTTGTTTAATGTATCATTTAAAGCTTGTGTTTCCTTATTTATTTTCATTTTGGATGATCTGTCTATTGGTGAAAGTGGGGTGTTAAAGTCCCCTACTATGAGTGTGTTACTGTCGATTTCTCCTTTTATGGCTGTTAGTATTTGCCTTATGTATTGAGGTGCTCCTATGTTGGGTGCATAAATATTTACAATTGTTATATCTTCTTCTTGGATCGATCCCTTGATCATTATGTAGTGTCCTTCTTTATCTCTTCTAGTAGTCTTTATTTTAAAGTCTATTTTGTCTGATATGAGAATTGCTACTCCAGCTTTCTTTTGGTTTCCATTTGCATGGAATATCTTTTTCCATCCCCTTACTTTCAGTCTGTATGTGTCTCTAGGTCTGAAGTGGGTCTCTTGTAGACAGCATATATATGGGTCTTGTTTTTGTATCCATTCAGCCACTCTGTGTCTTTTGGTGGGAGCATTTAGTCCATTTACATTTAAGGTAATTATCGATATGTATGTTCCTATTCCCATTTTCTTAATTGTTTTGGGTTCGTTATTGTAGGTCTTTTACTTCTGTTGTGTTTCTTGCCTAGAGAAGTTCCTTTAGCATTTGTTGTAAAGCTGGTTTGGTGGTGCTGAACTCTCTCAGCTTTTGCTTGTCTGTAAACGTTTTAATTTCTCCATCAAATCTGAATGAGATCCTTGCTGGGTAGAGTAATCTTGGTTGCAGGTTTTTCTCCTTCATCACTTTAATTATGTCCTGCCACTCCCTTCTGGCTTGTAGAGTTTCTGCTGAGAGATCAGCTGTTATCCTGATGGGGATTCCCTTGTGTGTTATTTGTTGTTTTTGCCTTGCTGCTTTTAATATGATTTCTTTGTGTTTAATTTTTGACAGTTTGATTAATATGTGTCTTGGCGTATTTCTCCTTGGATTTATTCTGTATGGGACTCTCTGTGCCTCCTGGACTTGATTAACTATTTCCTTTCCCATATTAGGGAAGTTTTCAACTATAATCTCTTCAAATATTTTCTCAGTCCCTTTCTTTTTCTCTTCTTCTTCTGGAACCCCTATAATTCGAATGTTGGTGCGTTTAATGTTGTCCCAGAGGTCTCTGAGACTGTCCTCTGTTCTTTTCATTCTTTTTTCTTTATTTTGCTCTGCAGCAGTTATTTCCACTATTTTATCTTCCACCTCACTTATCCGTTCTTCTGCCTCAGTTATTCTGCTATTGATCCCGTCTAGAGTATTTTTTATTTCATGTATTGTGTTTTTAATCGATGCTTGATTCATCTTTAGTTCTTCTAGGTCCTTGTTAACTGTTTCTTGCATTTTGTCTATTCTATTTCCAAGATTTTGGATCTGGGAAATAGAATCTTGGATCATCTTTACCATCATTATTCTGAATTCTTTTTCAGGTAGAGTGCCTATTACCTCTTCATTTGTTAGGTCTGGTGGGTTTTTATCTTGCTCCTTCTCCTGCTGTGTGTTTTTCTGTCTTCTCATTTTGCTTATGTTACTGTGTTTGGGGTCTCCTTTTTGCAGGCTGCAGGTTCGTAGTTCCTGTTGTTTTTGGTGTCTGTCCCCAGTGGCTAAGGTTGGTTTAGTGGGTTGTGTAGGCTTCCTGGTGGAGGGGACTAGTGCCTGTGTTCTGGTGGATGAGGCTGGATCTTGTCTTTCTGGTGGGCAGGTCCACGTCTGGTGGTGTGTTTTGGGGTGTCTGTGGACTTTTTATGATTTTAGGCCACCTCTCTGCTAATGGGTGGCGTTGTGTTCCTGTCTTGCTAGTTGTTTGGCTTAGGGTGTCCAGCACTGTAGCTTGCTGGTCGTTGAGTGAAGCTGGGTGCTGGTGTTGAGATGGAGATCTCTGGAAGATTTTCGCCGTTTGATATTATGTGGAGCTGGGAGGTCTCTTGTGGACCAGTGTCCTGAAGTTGGCTCTCCCAGCTCAGAGGCACAGCACTGACTCCGGGCTCCTCAATTTGGGATGATGTGTTGTCTATTCATGTATTCCACAGATGCAGGGTACATCAAGTTGATTGTGGAGCTTTAATCCGCTGCTTCTGAGGCTGCTGGGAGAGGTTTCCCTTTCTCTTCTTTGTTCTCACAGCTCCTGGGTCTCAGCTTTGGATTTGGCCCCGCCTCTGCGTGTAGGTCGCCGGAGGGCGTCTGTTCTTCGCTCAGACAGGACAGGGTTAAAGGAGCAGCCTCTTCGGGGACTCTGGCTCACTCAGGCCGGGAGGGAAGGAGGGGCACGGAGTGCGGGGCGAGCCTGCAGCGGCAAAGGTCGGCGTGACGTTGCACCAGCCCGAGGCGCGCCGTGCGTTCTCCCAGGGAAGCCGCCCCTGGATCCCGGGACCCCGGCAGTGGCGGGCTGCACAGGCTCCCGGAAGGGCGGTGTGGGCAGTGACCTGCGCTCGCACACAGGCTTCTTGGCGGCGGCAGCAGCAGCCCCAGCGTCCCACACCTGTCACTGGACTCCGCGCTTTCAGTCGCGACTCGCGCCCGTCTGTGGAGCCCCTTTAAGCAGCGCTCTTAATCCCCTCTCCTCGCGCACCAGGAAACCAAGAGGGAAGAAAAAGTCTCTTGCCTCTTCGGCAGCTCCAGAGTTTTCCCGGACTCCCTCCCGGCTAGCTGTGGCCCATTAGCCCCCTTCAGGCTGAGTTCTCGCCGCCAGCCCCAGTCCTCTCCCTGCGCCCTGACCGAAGCCCGCGCCTCAGCTCCCAGTGCCGACTGCCCCGGCGGGCGAGCAGACAAGCCTCTCGGGCTGGTGAGTGCCGCTCGGCACCGATCCTCTGTGTGGGGATCTCTCCGCTTTGCCCTACCCAGGTATGTGGGGAGTTTCTTGCCTTTTGGGAGGTCTGGGGTCTTCTGCCAGCGTTCAGTAGGTGTTCTGTAGGAGTTGTTCCACGTGTATTTCTGGTGTATCCGTGGGGAGGAAGGTGATCTCCGCGTCTTACTCTTCCGCCATCTTACCCGGAAGTCTCTCATGTATCTTTTCAAATTAGAGTTCTCGTCTTTTCTGGATATATGCCCAGGAGTGGGATTACTGGGTCATATAGTAGTTCTATTTTTAGATTTTTAAGGAATTTCCATACTGTTTTCCTTTCTGTTCTGTCCTCCTTTTTGTGCTCCTTGATTGCTGTTTTTAATATTTGGGGCTGGCTTTGAAGACTCCTCAGTTAACAGCGGGAAAAGGTAATTCTAACATCCAGTCAGGCCCTGGGTAAATTAAGAAATGAGTGCAAATGTCTCGGCCTTCAACTCTCCCTTTGCTGTCATCTCTTTCCCGCTTCTTCCCTTGCCTTTCCCCCACCCCCAGGGACCAAGTGACCTCGATATTACTTTATCACGTAGCTAAATCATAATTGGCACAAGTAATGGTTAAAAGAGTAGAGAATGGTGGTTAAGAGCAGAGACTGCGGAGCAGAACGCTTGGGTTTAAATCCTGCCCCTCCACCCTCTGGCTGTATGACCTCTGGTAATTTATCAAAATCCTCTGTGCCCCAGTCGTCCCATATTAGAATACAGGCAGTAATCGAAAGAGTATCCACCTTGGGTGGTTGTGAGGATCGAAGAAGCTGACTTTTTTTTTTTTTTTTTTTGCGGTACACGGGTCTCTCACTGCTGTGGCCCCTCCCACCGCGGAGCACAGGCTCTGGACGCGCAGGCTCAGCAGCCATGGCTCACGGGCCCAGCCGCTCCGCAGCATGTGGGATCCTCCTGGACTGGGGCACGAACCCGTGTCCCCTGCATCGGCAGGCGGACTCTCAAGCACTGCGCCACCAGGGAGGCCCCGGAGCTGACATTTTTAAACACGAGTAGTGGGCACTCTCAGTGCAGTCGTTGTGGAGAAAATGGGGTTTAAAATGTATCTTGACTAGATGGAGAAAAGAAAGGGCAGTCAGAGTTAGGGATAGAATCGAAACTACAACATGGATCACAGCAAGTCCTTGGAACAGCAAGACCAGCCCATCCATAGTGGAGGATAAAGGTTGGGAAGTAGTGAGAAGAAAAGATGGATAGAGAGGGTTGCCATCAGTTTACAAAGGGCCTTTGAAAGCTCAGCTAGGGAACCTAGATTTGATTAAGTGCTAACTGAACACGATCTTCTTTTCTAAGAGCTCTCCTGGAAGCTGTATAAATACACTGTAGCCCCTTCCTCTCTCTTCCTCCTTCCCTGTGCTCATCCTACCGGGGCTGATGGCTCACCTGGACTGTGGCAGAACCCTCTTGACTGGGCTCTCCCCTGCACCCCCTGCCCTCTCCGATCCCTCCCACCCCAGCTGTCAGGTTCACCTGCCTAAGGCTCAGGTCCCATCAAAAGCCTGTTCGGTGACTCTGCACTGCCAATTAAATGAAATCTCAACTCCTCTCTCTTGAGCTCAAGGCCATCCGAGCTCCAGCCTCAGTTTCGTTTCCTTTCCCATTTTTCATCTTATTTCTTCATCCTGCACTCAAGACAGGTGAGACAGGGACACATTTCCATCTCCACCTGCCTGACCCTGTGCAGTCCTCTCCCTGGAATAGTTTTCTGAGCTGCAAACCCAAGCAGGAAACAAAGCATCCTGAGACCATGGAGGTAAGTATAGTCCATGTAGGCAGTGGGGCTAAGGAGGACCTCAGGAAGTGCTAAGGAGGCAGCCACATGCATGCACGTGTGCAGAAAGAGCCACTGCAGCCTAGTGGTTATGGACTCTGAAGTCAAGCAAAAGGGATTCACATCCTTGATCCACCATCTCTTCTTAGCCGTGAGACCTTAGGTAAGTTATTTAACCATTCTAGGCTTCAGTTTCCCCATCTAAAATCTTAGGCTACTGGGACTTCCCTGGTGGCACCGTGGTTGACTCCACACTCCCAATGCAGGGGCCCTGGGTTCCATCCCTGGTCAGGGAACTAGATCCCACATGCATGTCTCAACTAAGAGTTCACATGCCACAACTAAGGAGCCCTCGAGACACAAATAAAGGAGCCCGCCTGGTGCAACTAAGACACGGCACAACCCAATAAATAAATAAACAAATATTTAAAAAAAATAAAATAGGGGCTTCCCTGGTGGTGCAGTGGTTAAGAATCCCCCTGCCAATGCAGGGGACACAGGTTCGAGCCCTGGTCCAGGTAGATCCTACACGCCGCGGAGCAACTAAGCCTATGCGCCACAACTCCTGAAGCCTGCGGGCATAGAGCCCGTGTTCCACAACAAGAGAAGCCACCACAATGAGAAGCCCGTGCACCGCAATGAAGAGTAGCCCCTCCTCGCCACAACTAGAGAAAGCTCGTGTGCAGCAACAAAGACCCAATGTAGCCAAAAATAAATACATAAATAAATAAACTTATTTTAAAAAATTATTTTTAAGATAATAAATAAATAAAATCTTAGGTTAGTAATACCACTTTCCTCTTAGGGTTGTTATGAGAATTAAATGAGATGATATACATAACTCCATAGCACAGTGCTAGGCAAACAGCAAATGCTAAATAAGTGTTAGCATTGGTTTAGGCAGAGCTCAGTGAAAGAGAGTGGACACAGGCACATTTCTATTTCCAAATATCTCCATACTGATCACTCCTCCTCTCTTTCACCTTCCCAAAGCTAAGCCCCTCCAAGTTCTTCTAGGGAATCTTCTTTTATCGCATCTCCAATCTTTAGCTTGCCATTAGAAAGTTCCTTTTCACCTGCAAACATCTCATATCCTTGACCCTACCTAGCCCAGCACCTTCTATACATGTTTTACAGTCCCTGCCAATGTGCAGACTAAGTGAGAGGATAAGGTCTAAAGCTGGAGTTTGGAGGAAAAGGCAGGGTGGGAGGTGTGGATGTGGAAGATGTTAGCAGAAAACAGACATCATTAAAACAAATGAGCTCTCTGAAGGGTGAAAATACAGGGACAGGAGCAAACACCTGGAATGGAACCTTTAGAAATGTGCACCAGGAATCCAGGTACCTGTGAGGGAAAGGAGGTTTCTTCCAGGGGCATCCTGTTTCCTCCACCCCCCACACGGATGGCTCATGACCAAGGTACTGCTCTTGACCCTCCTCTTTTCCTACTTATTCTGTTATGTCAACACAGAGGGCATGCACAGGTCTCTCTCTGCTATCTCACCCAAATGTACCACTTTGCCCTGAAGTCTCTCACCTAGAAGTCCAACAGATCTATGGAGCTCATCCTCCCTATGTCTTGAAAGGCAATGAAAGTAGAGAGAGAGAATCAATATTCAAATTTGTCGAGTTCAAAATTGTCCTTTCCAAAAACCTACAGAGCAAAATAACAGCAAACTTGTTTTTCTGTAGAATGCTCTATCTCCAAATGTAGTGAGCAACCAACATAACTCCTGATACAGTCTTTGGGTGGTGGATTGGATTAGGCATTGCATCCTTCCTTTCATCCTCTGTAAGCTAACTCCTTGCAACCTGAACGGAAGAGGCGAGGCAGCAGTGACCCGCCGTGGCTGGAGTGCGTGGGCTAAAGAACCAAACTCAATATGACAATCTCACCAAGGACCCAGCTCTCAGATCTTACAGCCCAATCTTTTATATTGAGGCTCTGTATGTATATTTCTAGTAAAGGACACTCATCTTAAGGATACAAACGGATACATTTTTACATATAAATACGTCTGTGCGATTACAAATCAAGATCTAGAATAATTCGAGCATGTCTCCAGGCAATACTGCCCTCCCCGCAAGGTAAACACCACTCTGACTTCTCTCATCAATCGATTACTTTTGCCTATTCATGATCGCCTGAAGTGAACCATCCAGTAGGAACTCATTTGTTTCTAGCTTTTGTTGCTCAAAATAATGCCTGATTCATTTGTATCGTTGTGTGTATCTATAGTTTGTTCTTCTTACTGTTGTGTAGGATTCCATTGTAGGAATACCACAATTTTTTCACCCATTCTCTGGGGGATGGACATCTGGTTTGCTTCCAGGTTTTTGCTATTGTTAGAAAGCTACTAGCACATTCTTAGACATGTCTATTGTTGGTATGCACTTGTTTCTCATGTGTGTGTATGAAATGTCTGGATCGTAGGTTCTGCGCATGTTCAACATTTTAAGATACTGCCAAACAGTGTTCCAAAACAGTCCTATCATTTTAATATCCCAGCAGGTGGAGAATTCTGGTCATTCACATCCTAATCACAGCCCAGTCTTAATCCAATTATAACTTTATTTACAGCAAAAGAGTTTATGGCTTTCTTGCTCTGAGATTTTCAGAACAGGTTTTTTTTCCAAACACAGAAGCAGAGTATGAAGACTTTATTTCATCCACCAAAGAGAAGAAAGTTAGTTTTTTCACTGCTGCATTCTACAAAGGGCTTGAGATAGCTAAGGAAGAGGCAAGCACCTACATAGAAAAAGAAGGAAGAGGAATACAGACTGAGAAGTAACCAGGCTTACAAAACTCCTGGCATAGGAAGGTGTTTTAATTTGATACATACCACTTGGGCCACCCACATACCTACCTTAGTTCAATAACACCATGTGGCGAATGGAAGGCAACTGTTTCCAAAGACGTCATCCCTAAGAGAAGAATAGACATCTAGCCAGTGGGCCGGAGGAACAACTAGAAGGCTACTTTCAAACTGAACCGTAAGCTACTCTCATGTGGATTTTGGCATAAGTGGGTTTTTTGTTGTCATCAGGAGTTTTCCTCCCCCTGACTGTTCAGAAGTTTCAGATGAAATTTTTCTGATGTTTTTAATGAAAGATGATATTTGCTTACCCATCATAGAAGATATTTTCTCAGCAGGAATGCTGTCGAACATGTTGCATTCACAACATGACACAAAGTCTAAAAATCACAGGGAGACTAATTACTGGAGGAAAATTACACCAAAGGACCTATTTCCTCATGATGAAAATGACAGCCTGGTGCCCCGTTACCTGGCCTGATAGGGCAAATAGCCTGTGCAACACCGTTCTAGGGTTTTGCATTACAAGCCACAGTAGAGGAAAGAGGCACTTAGGTCCTGTAAGCAGCTTGGTGAAAAATCAAGGTGAGCTGTCAGTCAAGTGAGGTCTAATTATAAGTCTTAATTCCAGTATTTATGAACATGACAGAGAGTAAGCAGGGCTAACCTGCATCTATATATGGGGCTGCGTGAGCAAATCCTTCTCTTTATGCCAACATCTGAAATATCATCTTGACGCTTTTACATTTAGTGCTGAAAGCCAGGGCCTGCCCCGGCCAAAACTGTGAAGTGAGGACCACCCCTCTTTGTCACTCTGCTTTGCCTCTTCTCATCAGCTCCCAGTACCAAGAAAGTCTACTCTTCTCCCTATCAGACACCTATTTAAAGAGAGAGAAAGTCATCTTTTCTTCCTTAATATGAATTTAAATCACATCAAATCACTTCTCTTTCCATGTTGATCATGTTTCCAAGATCACATGTTGTATGATTCCATTTATATGAAATGTCCAGAATAGGCAAATCTATAAAGACAGAAAGTAGATTAGTTGTGGGGGGGGGTGGAGGGAAATAAGGGGTGACTGGTAACAAGTACAGAGTTTCTTCTGGGATGATGAACATGTTCTCAAATGTATATGGTGATGATGGCACATATCCGTGAATACACAGAAAACCACTGAATTGTACACTTTAAGTTAGATGGGTGAGTTTTGTGGTATGTGGATTATATTTCAATAAAGCTATTTTTAAAAATCACTTTTTTAAACTTCCGGTCTTTTTCCCAAATGCAGAAAATTTCAAGCATCCAAGAACAAGTGAGGAAGTTGGGGAGTGGAGAGTAAGTGAGGAGGAGATGGAATCATTTCTGTTCCCCTGAAATTATGCTGATAAGTTCAGTCTTGGTAATTATATTAGAAAAGGAGGATCTTACTTGATATTAATCAGTGATGCTCAAATTTTTTAACGCATAACCATTTTTGATAAACCCAAGTGTCTCATGACTTCCTTTGAGCAATTCGAAATTTCAAAATAAATTAAATGTCACAATTACAGGCAAATCAAAGCAATTATATCACAACCTCTCAGAGATGATGCTACACTCTTTGTTTAGAATCACGATATGAAGGATTACGTTTTGTTTCTTAAACTGCCTTTAACTTTTTTTTATAGCATGTCAGCACTGGAAGGGACTTTAAGATACTGCCTTTATCTTTGAAGACACTGATCTGTCAGACATGCACCAGGATCTGGGGTTCAGAGGAGACAAGAAGAGGAGAGGGTGCTTGAATAGGGTTGAGAAGTACCAAGTAAAGAGTGGGAATGGCAGTCATTACAGGGAAGAGTACGAGCTGCTGGGCATTTACTTGCTGGTGGAAGGGTAAATTTGAGCAGAAAGGGGTTTAGAAGTAAAGTGGGGAATTCAAGTTCAGATCAGACGGCAGGATATCATTTATTGGGAATACTTCACTCAAGCACCCTCCCTCTCTGGGAAAGCATGGAATTTTATATTGTCTAAGTAATTGATAGTATTAAAAAATTGTTACTAGTTTTTGTAACCATGATCGTGCTGGTGTGGTTATGCTTTTTTTAAAAAAAAAAAAAGTCCTTATCTTTTAGAAATGCATACTGAAACATTTATAAATGAAATTATAAAATACATGGGATTTGCTTCAAATAAATTCCAGTAATCTCCCCCCAGGAGAAACAGGAGAGAGTACAGATGAAAGAAGCTTGAGTATGAGTGGACAATTATTGAGGCTGGATGATGGTTACATAGGGATCCATTATATCATTCTGTCTATATGTGTGTTTGAAATTTTTGCATAATAAAAAAAATTTAAGAAACACGGTGTTTTCAACCACATGGAATAACAGAGACTGGATTTATTCTCCTGCTTTAGAAAATTTAGAAAAAAAATTATATATATGTATATAACAATTGTTTTCAGACATTGAATTACAGGCAATGCATGAAGGGAAACAAACTAAGTGAGCCCTACAATTGCCCCAGCTTATCACCTGGGGGCAGTTTCCAGGCTGTAGTACAGAAAGGAGGAACCCAACTGAAGCCCAGCATTCTCAATGGAATGGAGGAGACAAAGATTGGAATTCAGGAAGACCAAGACCTGTAGAATATACAGGGCAGAGTACTAGGGAGGAAAGTGTTGGAGAGAAAGGGAGAGAATGAGAGAGATCTCCAGAGTCTGTAAAATAGTCTTCTTAGCTGTGCATGCTTGAGAGGAAACTATCCAAAGTCAGTGCAAAAAAAAAAAAAAGCAAAACACTGGAAAGCAGTAGGTTGAACAATTCCATAAACCAGAACAGAAAGACTGAGTAATACATAGAGCTCTTGGAAGGGTTTTGCCTTAGTAATAGAGCTAAATTAACCCCAGACTAAAGGCAGATTTAGACTGACCTCATAAATCTTCAAAACAATCTTGAAAGAATCAAACAGATGCCAAGTAATTTAACTGTATGCCAGAACAAAGTCCAATGCATTTAAAGAAATACAACAAAGCCAAGAAGGCAACAATGTAAAATTCACAATGCCCATCATCCAATCAAAAATTACCAGGCATGCAAAGATGCAGGAAAATACAATCCATATCCAGGAGAAAAGTCAATCAATAGAAACAGAGCAAGAAATGACAGAGATGATGTAATTAAGAAATAAACATTAAAATAGGTTTCATAAATATGCTCCAAATGTTCAAGAAGGTATAAGAAAACATGAGCATGATGAGGAGAGAAATGGAAGATATAAAAAGAATTAAATGAAACTTATAGAGCAGAAAACTACCATATCAAAAAAACTTTTAATGTACTAGATTGGAAAGCACTGAGGAACTAACCAGTGAATTGAAAACATAGCCAGAGAAACTATTCAAAGTGAAACAGAGAGAGAGGAAAAAAAAAAACAGGCCAAAAAGAGTGATCAGAGTATCGTTGACCTGTGAGAAAATATCAAAAGTCCAACATATTTGGATTTCCAGGAAGAAAGAGGAGGGGATAAAAAATATTTGAAGAAATAATGGCCAATGGGTCTTCCCTGGTGGCAGTGGATAACACTCCGTGCTCCCAGTGCAGGGGGCCTGGGTTTGACCCCTGGTCAGGGAACTAAATCCCACATGCATGCCGCAACTGAAAGCTCATATGCCACAACTAAGGAACCAGCCTGCTGCAGCTAAGACCTGGTGCAACCAAATAAATAAATAAATAAGAAATAATGGCCAAAATTTTTCCAATTTTGATGAAAACTATAGGCTCACAGATCTGAGAAACTCAGTAAATCCCAAGCAGGATACACACAGAGAAAACAACCCCAAGGCTCATCAAAAAGACAAAAAATAACAGAAAACCAGGGCTAAGAAGAAAATCTTAAAACCAGCCAAATAAAAAGGACACATTAAATACATTCCATACAGAGGAACACAAACAAGAATCCTGCGAAAATCTATGCAAGCCAGAAGGCAATTGAGAAACATATTTAAAGTGCTGGAAGAAAAAAGTCAATACCCCAAAAATATATTTCAAAAGTAAAGGTGAAATAAGACTTTTTCAGACAGACTAAAGCTGAAAGAATTTATCACAAGTATGCCTGCACTATATAGATGTTAAAGAAAATTCTTTAGGCAGAATAAAGAGGAAATCCAATAGATACGAGATGGAAATTTGGATCCACATGAATGAAAAGCACCAGGGATGTCTGTGATTCCCTCCTGGACCTCTCCTGCCTCTTCATCTCTTCTTGACTTGCTCTGTCTGTCTGTCTGTCTTGGGCTCCAGAAAACTGCTCATACTCTACAAATGGCTTCAATGTGAGCTTCTCCCCAGAGCCTTCCCTAACCACGCACCCTCTCATCCTCACTCAGGCACTAAGATGCCCTTCTTCTGAGCTCCACACATCCCTACACATTCCTCAAATGTCCTGTTTGTCCCACTTATGATCGTTCAGTTGGTCCCCATCTCAGACTGTGGCAACGGGGGGGCAGGACCCCATCTTATCTTTGTGAGTAGCTCAATTGCTGTGAATGAAGGAAAGTTGGCTGAATGGGAACTGAATGGAACATTTGCAAGGACATTGAGCAAGTCTCTGTCCATATTCATTCTTCATTTATTGATTCACTCATTAATCTATTCATTTATGGAATAACATCAAATGCAACAAGGAAAGAGAAAGTTGATCTGTATTCTACCCATGAAAAACAAGCTGGCATCTACAACAATTCTCCAGTGAGAGAAACCATAAACCCATCGAGTCCATGCTCTATACTATTTTATGCAGAACTGTGCACCAATAAGACTTTCTGAGAAGTAGATGAGGTTAATGGAGGGAAAGGAACCAAAGTGAGCAAAATCTGTTCCTTCACTAGAGCCAAACTGGCTAAAACACACACATTTTTTCATATGATACGAAGTTGACTGCTTTCAACTCCCTACTTTACTTTATCTACCTTATGTGTTTAGATTATATCAGAGATAAATAGTTTTACCTGCTACTCTATCTTTTATTTTAAAATAAGGAAACAAATTATGAGGCAAAAAAGCATATAGTTCAAATAACATCTCTATGCTATTTATAAACTTGTTTCTGATTTCCTTTGCTCTCTTTTCCACTTAAAATAATTGCTTGAGTAATCCATACTTTATTTATTTCACTATTCAATAATTACAAATAGTTTTAAACAGTTCACGAGAGCCTCAGAAATAAAATACTCTACAAAAATTGCTAGTCACATTTAAAAGAATTTTTTTAACTTCCAGATGTTCCAAAAAAACATGGAGATTTTAACCTAGTTAAGAGGTTGGTGGTACAGTTATTGGAAGTAGATTTTACAAATTGTTTAAAAGAGTTTCTTACCTGCAACCCCCATCTGTTTCTAAGTCATTCCCTTTTTGAAAGCAGAAAGCCAAACTTTACCTTTAAATCTGTCTTTTTCTTTTTATAGATTAAGCAGTATTTTTCCACAATATCTCATGAAATGCTTTGCTATTTTTAACAGCAGTTTTTCTGATTAATTTCTTGATTATTAGATGTTTTAGTAATTTAAAAATAATTTCCGATCTTTTTTCTCATCATTAAATAATGTCCTTGGATTTTAGAGTGCAAGCCTCCACAAGGCGTGGATTTTTGTCTGCTTTCCTTCTAGTTGCTGTTCGCTCATGAACCCCTAGAGCCTAGACAAAGGCCTGGCACAGAGTGAGAGTGTGACTCCCTTCTAAATGGTGGAGTGAATGAATGAATGAATGAGCTGTGTTCAGCCTGGGGCAGCCTCAGAAGCTTTCCTTGGGCCCCTCTTACAAGCCTTTGGAGTTGCTATTCTTGGAAGTGAACTCTGGCCATCTGTTCTCTCTCGTCCTGTCCACCTGACCTTTCTCTTTACAATATGTTAATATATCTGATGACGTTATCTAGCTTTGACTAATCATTTACAAATAGACCCCAATGATTATGAAGAGGGGAAGGGGGAATCATAATGCAGTCTCCCACATTTTGCAAAGAGGCTTCCTTTAATTCACTGGGCTCTCAGTAAGCGGTCATGTTTCACACCACCTTTGATTCTGAACTCAAATGTTTTCTTCATTTTCCAGTACTGTTTTTCATGTGTTCTCGGAGGGCTTCATTTCAAGAGTAACCCAAATCCAGATTATAATCTCAACTGAAGTTTCCCATGGCAAACCTAAACCCAGCCTAAACTCTGGCAATACAGACTGAAGGGACCTGAGCACCAAAATCCACTTGCTCTTTTAAGCCAGCTACTCTGCCAGGACCAGAGAAATTCCACGAAATTGCCCTGAGCCAGGGTAAAAGTCTAATTAACCTCAAAATGGGCTAATCTATAAAAAAGAATGAAATAATGCCATTTGCAGCAACATGGATGCACCTAGAGATTATCATACTAAGCGAAGTAAGTTAGACAGAGAAAGCCAAATATCATGTTATATCACTTATATGTGGAATCTAAAGTATGATACAAATGAACTTACCTACAAGACAGAAACAGACTCACATACACAGAGAACAGACTTGTGGTTGCCAAGGGAGAGGGGAATGGGGGAGGGATGGAGTGACAGTTTGGGGTTAGCAGATGCAAGCTATTATATACAGAATGGATAAACAACAAAGTCCTACTGTATAGCACAGGGATATATTCAATATCCTGTGATAAACCATAATGGAAAAGAGTATGAACAAGAATGTATATATATGTAAAACTGAATCACTGCTTTACAGTAGAAATTAACACAACATTCTAAGTCAACTATACTTCTATAAAATAATTTTTTTTAAAAGGGGGCTAATCTTATTTGGTCTGTCCATAATCCCCACAAGTTTTCTGATGCAGTTCTTTCCAAAGGACTGTACTACAGTAAAGCTTGAGAGACTCATGGGGGATCAGCCACCAGATTTCTCCATATTCTGACTTATTCTGAATACATTCTTAAGTATCCAGACTCCCTTATGATAGAAGAGATGTGTTAATAGCCTAAAAGGCAAGAATTTTGAAGATACAAATGGATGTGAGTGAATCCGCACCTTTCTAAATGTCTGTCATGCAGATTCCCAACATTGTTTGGAACGCTTTTCAAAGATGCAGACCTGACGTTTCTATTAGTTGGTGGCAAGGATGTTAATTTACTAAATATCATTGCAAATACTGTGCCTACTCATTTTTTTTTTTAAGTGGGAGCATGCAACCCACAATGTACATTTATTTCAGCGAGGTGGTTTGGTTCAAAGGAGTCTTAAAGACTTCCAGTTGGGGCTTCCCTGGTGGCGCAGTGGTTGAGAGTCCGCTTGCCAATGCAGGGGGCACAGGTTCGTGCCCCAGTCCGGAAAGATCCCACATGCCGTGGAGCGGCTGGGCCCGTGAGCCACGGTCACTGAGCCTGCGCGTCCAGAGCCTGTGCTCCCCAACGGGAGAGGCCACAACAGTGAGAGGCCCGCGTACAGCAAAAAAAAAAAAAAAAAAAAAAGACTTCCATTCGAACGGGATCACTTTTTGCTGTGATTATTAGAAACCCCACCCATTTTCATCAGAAGATAGTTCCAAATTGCAAATAAAATAAACTATTTAAAAGGACACTTAAGGCACCTATGTTTTAGAGAAGTAAACTATCCTTTCAATGCATTCCTCAGAGGAAATGGGAACATGGTTATTTTAGGGTCTTAAAAGCATTGGCCACAGAGCCCTGTGGCCTTCTAGGGGAAAAGGCTCATCTTTCACTCTGTGCTAAACATCTTTTATCATTTTCCTGTATCAGTCGAATAGTACCATATTTTTATAAGCTTCCTTTGAAAGACAACAAACTGCATGTATTGTGTATTTATATATTACACACTTCACATTGTACATTTCTTTCATGTTTAAAGGCCTACAATGGATTTGAGTTAAGTGAATATAAGAAGAAAGTCACA
Source organism: Mesoplodon mirus (assembly GCF_964341445.2). NCBI lineage: Eukaryota > Metazoa > Chordata > Mammalia > Artiodactyla > Ziphiidae > Mesoplodon > Mesoplodon mirus. The sequence continues at coordinate 72,032,718 of NC_138989.1, forward strand.
GGAAGTTATCCAGAACGATGACTGTTTTATTCTAGAATTTACTTGCCTAAATTGTTTAAGAAATATGCTTTTTTTTAATAACAAAATTCCCACAAAAAATGAGTGACATGGGAATCTAAATGCACTTCCCAGACTTGCTTCCCCTGTAATATCTGTAATAGAACAATCCTGAATTAGCTGCTACTTTCCATAATTCTTGTCAGCAAAATCTATCAGTAGCTCTAACTCTGATTATACACGCTGGTAATGTAATTAAACGTGTTTTAAGCCTATCTCTGATGTCACAGTTTCAAATATAGCCACATAAATTTTAGCTATGAGTATTTCATACATAATTTATATATACAAATGTGTTTGCATGATAACCTGGATTAAGTATAATAAATGTAAATTATATAATTTATATCTATATATGTTTAACTGTGTTTAGTTTCAATCAGACAATGGTTTGATATATATTTTTAATGAGGGAAAATCCTACTGCAATATTAAGATTTTGTGTTTTGCAGACTTCGTATCTTAGTATTTTTTTAATTAAAAAGACAAACACATTTCAGTGTCCTTTTTAGTAAATGTTATGCTTCCTGTTCCAAAACAACCTTAAGTTTATAAATAAGAGTTAATGAATCCAGGAGCCATGTTATTCCATGAGCTTGTGAACAAGCAGTTTAAAGTCAAACTCAAATTCTTTCCAAGTTGGATTTTCACATGATGCTGTTTATAAACAAGTTTTGGGGGGTAGAGGGATTTGTTTTGTCTTGTTTTGCTTTCCTATATTTTAAATAAAGAAAATTAAAATTCTCCCTTTGAAATGACTTAAGGATGAACTGGATTTCTAAACCCATCACAAAAATGAACTTGTGCTAAGCTGAGGATTTCTCAGGCCATTGAATCCTCAACCTGCCTTGGTTTTTTCCTCTGCAGGAACATTCTAGATGGGAACGTGAAGGGTTCTGAAACTGTTCGCAGGATCACATGATGCTCCTTTTGTTGAAGATCAAGGGCGCCTGCGTGGCATCCATTCCTGAGTCGTGGATCAGAAAAAGATCCTGAGAGAAATAACACTAACCTTGGACTCTATCACGCTGTCACTTGTCTCTCCTGTAATTGTGACAGACACTCCCCTACATTCTCCCTTCCACTCCACTCTCATGATCACTTTATCCTTTTTCTCTCTCTGCTGCCAAAGAGAGTGGAGTTCCCAGAGTTTTGACACCTTGTAAAGACATTCCAGTGGATTCTAGCACACCCAAACAGATGGTGTGAAAGGAATACAGGGGAAGAAGCTACAGGCCTCTGCCAGATTCTCATGTATTCTAGGTAACACCGTGTTCCAGGGGAAGAAAAAAAAAAATAAAAAGGAACTGGTATCATTGTTACTGCCTGCTTCCTAAGCCAAGCCACCACACTTCTGCCAAAGATAACCACATCTTTAAGATGGCTACAAAACTCCTGACATCATATGCGGTAAAAGGACCAGGCCTAGGAGGGGGTATAAAACAATAATCTGTATTATTGTTATACTCTGTTACACTGACGCTTACATGAAACAGAATTTTTTTCCCTTTGAGCAAGGAATGACATCCAGCTCAAAATAACATCTCTACTTCTCTTCCTTGTCCAGTGTGCTGGAAATCTCAAGTGAGCGCTCTCTGAAAGCTAGTGACATGAGAACAAAGTCTATGAAGTAAATGTTAAAGAACAATTAAATGCTTTTCCCCCCAGACGTTTAAATATATATGTTTAAATACATACATACACAAATAAACAAATAAGCACACAAGAAGATATTTAACATCATTAGCCATTAGGCTAATTAAATCCACAGTGAGATACTATTATACACCTATCAGAATGTCTAAAATAAAAAATAGTGACAACACCAAATTCTGGCGAGGCTACAGAGAAACTGGATCACTCATACATTGCTAGTGGGAATGTAAAATGGAAACAGTTTGGAACTTTGGAAAACGGTTTGGCAGTCTCTCTAAATACTAGACTAGCAACTACTATACAACCCAGCAATTATACTCCTAGGCATTTCTCCCAGAGAAATGAAAACTTATGTTCACACAAAAAACCTGTACACGAATGTTTATAGCAGCTTTATTAATAATAACCTAAACCTGGAAACAACCAGATGTCCAAACTGTGCAAACTGTCGTTGGTTAACCGAACAGTGGGACATCCACACAGTGGAAGAGAGGTAGGCTTGGCTATAAAAGGGCACCAGGAGGGAGCCTTGCGTGGTGGACATGTTCTGTGTCTTGACTGGATCAGTGTCAGTATCCTGGTGGCCATATGAACTCTAGTATCACAAGATGTTACCATTGGGGGGAATTGGGTAAGGGGTGCGTGGAGTCTCTCTGTGTTATTTCTTACAACTGCATGTGAATATATAAGGCTCTCCAAGTGAAATGTTACTCTTACAGACATAGAAAACAAACTCATGATTACCAAAGGACAGAGAGGGGGAAGGGATAAATTGGGAATTTGGTATTAACAAATAAACATAATTATATGTAAAATAGATAAACAAGGGCCTACTGTGTAGGACAGGGAACCATATTCAATATCTCATAATAACCTATAATAGAAAAGAATCTTAAGAATATATATATATATAAAATACATATACATAATATACATATAACTGAATCTCTTTGCTGTATACCTGAATCATTGTAAATCAACTATATTTCAACAAAAATTTTAAATAAAATTAAATAAGTAAATAGATATATATATATACACACACATATATATAAACTCCTGTTACAACAAAAAATTTAATCTATGTAAAGACACAAAGGAAAATACAGATCTTGTGAGTCAGTTTGAAGATTCCAGTGATCCAAACAGATTTCTTTTAAGCCTCCATATATAATAGATTAAGAAATATATATGTGTGTGTATATATATGTATACATGTATATACATATATAAAACAACAGATTACTTAGTTTTAATGAAGAAAGAAGCCACTAGTCTGTCCATGTCTTCATCAACGTACTCAAAAGCTCTAGATTAGAGAAAGAAAATTATGGGTATTCTACCAAGGATATAATGGACGATACAAATAACATCAAAGCAGCAATATGCTCTCTGGGTGTGCAAAGATAAAATTATTGAAGCACGACCCCTGGTCATAAATTTGGCTTGTCTAGAGGCCATGTATACTCTCTCATCCTTGTGCCTGGGGCCCAATGACATGAATTATTAAATGGCTAACCAACGTTAAGGTACAGAATCTCGTTTAGAGCTGCCATGTGACCCACACAGATAGAAAATCCATGACCTTGGCCTCCTTGCTTTTCCTGCTTATCAGTCTCACACCCATATTTCATTCTGAGAGATTGAAAGGTCAGATTATAGAAGGAAGAGAACCCACATTCTTGCAGGTCCCTTCGGTTCTTGAAATGCTCACCCAGATTCTCATGCCTGTATCTCATTGGCCATTTGCCTTTTCTCCGACTCTGGCTCTTCTTGGTCTGTTCATTTCTCTTCCTTCTGATGTGTTCTTTTCCTCTGCTTCTCCCTCAGCCCAAAGGCCTCCTGTGTCTCCTTTCTCTTCCTCTCTCCCCATACTGGCCTTGCTCCACTCCAGTTCAATCCACCCCACTCAGCTAATGTTTTCTCTTCCTTGCATTTGAATCTCCTTCCTCCACATATAATTCAAAAGTCAGCCACACATAGGCCTAGCAAAAAGGGAAATTATTTTGTTCTTAAATAGATGCTTTTGACTCTACAAAATTCCTTAAGTAAAACTGTTTTGGGTTTTCCTTTGTCTGTTTGTGGTTGTTGTTAATTACACATGACATTCCTCCAACTTTCTAGAGCACCTTTCTACGCTGGGACTTTGGCCCAGCGGGTTGATGGGGACACATCTTTCCAACTGACTACCCCACAGCTGTCTCCCTTCTCCTTTCTATAATCCCCCCTTCCTCTTTCTGTCTTACCCAAACCTCCCTGTGTAAAACTTTATGGTTTTATGTTTCTTACACAAGTATGATACCACAGACACACACACACACACACACACACACACACACCCCAGCAGCAGCAGCAGCAACTTTATTTTCAGGTAAAATCAAAAAATGATGATCATCTTGTGCTACAATTGCTCTAAATTCTCTCTCCCTGCCCTAACACACATTCTTCTGTGTTCTGGGTTCTGAAAAACTTACATACCTTGGTGGGGTGGGGTGGAGGTTAAGGGGGTTATGTAGGAGCTACGGTCACATAAATCACACCATATCCACCAGGAAAAGCTACTCATGGGTGATTTTATTGCTGCCCCTGGCCATCAGCATGAGGTCTTTAGCCTAGTCATTGGTAAACAGAACCAGGCCAAAGGAAAAAACAAAAAAGAACAATCTCTGACTTTTAGCACACTGTCTTAGGCATGCAATGCCCACCAAGTCACTGCTTTCATTGTTTTACTTTGTTTTGGTTTTCACTCAACCATTTTATAGACACTGTGGTGACACATTCCAAACAGGACCGTTTAGAAAACAAAATAATCAATAAATCATTGAAAAATTTTAAATGTACAAAATAGACCACCCCTCACAATGAAGCCATTTGTGTTTTTCACTCTGGATCACTTTCCCTGGAAAAGAAACTTGCATCATTTATCTGCAGTAAGACAAAGGCAATGAATTAACAAGTTACATGATCACCATAAAGTTGAAAACCACACAGACGAGATCTTTCCTGTCCCAGACTCTCCTCAAAAAGGTCAGTCCTCAAAGTGAATGCTTGGACACAGATGGTTCTTACTGGTCAACTGGTGATATGTGTGTTTTCTGTTGGATTCTGAGAACTCAATGTGGAAGCAATGAAAGTGATCTTGATAGCATACGGAAGTCAATAAAAATAATAAGGGCGTGGGATGGATTGGGAGATTGGGATTGACATATATACACTACTCTGTATAAAATAGATAACTAGGGCTTCGCTGGTGACGCAGTGGTTGAGAGTCCGCCTGCCAATGCAGGGGACACGGGTTCGTGCCCCGGTCCAGGAAGATCCCACATGCCGCGGAGCGGCTGGGCCCGTGAGCCATGGCCGCTGAGCCTGCGCGTCCGGAGCCTGTGCTCCACAACGGGAGAGGCCACAACAGTGAGAGGCCCGCGTACCGCAAGAAAAAAAAAAGAAAGATAACTAATGAGAACCTACTGTGTAGCACAGGGAACTCTACTCAATGCTCTGTGGTGACCTAAATGGGAAAGAAATCCAAGGAAGAGGGGATATATATATATATACGTGTGGCTGATTCACTTTGCTGTACAGCAGAAACTAACACAACACTGTAAAGCAAGTATACTCCAATAAAAAATAAAAATAATAATGCTTGTGTCCTTGCAAAAAATATTATCGATTGTTCCTAAGATTGTTAATAAGAACCCCTTACTGGCCTGCCGGTGGGTCTCCACATTCCCAGTGTTAGAGCCATACCTTTGAGTTATATCATCTTCAGAAGTCCTGCCTAAAAATGCAAATACCTCTGACAACAATCCAGGTAGGGTCAACCATGCATGCCTTTGGGTGAATCTGAGCTTAGCAACTACATCCGTGGGAGGTCTTTGAGGTGGAGTTCTTGCTCCACAACCGGTGGTTGGGCTTTGGGCATCTGGAAGACTTTGAAATCACTTTCAAAATGTTGTCATTGTTATGTGGATTTTTCACCAGTTTCTCAAATGGGTCAGATACCAAAAAGGTTTAAGACCCACTATTCCAAATGCACGGTCACAAATAAGTCTCACTAGGGAAAAGGCAAAGCTAGGAGAGTTCTCTGTGGTGAGTACTTCACAGTGTAGCCCTTAACTGTCCTCTAATTATTTCATATTCTTTACCTTGGTCTCCTCCACATAAACTACATCTCTACCTGCGGAAGGATGGGTCTTCACTTTACATTCGTATCCTCCACTGGGAAGAATTCTTTAGCGTCCTCAACGTGCATCTGGTCTAGTTCTCAAATCGTGTTCCTTGGAACCCTTCTGGGGCTAAAAGAGGCCAAGGAAGGGCATCCTTGCAGGGAGAGCCCGGGGGATGAGTGGAGCTCAGACTTACGCCATTCAAAATGAGCGACTCTACCTTCAATTTGCTCTTATTAAACATATGTAAGGGGCTTCCCTGGTGGCGCAGTGGTTGAGAGTCTGCATGCCAACGCAGGGGACACGGGTTCGTGCCCCGGTCCGGGAAAATCCCACATGCTGCGGAGCAGCTGGGCCCGTGGGCATACGTAAGTGTTTTCCTTTGAAGGATGAGTCCTGAGGCTAAAGGAAGTTTGAGAATTAATAACAAGCCAATGCCCTACTTTCCAGGTGATAAAAAAAAGAAATGGTATTCAGTGGGCTTAAGTCTTTTTCTCAAAGTCTGGAGTCAGAGCTGACTAGTGATTTGTGTTTCCTGGCTCTTAATTCTTTAAGTTTTCTAGTCTACACACTACCTCTCTGCCAAGAACAGCCTTACCACCTTCTCAGAGGCCAGAGTGTGCCCTTCTCAAACTTCAATATATGTTTTCCTCTCCAGCAAAAAGAGTCTGCAATCAGGAAGAAGCCAGCTGATAAGTCAGAAACGTATCAGCATTCCAGGGGAAGAAAGCAGCCTGGACTGAGCACCAGACTGGGACATGGGAGGGAAGAAAGGAAAGTCCTGAAGAACCCAAGGAAGAGATCATCTCCAAGCCGATCTCAATATGAGGCTGTGAACTCGCTCTGACTCTTCCCACAGCTTTCTTTTTTCACCAAAGAAAATCACACTGGCCCTGATCACTTAATTCCCGACAGCTGTAAAGTGCATTTCAAAGTCATACACCATATTCTAAGCCTTCCAAAATGCCTACAGGAAAGAAATGCTACACAAACCCCAATAAAGATATGTGTACAGATTTCTATACTTGGAATGTTAATGGGCCTTGACTAAGACCACTGTGATTTTAATACATTGTATTGTTTCATTCCTACTGTATTTTTAAATAGAACATCTCAAGACAATTGATTAATTAAATAACCACGGGGATGCAGGAAATGTTTTCTTATCACACTTGGGGACTCGACCAACTCAGCTCCTTAGATTTTCTCAGAACATCTTAATGAAGGATTCTCACTCCATCAGAGCCTTGACAACTATTTCAGTCTGTCATTAAGAAGAACATTTCAGTACCTGGAAATTTTTAAGACTTCTGGAGACTTCAATTTGCCAAATGTAGCTGTTTAGGGGGGAGCCATCCTTCTCCATGAGTGGCACACTTTCAAGCTCCCTGGCTTATTGTCTGAGAATGCAAAGTGGATCATGGTCTTGGGGAGTAAAATACAGGTTAGAAAGGTTAGAAAACGTCACTGCGCAATTTTTATTGTCTATGTTTCATCAAGATACTGAAAGTTGGAAATTTCACCCCGTGCTAATAACACAGTATTAGTTACACTTGACTGCTTTGTTGGAGCCAAACCAACCTCATTTCTGTTCTCTCAAGCCTAAATTCTGAGAGTGGCCAGCTTTTTAAGGAAACACAAGCTGCCATAATCTCGAGTAGAGGCTGGTGTCAAACCATAGGAGTTCTAGCAAAGACCACATATTATCATGAGCTCCAAACATTAAAGAATTCTGTAGCATGACAAGCTCTAAGAAGGAAACTCTTAAAAGAGATTCATTTTTCTCCACGATGTCAGCTGCAAGAATAAACAAGCAATGAACAAGAAGTTGAGAGCTGGATATGAAAAGAGGACGGCTTCATGGCCAACTCATTTTATGACCTTGGGTAAGGCATTTCATTCTTCAGAACAACTCTACCCTGAGACTTCCTGTTTATTCCCTTTGTGAGTGTGGAGTTTGCATAGTTGCATGGAAGATTCTTTTCCTTTTGTAGAATTACAGGGCCATCAGTGGCCATGAAGGGCTACCTCTATGCTGCTGAAGCAACAGAGCATGGTGGTTAAGAGCGTAAACTCAGCCCAAGACGACAGGGCTCCACACCCTGGCTTTCTCCCTTATAACTCTATGACCTTGGACAAGCTCTTCTAACTCCTGTGCCTCAGTGTCTCCAACAGGAAAACGGTAACAATGGCAGCAGTGCTACTGTGTAGAGTAGAAGGATTAAATGCCTTAATGATTTAAACCATTTGGAACAGTGTCTATCATATACAAAGTGCTGTAAAATAGGCTTTAGCCTTAGGACCTTACAGCTTAAGTCAAACTCATCAAAGTATTTCTCTTCTGTTTTAAACAGCCTCCTTCAGACTACCCGTGTTCTAGTATTTAATGATCCTCATTGAGGGAATTAGATTTTTTTAAATGAATAGAAACCTATTTCCCCTTAGAAACCGCTGGCAACTACATTGCAAGATAGAATAGTTTTCATTCAAGAATTCAGATCAGAGATGAATTACAGAGAAGAAAGACCAAGCCTTTGATTTCTTCACTGCTTAGCTACCTGGAAACTGAACCTGAGTGACCCTATTGTATTGAAAAAGCTGAACCCAGGAATGACCAAAGAGCTCACAGTGGGACTTCCCTGGTGGCGCAGTGGTTCAGAATCTGCCTGCCAATGCAGGGGACACGGGTGTGAGCCTTGGTCTGGGAAGATCCCACATGCCACGGAGCAACTAAGCCCGTGCGCCACAACTACTGAGCCTGCGCTCTAGAGCCACAACTACTGAGCCCGTGTGCCACAATTACTGAAGCCCACGGGCCTAGAGCCCATGCTCCACAAGAAAAGAAGCAACCGCAATGAGAAGCCCGCGCACCGCAACGAAGAGTAGCCCCCGCTCGCCGCAACTAGAGAAAGCCCACGTCCAGCAACAAAGACCTGACGCAGCCAAATTAATTAATTTATTAATTATTTTTTAAAAAGAGCTCACAGTATTAAAAAGGTAAATAATATTAGCAGTCATCTAGCCCAAACCCTTAGTTTTACAGATGAGGAAACTAAGGCACAGGGAGGTAAATGTCTGGTTCCTTTAATGTACCAGAAATTATACTTAATATCTAGTGGTTTAAAAAAATAATTAGTGGTGTCCTTTCAATATGTTTGCCCAAGAGGCTATAACTTATTCTAGTATTGCTGCCATTACTTGGATTGTGTTTGAAAACATATGGCTTACCTATATGTCACACAAGAAAATCATTTACACTTTAATACAGGGTTTTGGACCCAAAATGGCGTTGTCCAGCTTGACCACTCACCTCTTGAAGGTATTTGTATCCCTGTGATTTTTATCATTTCCAGAAACCAAATTTACCCTCACATGACCAAAAATGTAATTCCAACTTTTGCAAAATGCACCAGACAAACTAAGGAGATGATTTTATTCAGGCTGTTATAATAAGGAGAATGTTCATTAGTAGTGAATATCTCAAAGAAAAGAAAGAGGTCTAGGGTTTGCAGAGGCAGATAAAAAATGGAGGTCTCCAGGAGTCTTAAAGAAGTTCTTTTTTAAAAAAAAATATTGAAGGAGAGTTGATTTACAATGTTGTGTTAATTTCTGCTGTAAGAGGTTCTTAAGAAAGGATGGAGGGCTTCCCTGGTGGCGCAGTGGTTGAGAGTCTGCCTGCCGATGCAGGGGACATGGGTCCGTGCCCCGGTCTGGGAAGATCCCACATGCCGCAGAGCAGCTGGGCCCGTGAGCCATGGCCGCTAAACCTGCGTGTCCGGAGCCTGTGCTCCACAACGGGAGAGGCCACAACAGTGAGAGGCCTGCGTACGGCAAAAGAAAAAAAAAAAGAAAAGAAAGGATGGAAATGGGTCTTATCTCAGAATAACTGAGCAAGGGCATCCTTTGAGGTTTGCCATTCCCTGGAATTCACAGGATAGGGGGACTTTTTAACCATCACACTCTTCTTTGGAAGCACAGGACTCAGGGAAAGTTCAACACTGTCACATCTTTGAGGATAATCCAAAAAATGTACCCAAGTTCTTGAGACAACTAACCGCTCAGTCCCCTAAAGTGATCCCTTTGACCTGACAGCTGCCATTTGGACATTGTATGACCTAGATGGGTTTTTTTCCAAATACTTTATTATCTTTTATCTGACCATGACATCATTTTTCCTGATGACACCGTTTCTGCATTTTTGATCTTAAAAAACTTTAAAAACTGAAAAAGTATGCCACATCATTGCTGAAGGACTTCAGCTCTACCTGGACACATCCACCTGAGAACATGGACTAACCTCCCTATCCTCCATATGGCCATCTTACTCATCTTGTCAATAAATCTTGGACTTCTTCACATAATAATCCTCAATATTATTAGGACTTGGAGTAGGAAGTGAGATAAACAATTTCTGAAATTCACTTGAGTCTTGAAGGTAGAAGCAATTGGTTCAATATCAATATATAGGGATACTACGTCTAACACAGCATCTCTCTAATTTCCCAGTGAAAAAGCTTGATAGAAGGGGTGTGTGTGTGAGGAAAAATGAGAAAGAGTTTGAAATTTAGTGATTTCCCTGACTAGTTCATCTATGCAGGTTTTCTCTGCCTTTCTTTGTCTTTGATCAGGCTACTTAACAACTTTGAAGAGACCAAAGTTAATTTATAGACACCTAGTAGAAATACAACTAATCCCTATCCATAGAAATGTAAAAATCTGTCCATTGGAGGTTCAGATGACATCCATCTCCCACGGTGGAAGAACTCAGTTTTGCATCTGTTTAAACAAATTAAATTGGGTACTACTAATGGCCTATAAATATGCCTGGTCTTTAGACTCTACTTTGAACTAGCTGTAACACTTTCCTGGTTCTCTCATTAATTAAAGAGTTACATAAAATCTTTGACATGTGTTCATTTTATATTTGTATAAGAGTCATGGTTTTACCTTTTAAAAAATATCCTTTAACATATGTAGATAAATATATGTAAAGTCTCATTAACTCAGACTTATTTTAGAAGGGAAAAAAATCTTTCTGAGTAAAGTACATCCAAAGAAATACAGTTTATTACTTTCAAGCTTATAATAAAATATATTATCTAATAGAGATCAATATTTAATAGTTTATAATGAGTATATCATTTTTCTAAATAGATTGATGTTTCTAAGAGCATTTAAACACAGCAACTTATTTTAAGTGTTTTTATAATCTTCCTCTGATCTTATACTCTCTTTAAAAAGAAAAAAATATATGCTATGTAATGAAAGACTTCAGCCTAATTATTCCAAACTACAAATTAGTGAAATATCACTTTAATGAAATTTTACATATGTAAATTGATACAACACTGATTCGTAGAATGCTTGCAACTGATGCAATTGAGACCTAAGACATCAGATGATACAATGCAGGGATTCCTTTAAATTGATCGTGCTGGGTAACCAGCCAGCCCCTGCCTGAACACATCTATTAACAAGAAAGCTATTTCATTGTTAAAAGCTTCCATGGTTTGAAAGTTTTTCTTGTAATTAATCAAAATCTCCCTCCTTGAATCATCCACACATTGTTCTTAGTGGCAGTTTCAATTTAAGTAGACACATAACCTGTCTTTTATTTTCTTTTTCCTCTAATGGTGTAGCTTACCTGTCATTGGGGATTATTTGGGGGACAAAACAGGTCAAGAAGAATTATCATAAGTAAGGTCTCCTATATGGCCTCAAATAAAATCGAGAGTTAACAAAGAGGCTACAATGTTATTCCTTGCTTTTTGTGGATATTTCAATAGATACTTCTTTAAACCCTGAAACTTTGATGGAAAATTTCAAAATACCTCACCTCCAGAACACCTGATTCTTTCAAAACCAAGACAACTAACAATAAGCTGTTGCCCCATTCCACTCTATTTTCCTATATGCCTAAGAATGTCATAGAGCTTCTTTTTCTGTGGGTATTGGAACATTTTTATAGTTTGTCTGAAAAATAGCCCATCTACCGCTTTACACCTGGGACACCAAAATGGTCAAGAGGATTTTCTCAGTGTAGCACCCTTTGTCTCATGTCAAGGCATATTGAAAATAATTTATGGTTGAAACAATAAGACATCTTACAGTTTCCTACATGACTTTCTCCTTTCCTCCATCCCACTCCTTAAAAGCAAAGACTCAATAAATATGTTGACATAATGGAGGAGACAGGCTGTGGAATGCAGGATCTCCCACTCCATTTGTGAGAAGAGAGAAGTTCATGCAGCTTTCACAGATTATTTTGCTAGGGAATAAAGAAAATCTTGCCATTTTCCCTATGTCAGATGTAAAAATAAAAAGCATAGAGGAGAAGAATGGGGCCATAAACTTGATATAACGTATTGCAAGAGAGTTTCATCAGATAAACTACGGAGACAGTTCCGATGATGCTCTTGTCAGAAAACACATGGTATGATACACTGTATATGTGCCAGATAGCTTCTGCACTTTCAGAAATGTCATTTCTAAAAATGTCTATCCATTTGGAAAATAAGTATGCAATAAATCTGTAAATATTTATTATAAAAGCAATAAGAAAACAGTAAAGAATGAATGCAGCTTCTGACAACACTGCATAAACTGTTACCAACAGAACTTTGGAACCGACAATTCTGTTTCTAGATCAGGGGCCAGGGCCCAAATGTTGCAGTAACTGAGACCGTATCAATACATTCCATAGCCACCCTCCTGCTGTAGGAGGTCCACCTAATCAAGGTGCCAGATGATGAGATGTTAAAACATACAGATCTTGTGTTTCTGAATCCATATGTCTTGCTTGATCAATGAACCAAAATAGTTACTCTTTGGAATTGAAAAGCTGCAGGAACTTGCTGTTCTTTTTTGTTCTAAGTCCTACAGGAAAGGGCTGAGAGACAAGAATAGGAAAAGAATCTCCCACAGAAGAATATTCTCATTTCTGCAGGACACGGGTCACCCCAAGGCTGTCCTTTCAAAGCACACTGTTCCTTTGGCAATGGCCTCTCTGCTTTGCTTGACAGCCCAATTCTCTCCTAGTTATGAGCTAGATGATGGAGCAGTGAGGTATCTCTTTAAGAAAACCAAGTTGGTTCACCTTTCCTAAATAACTGTCTTCTGGACAACTTAGCTCAACACTTCTTGACTTAATCCATGGAATTAGAACATCTGCTCTAAACTGAAGATTTACAGAGGGAAATATACCTACTCCATCTAGAGATTGTTTGCCTCTGATGTCATTCTTGATTAGATGATTTTGGAATTTTGATTGCTTCACATTAGATCATATGATTTCAAAATGCAGCTTGTAAATGTATTCAGTTCATCAAGGGCTATAAATATAAATCTTCCACTACAGACCTCTCCTTTGCTTGGGTCCTCTTAGATGCTTGTAGGTTCATGGGAGACCAAAAGAAATATCTTCAAGAAAAGGTTAGAAGCTCCTACAATGAAAATAATTTTCTAAACATCTAGCCTCATACTCAGGAGTTTGATAATTGTGTGCTTTTTTCTGGTTTTAAATTTAAATTAATGACTACAGGGTAATGAAGGCTGACTCTTCGGAAAAACAGATGTAAAAATTTAAGGACTACCCATGCTCTGTTCAGTAAAACAATTACATGATCAGGTAATAAAATTCCTCCAGATTTTTCCTCACCATTTTGGGTTCTATCTTCGACTTTCTATTCCAAAGAAACTGTCCATTTTCTATTCACAATTCCTTGCACTGTAGTGAGATTTGGATCTGACATGATGAAACAGGGAGGGAAGAGTATGTATTTATGGAAAAAAAGAGATTTCAAAGTTCCTAAATTAAAATTTGATTTAATGTTTTTTGAAAACAAAATTCTCTGGAATTTGATGGACTTTCTTTTAATCAGCTAAATACACTCTAAAAATTTAAGATTCTCTGATTCTACAAGTTTTATGTGCACTCTACATGAAATCATGTCACTGCTGCTATTTCTGTTTAAGAATGATGAGAAAAGAATAACAAGATGTGTATCAGAAAGCTGGTGGGTCAGTTTTCAGGGGAAGGAGGGAGAAGCATCATTTACTTCCACCAAGTTGCAGTTCAGCATGAAAACTCGCCTCGCTGACACGCCATTATGTACCTGTCATGAGTTACAGCGGTAATTAAGTCTCTAGAACAACGAGCTACCTCAAGAACCCGCTGGGATTTCAGGTGGCTGGCTCCCAACCCTGAATCATCTAGTACCTTGCTGTGCCTCATTCATCTACATCATCCCTTTAGTTATCACCATGCTAAACCAGGGGACTACATTTGGCTCTAAAATACATTTTTGTGTTCTCATACCTACTAGCCTATCTTTCCATTTCCTAAATATTGGATTGGCCCAAAAATTTGTTCAGGTTTTTCCATAAGATGTTATGGAAAAACCCGAACGATCTTTTTGCCCAACCCAATAACTTTCTTTAAAAAGGAAGCCCAGATGGGAGAAAACTAAGTGTCTTCATCATTTTCTTTTCTTTTCTTTCCTAATGCTCCTATGTGCCTCACCCAGGGAGTGAGCGAGGTCTCCCATCTCAGGGCACCACCTCAGTACAGGTCAACTACAGCCACGTTTTGGTCCTCCTGGCCCATCCTGAGGCTTGATAGACATTGACAATCGAACTTCCTGTTCATTTATTCAGCAAATATTTATCGATGCACCAACAGCTGAGGCATGTAGACTAATTATCTGCGAAAGGAGAGAAGGAAGGAAGCAAATGAAGAAAATGAGAGCCATAAATCCAAAGAGAGATGGGCTTTCATGGGAACACCCAGAAAGCCAGGCTATTTTCTAACTTCTCCATCGCTGTGTGGGTCCTCTTTGAATTTGGCAGTGCTATCCACCCCCCCTTAATGGGATCATATGTAAAGAGTTAAGCATCAAAGAGGTGTCATGTTATAGAATGCATGAACCTTTTATGGACTTGTGCAATGGGAATATTAAAAAAAAAGAGAGAGAGAGGAGGAATTCTCACACCATATCCAGCACAGCCGTGTCTCAGCGCAGGATGGGAAGGAGCAAATCAGTCCAGGTTGTGGCTGACATGCCAGTTATTTGTACTCTGGGCCCCATTAACTTATACTAGCAATTTTGCAGAAGTAATCTCTGCTGCCAAATGGCAGCCCGGAAGTGACTCTTGGTGAGGGAAGAAGTCACCCCCCAGTTCCTTCCTGGTCATCCACTAGGGCAGCCCCCTTGCCTCACCCCACAGCCTGGAGGCTGGGTGGTAGGATCCACACAGACTGTGATTAAGTGACTCATCTCCTTCGCATGACTTGTTTGTGAAGGCCACTCACAACAGCAGCAGCAGCAGGGTCCCAACTCCACTGTTGGTAGGTGTCAAAATAATAAGGAACACTGAAGGAACATCTACAGTTGGGTAGGAGAGAAAGCAGTGTTTGTGACCGGAGGTGATATTCAACTGAGCACTTCCATCTGCCCTTTGGAGAAACTTGACCCTTACAGCAGAATCAATTCTTGGTTTACTGCTAGTTACTCAGTTGAGACCACAGACTCATGACTTTGCCAATCGTAATGACACCCACATCTTCTGTCAAGTTGATAGTGGGCTGGGCTCTGGTTCTCTGGGTCTCCTTGGTGCTGTCAATTATGAGAGGCAGTGAGACAGAGGCAGCCCCGAACCTCAAAGCCAGATTAATCCTAATCGTTCAGAATTTCAAAATCATCGAGAAGAAATGAAATAAAATAAGAATCAGAGAAGCTCCTAAGTGGTGATTTGTTCGTTAAGGAAGACATAACATAAAATAAAACAAAAGCAGGCTGTCACTATCTTCTGTTGCAAACAAGGCTTGAAGTCATTCAGATAGACACAAAAAGAAGTAGTGGGGAATTGTTTTGAGAGATTTCCTTTAAAGTTGCTATGAACAGAGAGTAGCTCTAGAGGATTGTGGGGAATAATTTTCCCAGTAAATGATTCAGAAACTCATAGCAGGAGAGGGCAGTTGACAGTTGTTAAGTGCTAACTCATGTCAGGCAGTATGTGACTATACATATCATCTTATCTAGTCTTTAAAAAGCCTTGTTTGGTAAATAGTATTATTCCCAGCTCACAGATAGGAAAATTGGGGCTCGAATGTTTAACGTAATATGTAATATATCATGTATAAGTATGGTGAACATTTGGTGAGCATTCGTTCTTTTTTTTTTTTTTTTTCTTTGCGGTACGTGGGCCTCTCACTGTTGTGGCCTTTCCCGTTGCAGAGCACAGGCTCCGGACGCGCAGGCTCAGCGGCCATGGCTCACGGGCCCAGCCGCTCCGTGGCACGTGGGATCTTCCCGGACCGGGGCACGAACCCGCATCCCCTGCATCGGCAGGCGGACTCTCAACCACTGCGCCACCAGGGAAGCCTGAGCATTCGTTCTTTTTGGGCTCCCTCACAACCCAACAGCCTTACTATTGAAGAGATCCTTCCCTGCGTGATTTCTGATGCTCCTATGAATGCAGCCACACCAGAGCAGACACACACTCTCTCTTCTCCCCACTGGCACACAGAGCACAGGAAAATGGCAGGTCCATCCAAAGCTCCAACCCAGGACCCACCCCGTGAGTGTAAGACACAGAGGTACAAAGACAGCTGGAAATTATTCCCAGCAGTAGTGGCAGAGTGGAAAGCCTAGTTACAAGGCAGCATTCGGAATTCAATGGCAGAAGTAACTAACAATATACACGATGTATGATTAAGTACCTTGTATGATTAAGGCAGTATAGGAGATCAGTAGTGGGAATTCTGAACTAGAACTCTCTGTATGGGTTGGAATAGTCAGAGGAGAAGTTGCTGGAGAAGCTGGGGCTTTGATCACACATTGAAGTATACATAGGATTTGGAGAGGGAAGGTCACCTGATCACCTATCAACAATCAAGGCAAGCCTGAGTCTCTGGACTCTAAGATGAAACTAAAGCAAATGAGTGTGCTCAGGTCCACAGTGGGAGCAGGATCTATGTCATGGAGCTGTGCTGATCCCCTAAAGCAGAATAACTGCAGTACCAAAAAATCTCCATTTTCTACTGTGTGACATATGAACAGATCACAAGAATCAGCTTCTACTTCTAGCCAGCACATTTCTGACCTGCATATATGCTGATAGAAGTTAAATGAAGCCAGGAAAAAAATAGCTACAAGACTGTTGCAGGGCTTCCCTGGTGGCGCAGTGGTTGAGAGTCCGCCTGCCAATGCAGGGGTCACGGGTTCGTGCCCTGGTCCGGGAAGATCCCACATGCCGCGGAGCGGCTGGGCCTGTGAGCCATGGCCGCTGAGCCTGCACGTCCGGAGCCTGTGCTCCACAACGGGAGAGACCACAACAGTGAGAGGCCCGTGCACCGCAAAAAAAAAAAAGACTGTTGCAAAATACATTCGAAAATCCAAAGTTATTCCAGATTGTCCATTCCACTCATTTGGGCAGATAATTGAAAGCTGACTGGGTTGTAAAAGGAAAACAAAGTATCGAGCACTGTCTGTTGCTGCTTCCAGGCAGGGCTGATGGTTTGTGAAATGCACAAGGAATTTCCTTCCTTCTTCTATCCTTCCTCCCTCCCTCCCTCCCTCCCTTACTTCCCTATCCTCCCTTCCTTTTTTCCTGACTAAAGAGACATGGGAACCAAAGGCAATGTGTGATTCTGCACTGGGTGCTTTTGCTATAAAGGATGCTGTTAGGACAATTGGAAAAACCTGAAAAAGGTCAGAAGATCAGATATTAGTAACGGCTCAGTGTTACCTTCCTGATTTTGATGGGTGTATCCTATCATGTTGGAGAATGTCGTGCTTTGTAGGAATTACACACTGAAGTATTGTAATTGGAAGTCATAGCACACTGAGTCCACAGCGTACTTTCAGATGCCCTAGAACCAAAAATGTTCTTTGTACTATTTTTATGCAACCTTTTTTTCAGTTTGAAATTATTTTAAAAGAAAACAGAAAAACATGAAAGTAATTATATTAATAAAAAGAAGTTAACCCTTGAGATTACCTGTGTGTGCCCATCCCACCAACCCTTCTATTCCTATTGGTGTGGCTCTCCCTAGGATGTCAGAGCAAAGCTGGTTGTCCACACAGCTCTCTGAACTGTCACAAAGTCCCTCCCACATAGCCTGTACATCCCTCTCCCCTCCCCACTTGGTCCCTACCTCTCAGGATTACAGCTCAACCAGGGGTCTTCATCAGAGGCTTGGCCCTCATGCAAGCCAAGCTGCCTTCTCCCAGCAACCACTGTGTGCATCTTGCTTCTCCCTTCATGAACATTTCCATTCCTACACATCCCTGGGCCTCCACCTTTTATGGATCCAAGATTCCCCATATACTATCCCAATGAATTTTTCTCTCTCCTGGCTTCTCCTCCATTAATCTCCTTAACAAATGCTGGGTATCAGCACACTGCTCCCTGCCTGCACTCCAGACAGACCTTGGAGTCCTTCTTATCTGGAATGCTCTGCCCCTTTGAACCTTCCCCATCCTTCAAGGCCCATTGCAAGGGCCACCTCCTCCGGGAGCCTCTCTTATCCTGCACAGCCCTCCTCTGACTTCCAAATTGTGTCTCACTTGGCTCTAAACTCAGCTGGCCCCCTACTGCAATGTTACCTTTCTCTATACATCTTGACTCCTCTATGAGACAAAAGTTTTTTACAAAGCAGGCATTATTTCTCACACCTCTTTATAACACCCAATCTTAACAACCACTGGCTACTAAGAATGGACTGATTCAAAAAGTTTCTCATTCTTTTTCAACATTCTTCCCTCAGATCACTAACATCGATTGTCATCACTTATGGTGGGAACTCCCCCGCCACCACATACACACACACACATACTCTTCAGCCAAAATGGAAATCAATGGATGCACACTTCTTCCCACTTCATTCTCACACTGAGTCAATTTGATCCATTTTGATCTTTCCTATACTTAGAAAACAAAGCAAAGCATTTCATGAATCCTTCCCTCTGATTCAGTCTGAAACCCTAGTAAAAACTATGAAGCAGAGGTTTTGGAATCTTTCTGCCACCTGTATCATTACTCTTTTTCTTAAAGAAGACCCATTCCAATCCAGTTCCCTCCAGAAGCTAGTTATCCCAAGAATAAGCTGGTCCACTACCGTTAGCAGCTAGTTAAGATACTAGTTGTAAGGTGATCAGCTCCCAGGAAAGTTTTATGGTAAGAGAAAACTAAAAAATGGAAAATCTACAAAGGCCCATAAATGGGGCATGTCAGACAATGGAGCAGGTAACTACTTAAGGTGACTATTTATTCCACTAGCTCATTCCTGTCCACACACTATATGCCAGAGATGGGAGCTAGTTGAGGACCAACTAATTAACAGAAAGAGAAGGGGAAGAATTTTTCAGAAGGCAGCCCAGAAGAACCTGCAAAATTGGGAAGAAAACTTCGAGAATGCTTATTACATTAAAACTTCTATTTTGACGGGAATTCCATGGTGCTCCAGTGGTTAGGACTCAGCGCTTTCACTGTCATGGCCTGGGTTCAATCCTGGTTGGGGAACTAAGATCTCACAAGCAGTCAAAAACAAAACAAAACAAAACAATGTCTATTTTGAAAGAGCTCTAAAGAAAAGAATGATTTCACAGTTTGGGAGTATGAGGATGTATAATGAAGCCTAACTAAACCCCAGAAGGTAGATTATTGGGAGAATCAGCAAAGGGAAAGGCAAAGATGAACTATGGGAGCCCAACCCACAGCAGAGGGGGGCTCCAGGTGGGTACGAAAAGCTCAGAAGGACACAGCTGTCCCTCTTGGCAAAGGGCAGCATTAGCTAATGCCATCTTCAACATCTATGATGCTAATTCAGGATTGCTCAAGGAAAACCACCACCCTCGGACCCATCTGTTCTTTATATCCCAATGACTATATTCTTTGCAGATTTAAACACAATTTCCAATACAAAGACTTTTTAATGTGCAAATCCATAAAACAGACTCTTAGCTATACTCTAAATTAATTTGATAATATTGTATATGTCATTGCCCTAATGGTATATGTGATGACCTGGGGAATGATTTGGTCACATTCTGATGTAATCACTCTGTAGGGCATGAAATCTTGAGCATCCCATTATATTTCAAAATCCTTCATAAAACTGGTCATTTGGCGACGGAAAAGAGTCTGGACAGCCTTGCAGAAACATTTTCAAAGCTCATTCTGCCCACTGGCTTTTCCCAGAGTCCTGCACACCTGTGTTCCTCTCCGGATGTTCTTACCCCCTTTCTCTCACGCAAGAGAAAATAAGTATCTATCTATTCAAATCAGACCCATCAGGTCAGGAATGAGTCAATGTCACACCACATCAGGATTCCAACTGGCACAGAGGTGACTCTTCCCAGACTACAGAGTACTTCCATCTATATTATCTCATTTGAGCCCTGCCGTTGCTCTCCCAAGGGGAAGGAAAATAAATATCTAATGAGCCACATGCAAAGCACGGTGCTGGGTAAAAACACTTTTTCGTTCATTTAATCTTAACAAGAACACAAAAAAGCAGGTGTTTAAATTCCCTTTATTACAGATGAGGAAACTGAGACTCAGCGAGGTGACCCATCTGACATGTCCCATGGCTATTAGTGGCCAAGTCAGGATGCACAATGAGATCACCAGGCTGCAAAGCCCACGCCCCTCTTTCTGGTCCAGGTGCATCGGCAGCTATCTCTTTGCTGTTGCTGCCGCACAGCCTTGCTGCCTCTTGATGGGGCTTCTTCTGGGTCTTTGGATTAGTTTGGTAAATGAGATCAGCAGCCTTTGAACAGCTGCAGGCTAAGTGACCCCCTCCATTTTTCTCACCAGGGGGAGAGGGGGGTGGAAATGCTGTTCTAATAACATCATGCTAAATTTTGTGAGCAAGGGGAGTGGGGTGGGCGGTAGGAAGGGACAGGGTCTTTCAGGTGAACAGGTTGGGCTGGCAGCCACGTTTGGCCCAAATGCCACAGGTTTCTGAGAACCTGTGTCCCAAAGCCACTTTATTATTCCCACTGAGTACCTGCAATATTTCAAACTTCTAAGAAAAATGTATACCAATAAAATATTTTGTATGTTATAGATTGAGGACTTATGTAATATTTACTTATGTAAAAAAAAAAGACATCTGATGCTCTTTTTTTTCCTTCCAGTTTTATTTGGGTGGTTTCCAAATGTCTCAATACAGCACTGTATAAGTGTAAGGGGGACAGCATAATGATGTGACTTACATACGTCATGAAATCATGATCACAATAAGTTAGAGACCATCCATCATCTCATAGAGACACGAAATTAAAGAAAAAGAAAAATATATTTATTTCCTTTTGATGAGAACTCAGCATTTACTCTCTTATCAACCTTCATCTGTAACATCCAGCAGCATTAATTGTATTCATCATGTTGAACACTACATTCTTAGTACTTATTTATCTTATAACTGGAAGTTTGTACCTTCTGACTGCCTTCATCCAATTCCATCCCCCCATTCCCACCTCTGGTAACCACAAATCTGATCTCTTTTCCTGTGAGTTTGTTTGGTTTTGAAATATAATCAACCTACAACACTATGTTAGTTCCTGGTACACAACACAGTGATTTGACATTTCTGTACATTACAAAATGACCCCCATGATAAGTCTACATACCATGTGTCACCATACGCCATTCCATTATTATCGACTATATTCCCCACACCGTACACTTCATACTCGTTGACTCATTTATTTTGTAACTGGAAGTTCGTACCTCTTAATCCCCCTCACCTATTTCTCTCATCTCCCCATCTCCCACCCCCCTGGCAATCACCTGTTTGCTCTCTCTATCTATGATCCTGTTTCTGTTTTATATTTGTTCATTTGTTTTGTTCTTTAGAGCAATTTGGCCACATGATGCTGGAAATGCTCACACCCAATGACCCAACAATTCCTCTTCTAGACATATTGACCAAGAGACTCTCCCACATCTGCACCAGGAATCACGTACAGAAGTATTCACTACAGCATCAGTTGTTAAGTGGACATTTGGTAACCACCCAAATAACTATGAATGCGAATGGATAAACAGGTTGTGGTGTCTTCATAGAACAGGATACACTTAACAGCCATCAAAGTAAACCAAGACGAGTAAATCTCATATGAGATTGTTGAGTAAAAAAGGGAGTTGCTCAGACAAAGACAAATATCATGTGATATCACTTATATGTGGAATCTTAAAAAAGGTACAAATGAAGTTACTTACAAAACAGAAACAGACTCACAGACATAGAAAACAAACTCATGGTTATCAAAGGGGAAAGAGGAGGGAGGAATAAATTAGGAATTTGGGATTAACAGATACACAGGACTATATATAAAATAGATAAACAACAAGGACCTACTGTATAGCACAGGGAATTATATTCAATATCTTGTAATACCCTATAATGGAAAAGAACCTGAAAAAGAACATATATATTCAGATATGTATATATATATATATATATATATATATATATATATATATATATAACTGAATCACCTTGCTGTATACCTGAAACATTGTAAATCAACTACACTTCAATTAAAAAAAATAAAAAGTAAAAATAATTTTTTTTAATTTTCTAAAAAATTTGAAAAAGAAAGTTGTCAAATAATATCTATAAACACGGTGTCAAAATTTAAAACCGTAAATGGCATAGATTTTTGTAGGTACAGCCTGTATTTGTTTTATTCCTCAAAAAAACAAGTGGCACAAATTAGCCTAATGCTGAGATTTTGAAAAATCATAAGGTTAATATTCTACACTTGTCTTTGTAATATTTCATGATAATGCTGTAAGAGATAAAAGAAAGTGTTTCTTAAAATTACAAAAAACAAACAAACCTCAAGAGTCCTATTCCCTTGAGTTCACTAGTTCCTAACTGAGTTTCTTAAATGTTTTTCGGCGGTTATTCTGTTCTGACCAGGGACCATGCAAGGTGTTGAGTGCATGCGCAGCGGGCCTTATCTCATTTCACCCACAGGTCAGCTCCTCCCGGCTCTGTGTTTCCAGGGTACCCTTTCCCCTGATCCTGCATGCATCCACCCCTCCTGCCGCTGTTCCTTCTCTCCTATTCAACAACTGAATGTCTGCCGAAGACAGATGATGTCTTTGTGTTTGATCAACAGAAAACTGGGACTGTTGGGCTCATAAAAAGATAATTAAGTCTTTAACCATTATTGAATGTGGCAGGGGGGGAAAAAACACAGAGTACTTACCCAGCCTTCACAGAGGCCACGCTGGGAGAATGAACAATTCTAGGAAACCTTAGGCCAGACAGGGATGGATTTAGACATCGTCACTTCTCCGGGCTTCTATCAGGATAGAACATTTTTCAACCTTGCATTTTTACATCACTACATTACCAGATTTTCCAAAGGGAAAGTGTCTCTCATGAACGGCCCTTTTCACATGACTAACACAAAATGTAGGACTCTTGGACTGAAATTCAATACCTGAGTTATCGCACCCTTTAATCCTTTTGCTCCAAAAGACCGGAGCCACACTCAACACTTGTTCCCCGTCTACACCCTATGCTCTCCCTCCTGCTGCCCTTTCTCATGTCGTTTCTTCCGGCTTAGATTTTTCTTGCAACTCTCTGCCCAGCTGCCTCCTACACCTCAGGTTGTGCAAGCAGGAGCAGCTCAAATCTCGCTTGTTTTTCAAAACCTTCCCCACTAGAAGTTAATACTAAACTCTGCTTGCATTCTGCCGCTACATCTCTCGTGAATCAAAACAGATTTTGCCATGTATTACTGGGATTCATTTTACATTTTTTATCTTTCCGGTCATACTAAAAAAACCAGGGAGGTGGTGTCTTATTCATTTTGTAATCACTCACATTACCTAAAACAGAGCACATATTACATGTTTAATACATATTTTTAAAATGAATAAATATTTCAATCTTTACTTCAGGCTATTTCATTTTCATTTTAGCAATTGGGATATGTTGACAAAATTTGCTATGTAGGGGGGGTCAAGATAAACCTTTTGTTTTCTGGTGACCTAAATAGACCTCATTATAGAAATCAAAGGACAGAGATGATGGAATTGTTGACATATTCTCTTGACCGGTAGTTCTGGACCCTGGCTGCATTTATAACCACTTGGGGAGCTTTGAAAAAATACCAATATCCAGACCTCTTTGAAGCAGTTAATCTGGGATAAGGCCTGGATATCTGGAATCCAAGTCCCCTCCCCTTCCGCACCTCCCCAGCACCCCCCACCCCGGAATTCTAATATGCAGACAGGGCTGGGGACCAATGCTCTGTAGAGCGGGGCTGAGGTTTGGGGGCACCAGCTTTGAAAGGAAGCTTGAACAAGGTAATAAGCAAAAGGAATGTCAACCCTATTTGCATCAAAGACCACAAACTGCTTAAGCACCACCTTCCCAGCAGTTTTTATTCAAACGATGGATGAGCTCATTTGAAGCACATCTTATCTATTTGTTAAAGCACTTGCAGGATTCTCTTAAATGCATAGGCAACTTCCACTTCTCCTTGTCCTGTCAGCAGTTACTGCCTGAATTTGAAAGTCATAAAACTCCTTTCCTTAAATAAATTTTTTAAAAGTTCTATAAACTATGTATCTCCTAAAAGAATATGAGGGCTGGACCTTGTAGCTATAAGCAAATATGGACACAAAATCATGTCCAGTGAAAAGAGTGGAATATAAAATAGTACTAGATGCAACTGTATGCAAAGTAATGCAACTATTGGGTACTTTAATGGAATTTTTTTCATTCATCAGGTACAACATACGATGAAGATTCCAAATTATTTTAAAAGTGTCCTATAACTCAGACATTTTCTAGAAGGTCAATTTAACCCTAATTAGGGCATGTATTCATCAACATTTTTGCCGTTTTCCAGGCAAAAGCTACCCTGCGACTCTGTCTCAAATGAGTTTCTTTCTCAGTGGCTCTATTTTGGTGGTCTCCTGACTTGGGGTCTTTAGGGGGTTTTAGTTAGGTGATTGTTTTTTTAATCTTTCCCTTGAAAGCACCACTTCTCCCTTTAGTGACATCACATACTTGGACAACTCTGGAACTACAGTCTTGCTGATCTTTTCATTCCTTGCAAACTGAGCACTTTTGACAACTCACCATGGTGAAATGACACGCACTTTGCCTTACAAGTAAGTCCTTTAACCTTGAAAAAATTCTATTTCCCTTTTGTTTTCCGAGGAAATGAGGTCGCAACCTACATTCTTTACTTCACAGAACATGCGTTTTTTGAAAAGCAGGCATCAATCTGCTTGCATATTAAAACCAAACCCTAAAATTATGTCATTGGTAAGGGTTTTTTTTTTTTTTTTTTTTTTTTTTGGTGGTACGTGGGCCTCTCACTGTTGTGGTCTCTCCCGCTGAGGAGCACAGGCTCAGCGGCCATGGCTCACGGGCCCAGCCGCTCCGCGGCATGTGGGATCTTCCCGGACCGAGGCACGAACCCGCGTCCCCTGCATCGGCAGGCGGACTCTCAACCACTGCGCCACCAGGGAAGCCCCTATAATTCATTTTAATTCGAGTGGAAAACATCAGTGTTCCAAGTTGATCTTAACATGAGATCTCTTCAAAAATGTCAGACAGGGCTTCCCTGGTGGCGCAGTGGTTGAGAGTCCGCCTGCTGATGCAGGGCACACGGGTTCGTGCCCCGGTCCGGGAAGATCCCACATGCCGCAGAGCGGCTGGGCCCATTAGCCATGGCCACTGAGCCTGCGTGTCTGGAGCCTGTGCTCTGCAACGGGAGAGGCCACAACAGTGAGAGGCCCGCGTACCTCAAAATAAATAAATAAATAATAATACTGGAAGCTTGCTGAGACGAAGAATGGAATCTGGAAGAAAATTAAGTAGGATCCTTGTACCTCATACTTTAGAACAAAATGAATCCCACGTATATCAAAGATTCAAGCATTAAAAAATAAACCACAAAATACTTGAAGAAAACATGGGAAAATTTGTTACAATCTGGAAGCAGGAAAAGGACTTTCTAAAGAAAGTATAAAACAACCTAGAAGTCATAGAGTGTAGGTAGATAAATTTGACTACAACAAAATGGAACATGTCTAAGGGAAAACAAGATCCCCATAATCAAAAATCAAGACAATAACAAACTGGAAAACAATATTTGGATTTCATATTACAAAAGAAACCCTTATTTAATACAAAAAAAAAATCTTTACAAAGAAGGCTAACAGTTCAAGAGAAAAGTGGACAAAGGATATTATCACAGTTTGCAGTAAAAGGAATATGTGAGCGTCAGAGAGCAGGCATGCTCACGCATAATGGTAGGAGTGTACACTGCTGGTGGGAATGTAAAATGGTATAGTCACAATAGAAACAGTATGGTGGTTCCTCAAAAAATTAAGAATAGAATTTCCATATGGTCCAGCAATCGCACTTCTGGGTATATATCTAAAAGAACAGAAAGTAGGTTCTCAAAGAGATACTTGTACACCCATATTTATAGCTGCATTGTTCACAATAGCCAAGAGGTGGAGGCAACTCTCGTGTGCATTGGTAGATAATTAGGTAAACAAAATATGCTCTATACACAAAATGGAATATTATTTGGCCTTAAAAAGGAAGTAAATTCTGACCCATGTTACAACGTGGGTGAAGCCTGAGGACATTACCCTGAGGGAAATAAGCCAGTCACAAAAAAGGCAAATACTGCATAATTCCACATAGATGAGGTATCTAGAATAGTCAAATTCATAGAAACAGAAGGTAGAACAGCAGCTGTTAAGGGGTGATGGGGGAGGAATGGAGAGTTTCCGATTAATGGGCACAGAGTTTCTGGGTTTTTTTTCCTTTATTTAAAACTATTTTATTTCACATTAGAGTATAGTTGATTTACAATGTTGTGTTAGTTTCAGGTGTACAGTAAAGTGATTCACTTATACATATATACATACACATATCTATTGTTTTTCAGATTCTTTTCCCATTCAGGTTATTTGAGAATATTGAGTAGAGTTCCCTGTGCTCTACAGTAGGTCCTTGTTGATTATCTGTTTTATATATAGTGGTGTGTATATGTTAATCCCAGACTCCTAATGGGCACAGAGTTTCCATTTTGCAAGATGAAGAAGTTCTGGAGGTTGGTTGCACAACAGTGTGAATATACTTAACACTACTGATCTGTACACTTAGAAATGGTTAAGATAATTAAGCCTTTTTTTACCACAGTAAAAAATGTTGTAAAGATTTTTAAAAAGAGTAGGAGTGTAAATTGACACAACTTCTGTTATGAAAATTTAGCAAATATCTCTTTATAAATATATAATACCTACAAAATTTTATATTCACATACCCTTTAACTTAATAATTCCACTTATAGAAATTGAAACTACAAATACACCTGCACCTGTGTAAAATTAGGTACCTAAGAGGATATTCACTGCAACTTTAACACAGCAAAGAGACTGGAACGCTTAAGTCATCTGTGAGACCTTTAAATAATACATTCAAAGAATGTCTTTAAATAACATATCTTTGGAAACATTCCATAATAATTTATATAAACTTGTACATCATAGAATGTTAAAAGGGAAAAAAGGGGAATAGACCTCTATGAAGTTTTATGGAACGATCCCAATTACATTGTTAAAAGGAAAAAAAAAAAAAAAAAGCAAGGTACAAGTATGTGTTTACGGAACGCTACATATGTGGAGGAAAATGAAGATACAGTTATATATCTGTGTATGCACATCTCCATCAAGATACACAAGAAACTGATAACTTAGTGCCTGGAGTACAGACTGAGAGGAAAATATACTTTGCAGGATGTATTTTTGTGTACTTTAATTTTGTGTCATGTGTTTTGAATTTGTATCATTGGGCCTCAAATATCCAAGTTCTAAGAAAAATTTTGCTGTCAAAATTCATTGCCTTTACCTGCTTCCTTCCCTCCCAACTCCCTACCTGTCTTTGAGCCCCACCCCTCACAGACGCAACCTTGTCTCACCAAGTCCCAGCAGTTTGCCCATCCATTTGGTTCTTCCACAGAAAAAGGGTAAACCCTTAAATATTCCATTTTTAACAGTTTCACAAGAATCTGTAGTAAATATTTTAATTGCTTTCCTATTACTTTGGATGTAGGATCAATATTCCTTTGAATGCAACACAATACCAGAAGGGACCATGAAGGAGTGAGGCTTTATATGGGTTCTACGTGCATAAATATTACCTTCTCTGACACACTCATAACATTAGGAAAGGGGATTGGTAATAGCCAGACAATTTGTCATAAACTCAAATTCTTTCCTGTTAAATAATCAGTTAACATACTAATTTAAAATTTTAAAATAATGAGACAAATATAGAGGATTAAGTATAATGTCCAAAATTATAAAGATAACCAAAAGAATGAAAATAATAATATAAATATCAAACACTTGGACTTCCCTGGTAGTCCAGTGGTTAAGACTCTGCGTTTCCAACCCAGGGGGTGGGGGTTTAATCCCTGGTCAGGGAACTAAGATCCTGCATGCCTCATGGTGCAGCCAAAAAATTAAAAAAAAAAAAATCAAACACTTGGAGGAAGGAATTAGTAAAAATGAGGTAAATTCTCAATTTTCACAGAGGAGAGTCAATAATATTGACTAGTCTAGTATAATAATAAATTCAATAATATTGAATAGTCAATAATATTGAATAGTCTAAGATAGCAAATCAAGAAAGAGCTGTGCAGGCAGATTATCTACACTGCAGTTATGGAGACATCTACTAATGGAACTGAAGGCTGAAATTGGTGCTAAGAAGTGAATCGAGAAACTGTTGCTTTCTATTATGAGCTCTTCTTTATTATTTGATGTATTATAATACGCATATTTTTTAATACATTTTTGAAATAATTTTTTACGGAAAAATGTCTATTATAAGCCTACAACTTATAAGGATACATAAGCCTACAACAAGCATAAGGATACCCTCGAAATAGATAAATAAATAAAATTAATTTAAAAATTTTAAATTTGAGACATGGACTCTATCCTCAAGGAGCTCATGTTCTCATAGGGACAACAGTATTTGAATACATGTGAACACACACATGTGTATACATGTACATATATACACATGTGTGTGTGATCATACGTAAGAACTGAAATGGAACATTGTTTAGGGGCAGAGGAGACCCAGAGTTGGGGAGTAGTCAAGGGAGACTTCACTGAACAGCTGGGCCCTGAAGGCTCTGGACAGGAAGAGCAAGTGGAGGATGGCTGTTCTAGGCAGGGAGGACTTGAGGTTTGGTGGAGTAGGATACACCATGAGTCACTGAGGTAACTGAGAAGGGAAAGTGAAGTTGGTCTAACTGTGTGGAGATGATCCTACCACTGAGAGAAGAGAGCCCAGGGTGCCAGGTAGAAGTAGGTGTGAGGTGATGATGATCTGCTCTAAGGGAGGAGGGAGGGAAATGGAGTCCTCCCCTTTACCCTGTGACTCTGACAGTCTGTAGACCCCAGATGGCAGCTCAGGATTTTGTATTTTTATAGAGCTAAATGTAAGGGGTTCTGATGCCAGCAAAGGTGATATTCCCCACCCTTCCTACAGACAGATGCCTCAGTGTCATCCTCAACAGACCTATACTTGTAAAAAAAAAAAAAAAAAGGCAAATAGCTGAGGAGGATTTGGTTAGATGATCAGTAGGGCCTGGGTTTTGATGTTGGTGATACATAAAGAATACTAGTAGAGTCAGTGGGCACAGGTTCAAACCCCAGCTCCTCCACTTACTAGTATCACAAGTGTTACTTAATCTCTCTAAGTTACAGTTTACTCATTTAGAAGATGCTGGCAATAATGACTTTCTCATAGGAAGGGTAGTTCACATGAGAAAACGTGAACAAAGCCCCTCCTACCTGCACTCCACACCCTGGAGGTTCCTTTCTCTGGCGCCTAGCAACCACGCCCAGGTCTGCTCTCAGTTCTAACGTTTCACTGGATCTGACTCCACCCCTAACTCTAGGGCAGCCATGTGACCCAGGCCTTAGCCAATCAGCACATTCCATTCTCCTTGGCTGCCTGCGATTGGCTCAAGGGTGAGCATGTGACCCAATTCAGTTCAAGGAAAATGTAGGCCCAGGATTTTTTCATTGTTCAGCTGTTGGAGGAAAGTAAGCTATTTACCCACAGACAACAATCTAGATTGATACTGGCCTGGAGGTAGAGGCGACTATTGTGCCAACATGTGGAGTTCAAGAATGAAGTAATCATGAAGGAGAACAGAATGGAGAGATGGAAAGATCCATATTTATTATTGCGGCCCTGGATACACTTATTCCTGTAGCCAGGCTGTCCCTGACTTTTCTAGAGGGGAGCCTACACATTTCTTTTCTTCAACCATTTTGGGTTGGTTTTTCTGGCACTTGTAACCCAATGTGCCCCGTTAAATATTCTTTCCATCTCCTGCCTCTCAGTAACTATACAAGTTCCCAAATTTAACTACTTCCGTGCAAAGGAAAAGGAGTTTTTCTCTTTGTCTTCTCTCTTCCCAGCAACAGAGCAACACACCAGAAACAGCTTGCCAAGTGGCTCGGACTTCCCTTCCCAAACAAGCACCTCTAGGTCCCTTTGGAAGCAAATCCATCTAGCGTCAAAAGCAACCACCTGCTTTTCTCTTCATCATTCTTTTCTCATCAAGTTTCTCCACTACACCCGCCCCCTCCGCCCCCGCTCCGGTTTCCCAGTCAATGAAGGTCCCCATATGGACACGCTGATTCCTTCCCCATCCATCTTTCCCAGTCTTTTTAACCCGCAGTCTATGGCCTCAGTAGCTACTGCCATACGTTTCCTCTCCTCCTCCATATTTCAGGGCCGGAAAATGCTTGTTAAACATTTGCTCCCAACACCTACCAGTGGATCTTCTTTTATTAAGGAGGGAGCCTTGTGTGGTGGCGAGAAGGTTTCAGTCAACCTTGAATTTATAAATAGCTAACACTCCAATTGGTTGTGAGCCTGGCAGAACGGGTAACATATGCATGCCCCCCATTTGAGTGGGCCCAGCTTATGTTACGTTGAGCAATTTTTTTTCTAGAAACGAATAAAAATTAAATTATGACAAAATGCCTTCATTCCCTGTTATTCATCTCAGATGTTAGTTTTTAATCATGCACTCCATAACTTTAATCAGAATCCTCATCGTTTAAAAACTGATAGAAATTCTCTTTCCATAGAAGGGAGCCACAAAATATACAGGTGTGCCCTGTAATTTGTTACAATGTAATAAAATTGTGGTTTGGGTTTACTTTTCCCCTAAAACCCTGAACTAAAAACAAAATGACCAAACATACAGCAAAATGAATCCTCAAGAACTGAGAAAATTTTTACCAAATTTATTTTCTCCTTATTTTCCTTAAAAATATCATAAATCCTTCGGAAAATCCCGCCAACCTTGCTGTAATCCCTGGTAATTAGGACCAGAAGGAGGCTGAACAAATAAGATTCCCCATCCACCTCACCTTATCTGTCCGAATTAACCTCCTCTCACGCAAAAAACAAAAACAAAAATCATAACTCCTAGGGATAGCCAAATTGACCAGCATTGGTTTTTTCCTCTTCTCTCAGGAAGAAATGGCATCAGAGAAGCAAAGCCAGAAGGAGAAAGTGAGAGTTGTGGCCACAGGCCTGGATAATCTACTCAGTTTCCAAACTGAAAAATTGGTTCCCGGACAGGTGACCTGGCTGAACTGAGCAGCTGATTAGCCCAAAGAAGAACATGCACACAGACCTTGAGAGAAGCTGCAAGCAAGCCAAAAAGATTCTGTGACAATAGAGGGAAAATTCACCATCAAGGCGAGAAATTCTCCCTTTTAAAAAAAAGGATTTACTCTGTCTCATAATCACAGAGTGCGTGTTTCACTACCTGAAAGCTAGTTATTCCTATAGTCACGAAATACTAACTGCCTGGGGTCACTCAGCTACTTAGTGACCACACTGAGGCAAGAGTTGGCCTCCTGACCTCATGGGTGGATGGTCCCCCATGATCTGCTCTTCCTATAAAACTTTCACAATGTTTCCAGAGATTGTCTTGAGTGGTGTGCTCTGACCACTCAAATATTTCTCTTTCACAGGAGACCTCAAAGTGGATTAGAATAAAAAAAATGGAGGAGAATGAATCTCCCAGAGAGAGCACTGGCTCAGGAGTCATTGGACCCAGTTCAGTGGTGGTTCTACAAGGCTGGCTGAGAATCACCTTCTCCTTCTCTGCTTTGCTCAGCTTTAAAATTAGAATTCTGCCATCATTAAAAAAAATCTACAAACAATAAATGCTAGAGAGGGTGTAGAGAAAAGGGAACACTCTTGCACTGTTAGTGGGAATGTGAATTGGTACAGCCACTACGGAGAACAGTATGGAGGTTCCTTAAAAAACTAAAAATATAACTACCATATGACCCTGCAATCCCACTACTGGGCATATATCCAGAGAAAATCATAATTCAAAAAGACACATGCACCCCAATGTTCATTGCAGCACTATTTACAATAGCCAGGTCATGGAAGCAACCTAAATGCTCATTGACAGATGAATGGATAAAGAAGATGTGGTATACATATACAATGGAATATTACTCTGCCATAAAAAGGAACAAAATTGAGTCATTTGTAGATACATGGATGGACCTAGAGACTGTCATACAGAGTGAAGTAAGTCAGAAAGAGACAAACAAATATCGTATATTAATGCATATATGTGGAATCTAGAAAAATGGTATAGATGATCTTATTTGCAACATAGAAATAGAGACACAGATGTAGAGAACAAATGTATGGACACCAAAGGGGGAAAAGGGGAGGTGAGATGAATTGGGAGATTGGGATTGACATATATACACTACTATATATAAAATAGATAACTAATGAGAACCTACTGTATAGCACAGGGAACTCTACTTGGTGCTCTGTGTGACCTAAATGGGAAGGAAATCCAAAAAAGAGGGGATATAAGTATACATATAGCTGATTCACTTTGCTGTACAGTAGAAACTAACACAACATTGTAAAGCAACTATACTCCAACAAAAATTAATTTAAAAATAAATAAATAAAATTAGGATTCTACTTTCTCTAGCTCACGAGAATGGCCTATGGGCAAAGAACACAAACTTACAAAACACTCCCAATGCTCTTCTTCGACTATTTTGAAATTTGTTATTAAATTTAACAGCTGGAGATGCAAAGCAAAGGGCAGTCTTTATATGCAAGAATATAAAAATAAAGTTCAAATATAGGCTCATAGTATAACTACTTATGAAAATAATACAAATGTAGTTCCCTCAACTCTTAAGACAGAGCCATATTTTTGGTTCATATATTTTAATGCTAAAACCAACCAATGTCCAAGCAGATGACATATTTTCTATTTATTTCTTTTATTTATTCTGTTTATTCTGTTTCTTTCTTTTCTCATGGCTACTCATTTGCTCAACTAAGACTCCTATCTCAGCAGTTTCAGCATAAATGCAAGATTTGTGAAATTGAAATATAGTCAGGAGTTACAACCATTCTTCAGTGTTCCTATAGCCAAGTAATGAAACAGATCTTCAAACAATTAGCCTTAAAAATTGTCACATATTTTTTTAAAAAGTCAGATGTACGGGGATGCAATTTGTGAATGGGCCAGGTTATAAACATTAATGACATTCAGTCTTTGGCCATAAGAAAAATGTTAAGAAATTAAGATATTGAATCTAAACTACTTCAAACCCATTTGAGAAAGAAACAGGCTATATATAAATGCACAGAATATATATATCAAAACCGATTCCCTTCTAGACTTCCCCATTTCTGCCAGCTTTTTATTTAAATCTGTTCCTGACTCTGCCCCCAGCCCACCCCACCCCAAATCCCACCACCACCCCGATTTCTGTCCCCCACTCTTCTTCACGTCCAGACGGGCGGGCAGCATTGCCTAATAATATGGATTCTGGAGTCAAACTGCATGAATTCAGACTCCAACTCTGCCTTGCACTGTGTGACCTTGGTCAAGTTATATAACTTTTCCAAGCCTCCACTGCCTAATCTATCAAGTACAAATAATAACAGTATCCACTAATAGGGTCATGGTAAACAAATGTAAAGTGTGGATCACAGTCCTTGATACAGAGAAAAGATCCAGTAAGTTCTAATTATTGTGGTGGGGGTAGTGATGGTTCATGCTTAGACTCCTCCCTGGCATTCATCTCTGCAGCCTCTGCCCGCTTCAATCCCCATGGGGCATTTTTGCCAGACCGTCTCCCTTACAAAATCCATGTTTCTTAGCCCATTGAGCAGATGGCAGCAGGAACAAGAGAGGTCCCACACAGACTGTCTTTGAGCCATCTCGTCTCCTGGGAGACATAGGCAATGAATCACAGAGGACCTTGAGCTGGCAGAGGACACTGGGCAATAGCCGCCAGTGCAGAGCTGAGTAGTAAGGGCAGCTGAGCCCCTGCCTTCACCCCAGCCCACCTCTGCCCTGTCCTCCCCCAGCCCTGTCTCGTGTGCCTCTAATTTGGCTTCCTGACATTCAGCCCAGCCTGTCACACCACATTATTGACTTCTTCTTCTTTTTTTTTTTTTTAATATTTTGGCCAGGCCGCGCAGCATGCAGGATCTTAGTTCCTTGACAGGGATTGAACCCTCGCCCCCTGCAGTGGAAACACGGAGTCTTAACCACTGGACTGCCAGGGAAGTCCCTTGACTTCTTCTTTCTAGAGAAGAGCCTGTAAATAATCATCTTCGAATTGAATTAGAATAGGAGGCTCTGGAATCAGAACTTGAAACCCAGTGTCTATTACAGCCCCTTCTGGAGCACAGTTTGTTCTAACTGATATTCGAAGCTTCTAAAATAAGCCATTCTCCCCAAAGACAAGGTCTTTTGAAAAGGTGGAAATAGCCACAATACATGCTAGAGAAGATCTCTCATGGCCCTCCTTTTTTTGGAAATGAGGAGATTCCGGCCACAATAAGGTCATGATTCTCTTGAGGTCACGGTGGTTAGGCCCCTCCCAGGAAAGTCCATCTTGATTTTCTCTCACACACAGACATGCATGTCAGTCAATGCCCAGGAAGTGACTGTCTTGTATAAAAATTCTCATTATTTTTATCAAGTAGTAATTACATAATAAGGGCCTGTCTCTACTTTTAGTCCTCTCTTCTATTTTGGGTGTTTTTTATTGTCATTGTTTGTTTTGTTTTGCTTTTTAAATAGACTTACAGGGTCTAGTAGATACTCCAAGTATAATCAGTAAGTTATACTTAGCAGTTTGTAGCATTTGTCTTTTACTGCTACTTTTTCAATCTTAAAGTTATAACAATTATTTTGCCTGGTAAAAATATATATTAAAATATTTTTGAAAGAAGCTGCATATATTTTTGATATAGGAAGATATTCATACTATAATGTTGAGTGAGAAGAGTGTACAAAATACTAGATATTGGGCTTCCCTGATGGCACAGTGGTTAAGAATCTGCCTGCCAATGCAGGGGACACGGGCTGGAGCCCTGGTCTGGGAAGATCCCACCTGCTGCAGAGCAATTAAGCCCATGTGCCACAACTACTGAGCCTATGCTCTAGAGCTTGCAAGCCACAACTACTGAGCCTGCGTGCCACAACTATTGAAGCCCACGCACCTGGAGCCCGTGCTTCGCAACAAGAGAAGCCACTGCAATGAGAAACCCGTGCACCACATTGAAAAGTAGCCCCCGCTTGCCGCAACTAGAGAAAGCCCACGCGCAGCAATAAAGACCCGAGGCAGCCAAAAATAAATAAATAAATAGATAAATAAATAAAAATAATAATAGATATCATTTGATTTCCTATTCATTCCTTTTTGCACATTATAAAATCTGGAAGATTGGTCGTTAGAATACCAACAGTAGTTATCTCTAGGAAGATAAGATTACAGGGTTTTTTTCCCCCTTATTTCTAATAAATTTATGCATGTTGTTCAGTTACTTATATAATTGAATACATTTATATTTTAAATAAGCACAAAAAGAATGTTCCCAAAGCATTTCATACCACTTCTCTCTGGTTAATTTCCTGTTAATGTCCTTTCCGTTTGGAAGGATGAGTCTTGCCCACTGCACAGAAGACCTCTGGCAGCCCGCTGATGTCATCTGGGATAAAACCCTGCCCCTGAGAACAGATTCTTCTTTTCCAGTCCCTCAAAATGAAACGTGGTAATGTATTTGTCTGCCTTAATCACTTCATGCCTCTGCCTGTAGGCTGTTACCTGCAACTCTTCTCTCTGAAGAAGAAAAAGATTTTCTGACTCTAACTGGCCGTGATTACTCACTCGCCCTGCAAGGTTCCGCCTCCCCGACCGTCTGTGGCTGCTCTCTGCCCCAGCAGAATCAATCACATCTTCTGCCCTTGCTTCAAACCTCTAGTGATATATTGAGCATGGCTTGCCCGTCTGCCTCCCCCATTTACATAGAAGCCCCTTGAGGACAAGGCCTGGGCCCTTGGGTGGAGCTGCTTTACGCCCTCCCTCCCAGCACAGTGTGTGGCCACGGCACTAGCTCAGTCCCTGTCGGCTCAGTGAATGTTCTAGACTAATGAACCAATCCAGCAGAACTTTCTCAGCTCCTCAGAGTAAACCTAGTTACAGGTGAATAGCATCTGGCAGGAGGGAAGGGTTAGATTTGTAAGACTAGAATCACATATAATTAAAATCATGCTTCAAAATCCCCCAAATCTCCCATGAATTTAGTATACATGGTTTTGTGAATAAAACCCATTTCATAATACAGGGGTATAAATTTATAATATATGTAATAACACAAAGAATACATATGAAAATATAGTTGTCCAGCATATTTAAGAAAGAGGAAGCAGACCATGCATGGTTTGACTTGTGAAAATTAAATATGATTCCACTGTATGAATCCCCGTGCCCCGGTAGCACCCGGAGCCTTCTATTCTGGCAGGTATCACACTGTTTTATAACTGATCGTCTACACGTCTCACGTGACTTAGTCGAAGGACCATGTTTTTCTATTTGTCCTCAAGAGCTTAGCACGGTACCTACCCCACATCAGTAATGATACCTAAAGCTTATTAATATGTGTCAGGCACTGTACTAGGTGTTTGTACATTATCTCGTGTTATACTTCAATAGCCCTCAAAAGATTATTATCCTAATCTTATGGAATGATTTAGTTAATTTGCATGAAGTGACCCAAGTAGTCTGGGAAAAGCCAAGATTCAAATATAGGTCTTATCTGCCTCCAAATCCTATTCTCATGACCATTGTCTTTTCCATTATAAAGAATGTGATTTAGTGAGCATTTACTAATTCCTAATTACTTAACAGAGAGGCTTGGGGACATGGCTAAGAAAATTAACAACAAAGGTGATCAATTAGAGTAGAATAAGAAGACATTATTGAAGTCTAATCAAAAATAAGAATAACATCAGAAAATATAATTCAGGAAGAAGATAGTCAAAAACCTGATTGCCCACAATCCTTTGGTAACACACCCACTAGTTGAAGCAGAGAGTTGTATATATATGAACTACAGCTACTGTATGAAAAAGCACAAGTTCAAGGTGGGGGGATATAAGAATTAAGGTGTATTAGAAATGACTGAGTGGCGTAGGTATATTCTGTTTATGTCCCACTGTGACAGGAAAATGGTAGGTGGCATCAATCAAAAAGAAAAGAACAGAAAAGAAAGCATCAAGTTATATTACTAATGTGTTTTATTTTCAGACAAGGAAGGAGCCAACCAGGAATTACAAGTCAGAAGTGTAGGGCCCCTTCTGCCTCTAACAGTTAACTCCATGACCTTGGGCAATCCCTGAAGTTTGGGTTACCCATCTGTGAACTTGGGATAAATTAGAAGATGCAGGGTTGTTTGTTGACAGCCATATGCTTCTTTTCTCGTGTGCATCTCCAGTGGTCCTATCACAGGAACCCCAGTCCATGGCAGAGCACGGTGGAAGGCAGCCCAGCTCCTCCGGCCACAGCTCACCTGCATGAAATGTATGCAGGGGTAACTGAGTTTCCTTGGAAAAGGACACTGGCGAGGTGGCTGGTGTGCTTGCTAAGATGACTCACGTGCAAAGCATGGAGTGCATGTGAGCAAGCAAAAGCAAGGACTCACTAAAACAAGTATTCATATACTACATGTGCCCATTTATTAAATATAGATGGCATTAAATATGTGTGCTATACACCCTGCAGTGCTCTGGTGTAAGCAAAAGTCACACCTTCTTGTGTTGCATACTTCGTGCTTGGGTGAATTGGCTAAACATAGAAAATGTTCAAACATATCTTCTGGATCCACTTGAAAGGCACTAGAGGTCTGTACTTGCCTGGGGCAGTGACTAGAATACAGAAACCGGCAAAGGAGGCCATGTTCACGGACAGCCAGGAGCCGGAAGGAACTCCTAGGTTCCAGGGTCACGCCAAGGCTGAGACTCCAGTCTGAGGGTGTCTCTTTGCCTCTGTGTCTTTCCCACTTGCCGCCTCTGCTTTAACTAGTGGACTCCTTCTCAGCATGGCAGGGAAAGGAAAAGAAAGAAATTGAAAACCACATTGACCAGTGTTGCTTCTCGTTAGCAGTTGTGAGAAAATATTTAAGAGGGGAAAAAAAAGAAGTTGAAAGTTCTAAATATATAAGGGTTTGCAGATGGTTGGAGAATTTAGGTACCTAAGCTGGGCTTGATACTCTCAACTTAGACCCCGTTTTGCAAAAAGGTCACTGAGACATCAGAATCTACCCATGGCCTCCTCTGTCAGTGGAGTTCTCTGGATGTGTATTGGTTTAATGCCACCTCTTAAAGGCAGCCTGTCCAACAGTGCCCTAAAATGGCGGGTATTTGAAAACATATTGACGGTTAAGAAGGTTAAGAATGTTTGTGAATCAGAAGTGCATCTGAGGGACTCCCCTGGTGGTCCGGTGGTTAAGACTCCGCACTTCCACTGCAGGGGGCACGGGTTCAATCCCTGGCCAGGGAACTAAGATCCTACATGCCATATGGCGCAGCCAAAAAAAAAAAAAAAAAAAGGGCATCTGAGTGGACAGAGAAAGACAAATATCATATGATATGGCTTATATGTGGAATCTAAAAATATGATACTAATGAATTATTTACAAAGCAGACACAGGCTCACAGACATAGAAAGCAAACTTGTGGTTACCCAAGGGAAAGGGGGGGGGAGGGATAAATTAGGAGTTTAGGATGAACAGATACACACTACTATACATAAAATAGATAAACAACAAGGACCTACTGTATAGCACAGGAAACTATACTCAGTATCTTGTAATAATCTATAAGGGAAAAGAATCTTTAAAAGAATAGATATATATGTGTGTAATGAATCACTTTGCTGGACACCTGAATCTAACATAACATTATAAATCAACTATACTTCAATTAAAAAATTAAAAATTAAAAAAAAGGAAGTGCATCTGAGTGAATTGATTTAAACTAGTAATTCTACAGATGTGCTCCTAACTAGTAAGTAAACTCAACTCTACATCTTTGGATTTATTAATCACTCATTCATTGGGGTGCATCATTCTTTCCCGAGCAAGCATGTCGGTGTGCTAGTATCATAGAGCAGCTTCCATACCCACCTAGTCAGAGAAACACCCCCCCAGCTAAAGAGGAGCTCAGAAACCATGGGGTCTTCTGTGGATACACGTTTGGGCAGGAAACTCATTACACCAAAAGGAGAAAATGAGAAAATAAAGCGCATGCCGGCAGCTGCGACACAAAAGGTGATCTCGATTCATGAAATGAGTACTCACATGGGAGCAGTCCTATTCCACCACCCGTCTGCTGGAGCTTTGAGTAGGTTAACTTGCTCTTCTGCCTTAGCTTCTTCATCTGTAAAATCAGAGGGTTCATTTTACATAGTTCATTTTTACTGATTATTTACACCCCCCCTTACTAAGAACAAAGTTCTGTGTTAGTTGGTGGCAAAGATCTTATTAAACGTACATGAAAGTACTCAGAAAAATATTCAAAGGTGCTCATATTGTTAAATAGCTGGACAGTTAATGTTTCCAGAACATTCTATGCAATCTGAAGGCATAAAGAACACACTCCATGTGGCCGGGGAGAAACAAAGCTGAGAATCAGTGAGAACCAAGGGGAATTTTCCTGGGGATGAGAACAGAGGAGACTTTGAGGTGTCACAGTTGGATACACAGATCAGGGGGAGAAGAAGAAGAGGAATCAAGTTTAGAGGCTGGCAAAGGAGAGAAAACTAGAAATGTCCACAGAAGAGCTTGCGGCAGTTTCAACACTGCGCTGCAACGTCATTGAAGCTTTTTAGAGCTGGAAGTAACTTTAAATTTTCAAATAGTCCAACTCTTTTACTTAATAGATGAGGAAACTGGGGACCAGAGAAATGAAGTGACTTTCTCAGAAGTGGCAGCAGAATGAGACCTTGAATTCAGTCACATGTCCTGACTGTCAGGCATCATTTTCCCAACGTGCAATAAAATCTTAATACTTTCAGAGAGGTGTTTACCATTTTATTATACGTTGCTGAGCTAGCATTATTGCCCAACCCAAGAAGGCAGTGATTTTCATGGGTTTTTTTTTAAACAGCAGGAACAAATTCTACAAACTACGAGTAGAACCATACAAATGTTATAGTAAATGACCACAGCAGTAAAGTTTTAAGTCATGGAGGCTTCTAAAAAAATCACTTAGATGGAAAAACAGGAGGTTACAGAAAGCCTTTTGGCAGGCAGGAAGAAAGATGGGTATTCTTTCTCCTACAAATATCACTGCTGCCATTTAAAAAACAACAATGACAACAGACAACCAGTTGGAATGCTAGAAGGCTGGAATTCAGATTTTCTACTCTGCTACCAGTCATTTATGGTGCACCTTGGGGAAATCGTGGTCCCAACAATGGAAACTGTAGAAAGAAGGAAGCTGGTCAAATGCTCAAAGGTAACCTGGAAAATAAATCTAGTGCCATCAGTGAAAATGAGGAGAGAGGGGACCAGAGTGACATCACACTGGCCATGGCAATGACCCTCTGCCTTCTGGCCTAACTAGTGGGAAGAAAGTAGACCCCTCCCCTTTGTCCTTGAGCATCCCAGGAGTAGGATCTACAGGGTCCTCCTGTGAGAAGTGGCTCAAGCACAGGATCCCAAGTCCAGATCCCAGCTCCGCCACTTAAGCTGTGGGACTGGGGGCAAATGGCCTCAGTTTCGTCTACGACGGAATGAAGATAATAACTGCCTACCTCACGTAGTTGAGATGAAGATGTTTTTCCATGAATATGTGTAAAGCACTTAGAACAGGGCTCGGAGTATAGAAAACATTTAGTCAATTGTAGCTACAATTATTAGCTCCTGCCCAGTCCTGAGCATTTCTGCTCCAAACAGTAACCAGTTGCAGTTCTATAACCAGTTACAATTCTTAACTTGGACTTTAATTGAATTACACAATAAGGATACAACCGTAGCTATTGATAGATTGTACTTGGCAGTGAAACTGAACAAGGAATTGCAGGATTCTCTACATAAAACCATATGTTTACGGGTAGGTCTGTGAGACCCAGTTCCTTGCAGCAAAGACGTGTCATCTCACACCATTTCTCCCAGTGTGCATGCCTGGGCCTCATCTTGGGGTCACTGGATGGGCTGCCCAGGAGGATATCTTAATCCCTGCGCTCTCAGAGGAACTTGTACAAAGCTCTCAATCCCCAGCCACCCAGACGGATTGCCTCTCCTGTAAATGCTTGGATGCTCACGCCCTCTGCTTCCTACTGTACCACACCCCCCCTCAGGCTGCTGCTGCTGCAGCTACTCCAACAGCTATGTCAGAAAAAAGGAATCGTTTCTCAGCATCTCAGCTCCCCTGGAAGAGGATCCTATTCCAAGGAACAGAACCCTCGAAGAAAAGGGAGGGCCTTTCCCTGCGTGTTTCTCCTGCCCTCTAGCCACCTCTAGCCAAA
This sequence comes from Mesoplodon mirus, assembly GCF_964341445.2. Taxonomy (NCBI): domain Eukaryota; kingdom Metazoa; phylum Chordata; class Mammalia; order Artiodactyla; family Ziphiidae; genus Mesoplodon; species Mesoplodon mirus. The sequence continues at coordinate 72,074,528 of NC_138989.1, forward strand.
TGCCTGGGGTCATTCATACAAGTTAGGGGCAGGATCCTGGGACCCCTAAGACAGGCCCAGTCCTTGCCCTCTTGGAGCCTACAGTCTAGTTTGGGGTAGAGATGAGGTGCGTAAGCAGGCAATTACAGTGACACGTCCTAGGTGCCACCGTGGTCTGGGGGAGACCTAGGGACTCGGGGGAAGGCTTCCAGAGCAAGGTGATTGCTAGGCTGAGATTGAACGCAGTGACTGGAATTAGCCAGCCCATCGATTTCTGCCCCTCTCTTTCTGGCTTTTTGCACACCCCTGGCCCCTTTCATATTTGGGCAGAAAAGAGGTGGCTGGGGACAGTGCCACGGAGAGGTGATTTCACCGGGGGAAGGAGGGCCCAGGGGACACCCTCACCTGTCCGTTCATGGTTCCGTCATTCTTTTCCTTCCCTTCCTGAAAACAAAGCAGCTGAATCTCACAGCTGAGACCAGAGAGTGGGCCCAACCCACTGTCCAACCTGTGACCGTCCACTCCACATGCCTTAGAGAAGCAGGGCGACTTGACAGATTTTCCCTTGTTTGAACACAGGCTGATTTGGCCCCCTTACGGCCACCATGTGGCTACCTGTGCCTCTTGCAGCCAATCGGGCCGCATGTGGCCCCTCCCCGGACAGTCCCATGTCTCCCGTGGAGGGCAGATGTTGCTGTTCCTTTTTAGGCCTTGGCTCGAGGAAGAGGATTGGGATGAATGGGCCTCCCATCTCCTGGGGCAACACCGGGACCTGGGCTGCCTCTGTCCCTCGCCTCAGCTTTGGCTCTGAGTCCTCACAACTCCTTACAGCACTTTACAGTTTACAAGCCTCTTGCTCTCTTACAGGCTGAAAAGCTGGGGATTTTGAGAGCCTGAAGTGGCAAGGATCACACAGTGGGTAGGTGGCAATCTGGCCTGGGACCCAGCTCTTGCTTTAGTCCACGCAGAATGCACAGCTGTCAGCAGAACTAGAGGATGCATGCTCTAGTGATCTATTTTTTTTCAATTAGTTAATTTTTTAATTTTTGGCTGCGTGCCAGTATTTTTTTATTTTTGGGGTCTTCATTGCTGTGTGCAGGCTTTCTCTAGTTGCAGCGAGCGAGGGTTACTCTTCTATTGTGGTGCGCAGGCTTCTCATTGCAGTGGCTTCTCTTGGTGCGGAGCACGGGCTCTAGGTGCGCAGGCTTCAGTAGTTGTGGTTCATGGGCTCTAGAGTGCAGGCTCAGTAGTTGTGGCACACGGGCTTAGTTGCTCCACGGCATGTGGGATCTTCCCGGACCAGGGCTCGAACCCGTGTCCCCTGCATTGGCAGGCGGATTCTTAACCACTGCGCTACCAGGGAAGTCCCTAGTGGTCTATTTTAAAGGAAGAAACTCTAGAAGGCCATGATTTCTAAAACAAAAGAGGCATGTTATGTATACACATTCAATTATGAGAGCAATTATATGTTTTTAAATCCTTAGGAGTTTGGGGGATAGAGATAGAGAAAAGAGTAGGGAATGGTAGAAAAAGAGAAAATTTAACATTTGTTTGATCCTCAGTGAAAGCTATACCCCTCATGCTTGACACACCACTGACACTCAGTAAATATTTATTGAATGAATAACTCCATTAAACATATGCCACATATAATTGTAGAATTAGTATATAGTTATTTTGGCTGAGGCTTGACTATTAGGTAATGTTGACAATAAGAAAGTCAACAAGCTCATGAAGTAACTCTCTACTTCTGTTTTTATAGCTCAGTTTCAAAAACAGTATACTTATGTTCCTCTCTATCCCTTCTCCTAATATAGTTCAAGTTTGAAAGTCACAGCTGCGCTAGGCTGCCCAGTTATATATGACCCAAGAAATCAAATATCTTTCCTAACTGCTAATGTGTTTTTATACATTAGAGGTCACTTTGGGTCTGTAATCAATGCAGAACTTGTCAGATAAACAAAAAGTTATCTCCTTTGCTTGAAGTTTAAGTGTAGGCTAACAAATCAATTTATTATTTGTTCTCCATTGCTGTCAGCATTTGGTCTTTAGCTCTGATCTATATTAAAATCTACTGTGTGAATGGTGTGTGTGTGTATGTGTGTGTGTGTGTGTGTGTATGTGAAAGAGAGAGAGAGGACATGTAGCTCTTATATTCACTACAGAGACAAATGCAAACACATACAGCATATTTTTGATTCCTGGGATCAGTACTGTACCATATTCTTACATAGCTATGGAGATGAAACACACATACCCTAAAATTTGTACAGGTTCTCAGTAGGGGAAAGCTCCAGAAGCAGCATGAAAAGTCACACCAGCTGCTGAAGAGGAAGCTTCCTGGGCCTTGAAACATTGCTACAACTGGGCTAATGTCTCTGATATTATGTCATTAATAAAAATCTATCATCCCATCCTTGTGCATCTGAATCTCATTTTCAAAATGTGCTTTTAATTTTTGTCCCCAGACTAATCGGCATCTCCCAGGTCTTGTTGAATTCTGGGTGGAAAAAAAGAGTAGAGACGGTTCACTCCCTGACTGGCCCAAAGTCCTCCAACACTTAGCCATTTTATCTAGTTAAGAATGCAGGCAACAGAGCTACCTAAGAAAAAGACAAAAAGACTGGAGTGTTCCAGATCGTAACAACTGATAACACTTTATAGGTTAAAAAAAAAAAAAACTGAAAAAGAGAAAAACAAAAAAATGTCATCGGACCAGGTTTTGATGCATGCAGTTAACTTGTCTTTTATGGGCAGCTAAAACTCATCTTGTATTTAAGAACATTTTGAAATGTGTCCCTAGAATGTTTTCAATTAGAGGCTCTCTCGCATGTGCTGCATCAAGGGAAAAACAACACTTCGGGTTAGACCGAAGGAACTCATGGAGACAAATATGATTAATGGGATAATCTTGTAGATTACAATAGTTATAGGCTGGTCCTGTTATTCCCCGCTCTCCAAGAACTGGGACTACTTACTCCCAGGCAAACAGCTGCACAGTCCTCGGTACCATTATTATCCAATGCAAGGCTGCATTCAGCATGCTCAAATTCCTCTAATATCCACATTTGGCAATTTCCTATTGTGCAACTTCAGTTTCAGAAGTTAAAGCTTCGAGTTCCATGTGATTACTTGATAGAGTTTACAAACGGAATTGATTTTCTAAAGCATTATTAAAGGTTGCTTTGCAAGAAACCAGACAAAAGAGTGCCCTGACCTGCAATACAGCTTTTATGTGGCTCATTGAAAACATAAAGGGCAGTCCTGTCATCTGCCAGTCAGTCTCCCAGAGTCCCCCTGAGGGGCAGGTGAATGTTTTTATTCCTGGTTTACAGGGAAGAAACAGCCAACAGAGTAGTTAAGAGAGTCGCCCCAGGGCTTGGCTGAACTGATGGCGGAGTTAGGATTAAGAAAGCCAAGTTCCCTGTCTCTGATGTCCATGCTCAGCCCACCAGGCAAGACATCTCCTTCTAAGACAATTGCTCAGCCCCATGACGAGATCCAATGAGAAAAGCGTAAATTCCCCTGTGTCTCTTGAGCAGATGCAAGCCATAGCGATATTGGTTGGAATTTGAATATAACCTTTTACTTTTTTCTTTCTACAATGGAGATAAAGCCTTCGAAGGACCCTTAGTAAACTTCTGGACACACAATAATTCCCTGTTATTTTTGTCCCATTCCGTTTCCCAGGTTAGGGTCTCTTCCTTGTTATTAACATTTTGGAACACACTGACTAATCTTCACTTTTTCAACTCTAAGCAAAGACTCCTCCTTGTTTAGTATGTTGAATCCTTCAATATTTTTGCTCTTTGCCCAGGAGTTAGCCTCTCGACACTCCTCTGCAAATTGTCTCAGATGAACAAGACATAAAACTCACCCAGAGTGGTCTTCCCGGGTGGCGCAGTGGTTGAGAGTCCGCCTGCCGATGAAGGGGACACGGGTTCGTGCCCCAGTCCGGGAAGATCCCACATGCCGTGGAGCGGCTGGGCCTGTGAGCCATGGCCGCTGAGCCTGCGCATCCTGAGCCTGTGCGCCGCAACGGGAGAGGCCACAACAGTGAGAGGCCCACGTACCGCAAAAAAAAAAAAAAAAAAAAAAAAAAAAAAAGGAAAAGAAAAACCTCACCCAGAGTAAAATTGTAACTCGAAGGAGGTTTGAACTTGGTGCCCTGCTCCCTCCTGGTGGCACTATCTTCCTCTCAAAAGCTGGAGAGATCCCTCCCGACCTGAAGGTCAGCGTCTTGAGTCCGTTTTTTCTAGTAAAACCAGAAAAACATGAAACTGTTCACACTAAGATATAAATAACTGATGACAGCTTAAAGTGCTTGTAGGCATTTGCGTCTTGGAAGATCCAAAGCTCTAAACGATAGCGAAGATGTTAGTCCGATGAAAGTTCAGGTGTGTAACAGGTGGAGGGAGATTCGAATGGTGTGGAGGGAGGCAAAGGTGGGAGAGTTCTGGTAGAGCCTGAAATTATCATGTTTATCAGTGGTTCTTAAACTTGAGTGTCTATCAGCATCACCTGGACAGCTTGTTAAACCACAGAGTGCTGGCCCCATTCCCACAGTTGCTGATTCAGTAGGTGTGGGATGGCACCCAAGAAGTTGCATATTTAACGAATTCCCAGGTGAGGCTGGTGGTTGGTGGTCGATGCTTGGAGTAGCACAGACATGGACGTTGCATGTTCCATGGACCCTGAAATACAGTCCCATCAAGAACTGTTCATGATGCCCAGAATAAAATAAATTAAGCTTTTAAAGAAAGGGTTAGTACCCCAACCCGAGAAGGTAAAGTGACCCGGGAGAAGGTGGGTAGATAGATGGAGATGTTGGCTGAATGGCCTTGCTTTGTAATTCTTTCTGACCCAGGCCATCCAGGAATTGAGACTTGTGAGCTGGGAGCACTTTATCAAGGAGAGCCTTGCAGGATGTTTAGATATGAGGATTGTTAGCCAGCACTCTAATTGACCTCAGCTGTCACAATGGTACATGAAGAGATGTAGCTTGGTACCCAGGGATCAACCGTCAGGGTTTTAGAGATCAATATCCACACCGTGAACTGCACTTGAAAGCAAATTAAAAGCCAGTGCAGACTGCACAGTGTACAACCCAAGGTGTAAGCAATGATTTGCAAAAGTTCTTTAATTAGAGTCAGTAGGAAATGTCTCTTGCTTTTTTTTTCTTCTAGTCCACCTAGCTTGCTAGTGATTTTATTGCCCTTTAAGACATCACAGATGTTCCTTAGAGGGATGGTGCAACACTGAGGATCAAAAAGCTGAGCTTTTATAAATTTACACAAATTGGAACCTATTACCACATGGAAAACATGTGAGTCAACTTATGTAGTACAACACCTAAGTAGAGAAAACAGTTACTAAAATCCAACTGGTCTTCAACATGGGTATCAGTGATGTCTCTCAATGTCCTTTTTACAAGGAGGTTATACTGAGAGAGAGAATAAATATACAGGCTTCCTCCTTACCACGCCATCTGTAGAAAAATTAACATGTTATTTCCATTGTGTACAGTGAAAAAAGGGAAGAAGAAATGTGAGGTTCACTTTCAATGTTTGTAGTAGATCCTTTGGTATAAAACACGTCAAAATTAATTTTTTGTCTCCCATGGAGTTGGAGAGCCCATCATAGGTGTTTTGGATTTGGAAGAACATGGCTTCTTCCTGCTCCTCTCCCTTCAACGAAAAACTTCCTAAGGAACTTGAAAGGTAGGCTTGGCTTTGACTTCTGTTTAAATACACATCTAGACTTTCGAATGAATATAAACATCTTCATTACATTTGTTTTCCTCTTTTATTCTTGCTACAGCTGCTGTGGTTTCAGGCTTCTCAGTGCCAAGTTGTGAGCAATCATTTTCTAAGTCAGTTAAAAGGCCTTTAGGTGAAGCAGTAATCTAGTCTATAATTGTCTGTGGTGGTTTCCCAATACAGTCCTATAGAAGAAAAGAACACATCCGTCCTCTGAAAGTTGGCTTCTTTTTCCAGAGCCCAAGTGCATGTTAGGTGCCTTAAACCATGATTATACCAGAATTATACAACTGAGTGAAAAATTCGATCAATTCCTTTCTTTTATATATTGTTCATATTTTGGAAAATAAATAACTTCCCTTGTCTAAGCTGGGAAGTGTGCAAAAATGAATTGATACATCTGTTTGTTTTGGGTTAAAAGTTTCCTGAGTCTATTTAGACATACAAGTTAGAGTCAAGATCACTACCATCAATTCACTCTTGTAAAAATCCTTAAATGGAACCTTCTCTTCCTTGCTGACTTCTCTAAGCTCACATTCATTTCCTTTTGAAGGGATGGGGGCAGGGGATTGAGAAGATTTAAAATTCAAGTTTCCTGAAAATTATCATATAGTACAGCAGTCCCCAACCTTTTTGGCACCAGGGAGTTTTTGATGTCTTTGTGGAAGACAGTTTTTCCATGGACCAGCAGGCGGGGGTGGGGGGTAGATGTGGGGAGGGGATGGTGCAGGCAGCAATGCGAGTGATGGGGAGCGGCAGATGAAGCTTTGCTCGCTCACCCGTCACTCACCTCCTGCCGTGCGGCCCGGTTCCTAACAGTCTGCGGCCCGGAGACCCCTGGTAGAGCAGTTTAACAGCATTCAGGAAACTGAACCCATTTAACCAAACAGTTAGTTGAGGACCCATTGCACACCCAAAACTATGTTAGGTACAGATGGGAAATTCAAAGTCATTTAAAGAGACAAAATGAACACAAATGCAAATACTGGAGAATAATGAAACATGGCGTCTGACTATACATTGCATTGTGAGATGATGATTATAAGGAAGAATACAAAAGTTTAACCTGATAAAAATTCTGGGGTTTTTATCTAGAACCTTCCTTCACACTCTTCTTTCTTACTTGGCTAAGAATGAATGGAAAGCAGGGTTGCAGGGTGGAGAGCGGACAGGTTTGACGCTCCCGGCTCTGGATGTGTGAACCTGGTCGAATTCCTGAACTTCTGCAAGCCTCAAAATTTTGACCCACACAAAAGAGATCGTAATACCTATCTTCCGACCACATAGTGCAGTGAGGATTTAATAACTCAATTAAAACCCACAGTATGGAGCTCACGATAGAAAGTAAGTGGTAGCTACTGTCATTATAATATTGTGATCCAATCCTTCTCATCATTTGACCCAATTTGCTTAGGGCAAAGAATAGTATACCTCCCCAGGCACTGCTGTGGATACCCCGCGTGGGTCAAAAGACACAGGCCTTTACCATCCCCTTCTGCTAAGATTTTCCAGTTTGGGATTTTATATACAGAGCATTCCATCCTTCACTCCCTTGCATATTTCTTCCTCAACACTAGATTCAGAACCTCCCTTCACTCTTGGGACCATACATTTAATCTTTGAAAGAAGAAAGAAACATCTTACATTGGAATGGGATGTCTAACTTTCCAAAGAGCTTGTAGGCCTCATCTCATTTAACTCTTATAAAATCTTGTGAGAGAGGTAAGACCTGCACTAGCTTTTTCATTTATAAAGTGGGGGTGCTTCCCTGGTGGCGCAGTGGTTGAGAGTCCGCCTGCCGATGCAGGGGACACGGGTTCGTGCCCCGGTCTGGGAAGATCCCACATGCCGCGGAGCGGCTGGGCCCGTGAGCCATGGCCGCTGAGCCTGCGCGTCCGGAGCCTGTGCTCCACAGCGGGAGAGGCCACAGCGGTGAGAGGCCTGCGTACCGCAAAACAACAACAACAAAAACCATTTATAAAGTGGGAATAGGAGGGCACAGAGGAGTCACACAACTTGCCAAAAGTCACACAGTGAGACACCAGCCAAGCCTGGATGACAGCCCGGTTCTCATCCACAGTTCGGTGCGATTTACCCAAAAATGTTGCATCTAGAGCTTATTGCAATATTTCATTACTTTACCTGGAAACCCTTAAGATCGTAGCCTGATGTTGTACAGAGTGTAGTACAGAATCTCTTATGTTCATTCATGTTTTCCCTCAACAAATATTTTTTGAGCACTAGTCACGTGCCAAGCATTCTTCTAGGCACTAAACACTGCAGTAAATAAAAGAGACAATGATTTCTAACCTCATGAAGTTTACATTCTGCTGGGGGAGACAGAGAATAAATAAGTAAAATATGTGTGTTCTTGGATATTGATAAGGAGAAAAATAAAGCAGGGAAGAGGGATGGGAAGTTAGGAATTGGTGTTGGTGAGTTTGTGGCGGGGAGAGTGGTGGCCGGGAAGAGGGCAGTGAGAAGGTGGCATTTGAGTAAAGGCGGAGGAGTGAGAGAGCTGGGCTGTGAGACATCCAGGAGAAGAGAGTTCTAGGGAGTAGCCAGAGCAGGTGCAAAGGCCCAGAGTTGGGACTGCCCCTGGAATAACTGAGAAAGAGCAGGTGGGCCAGTGTGATTCAACCCAGCGAGGTGAAGACAGGAGTGTGAGACAGTCAGAGGAATGGGGGGAGGGTGAGCAGGAGCAAAAGCCACAGTGGGGATTGGAGGGTGGAAGGGCTTGTGAATCACTGTGAGGACTTTGCTTTTGCTCGAGTGAAATGCAGAGCCACTGCAGAGTTTGGAGCAGTGGAGTGTTGATGACGTTACCAGCTGCTCCACTGAGCGTAGACTCAAGGGGGATGGGACAGGGTGGGAGCAGGGATACAGGGAGGAGCTGTTGCCATAATCCAGGTGCAGGATGATGGCACTTGGGTCGTGCCCTCACCTCACACCAGTTCCAGGATGAACCAAGGCTAACTCAGAGAGTGGTATTAATGAAGTCAAGGCCAAGGAATCTTGTGAGTATCCTTTGGGCCAGTATTACCACCCTGAGCTTCCAGATCTTTGGAAGTCCTCTACTGGTTCCTACACATCAATACTCCTAAAGGAAATCATTTGGAATGTTGCTTAGGCTAAACACTAAGTTTCTTTGCGGTGTGCTGGGCTTGCGGCACCCTGGCTTTCTATGCTGATCAGAAGGTTGGGTTGATCTCAATGCCTGTCTTGAAGGTTAAGTAGGAAAATAAATGAAGACAAATGGGGTTTGTTTTATGGACCTAAGTTTTCAAAGCATGGGGCCCACAATGGGGGGCAGTTAATACTTTCATTCCTTGGTGGGTAAAATAGGAAAACCACTGAGATAGAGGGTGGCAAAGCGATCCTATTTCAACTCCTATTCTGAGCGTGGCATCTCTGTTCTTGATTCCCTAGAGAGGAGACGAAGGTGTGTGCCTGAGTCGGGGTGGGTGTTTCTCTGCACTTCCAGAGTACACTCTCTGGAAAGGAGACAGTGGGGGGATGGGGGACAGGGAGCCGTCAGTCAGAACAAGTCACCAGAGCCTCAGTTTCCTCATCTGTGGAATTAAGAGATTGGGCTAAATGATCCTCGTGGTCCACCCCAGCTCTAAGCATCTATGATACTGTGAGTGGTCCTTGTCCGTGGGGAACGAAGGAGAAAGGATTTCATTTAACACCTGGTCCAGGTAAAGAGTCTAGCATTTAACTCTTTTGCACACCTAGAAAATGTCAGCATGTGTAAATCTTTTTCACTCTTGGCCTAACAAGGAAATTTTAAACCCATCTGACAATCTAATCATGTGATGTCTTACCAAAGTCTGAATTTAGAAAAATGTTATAAAACCTTCTTTTTACTGAATGTATTTGGATCAACAATGAAGTCGTGCTCCTGATTTATATTAGGGTCATGCACTGTACATCAAGGTCTTGGGTGGGCTTAAGTTATATCTCAACTGTATTTCTTTTTTTTTTTTAAGAGCCAAGAATATGTGGAAATACTTTGTTTTGTTTTTATCAATCTCTGGAGCTCACGTGATATACTTCAACAGCCAGCCGTACTCTGGGGCTTATCCTCTTGGCAGAAAAGGCAACTGTTAGGAGGTCAAGCAAGGGCTCATTTCCTCCCCTACAGGCCAGTGGAGACCTTCCCTTCCCAGATAGACTTTCATTCCTTTTGTGCAGCCTGAAGGCATTGTTCCCTAATAAAATGCAGCACATTGGGAAGATTGTCACTTGAGTTACCCCCAGATTTACTATCTGAAGACTGAGTCAAGATCAACTCTTGGTTAGGAGAGGAGAAGCAAATAGACAGTGAGCATCTCAGATGGCGAGGGCTGAGGAACCAGAGGCTGGAAGCACAGAAGTCCAAGGGGCCTTTCTTATCAGTGTTTCCCAGGCAGAGTCCTGCAAACCAGCACAACCATCATAATTCCCCTATGGGGCTTCAAGAACCCTATTTTCCTTGGTTAAGTAAATTTAAACATTTATTTGGATTTACCCAAGCACACATTCCCAACTCTTTTCCTGCTGCCTTTTTGGTTGTTGAATGACTGACATCACTGAGTGTAGAATTGTGGCTCTGACACTCTTGGGTAAGTTGTCACCTAGTCCAACTTTCCACCCCAAATAGAGATTCTCTCTGGCCCACTGAGGGCCTCTGTCAATCCTTAAATCTTTCTGATGATGAGGACCCCACTACTCCATAAGGTGCTGTGTTTAAATAATGTGCTATTTTATTTTTAGGAAGTTCTTCCTTATATTGAATCAAATTCTCTCTCTCTTTAAACTTCACCCATTCCTTCTAGTCTTCCACAATTACTTTGATTAGTGGATCTCAAAGTCTAAATTCAAACATTGTACCCTGATCATCAAGGCCCTCCCCTTTATTGTTTCTTTCACTGGCCTAGTTTTAGGAAAAATCCTGTGAAGTCTTGGTGAGAGCAGATCTGACAAGCCATGCCTATTTCAAAAGGAAAGGAAGGCTGGAGGGTCCAAAGCTAAGCTTAGTACAGAGCAGAGTTTAGTATGGCTCTGATACTCCATGTGGCATATGACATTCTCCCTGGAGGTATTCCCAATGCTTTAAGAGGATCGTTTTCCAGATTTGATAACTGATCACATTTTCTGATAGTTTCTAATATCTTACTTAAAATTAATCCACAATGAATATTTTGACACAAACCCCCGCAAGGAAATTACTTCCTATCCAACTTAACTACAAAATCAGGAAAAACTTTAAATGGTTCTGTAACCCACTGTACTCAGGAAGATTGCTTACTATATTTCACCGGGCTCTTCATGACATCTAGTGGTGAAGTCTGGAAGAGCCTTCAGCTACTCATAAGGTAGGGAATATTCTTAATCTTATTTAACATTTATTCTTTGAATATTTTATTTTGTAAAATTGTAAACGAAATTCATTTTTCCATCCACTATAATGATATACTCATCTTTATTTTAGGCATCTTTACTGCTTTATACCTTTTCTATCTGGGCTTACTTTGAAATCAATTAAATCTATTTTTTCACAGATATAGAAAAAAAATCCTCCTTTAAAAAAAAAGTATTTTACGTGTGTGTGTGTAATTTTTACTTCATATATTTTATAAAGGCATAGTTGATTAACAATGTTGTGTTAGTTTCAGGTGTACAGCAAAGTGATTCAGTTATACATATACATGTATCTGTTCAAAAGAGGCATTTTGGATAAGCATAAATAACTCAATTTTGGTCTGGAAGCATACTACAAAGATGTTTTGCATAAATGTATTCATCTTCAAATGTGGTTTTTAGACTTTGGATTCCTGTGAAATCAGAGTCATTTATAGCTAACCTTGAATGTATTGTTATTCACAATTAGAAGTAGATACATTTCACAAGCAGAGAAGCTGACAAGTCTTTAAGCCTTCACACTTAGTTTTGCAGAAAGAACTGAAGTTAATTAGAAGTGATTATACATACATTGCCTGTGTGTGTGCATTTGTGTTGTGCACACGTACCACAAAAGCCTTGGGAAGGTTGCATTTTTTTACGTTTTAAAAATAAACATAATCTCCTTCCCATGTGTTGCTATAAGCCCAGTAAATCTAGGAAGCTCAGCAGGATTGAACAAGGTCATTTCTTGTCAGGACTCCAAGGGGGAGCAGGAAGCAACCCAGAGCATCAGATGCTGGCATCCTAATCCCTGCTCAGCACTGGCCTGGGGTACACGCTGGGCCAGCTCGACCCGCTGGCAGACTTCGGCTTGGATGTGAGCACAGTCAGAGTCAGGACTGTGGTCAGGACTGTGGCTCTCTTCCTACAGGGCCCCTTGTACGATGGAACGATAGCCCCGCTCTGCTAATAAAGGCAAAATCCCAACCAAGTTTGCTCACTTCTTAGTTCCGGTAAACAGCAAAGTAATTGTGAGAAGGTATATCCAATCACTACCTCAAAATCAAAGAGGCTTTATTGATCTGTTCTGGGTTTTGTTGGGTTTAAATATATATATTTAATATAATATATTTTTAATTAAATGCAATAAATATTTAATTCAATGTCAAAGCCCTTCACCAGTTGGCTGGTCCAGAGACTCTGGGTGGACAATCCGGTGTTGTCCACATGGCAGTGGGGGGGGGGGGTCGGGGGAAGTGGAGGACCTGTTGCTCGAGTCCTTGGGTGGACAGGACTGGTCCCCAGGTCAGCAGGCGGGGCAGGCCTAGTGCTTGAGGTCACAGAGACCAGATCAGAGCTAAGGGGAGCCTAGAGCCTGGGCCCGAGAAAGTTGTGCCTGAATTTGGGTCTGCCACGGGGGTGGCCCGGGAGCCTGGGTCCACCAGGGCTGGCTGGACGCCGGGGTGGGTGAAAAACCTGGGTCCGTGTACTTAGCCTGGTGCTGGACCTGGCTGGACACCTGGGTTCGCAGGTGTCTGCCTGAAGCCTGGCGTCACAGGAGCTGGGGCAGATGGGGGCCCAGGTGTGCAGGAGCCACGGGACCTGCCGTTGGCTGCTGGAGCCAGTGGGCACCAGGGTGAACCAGCGGCCTGGGTCCATGGAAGCCCTCAGGGAGCCACCTGGCGCCACCGATGTCGGCCTGGACCTGGGGCAGGCTGGCTCTGGGCCGACGCGCTCACTGCAGTTCTCCTCCTCCCACAGGGAGAGTGTCTCTCTCCACACTGGGCTGCCCAGGCTTAGGGGGATGGGGAGAGGGAGAGGGAGAGGGGGGCGGACAGCATGAATCTCTTTCCCACCCGCCTCAATGCATCCTTTCTTAGGCCTGCGCTCTACCCAGGTGCTGTAATCCTCACTTGGCAACCTTAGCTCCTGTGAAGGTATTTTCAAGTGTGGATAGTTTGGGGGGGCGGGGGGGGTGGAGATGAGCACTAGAAATTCCTATGAGCCACTTTGCTGACTTCACTCTAGCTTGTATTAGGAACACACAACTCAATAATAAAAACACAAATAATCCAAATTTTATTTTTTGGCTGCATTCGGTCTTCGTTGCTGTGCACGGGCTTTCTCTAGTTGCAGAGAGCAGGGGCTACTCTTCGTTGTGGTGCGCGGGCTTCTCATTGTGGTGGCTTCTCTTGCTGTGGAGCACAGGCTCTAGAGTGCACAGGCTTCAGTAGTTGTGGCATGTGGATTCAGTATAATCCAATTTTTAAATAAAGTATCCTATACTAAAGACATTTCTCCAACGAACTGGCTAAGAAGTGCATGAAAAGATGCTGGACATTATTAGTCATCAGAGAAATGCAAATCAAAACCACAATGAGGTATCACTTCATACCTACTAGGATAAATAAAATCAAAAAGTCATATAATAACAAGTTTTGGTGAGGATATGGAGAACCAAGAACCCTCATACACTACTGCTGGGGATGTAAAATGATGCAGCCACTTAGGAAAAGAATCTGGAGTTCCTCAAATGGTTAAGCATAGAATTACCATATGAACCAGCAATTCCACTCCAAGGTATATACTCAAGAGAAATGAAAATATGTCTACACAAAAACTTGTATATAGATGTTTATAGCAGCATTATTATAATAGTCAAAGATGAAACAGCCCAAATGTCCATCAGTAATGAATGTATAAATGAATGTGGTATAACCATACAGTAGAGTATTATTCAGCCATAAAAAAAATAAGTACCGACACATATGGGTGCACCTTGAAAAGAGGCTAAGTTAAAGAAGCCTGTCACAAAGACCATAATATCATGTGTTTCCATTTACATTAAATATCCAGAATAGAGAAATCTATAAAGACAGAGAGTAAATCAGTCGTTATGTAGGAATGAGAGTAATGAAGTGATGGGATGTTAACAGCTAAAGAGAGTGAGGTTTCTTTTTTGAGGTGATGAAAATGTTCTAAAATTGACTATAATGATGGCTGCATTACTTTGTGACTATACCAAAATCCACGTAAGTGTACACTTTAAATAAGTATGGTGGGGCTTCCCTGGTGGTGCAGTGGTTAGGAATCCACCTGCCAATGCAGGGGACATGGGTTCGAGCCCTGGTCCAGGAAGATCCCACATGCCGTGGAGCAACTAAGCCCATGTGCCACAACTACTGAGCCTGCGCTCTAGAGCCCATGAGCCACAGCTACTGAAGCCTGCGCGCCTAGAGCCTGTGCTCCGCAATGAGAAGCCACCGCAATGAGAAGCCCGCAAACCATAATGAAGAGTAGCCCCTGCTCACCACAACTAGAGAAAGCCCAGGCACAGAAACAAAGACCCAATGCAGACAAAAATAAGTAAATAAAATAAATATTTTTTTTTAAAGTATGATATGTGAATTATATCTCAATAAAGCTGTTGTGTGGGGTTTTTTTTAAAGTATCTTTAAAAGTTTCTCCTATCCGAATCCATTCTATCACTAAGTATATGTATCTTTCTTATTTTAATATTTACATTTTCTTGAAGATTTTAAAACACTATTTTTCATGAACATACATTTTTATCAACATAAATGCTGGTTAAAATATAGCTAGCACAGAGGGCCCTGACTTCAGACTCAAAACTATTTTTTACCATGGGCTAAGCAATCTCAGGCACAGTCTATTAAAAAAAAAAAGTGCCTTTATTCAAAACTTTTACTTCGTGTAATGACACCCTAGGTAATTCAGATTAGCGACCCACTGATGACAACTAAAAATGCTAGACAAAAATTTTAACATATTCTTGAAAGTATCAAAAGCTTAGCCCAAATCAACAAGGCCAATTTGCCCCCAGGGCATTTGCCAATCCTGGGGGAGAAGCTATATAACTGAATTGCATTTTTGTACCCTCCTGAGGAAGTAGCTATGAAGCTTGGAGCATATCAAAGGTAAGAACAATGAGAAACCATCCCCAAACTTGAGCAGGAACTGCAAAGACATGGTCCTTGGAAGAGGACGTGAAATAGATGTAAACTTACTCTAGTCAAAAGAAAGCTAATATACTACATTAAAAAGAGACAAACTCGACTTTAAGGCAAAAAGCATGATTAGAAATTAAATTCACTCCCTAAATATAAGGGTTCAACTTACTAGGAAGATACAGCAGTTCTAAATTTATATGTATCTAATAACCTGATATCAAAACTAGAAATTAAAAACTGACCAAACTTCAACAAGAAACAAACACACACATGAACTTGACCTAATAGGCAAAAACTGTATCCAACAACTACAGAATATTCTTTTCAGGCATATTTTCAAAAACCACATTTATAAAACATCTACCAAAAAATGTATTATTGTAATTAATTATATTAATATAAATTAATTATATTAAATAATTTTATGTAAATGTATGTATTATTATACATAGGGCAATAGTCAAATTTCAACAGATTTCAACAGCTAAGTCATGTAGAATATGTTTTCTGACCTCAATGTAATTAAGCTAGAAGTCAAAAACAAACATATCTGAAAATCCCCATTTGTTTGGAAATTAATAGATATACTTCTAAATAGCTCATGGGTCAAAGAAAAAATTAGAAAACATTTGGTCAAGAGAGCAACAGATCTTGTGGGATACAGTTAAACCAGTTCTTAGAAATATAGCTTTAAAGCATTTATTTTAAAATAAAGCTGAAAAGTGAGATGTCTCCACTACAAGAAAAAGTAAAATACATAAGAAGAAAACTATAGAAAAGGAAATATAAAAACATAAATTAATGGATCAGAAAAAACACACAAGATACAGACTCAATAAAACCAAATTTGTTTCATGAAAACAGCCAATAAAATTGATAAATCTTCAGTGAGACTGATTAAGAACAACTCAAATTCTGATCAACAGGTGAATGAATAAATTTTCATATACACAATAGAATACTTCTCAGCATTGAAACAGAATAACCTGTAAATATACACAAAAACATGAGTAAATCTAAAAATAATCAGGTTGAAAAAAATAAGTCAGAAAAGAGGTCATACTGTGTGATTTTTCATGTCTCTCCTTTCCAGATGATCACTTCTTTCTCCCTTTTTATAAGACACAAAAAATCCTTAGCAAACTAATTTAGCTAATTTAGTCCAGCAATATATGAAAATAGTAATACATCAAGTACAGTTAACCCAAGGAAAAGGTTGGTTTAACATTTGAAAATCTATATTATTCACCATATTAACAGAATAAAGAAGGAAACACACATAATCATCTCAATAGATGCAAAAAAATACTTGGCAAAATTTATCACCTATTCATGATTTTTTTTTTAATTCAAGCAATAGAAATAGAAAGGAACTTTGTCAGTTTGATAAAAGACATTTCTCAAACTAACATCACTTAATAGTGAAACACTAAGTGCTATCCCTCTAATTGAAGAACAAAACAAGCATGTTTATTCTCACTACTTTTTTTAAAAAATATTTTTTATTTATTTGGCTGTGTTGGGTCTTAGTTGTGGCACGCTGGATCTTAGTTGTGGCATGAGGGATCTTTCATTGCAGCACACGGGCTTCTCTCTAGTTGTGGCGTGCAGGCTCAGTAGTGCATCATGCGGGCTCCAGAGCACGCAGGATCAGTAGTTGTGGCATGCAGGCTCTCCAGTTGTGGTGCGTGGGCTCTAGAGCACGTGGGCATAGTTGCCCCGTGGCATGTGGGATCTTAGTTCTCTGACCAGGGATCAAACCTGCGTCCCCTGCATTGGAAGGCAGATTCTTAACCACTGGACCACCAGGGAAGTCCCTACTCTCACTACTTTTATTTAACACTGTACTGGAACCCCTAAGCAGTGCAATAAGGTAAGAAAAAAAAAAGATACAAAGTTTAGAAATGAATAATTAAAACTCTATTTGCATATGATGATTGTTCATATAGAAAATCATAAGGAATCTATTTTTTTAAAGTCATTAGAACTAATAAGGGAGTTCACAAAAGTGACAGACTACAAGGTCAATATACAAAAATTAACTGTATTACTATATGCTAGTAGCAAACAATTGGGAAATGAAATGTTTAAAATTCTATTTACAATAATGTCAACAAACATCAAATAGCTAGAATTAAATCTAATGAAAGAAGGACCTCCATAAAAAAAAGTAAAAAAATAAAATAAAATAAAATAAAATAAAAAATAATTAAAAAATAAATAAATTAAAAAAAGGACCTCCATACTGAAAACTATAAAACATTGCCTTGAGAAATTAGATCTAAATAAATGGAGATATACGTATTATATAAATATGTACTATATAAATATACTACATACCATGTTCATAGATTGGAAGACATTATATTCAAGGCAATCAATCATAAAGCTTTTTTTAGAAATTGATAAGATGATTCTAAAGTGAAAAGGCAAAGAACATAAACTAACAACAAAAAAATCTTGGTTATGAAGAAAGTTGGAGGAATTATACTACATGACTTCAAAACACACTACAAAGCTAAAGTAATCAAAACTGTTATACCTAACAGTAGACAAATAGATCTATGGGACAGAATAGACTGTCCAGAAGTAGGCTTGTACAGTTCATTATTTTCAACAAAGGTGATAAAGTTATATGTCCATAAAAACAGCTAATTCTTGAAATGGCATGCATGGATTGGAGAGTTCTGATAACAATTGCATTAGGGTACTCTGAAAAATGAGTATGTTGGACCAAAGTTTTTAGCATTCCCAAATTCAGTGGAGTCTATATTTTGATTAGTAAGTTAAGGAAGCAACAAAGCTTCCTCTTATATAAACTATGGGTTAAAAACTTTCCAGGAAATTTTTTCTTGAAAAGTAAAAACGTACACCAAAATGTGAACACCAGAATATCTTCTCCTTGCAGTGCTAGATTCAAGTAAAAAATCAGATGAAGTGACACCTATTCACCTCACCTTTTAAGGGACACCTGTTTACTTCTGTACAAGCCTAGCCCAGTGGTTTGAGTTGGCCTGTACGCTCACCCCAGGCCCCCTGCCAATTGCCCTTTTTTGAGTTACGTACCCATTTTTAAACTTAAAAGTCACCTGCAGTCAAGGCTGCTACCTCCTGGAAGCACTCCTAATGCTGTCAATGTGTTGACCCTTTTGAGGGAATTGTGTGGTCAGGGAAATGAAACTGCCCCACTATTTTTACTGTCCTTGGTCACGGGGAGATTATAGGGACCCAGTGAAGGAGTTTTCTATTACTGACTGGAAAACGCAGAAAAGCAGGTTTTAACCATTTGTACATTCAATATTACCCTATAAAATTAGGAATCTTATTACTAAGGAATCTGACAGAGGAATCATCTTTGTAAAATCAAAAACTTTTAAGAGAATAAAAGTAGTCATGAAAGAATGTGCCAGAATGACTGATGGGACAAAATTTATAATTACAAACAAAATACAGGAGAAAAAGCACCTGATTATAAGGAAAGACTAAAGCCTTTAATAACATCTTCAAAGCAGTGTTTCATATTCTTGTATGGAGTGTTGCCATCAATCTCCATGCCTTGCTAATTGTCATGTAAAACTGTGTTCAGTGATAGACTATGAAAGCTTCGCAGTTCCTTTGCCGGAAGGGTTTCAGAATCCAGCTGTCTGCTGATGCCACCTTCAACCAAAAGATTATTAATATAATTAATGATTCTAATAAGCACTACAAAGGTTGTTTCCACAGCTTAATGGATTGATATTGGATATCCTTACTAATTTCACTGGATATCCTTACTAATTTCAACTGGATTCCAACTGGATATCCTTATTAATTTCACTAGTTCTACATTTGATAATGATGTCTACTCCCTCTTGAATTTGTTTAGCACTTTACTAACGCCTGTTTTTCCTTCCTACTTAAGTCTGCTCTCAGGCTCCTCTTTAGCTAATTCTATAATTTTTTTTAGTATTCCCTAGTATTTGCTCCTTAGTTTCCTTCTCCCCCTTTATATTCTCTCTAGATGCTCCCATTCATATACCTATTTCAACTTTCATGACCTAAATGACTCCTAGTTCCCTAATTCTAGCCCTAAGATCTAAAACCACATTCCTGCCTGTGTACCTAATAGACATCTCCACCTTAAAGCCAAAAAAATCATCTGATACTTTGCTCAAGGCAATGTTGTATCCGAAACTATATTCATCTTCCCCTCCCAATTTGCTGCTTTTCCTAAGAACCAACATTTCTACATATAAAAGTGAAACACTTTTGCATCATTGTGGACTCCTCTCTGCTTCCTTCTCTTCCCATAAACTAAGGATAGCCTGATCTCTTTCACAAGGCAAGAAGAGCTTCATGCTATGGTTTCTACTTGCTCTTCCAGCTTCATCTCCTCCCTCACCTCAGAAATCTTATTTCTCGGTCTTCTTATGTACACAGCATGCACTTTTCCTTTACTCTGCTGAACTCTCTTCCTTACCTTGCTAAACTGCAAATTCCTACAACCTCTCAGATTTACCTCAAACATCCCCTCTTGGAACCTGAAAATTGGTTCAATACTTTGTTTATTGGTGACAGAGAACAAAGTAACTTTGGTTTGGTACTAGGGACAAGTCCTGGCATTACTGCTGATAAGCCTGTAAATAAGACTACAAATAATTACAATGCAGTTTGCTGGGCACCAGGGTGCCAGGGTACTGTGGCAGCAGAGGCGGCTTACACAATCACTATGTGTTACTTCTATCAGTTTTGCTTGTACTGAGCCTTGTAGATAAATAGGAATTTGTCTGGTGGACAAGTTAGGTCAGAGGAAGGCATTAGATATCGGAGTACATTCTGGTAACTGCTAGTTAGGTGCACCACACAAGGGGAAATGGGTGGGGCTTGGGGGATAGAGAAGGATGGAGAGGGAGGGCTCACAGGAAGACCTCAAAAGGCGAACTAGCAGCCACGTGGAGGACACATGACAGAGGCCAGGTCAGAGGCTAGGAGACAATCAGGAGGCCTATTGCACTACACTTAGCAAAAAATGATGCCCCAAAGCTGTGGCAGCGAGATGGGGGAGCAGGGTACAGAAGGTAACTCTGTATCCTTGATCCAAAGTAAAGCCATTTCATCTTCACAAGAAGCCTAAGAGGTAATGTTCCTATTTTTCACTCGAGGAAACTCAAGCTCCTAAGGATGTTGCTCGCCTGACATGACACAGCTTACTAGTAGAAGCAGAGATACAAACTTCAAAGATGCTGCTCCTGAGTAGCACGTGTCAATATCTTAAATGTATGTCCAAGGATAACACAATAAATCATGTTTCACAACTAATTCTGGCCTGTTCAATTTACCAGGATTCCTAAGTAAACTTCCTCTTCCCATGGAGAAGCGTAGCAAGTATAGAGGAAGGAGAAATACCCGAGCAGATTTAGGGTTACATAGCAAGATCTTAATAGTATTCTAAGCTGTGTACAATTTTAAGATCTTACATAGCAAGATCTTAATATTATTCTAAGCTGTGTACAATTTTGGTAGAATATACAAATTCTAAAGTTACCTTATGGGCCTAGTTTAGTGCTACATTCTCCAATTAATAATTCTGCATGGACCACAGAGTTGAAAAGTAATTTTATTTGCCTGTAAAACCTCCACTCTGCCCACTTGATCTTATAGAGGTAGGGCATATTAAAAATAAAAGTATTAATCTAAAAATAAAATATAGAAAACAAACTTATTGTTACCGGGGGTAAGGGGGGGAGGGATAAACTGGGAGACTGGGATTGACATATACACACTACTATATATAAAACAGATAATAAGCACCCACTGTACAGCACAGGGAACTCAATACTCTGTAACGGCCTATATGTGAAATGAATCTAAAAGAGTGTATATGTGTATATGTGTAACTGATTCACTTTGCTGGCCACCTAAAACATAACATCGTAAATCAACTATACTCCAATAAAAATTTAAAAAGTAAAATTTTAAAAATAAAAATATCTAATAATAAAAATAAAACTTGATGTGAAAATATGCTTAAAATGACATTAGTATTCTGCCTTAGGCAATAGGCTTGAGGAATAAAATATTCACTATTTTAAAATCACTTACTTAACAAACAAGCTATATGTATATTACAAAACAATGTGTTTGGCAAACTTTCTAAAATACAGAACATCACCTCTAATCAATGAGATGTTAAAGCTAAGTGAACATGATATTCCTCAAAGTTCTCCTTTAGTGTTCAGGGAATAGATTTCTTATTCTAAATTACTTTTCTAAAAAAAAAAAAAAAAAAAAGAATCTAAGGTTAGAAATGACCAATTTCAGAAGAGATACACACCTACACAAAACGTAATCTACCAAACTATATAAATATTAATACAAGCAATATGGGTAACCCCTAAATTTCTTTCATTCTTTAAAACTCACAAAGGAGAGGGTGTAGGTTTACTAATCTACTTAACTCCAATGCTTCCTTCTCATTACAGAATTAAAGATTTATCTTGGACGTTAAGAGGAAGATAGGAAGATTTGAACTGTTTTAGGTTAAAAAGCACCCTCGCCATGTCAAGTGTATTGATGGCAGCTATAAATAAAATACTGAGCCCAAATGTACAGTAACAGCACACCTGTAAATGCTGCAAGAAATGTAGTATATACATCCTCAGGCCTTGAGACAAAGATAGCAGACAGGTTTCAACTCACATTTCAACTCCAGCAGATTAAGTAGCGACCTACAACAGAACGAGATTGGGGGATAACCTGACCAAAATGGACCGTAAATGTCTTCCATTGGCATAAGAGTACGGTAGCCTGCGTGCTCCTCTTTGCCCTCAGCCTTAGGCTGACGACGACTTTGTACTGAAATATTTTTGTTTCTATTATGGATAGGCTATTTCATTATTGTTTCACACCAGATAATGCATCCTGATGTAAAATATAAGTAAAATCAAGAGAAAAGTTTTGTTCTGTTTTTTGCTGTGTCTGACAAAACAAACAATAAACCTAATATCTGTTTTCTAGAAAACACTATGTAATGGATGGCTACCATTACAATAACTAAGGTTATATTTTTTTATGCTCTTCCTATTCATCTGGAAAATTCAGTGTTACATATAAATATGTATATATGTGTGTGTGTCTATACACACACACAGTTTTAGGAGAAAACATCAGCATTTCAGCTTGGTCACTTAAATAATGTCAACTATGCATGTTTATTTGTAAAACTTCCCATAGTGAAACATGTTACAGTTACCTATAAACATTCATTTCTCACTATTTACAATTTGAATAATTATGAAATGTTTGTATATTGCAAACGAGTTATAGAAAGTCACATAAACAATATAAATCTGATGCCCAGTCCTTTACAGATATGAAGTTATTTTCACTGGGTTTTCAAATTGTCGAGTATAAATAGGATGAGGTCATCCATACTTAAGATGAGGCACTTCAACAATTACCCAAAAAGGTTGTTAAGTGTACAAAAGTGTAAAACAAAACTTTTGATATTAATCTTACTCTTAATTTCAGACGTGATTAATCTGAGATGGTCTATATTAAGGAGTGTTATAGACTTTTATTTTATTTCTTGCCCTTCTGCTTCCCCTTGACCCAAGGCAACATAACCATGAAATAGACATCACCACAGACCAGCTTATGTGCTTCCATACAAAGAAACTAAACATCATTTAATGACATTGGGGTTTCAGAAAGTGACTATTTTACCACAAAAACTTGTGCATAATTTTTTTCAGAAACATGGATAAATACAGTGGTGACTCAAAGGCAAATCAGTATCTTGACCAAAGTCCTAGACAAATAGGTCCTCAAATTTATTATCAACTGAATCAAAATTTTAAGTCTTATGTACTCTTTTTAAACACTGAATTTTTAAAATACTGAGAAATTTAAAAATTAAATTTTAATTTTAAAAATAGAAAAATTTAAAAATTAAATTTATTAATACTTTCTAGATTACAGCTTAAGATTTAAAAAATAAGGAACAGATGCTTTGTCTTGCCAGCCTTTTGTAAAAGACCTTTTAAACATATATATGTGGCTAATTCATTTTCAACCTTAAACCATGTTCTCTGTATATTTACACTGTATCTTTTGGTAGTTAAAATATTAAATGCTTGATTAAAAGAGATCAATTCCTGTTGCTTCATGAATTCATAGTACTATATTTTTCCCTACTGTCATATTTCAACATACCTCTACTAGTAAAAAAAATAACTCAAATTTTAGAAGTTTATCCAATAGGATTTAAAATCTGTGGTCCCATTAACTAATAGTTTTAGGTGAGAACAGTTAAATCTCATTAAACTTATTTAATTCTGGTAGTTTATAATTTAAGTAATTTCTATAGCCCAGATACCCAAATGCTGTTTAACAAACATATGAGTTACTCACTCACTGGAACATGGTTAGCCGTTCGAATTCCACTTATCAAAACCACTTCCTGTGTGTGTGCACATGAGCGCACATACACTCCTTAATTCCCTAAAACAGTCCTGCTCCTCTAAAGAGAGAAACTGTCTTTTGAATTGTATGCTACCAGACACTTATGTCTCTGCTAAAATCAGAAGATGGCCAATTTTCAAATAAATGGAAAGGGAAAATACTTATTTAGAACAACAAAAATTAAGCTTGGCAAAAGTAGTTACATTTATTTACAATTCCATGTAGTAAGATTACAAGAGAAACACTAGTGATATCATCTGAACAAAAGCAATGATTTATTGGTAATGGCAATGAATGAAATATTGAAAGTCTCTGGTGAGAATCAAGCAATTATCCAGGAGCTGTAGATCTGACTGCAATATAGTCTTCCAGTGTCTTTTGTACCTTAGTGGCTTTCTCCTTTTTTGCCAACTACCTAGGAAGAACAAAAATAACTTTATATGTACTTCTTATTGATTTAGAAATATGAGTTATTTTAAAAATAATATTACAAATTGTAATCATTTTTAAAAGCTGGTATTAATTTTTATCTTTGCAATTTTTTGGCATGCAGTATATCTTCACTGTTGAAGCACACTGTGACCCTCCCTCCCTTCCCAGCCTCTAGAAATTAAAAATAAAACACATGCAGGTTATTTTTGGTTTCCCACACTGTTTTAAGAAAAAGTAATGCAATTTTTCAAAACAAGGTTGACAGTTTAGAGAAGTTAAGAAAAAGATGATGCTACATGAGTGAAACATATTTGGCATACTATTTTTAGGCAACGAGATATCAAATGCCGATCACAAAATAATGTACAATTAAAAGAGTATGCTAAACTTATGTCTTCATGCCCAAGATGACAGGTTTCTAGACTTTTCTATCAATATGCAGACATGCAATGAAAACAGATTAAAAATGACTAATTTGGCCTAGTTTCTATTTTTAAAAAACCCTGATTGCTACAATGTACTACTGAAATGATAAAGAATAAACCTTGTTTCAGGCAATGATTAGAAAAATTCTCTACTGAAGGGTTTAAAAAATGTTCTAGTTGCTATAAATGTGGCAGAATAAAAATGTAAAGAATAAATTTGGTTTCTACCAATAGTTCTAGAAAACAAATCCTCTGTGGGAAGGCTCTAAAACTACGTTCTAATCAAACAATTTACTTTAAACCTAAAGTTTACAATAATGTATTCTCATGGCAGAAATTCCTCTAAGGAAATCTACTTGCAAGCTATTGAACATATATTTGTATACAAAAAAATTTCTATGTATGTCTGTACATATAATTTTCATATTTTAAATTGATTCTGGTCCCAACGGTAGTATATGAATCAAGTAAAACTCGCAAAGGTCTTCGGTACAAGTCTGGTCTAAAATAGAACATGGCTGGGTCAATGTCATTCATGGGAAAAGATTATAAAAACACTTTCCACTGAATTCCTAATCACGTGATGCTAGAAATGCCGTTCTCTCCATCTTGAGGAAAATCACTTTTATTACTTTAAAATAACTCCTCTCTGATCCAAGGAAACCATGTGTTAAAAAGCCCAAGAAGCCAAAAAGATACAAAAGATAGTCTCATAAAAGAGTACGTGGATGAGAGTTAAGAAATTTAGATTTTAAGAGCCGGGGGGAGCTTTCCCAAGAAAGAAGGGGAGGTGGTACTATCTGTACTGCAAATGCATTTAAGCAGATAAACACTGAAAGCATTATTGATCATTATATCCCTTGGGAACACACAAAACACAGAGCTATTAGATTAAGCAAAAGAAAACAAAAACTAATATTAAAAATTTTAATTTTAACAGATGTGATACAGTAGAAGACATGAATCTGCATACTGTTTCACAGGTTGATAACTCTCAACTTGCCAATGTGTATTCTCTGTAAAAAAGAAGAAATTCAGCATTCCAACATGGAGTTTCTCACCACAAAAGTAAAGCTCTTTTATTCATTTTTAAGTCTTTGTATTACGCCTCAGACAAACAAAAATTTTGGTACATCAAAATTAGATGTCAAAACTATTTATTCAGTAAAGAGTCCATTGATCTTCTATGTTAATATTTTAACCCAGCCTAACATTCAGTCCATAAGTCTTTCAACTGGCCTTGAACTCACTTGCGTTGGCAAAGCACAGGACACGCCCACAATTAATCAGCAAAAAGATTTTGGGGCTACAGTTCCAATGAGAAAAGAAAACCCACGTCTCTCAAATTCAGCCTAATCAATATTACACTAGTACTGATATAAAAGAACTTGACGAAACGGCTCATATTTGATTTCCAAAATGATTCTATAGTTCCTAAAAAATAAAATTTAAACTTTAGATCAGATTAAAACATTACCTAACTAGTTAAATCTAAAAACATTTACAACAATGTAAGTTTTATTGCAAAATTCTTTCTCAAAATGTAGTACAAAATTAAGTATGAGACAGGAGAAAGTAAATTTTAAAAAGTAACAAAAAGTTGGGTGGGCAACCTGGTATGGTAATGAAATTAAAGCACCTAGTTGCAAGCCCAGAACAAACACCAAAACAAATAAAAGGCCAACTGAGAAACATGACTAGAATGAGATCTGAAGAAGAGACAGTTGAGGAAATTTAGGTAACAAAGAAGGCTGATCCAGATGATAGAAGCTGTAGAAATCTTGCCCCAACAATGGTGAGAACATGAGAAGGGTGAGAGCAGACAGGTGCTAGATGAGCAGGGAAGCAAGGAGGGGAGTAGAGGGAGATAAGGTCAATCTTTATATTACTTCATTGTTAAAAATCTTCTGGGTTTAGTTCATTTGAGTTGGATTAAAAAAGCTGAAAAATAAACAGACAAAAATGTTACAAAAATAGCTGATACGGTGAATGGCCAGTTAAGAAAAGTCTATTTTTATTACAGTCATAGAAAATCTGCTCTGCCTTTCAAATGCACCTCATTCCCTAAGAAGCAGAAACCCCTTCATTTTTGCTCAGTTTTGTATACTTATATTACTTCTGTGTTCAAATAAAGCAATCCATGTAAAGAGCATATTTTAGCAAAGAAAACATCTACTTCCAATTAAAATGGCAAGCTTT
Source organism: Mesoplodon mirus (assembly GCF_964341445.2). Taxonomy (NCBI): domain Eukaryota; kingdom Metazoa; phylum Chordata; class Mammalia; order Artiodactyla; family Ziphiidae; genus Mesoplodon; species Mesoplodon mirus. Next base: position 72,101,123 of record NC_138989.1, read on the forward strand.
TTTCATGCTGCAACACAAATAATCCATTTACAACAGAAAGCCTAAGTATATATTATAATCAGGGCATAATGCTTCTTATGAGCCAAAAACAGACCAGTGGAAGGTATGTTCTAGTCTCCAAAATCTGAAAAGTATAACCTTCTAAAGCTGTAACAGCATGCAAGGTGGTCTAAGATTTCTAGCCACATCCGAGATTCACCAGCATTACCTTAGCTTCTGTCATCTCAGTGACATAAGGAGAAGATCAATGACATTCTGAAAACTAAAATTATCTAGAAACAACTCATACAACATAAAAATGTAAACTGAAAATGCTACATAGTTCTATTTTATCATTCATTAAAATCATTTTACACAGTTCTCTTCACTACATAGAGGTATCAAAACTTTCCTCTCTGTGCCGATAAATACATGCCCAATCTACATTGAAATTTTAAATTCCAATTACTATGTGCAATTCCTTTAAAATTCAGACTGACTAAATAAAGGAAAGAAGTGCCATACTTGACCTATCCTCGAATGAAGGAACTGCACCTTCCCACTGCCATGCCCAAAGTTCCTGTTTTCCATTCTATCTAGAGTGCCCACTGCTATCTTTTCCTCTATCCATTTCTACTCCCACAGCTTAGTTCTAGGCTCTTTTCCTCCACAAAACATTCTGATATTTTCCCAGCCATTCTTGGGAAGAAGGAAATATCACCAGGCTGGGAAAGGAGGAGAATACTCTGTAGAGGAAGAGAGCCTTGAACTAAGCTTTGATTAACTTTGATTAGCATCCAAGTGTTTGCGCATCACCCTTTAACAATATAAACTGGCAGAGATTGTGACTATACCTAGCATAGTACTACAGGGACAACAAGTACCATACCATGTGTCGTTTATTTCCTTTACTACAAACACCAGGCTCACTGATAGTTTTTAATACGTGACTCTACACAAGGCCAATTTCAGTGAAACATAAGTTAGCTTTTTAATTGCAGTTTTCCTACACTGAAGTTGTTGACTTAGCACAACACGAAGAAAACTGGAATATTAGCTTACTCTTGAGGAATAACCCTAGAGTTCAGTGAATGACACAAGAACAAAACTCATTTGGAAACTACTGAGAGAAAATGTAATATTAATATATATAAGAAAATCATTCAACCAATTAAAATTTATCAAACATTAAAAGCAATGGATTAAAAGTCCAGAAGACCAAGAAGGGAGTCCATTATAGCATTACATTATTTTCACAGCAGTTCTCAGTGTGGTCCAGGCTGGGCATCCCTGAGACCCTTTCATGGAGTCTTCAAGGTCAAAACTATTTTCATAATAATGCTAAATTGTTATTTGCCTCTTTAACTAACTCTCATTGTCTCACAAATGTACAATGAAGTTTTCCAGAGGCTACATGACTTATGATAGCAAAACTGACTGAATGCAGAAGAAGATATGAGAATGAGAGGATTCTATTAAGCTAGACTATAAACAAATTTGTCAAAGTGTAAAAACAATGCTCTTCTTCTCACAAAATTAGTTTTTGTTTTGAAATATATATATTTTAAAATATTACTTGTGTTAACAATGATTTTATTTGTAAATAAATATTTTTTAAATTTCTCAGTTTTAACTTCTAAAATGGTAAATATTAGATAAATATTGGTCCTCAATAATCTTTAGTACTGCGAAGGGGTCCTGGGACCAAAAAGTTTTGAGAACTACTGTTCTGCAGTAATTTTCAATAAGGTAAAAAAGTACCTAAACATATAGCATTTTAAAACAAACACAAATACTCTCAAACAAGAAAAGAAAAATACCTTTGCTATCCTGAAGACAGTCCAAAAAAAGGTAGTTTGATAGTCAAAAAAGAGAGAAAATAGGCTAGAAGGGATGTGAGGGGGGATGTTAAAGACAAAGAGGTGGAGACATCCTTAGATGGACAATTATTAACGCACATTAGAAAAACTATAACTGAATGGCAGGCTGGTAAGAAGATGGACAAGATAGAGTAGGGGTTACCTAAAGGAAAAATGGAAATCAAGTAGCATAAGCTGAGGTGAGAAGCAGGAAACCAGAGCCGAATTAATGATACGAGGAAATAATAGGAATTAGAATAATAGATCTTAGGAAAGAACTGAGCTAAAAAGAAACTATGCAAGGCACGGTTAAAGCCAAATCCAATGGCATTTAATTCAAACAAGCAAAGTAGCAAAGCAGGCAGCCAAAACGACTCTGTTGCTCACAGTTTCCCAGTGCAGCATATTTCATATCATAAAAACGTAGATGTTTTAATCTCTGCTTCTTCTGACCTGTCATTATGTGCATGTCAAACATTTGACATGACAGATCTAATAACTGTTTCTAAACCTCCCAAAAGTTAACTATGCTGTGAGACAGAAAGATAGCAGTTGGAAAATGACATTAAAATATCTATTGTCGAGGTTATCAATTTTGCAAAAACAGTGTACAATTTTATAAGCTCATCCACCGTTATGAAATTTTATGAATTTTTCTGTTATTGGATTAAAATTAGATCTGCAGTGCCATCAAAAAGAATACGTTTTCAGGGTGTTCCATGGCTCCAATTCCCCAAACAGGGCTCTAAGTTTTAAGCCAGGTGCCTCTTCCTCCAGGCATTGGCAGTGCTAGGGAAACTCTTCCTCTCTTATAATCACCCCAAGTTCTAGACTGCCCGCCAGATGCAGCCATCAGAAACACAGTAAAACCTACATCTCTGGTGCTGCTGCACATTTAGTCTGTGTACAGCACCTGGGCTCTGTACTGATAAGTACATCTATGATCTGTGGTTGTATATTTTAAGAGTCATCCTAAATGAACTGTTACCAATCAAAAGTAGTTCCAAGAATGAAAAAATGTTCTCTTTCCTAAAGGTCCCATGTAACTTATAAATTCTTTCACAAACTTTAGGACTATGTCCTCAAAAACAAAAAAATTCACTGAATACATACATATATGCCTGTTCACTGAATAGTTACTTGCTGAAATGTGTTCTTTCAGCACGAAGACATGGTTTGAAAGCATCTCAGTGTAGTAAAACTGAGTCCATTCTTTTTGATTAAAATTGCCATTTTAAATATGTTTTCATCAGAAACAATGATAATCAAAATCTTAATATAAGCAAGCAAAGTTCTTAAAAATTCATTAATAATGATTTAACTTACTACTACTATTTTTCATTATTCCTAACTACCTTCTATAACCAAACAATAATTTTTACCCCTCTTATTTGGATGCCATTCAGTAATAGACACTATATCAGTAGGACTTATTTTTATTAGAGATTTCGTTTAGTAAGAAATCTAAAAATGTGATTAGAAGAACCTACTGTTCTGTTTAACCTTATAAAATTTCATGACATATGATTTTGATAGCTTTAAAATTATTTCCTTAAAATTGTTATTTTTATTTCTCCTAGCTATCATTTAAACAAACTTACTCGTTTGAAGTCATTCATATTTGTTGCCTGGACTGGAGTCCCAATAAAAGTAAAATATGAAATTCTTGTTGTTTCTTCTTCACCTTGATTGGACTGAACAAATATCTACACACACACACACACACACACACACACACACACCAAAAAAGGAAAGAATTTTTACATTAATGATTACACTCCTTCTTTTATAAACATGCTTTAAATTTAATCAATTTCCTTAGGTTATTAATAAAAATACCTTCCATTCTTTGTAAGGATTAATCTGAATTACATTTAGACTAGTACTCCTATAGCATTATTAATTCTATTGTTTGCCCAGCTATTCTTACCTTCTCCAGGGATGTCATGGCAAGACACTCGCATACACAAGTTCTTGATGATTTAGTGTGATGGTGTGGAAGGGTCATAGTTAAATTATTTACAGAGAATGTTGAAAGAGTATGAAGTTCATGATTACAATGGGCAGAGTGCTACTGAAACTTTACTAAAATTATAATTTTTCACTGAGGAAAATCTCTGCTGTTATATTCTTTCTGATAATCCTTCATTCATTCTATTTCCTACAATTTTAAAAGAAAAGACTAGTACTGGAAATAGGGTCCTAAAACTATACTGTGGCTTACATGTTTTTTTAAGCTTGGCTCTTTACCCTTTCTATTTAAAAACTCCCCTCAGCATGTTAGGAGACAGAAACTTTACTCATAGATCCTTTTTCAATATACTGGACTTTTAAAATTTGCTCTATTAAAAAAAATAATACTCTACATGCTGTCTACTTAAGATTATTGCCTCTCTTGAATTCAGCAACATACTTTTTTCATTCTCAGATGGCACTAAGCAATCAGTTTTTGTTGTTTGTACAGGAAACCACAGATTCATCTCAAACTGAGCTATTCAATTAAAAACTCTAAGTCTATAATAAGTGGACTATTAAACTAGCTCTCTATTTATTTGCAATGCTTTTTTAATCTAAGCACAACAGTTTATATTTACTGCTTTTAAAATCCATCTACTTATTCTGATTACACTTCCTGATCAAAACTGTCATTTCAGGCTTCCCTGGTGGCGCAGTGGTTGAGAATCTGCCTGCCAATGCAGGGGACATGGGTTCGAGCCCTTATCTGGGAGGATCCCACATGCTGCGGAGCAACTAGGCCCGTGAGCCACAACTACTAAGCCTGCGCGTCTGGAGCCTGTGCTCCGCAACAAGAGAGGCCCGCGCACTGCGATGAAGAGTGGCCCCCGCTTGCCGCAACTAGAGAAAGCCCTCACGCAGAAACGAAGACCCAACACAGCCAAAAATAAATAAAATAAATAAATTAAAAAAAAAAACTGTCATTTCAATTTCAATTTTATCACCAAAAAAAGTGACAGGCATGCTTTCTGTGTCTGGATTTAAGTCACTGACTAAAATTTTGATTTTGATAGGACACAGTGATAACTGTGAACCTATCACAAGATAACTATATTCAATGATTCTCAAAGATAGAGGAGATTATATTAGGATCTCTGGGTTTAAAGGGCTTTTCCAATAAACAAATGCCTTCCTCCCATCACTAAATAAAGCAACAGGTGTTATTAATTGAATGTTACAAATATGAGTAAAGTCAAAAAAATTTTTCATAACCAGTGTTCCAGTATGATATAACCATTTTCTTTAATTTCATCTGGGTAAAATATTTCAACTACTGAAAACTCAACTTCATATAATCTTTCATCTTACCACTAAGTATATTCTGTGAAATTCCACTGAAAACCTCCTAAAATGAACACATGCTATGGCATTCTTCTAATTTACAAAAACCAGAATCCACTAACACAAAGAAATCACATTAGCTTGGCATGCCTTGTTCTCAAGTGACTCTGTGCTGGTTCCTACTCCTTTTTCTAGGTATTCCACTATTCTTTTATAACCCTCCTACCCCCTCCTCTGAAGGAACGGGCTAGGGTGGATGGGTGGTTTAGAAGCGTGTGTTGGGTTTTAATACTAGAATTCACAAAAGCAATTAATAGCTGCTAAAAAGCTGCTGCTTTCTTAATGTAAATTAAGATAATATAAAACTATCTTTTAAAAGTCATTTTTACTGAGATCACGGCCACTACAATATTAAAAACTCTATATTCTAGAGAAGTAAATTGGACTTTACAAACGTATCATCACTCATCACCAGGTATGAAGGAAGCACAAATATCTTCTATTTAAGTATAAATCTTCTAGAATAAACTTAGAACAAAAGTTGCCAAAGATATATACGTAATATATATATATATGTAAACTGACAAATCCACAAATTAAAAAAAAATCAATCTGTCTTTCCTCTTTAGGGCACACAGACGAATTAGAAAGAAGGAAATTTAATTAGCTCATTAGACATGTTTATGCATTTCAAACCAAGCGGACAATTATTACTTTTAAGGATCACTTGGAATCAGCTAGGATACTAAAGATGGCATGAACTGTCATCCACAACCCGTTAAATATATCTGAATGAAATACCACTTACAGTTACACTGTTAACATTCTGAAACTTTACATAACGAAGTGGGACAATACCATCTTCTTTAATATCATCCTCTGTTAGCTCCAGAGCTTGAGTTGGCTCACTTCTTTCTGCCTCTTCAAAATCCATAGACCGGGGTAGATTGATAAAAATTTTTACATACTTAGGACCCTGACCTATAAAATGGTAAAATAAAATTAAATGCTAATGCCAAACATACAATACTTTGTTCCCTTTATCATTACATTCACACTATACAAACAGAAGGACATAAACACATATGCACATAACTACCTCTATCTTTAGAAATTTTAAGAAAGTCTGAGTATTTTCACAACCATACTTCCCCCCCCAACAGACATTTACTGGTATATTCTTGGCCTCCTAAAGCTATACAAGGTACTAGGAATACTAGATGAAAACACATACATATATATGTACATGCATAACATATACACAGAGTTCTTGCCCTCAACTATAAAAGACATACTATGATACATGTACAACTCTCAGTGAGGAGGTATAGGGGAGGTGGCAGTGGAGTCTGACGGCACATGCAGGCCGACAGAAAGTTCCATAAAAGAAATAACATTGACGTGGGTCTTGCAGTTGCCATCAGTTGGTACATTTTGTTATTTAGGAGGAAAGCACTATGAGTGACAACATTTAGCCAGGAGGAAATTAATTACACAAACTACCAAAATTCATCTGAGGGATTAGCATGTGCTCAGTGGTAAAATCATATTGATAGAATGTCTTAGTCCTTTTAACTTCAGACCAGTGTTTTGTGACTGATTAAGGAATCTTAAGATAGTCACACTGCTTAAATACTCATTTCCATAGCATTTGCTTTTATAAATACTTTGCATTCTCAGAGTAAAGAAACAATTTTATTAGTGAAAAATCATTAATACACGAAAATTTAGAATAGCAAATGATAAGGGAATGCTTCCTGATAAGTGTACTGCTTCTCCCAACCAACTAAAAAAACCAAAATCCTAGTCCCCACTCCCCACCCCATGCCCCCTCCCACGTCCGCCCCAACCAGCAAAAAACACTTCAGTAAGAAACAGAAAAAAGGGGGTGGGGGTGGGGTGAATAGAACAATTCTTTATTTAATGAAAAGAAAAATGCTAAGTCTGTACAATCATGTTTACAGCATCATAATATGTATAAAGAAGATGAAACTGTAATTAGAGCACAAATAGGAAGATCCAGAGCCTGTATTATCACCTATAACAGGAGGAACGTGAAATAATTCTCCCAGTTCTGATCCTGAAAAATAGCTACCTCAAACCTAGAATCTTTAGTTGGAAGAGAGGGCTCCCTCGTTTTCAGATTAAGAGGGAACTTAAATTCTAAAATAAAAAACTTTGGAAAAAGGGTAAACGTCTCTTTATTACTTTCAGTCCAATCATCTCACATTATTTGCCCACTGCTTTGTTGTAAGAACAATTCCACTCCTTCCCAAAATAAGAAATCTTTACCTCTATTTAATAAAAAGTTTTAACCTAAGTGTCCATCAACAGAATGGATAAAGAAGATGTAGTAAATATATATACAATGAAATCTTACTCAACCATAAAAAAGAATGAAATTTTGCCATCTGCAACAACATGGATGGACCTGGAGGGTATTATGCTAAGTGAAACAGGTCAGACAGAGAAAGACAAATGCTGTATGATATCACTTATATGTGGAATCTGAAAAATAAGACAAACTTGGGAATATAACAAAAAAGAAGCAGACTCACAGATAAAGAAAACAAACTAGTGGTTACCAGTGTGGACGAGGGGAGGGGGGAGGAGCAAGATAGGGGTAAGAGATTAAGAGGTACAAACTTCTATGTATAAAATGAGTAAGCTACAAGGATATACTGTACAACACAGGGAATACAGCCAATATTTTAGAACGACTATAAATGGAATAACCCTTAAAAACTGTGAATCACTATGTTGTACACTTAAAACTTACATAGGAGTATACATCAACTATACCTCAATTTAAACAAAAAGAAAAGAAAAAAAAGCGAGGTTTTAAATATGTGCTAGCAGGTCTACAGAGCAGAAAGTTAGCTTAAAGAAAAGCTGCCCATTACTCACCATTATCCGGCCCTTGAAATTTCATTGAGTAAAGCTTAACAGGCTGATTGAATGCCACGGTAATAAGGAGCTGTGAAGAAAATAATAGTTTCATTTTTAAAGAGCTGTTGAACACCATAAATAACACAATAGCTAAGGAGATTTAAATAACTAAGAAGCAGACAAAATTTAATTCATCTAACAAAACCAATGTAATACAGAATATCAGTAAGCTGAAAGTAACTTGATTAGGTTGACATTTGAGAAATACATTAATGTATTATTCGTATAAAAAAATAACAACAAAATTTAATAGAATTAACTAAAATTATATGTAAGAACCTAAAGTCTTGTGACCTAAAACTGATAAGCAATCTGCTTTCCAAAAAAATCAAACAAAATCCCGAAATTAAAATTTAAACTATATATTTTAGCATATTAAGCTTATTATTTTCCAAAACAATTTATTTGTGGAAGCACCCACCCACGTCACTTGACAATTTGGAGACAATGCACACAGGCTACGTGGAGAGACTAGACCTCAAATGAACGCTATCTGATCCAAAACTCAAGAGAACAGGACTCACAGCTCTAACAGTAACCTCCAAACCTCCATCTTAAATTCCTCTGACTAACTGCATCTGAAAAGCCAGGTAAGGGAACTGGAACACAAAACAATGCCAAAATGCCTATCTCTGATTCATTCACTCAATCTTCTTTCCAGCTAAAATTCTGTCTGATGTAGGTACCTATGCTTCTACCCTGGGAGGAAGATTTCCTTGGCAGGAAGATTTCCGGGAAGCTGTAGCCAGTCCTTCTGATACTCATCACCACATTATTTTCAGGGCACCATTTACAAGGAGCACAATGTGAATGATATTCTCAAAGCTATACAGTAAGGTAGCTCTGGCTGGAGCAAAGAAAGATGGGATTTGGATTTATGATTTCAAATCACTGTGATCTATTTGCTTAAGAAAATACTTATATTACTCCCTTTGGTTATGTAAGTACCTTTTATACTTGACCTGTAATTGTGTGTCAGAAAATAAGCATGACACACTTAGAGACCTGAACCACAGGTGAAGAGGATTATGAGAGTAGAAAGCTAGAAGCAGATAAAGTCAGCAAGAATACGACACCTTCTTCCTGAAGTCACTGAAGAACAATTTAACTCTTTTAAGAAAGAGAAGCATGATCAGATTTATATTTTAGAGAAATAACTTTTGTGAACATGTAAAAGATGAACAGGAAATGGGGACAAAGCAGAGGCAATGGAATAGAAATTAAATTAAGAAAAATAACAGTCAAGATGAAGACGGAGATGGCTTGATAAAGGCAGTACTATACTACGCTACTTCCTCTGGGACAATAATGCTGGGAATTATAGGGAAATACAACAGGTTTACATCTGGGAGTGAGGACTAGACATACAGGGAGTGCTCATCTAATTAGTTTCTATTTCTCAGGGACAAAGTCGTGTAGGAAGTATGAAGCCAAGTCAAGAATGAACAAAAGGACTTAAGAAAAGTGAAGGCTCAACTCAGCCTTCGGGGCAATCCAAGAGATCGGTGATTCTCTGTAGTGCAGCTGGCACAGAAGAACAAAGAAACGAGGGGGGTCTGCAGGGTCAAAGGACAGGGGTGAAGTTATAAAAAGGAAGAAAGAAGTGAGCATCCGGAAAAGAGAAACATGAAATCCTGAGATGGAAACCTGAACAAGAAACAAGAGCAGGCATAAATACTGATAATCCCTACAAGCCTTAAGCATTCGGTTACCTGTTCATCACAATCAGATTCCAAGAAGGTCATGTCTTTTCGTAAACAGTTGTCAAATCCATGCTCGTCACTTTCATTAAGACATTCACAGCCAGCTTTGTTAATAAAAGGCATTAAATCCATCTGAAAAACATTAAACCAAGACTTTAGGCAAAGCATTTGGATTTGGTATAAAAATCTTAATAAGAAATGTAAATATGTGATTCTTTTTTTTTTACTGTACAATATTATGTTTCCAGGGTACAACACAGTGATTGACAATTTTTAAAGGTTATATTCCATTTATAGTTACTATAAGATACTGACTATTCCCTGTGTTGTACAATACATCCTTGTATGTGATTCTTTTTTTTAAAAAACTTTTTATTTTATATTGGAGTGACTCTCTCTTGATTAAGCAATTTTAAAGAAAACTTCTATCTCATTTAAAATAGTTACTAAAACTTTTATAATAACCCTTTCATTTGAACTTCTAACTGACATCTACCACTAATAATTAAAGCCAAATTTAGGCTTAGCCCACTTAATAAGAATCCAAAACCAAGTCTTTAACACAAAGATTATTAAATGTTGACTTATACGTTTTTTAATAACAGTGTTTTGCAGTGGAAAATATGCAAATTAAAATATCTACAAAATATCCAAAGAAAGCCTACCTCCCTCTTCTAGTAATCATGCACTCTTTAAACCTATATCCATGAAGAGTTTAAAGATGAATAGCAAATAACTATTTAAAAATTTTTTATCATGGAAAATTCCAAACATACACAAATAGACTAATAGAGTGAACCTCAGGTATCCACCTCCCAGCTACAATAATCATCAACTCATGCCCACTCTTATCTCACCTTTACCCTGTAACCATTCCCAACCTTTCTCCCAATTATTTTCAAGTAAATTTTTTTTTCATTTCATTCATGAACATTTCAGTGTGTTCACAAGAGATAAGTACTCAAAAATAAATCCTCAATATTATTATCACAACTAAAACAATGAATAATATTTTAATATCATCAATATCAACGTTCAAATTTCTTCAACTGTCTCATAAATGTTTTACAGTTGAAATTACTTAGTCTCAGAATAAGAATCCAAGAAAAGTACAAATACCGTATTTGGCTAATGTCTCTTAAATCTCTTTTAATCTATAGTCATTTAGCCTATAGATTTCTTATATTCCGGATTTTGCTGAGTGCTTCCCTGTGGTGTCATTTAACACTTTCCTGTATACGTTTTGGCTAATACTTTCAACACAACGCCACAGAGTTGCAGTGACAGTGGTCATCCCTGTCTTGTTTCTGACTTCAGTGGGAATGCCTCCAGTACTTCCCCATTAAAATTTTATTGAACACTTTAGGAATAAATAGATATTGCATTCTGTCAAATGCTTTTTCCCCATATTAGGAAATCATGATTTTTCTCCTCTAGATTGCTGAATTTTGTTTACTAATATTTTATTTAAGATTTGTACACCAATATTCCTAACTGGAACTGGTTGGTGGCTTTCTTTTTTGCTGCAAACTTTGTCAGATTCTGGGATCAATGTCATAACTAACTTCAAAAAGAAAATTTTAAGTTTTCTCTCTTTTTATACGGTCTTGAGTGGTTGCAGTTAACACCATACTACCTGATCTTTAAAGATTTGGTAGAATTTCCCTGTGAAGTCATCTTGGTATTTATGGAAGAGCTCTTTTACTATTTTCTCTACTTCCTCAATGGTGATTGGTCTATTTAGGAGTTCTGCTTCTAGTAGAGTTGATTTTGAAACTATTTTTCTAGAAAAGTTTCCATTTCATCTACTAAACAAAAACTGTTTTTAAAGTTTACCAAGTAATTTTAAAAAAATAAAAAAATAAAGATTACCAAGTATTCTAAATTATCAGTTACATGTTCACCATTCTATCAGTCTTTATTACGAATACTAATACACATACTAATACATGTGTATATAGTTCTGAAAGACTAAAGAGAACTTTACATTTCAAATAATTATCAATATGGTAATAATCCATTAGAATAGACCCTTAATTATTCATAGACTAGCCTAAATGCTTCCAAAGCCAAAATATTCTTTTCTATTATATCAAATGTTACATTGCATTAGATGTTAAATGTATTACTCAGGGTAACATAATGTAGCCCATTCAAAAAGGGAGGTAGGAAGAAAAGGAGCACTACACAGCTAAGTTCTACTACTACAGAATTATTCTGAACTTCTTGAACATTCGCCTTGAAAATGTGACAAAATCTTTCAAACATTTGTCTGCCATCCTACCGAGATGGCTCTTCCATACTATATGCAGGATCAAGACCCCAGGCTTGAAGACAACATTGCAGTCATACTTCCAATACCTTAATGATGAAAATAAACTAAATAAGTAAATAATTTGAAATTGCTTTTTAATTTATCATGGGTCACACAAAACAAGTATCATATCCGAACAGTTGCATTAAAGTGCTCTGTTATACAACACTCTCTGGGACAAACTGGCATAACATTGTATACTTGACATAACTGCAAATTGACATATTTGGAAAACATGTACTTGGACATAAGTATCACTACTTATGCAATCAACTTGTCAGTAATGAGGAAAGAATAATGAGAAAACAATCAGACAAATCTAGACTGTGCGACACTGTGTAAGACAAATGGTCCAGACCTGCACTGTACAATAAGACAGCCATTAGCCACGTGTGTAACTATAAAACTAAATCCATTAAAAATAGATAAAACTAAAAATTCAGTTCCTCAGTTGCCCTAGTCACATAAAAATTGCCACATGTGCCTAGTGGCTACTACAGTAGACTGGTGTGGCTTTAAACTTTAAAAAAAGGCAGTCATGGGACTTCTCTGGAGGTCCAGTGGTTGGCACTCTGCGCTTCCAATACAGGGGGCTCAGGTTCGATCCCTGGTCAGGGAACTAGGATCCCACATGCTGCGTGGCACAGCCAAATTAAAAGGCAGTCATGAAAGAAAAAAGGCAGAGAGAAGTTTCTAGACTAAAGAACACTAAAGAGATTGACAACTTAAATGCAACGCATGACCCTTGATTTGATCCAAGATTGGGGAAAAACAGCTATAAAGTATATTTTGGAGATATATTAAGGAAATTTGAATACAGGCTGTACATTAGGGATAGATATCGTATCAATGTTAAATTTCTTAGAAGTGATAATGGTATCATGGCTATATAAGAGAATGTCCTTGTTCTTAGGAGCTCCATGCTGAAATATTTACAGATGAACCATCTGGATGTCTATAACTTACTCTGTAAATGATGCTGCAAAATATAAAAGTAGATGAATACATATCAAGATAGAACAAAACCAGGGAAATATTCACAACTGATGAACACAGGTGAATGACATGCATGTTTATAACACTACTCTGTCAACTAGATTTTTTTGTTTGTTTGCTTGAATAGATTTCACCTTTGAGGGGAGGAGGTGAGTGGAATCCAACATGAGACACACAGGAAGTTAGAAAAAACTTTCCATGCTTCAAGTTTTTGGTTAAAGAAAGATCTGTCCTACCTACTACATAAATTAGGGACATTTAATGTTTATTTTGATGAATGTGACACATTTGTAGACCAAAACCTACAGTCCAGAGGTTGGAACACTGAAATACACTAATAAGCCTCAAGATTTAGAACACATGCAAATACAAGTTCGATTCCAGAGTGCCTAGCCTGCAAACTTCTAGAGAGGAAGACTTGATATTTATAGCCCCCTCATGCGATTTGAAGCCATACTAGGTACTCTTACAAAATATGGGATTGTAAAGCAATTATACTCCAATAAAGATATTTTTAAAAAAATAAATTATGGGATAGGAGGGGTGGGAGGGAGACGCAAGAGGGAGGAGATATGGGGATATATGTATATGTATAGCTGATTCACTTTGTTATAAAGCAGAAACTAACATACCATTGTAAAGCAATTATACTCTAGTAAAGGTGTTAAAAAAATAAAATAAAATAAAAATTTAAAAATAATAAATTAAAAAAAAAAAGAAAACAGGGGAGAGAAAAAATAGAATGTTTAAAACGTTCCCAACTTCTAAAGAGATACTTGGGGCAGGGACTTTTTTTTTCTTTCTGGCTGCGTTGGGTCTTTGTTGTGGCATGTGGGATATTTTTTGTTGTTGTGGCACGTGGGCTTCTCTCTAGTTGTGGTGCTCGGGCTCCAGAGCACACAGGCTCTCTGGTTGAGGCACACGGGCTCAACAGTTGTGGCGCTCGGGCTTAGCTGCCCCGCAGCATGTGGGGTCTCAGTTCCCAACCAGATACCGAGCCCGCATCCCCTGCACTGGAAGGTGGATTCTTTACCACTGGACCACCAGGGAAGTCCCAGGGCAGGGAATTTATAGCACTAAATGTCTATATTAGGCAAGAAGAAAGGTCTCAAATTCAACCTTAAGAAACTAGAAAGAGAAGAGCAAATTAAACCCAAAGTAAACAGAGAAAAGAAAATAATAAACATCAAAACAATGAAATGAAAAACAGAAAAACGATAGAGAAACTCAATGAAATCAAAAGCTGGTTCTCTGACAAGATCAGTGAGTTAAGAAACATCTAGCCAGAGTGGTCAAGACAAAAAAAATCCCAATATTAGGAGAGGTGACGGTACTACAGTTTCTTTAGATATTAAAAAAATGAGAGAATATATTATGAACAATTTTTTGCACATAAGTTCAACAACACAAATGAAATGGACAAATCCCTTGAAAGACACAAACCACCAAAGCTCACTCAAGAAGAAATAGATAACTGGATTGTTTACCTATTTTTAAAAATTAAATTTGTAGTTAAAAATCTTCCCACAAAGAAAACTCCAGGTACAGCTGGCTTTACTATTAAATTCTAACAAATATTATAGGAAGAAACAGTACCCATTCTACACAAACTCTTTCAGAAAATTGAAGAGGAGAGAATATTTACTAATTTAGTGACACCAGCATTACCCTCATACCAAAACATACAAGAAAGGAAACTACAGACCAATGTCCCTCATATATATAGAGGCAAATATTTTAAACAAAATTTTAGCAAACGTAATTCAACAATATATTAAAAGGATAATGCATCATAGTCAAGAGTGGCTAAAGTATGCTAGGTTATGGTACGCTGGTTTAACATGCAGAAGTCACTCAATGTAATTCACCATGTTAAGAAACAAAATGTTGAAACATGATCATCTCAATGGACACAGAAAAAAATATTTTCAAGAATCTAATATCCATTTCTGATTTTAAAAAATCCTCAACAAATTAGGAATAGAAGAGAATTTCTTCAACCTGATAAAAGGCATATATGAAAAACTTCTAGCTAACATCATACTTAATAGTGAAAGACTGCATGCTTTCCCCCAAGATAAGGAACGAGTCAAGGATGTCTGCTTTCAACACTACCGTGGAATAAGTCACTACAGTAAGATAAGAGAAATAAATAAAAGACATCAGGATTGGAAAAAAAATTTTTTTTCCAAACTTCAATAAACATATTAAAAACTCAAAGTCATGATGTTTACAAAAACACTGTATTACTTCTGATTTTTGATTCTTAACCTTTTGAGTATCATACCCCACATCTTTAATATCTCAAACCCCCCTAAGAGAGATATTTCTTTCTTTCACTCTGGCTCCAGTCAAATCAGGAGTTTCAAAACTATAGGATGTGTGAAGTCAATAATTATATAGCCTTTTAGCATTAAAACGTAATGAGAGAAAGTCTTTATTCTAAGAAACCTAAAATTTTATTTTAAAATTGTCAATACATTTTTGTAATACTTATATATAAATCTACTTTAAGATACAGGTTTTCATTCAGTTTCCATTTGTGTTGTGAAAACAATGCCATTCTTGGGAACACATTACCAGTTTTAAATATTTAATAACCCTATAAGACCTATAGTTCAAAACTTTTCAAGTCTTCATTGACACCTGATGTGAAAAAATGAAAATGTTTTTAACAGCTTTTTACTTTGTATTCATAACATCTGGATGAAATTAAATGTCTTATTTCCTAAAACTTCATTTTTCCCCTATTTCCTACCCAAAACCCTGATATCACACTTAGCTGATGTAAAGAAGTATCGCTGCAGCTGAGCAGCCAAGACTGTTGTGCCCATAAGACTTTTTCAGGCAAAAATCCTTGCTAATCAAAGAAAAAAATACAAAGAAGTAAACACAACTGTTTACAAGTTAAATGATTTCCAAAATTTTCCAAAAGGTGTCATAACCCTGACTTACACATGTTCATACTTTCTAACTGAATATTACCATTTCAAATTAACATATAACAGTTCTATTTTAAATAAATATTAATTATTAAGTCCTTAACTTAATTAATGCCACTACCACATGTTAAAGACACTTTCTGAAGACACAACTCCCCCTCCACCCATACACACAAAAAGAATCTCTCATATATACCTGACTACAGGTTCTCCTTATTCAACATGAATTTAAGGGCCTTACATAATGACTGGTAGCTCCATGGCAGGCCTGTTTTAATGTACCTGGTGGACTTCCCTGGTGGTCCAACAGTTAAGAATCCTCCTTCCAATGCAGGGGACACAGGTTTGATCCCTGGTCAGGGAACTAAGATCCCACATGCCGTGGGGCAACTAAGCCTGCACACCACAACTACTGAGCCCACAAGCTCTAGAGCCCGTGCACAACTAGAGAACTCACGTGCTGCAACTACTGAGCCTGAGCACTCTGGAGCCTGCCCACCACAGCTAGAGCCCACATGCTGCAACTTCTGAGCCCACACGTTCTAGAGCCCACGTGCCACAACTAGAGAGAAGTCCTCACACCACAACGAAGAGACCGTGCACTGCGACGGAAGATTCCGCATGCCGCAACTAAGACCCGACGCAGCCAAATAAATAAATAAATAAATAAAATTTTTAATGTACTTGGTATACTTGCTTTCATATACTAGCTTTAACTCGAGGTAACACTTTTTTTTTTAAAAAAGTCATTTTTAATCTGCTAACACAATAACTTTATAACAAGCAAAATTTAAAAATATATATACAAATATTATTTTGGTATGCAGGTTTTACCAATTTGCATAAACAAGTCAGCTACCAGGAAGTGCTACTTCTGAATTTTACTTCCTTCCTGAATAGCTCTCATATGATAGACACAAATTATGACTATTCATATTATAGTTTTCAAAAACTTTGACGTTCTTAAGTCTTCAAGTTATTATTTAGAATAATAACTCTTAAAACTTTGAAAAACATATCCAATACTAAAGTCACATTTGGTTCTAAAACAAAATCAATAACTAGGGTTTTTAAATAGATACATTTAAAAAGAAAAAGAAAACTTTAGAAACCAGCAGAAAAGGGAGTTCAGTATGTAATGGTCATACACTAAAATTTACATGTCATTTTACACAATTGTCAAAAAGTGAAAATTTTTTTCACTTTGGGAGGGGAAAAAAGTAAAAACCAAATGTTTAAAAATGGCTACTGGGACTTCCCTGGTGGCACAGTGGTTAAGAATCCACCTGCCAATGCAGGGGACATGGGTTCGAGCCCTGGTCCGGGAAGATCCCACATGCCGCGGAGCAACTAAGCCCATGCGCCACAACTCCTGAGCCTGTGCTCTAGAGCCTGTGAGCCACAACTACTGAGTCCACATGCCACAACTACTGAAGCCCGCGTTCCTGAAGTCCCTGCTCCGCAACAAGAGAAGTCACTGCAATGAGAAGCCCGTGCACCACAGTGAAGAGGAGACCCCGCTCGTCGCAACTAGAGAAAGCCCGCGCAGCAACGAAGACCCAACGCAGCCAAAAATAAAATAAAATAAACATAAATAAATAAATAAATAAATAAATTTTAAAATGGCTATTAAAATAGTTCAGAAAGCAGGTTAAAAAAACAAGTGGCAAAGAAAATAAGGAGGAGAAACTTTGGAAAAATAGTTTATGATGGGGGCTTAAGGTTATAATACACACAACATAGACAAAATCCAATAGTCAGCTACTAAATTTACTTTTAAAGTTCTTAACTGAAAGTATTCTTAACTAGCAAAAGACAAAACATGAAAACAGCGAACTTCACTTCAACCAAATAATGACAAATGCAGGATATATCATGACTTCACTTTTAATTCTACGTACATAGCCTTTTGGAATATCTGTGTCCTCGCTGCTTCCAGGGTCGTTTTCCAAGTGCTGCTTGATCTTTTCCTCTAGTCCCACAGCATCTGCTCCTTGATACTGATCAATTCTCACTTTGTTTCGAAAAAACAGAAATGTTGGTGTTGCTGATATATTGTTGGTGGCAGCTGTTCCCTAGAATTGTCAAGTTAGAGAGCATTATGAATTAAAACTACTCTTAAACCACTCTGAATATTCACTCTGCATCTCTATGGAAGTTAAATATCACAAGCATGAACTAAAAACATGTAAAATAACTTACTCCTAATTGTTACTTAAGAAAAAACAGGACTATTCTGAAGGGACACAACTATATTACCCTTATGTCCGCAATGAAGAATAGCCCTGCATTTTTGTTTTAGTGTTAAGTGCTTCATCCAATAGAACAATCGGCTTCTAACACAGAAATTGCACTTTACAACACCAGACAGTTCTCTCATAAGGACAGACTGTTTCTCAAATGGAGAACCCCAGAAGGGTACTGAGATATGTCAACACAAACCACTGCTACTAGGAAAAAGTACACATCTGAAAAAACAGTAGCCCATCTGTCCATGAAAAGGAGGTAACACCCTTTGCACTGCAATCCTCATCTAGTTCTACTCTTAAAGAAATGACTTCTGGTCTTCCATCAAAAACACTGCAACGGGTATCTTTTTAAATTCTGCTCCAACTCCACGAGATCATAAGACTAGCTACCGAATGAAAATTAATTAGTCACTGATTCATTGAACTCATTAAACTCTTCATGAGAAGTGTAAAGAAAATAGTAAAATAAGTATGTCACCTTGCATATTCAAACACTAGGAAGAGGTACCACTATATTGTTTTTTTTTAAAAAGCATAAAGTTTACAGAGATGTCTTTTCTAAGCCTCATTAAAAAAAAAAGATTGACCTTTTAGAACAGTGCTGTCCAAAAGAAATACAAGATACAAAAGTGAGCTACACATGTAATTTTAAATTTTCTAAAGAGAAACAATTGAGATCCATTTAAATAATTTATCTTAGTAAATCCAAATATGCAATTCAACATATAGTCAATGTAAAAAGTTAATGACATACTTTACATATTTTCTTTCATACTAAGCCTTCAAAATCCTACATGTATTTTACAGCACATCTCAATTTGGACTTGCCACACTTCAAGTACTCAGTACCCAACCACATGTGGTTACTGTACAGGGCCACACAGCTCCAGAAGACAGCACTTCAGGATCAGACACAGTGAATACTTAAAATAAGGCCAGGGCTGCTGTCCAGAAGTATGTGATATAAATACTAAACAATAAACATATAACACAGAGTTTGCACCATCCCCAAAATACTTATCTGCAAGCTATATAACATTCTAAGATTTTTTTCCAACCCAGAAATGTATCAAAGACAAAAGCTTCACTGGAAAAAAAAAAGTTATAGAGCTGTTATTTAGTCAAAAGACTACATTTTTAGTCTTGGAAGAAGCCTTCAAAAATTTTTTTTCTCTAACAACTCCTCCATACTTCTACATATGCAAATGCAAAACTGTCACACAGCCATGCTGACTAAGTAACCAGGGCAATCTACCTACAACACTGTGGCTCAATGAACAGTAACCAACATTTTAAACTTTCTGCTGAGTATGCAGCTTTGGAACTAGGGTTATAAACTGATCAATTCAAAACAAACTATACCCAAGAATTCTCTGCCACGACTTTCTAATCAACCAATGTGTCTGTAGTATAAGATATAATTTTAGATTTACAAAAAAATAAACAAAGAAATGTAAAACACAGAACTGCCAGGTGACCTATTAAGTTTAACAACATAATAGTAGTTTTGTACCAGAAGAATATTATCAGCAAACTCAGAAGCAGTTAATATTGGACTACCCCTCTTAACTAATGCAGCCATAACAACATGTGTAATAATGACATTAACATAATATTATCCCACCTTCAAAAAAATAAGTACTTAGTGCATAAAGAGATAAAGGATGAAATTAATGTTGAATTTCAAATCAATTTGTAAATAAAAAGACATTTTTTTAAGGACTCCTTTGCCTTACCTGACACTGATGTACATCTACTTCCAAGAATACTGCTTGTGGATACTTATTACTCATAGAACTGAATGCTGGGGCAATCCTTAAACACGGTCCACACCTGTGTGAAAAGTAAGAGATGCTCGGTAAAATAACACCAAAGACTGTACTAATTTATACTCTAAAGATCTTGTCAATTAAAACATAGAATTAAAAACATTCTGATCAACCTGTCTTTAGACTTTCTCGTCTTTTCCACTGTACTATTTAGATACACTTGCATCAGTACCACACTGTCTTAATGACTACAGATTTATATTAAGTCTTTAAGTCTAACAGTGTTGTCTTCCAGCTTTCTTCTCACTGAAGGAAATTAAAGATCTAAATAAATGGAGGAATATACTATATCTATGAATTGGAAAACTCAACATTGTCAAGATGTCAAGTCTCCTCAATTTGATCTTTAAAGTCAATGTAAAATTCCAAGGTTTGCTT